>NC_054468.1:198184046-198796624 GCF_017639515.1 Carcharodon carcharias | reverse complement strand
GTTTCAATAGCTAGAGTTTCCTTCTATGAGGACTCATGGTTACAGGGCCTCAACTGTTTGTCTGCATGTCTGGTTTGAGTTGTAATATTACCACATAGATGGTAGACGAACACAAATAAAACTTACTCTTCAAATTTCAACATCAGTCAAAATAGATGTCGAAAATCTTAATCACTAACTTGCTGGTGTTTAGTCTATTCGCTGACTGTGACAATCATTGCTAAGTTCTAAAGAGCATTTTTTCTAATGATATTTAGAGTTTAGCGACAGGGCATTTTTAGAAACAGGCCACAGTTTTTAGAATCCTGTTTGGTCTCTTACCACCTCAAATCCTCCTTAATAGAGGAGGGCAGGGGATATATAGATTGCTACACCTCATCTATCTTCTCTGTGATGTATTTAAACCTAAAACTGCAGATATTCCAAGTTACTTGTTATTGTAATCAGTACACCCAGGTCCCTTCAAAAACATGTGAAATACTTTTCAGTCTTACAAGGTGATACCCAATAGAAGTATTTTTCTTTTCTCAGTAATTGTTTTCAGTAAATCTGATCTTAATCATGCAAGGTTTGGTAGCATAGTAGTTATATAACTGGACTAGAAATCCAGAGGCCTGGATTTATGATCTAGAGATAAGAGTTCAAATCTCACCATTTTAGATTGGGGAATTTAAATTCAGTTGAGTAAATAAATCTGGAATAAAAAGCTAATATCATTAACAGTGACCATGAAATTTCTGACTGTCGTAAAAACCCAACTGGTTCACTAGTATACTTTAGGGCAGGCAATCTGATGTCTTCATTTTGGCTGGCCCATATGTGTCTCCAGACTCACAGCAATTTGGTTGACCATGAAGACAGATGTATGTTTCTTTTAAGGGAAATATCAGGTCTTTCTTGGACAGAGTCACTCTCTTCTTACTTTAGAATGTATAAGGTACTAGTCAATGTCACCGAACCCAGTGGGTGGGATAGGATCATCTGTTCAATAGAAGAAAATGGGTGATAGTGAATTGGTAACCCATTTTACATCTCTCTCCAATTTGTTTTTATTAACTTCAATAGAAATAAAAATCAGGAGCGATATAAAGCTATTTGCTAGCATCCATTTTACAGTGTTGCACAAAGTTGAGATGATTCCCATGAAGTCAAAACCAAGTGGAGTCTTCAGATGAGGTGCGGGTTAAAGGCAGAGTAGGTCACAACACATAAATATAATGGAGTCTGCATTTTAAAGTCATACATTCTACGCTTATTTTTATACGACCTTTATAAATTCCAGTGTTGTTGGAGGTGCCATCTTTCGGTGAGACATTAAACCAAAGCTCTCTCAGGTGGACACAAAAGATCCCATGGCACGATTTTGGTGTCCTGATCAGTATTTATTCCTCAGTCAACTTCACAAAAAACAGATGATCTTTTACCTATCACATTTCTGTTTGTGAGAGTTTGCTGTGCACATATTGGTTGCTGTGTGTGTGCATGCATGTGAATCTGTGCGTGTGCGTTCATAACAGTACTGATTTTTCAACAATTGTGAAATGTAATTTGTAGAGACCTGTTAGGACTTGGGCCACATATTGATTGGATTCAACAATTAAGCAGTATTCTTGGCAATGCCAGGCCTGCAAATTCTTCGGGATCGACTGGCATTCAGCAAAAAAAAAATGCAGTTCACTGCGTGGCTTGTTGAACAGGAAGTCCTGATATAATTCTGCTCATCTTTTCTTGCAGGAAATGTGGTCCATGCTTGAACAGATTCAATGTCATGGACCGATGAATCAGAACTAGACAGTTCTCACTGCTTTGAACCCTAATTAGGTATGATATAGTCTCCTCTTTCCTAGTAATTTCTTAAGACTACTCCTTTGTTAATAATTTAATTATGAAAAATGTGTGATGCAATTTTTATATCCTGGATTTTTTTAGAAAACATTGAATGCATTGTCATAGCATCTGTCATGTGATGGCACATATCGTCAGCTCTTTGGTTTCCAGTGCCTGGATTGCTTTATGGCCTTGGCCTATGGCATAACTTTTAGTGATTGATATATTTGTATTCTGAGATCTCTATTTTCCTCTACCCCACCTAGACTTGCATATAACAAGTGATCCCTCGTTTCTTCTTGCTAAAATATACTACCTTACATTTATCTGTGTTGAACTTGATTTGCTAGTTATTTGGCCACTCGGCAAGAGCCCAGTGAGAGTGGAAATGCATGGTATGGGATGATGTAAGTGACAGAGGTTTAGACATGTGAGGGCTTATATAGAAGGGAGTTTGGAAACTGTAAAAGAAAGCACTGATAAAGTCAAACTTGGATTGAAATGTTGACATGGGTCTTAATGATGGTGGAGATGTGGTAAAAATAGAGTTGGTTGAAGTTATGGAGGAGGAGATCAGCAGTAGGATATGTTTGAAACAGGAGAGAGAGAGGTAAAGGAAGAAGGGAGGTAAGAAGGGAAAATGAAAAGAATTAAAGGGAAACAGAAAAAAAGTAACAGAACACAAAGATGGAAAGAGGGGTGAAAGAGAAAGCAAAAAGCAGAAATGAAGAAGCAGAGTAGATAGAAACTGAAGCAAAAAAAAAATCTGGTTAGTTTTGGACTGTTGCTGGTAGCATAATATTTAACTGGAGGTGTGTGAAATTTTAGATTCGTTTTTCTGTTTCTATGATAGTTCACTATCAACTATTTTATAGAACTGGATTTGACCAATTCCTTTTCCCCCTCACCCCAGAGATCCTACTGGAGGCCTGTTTGAGGAAAGAAGAGCAGAAAGAACAGCGTGGGGATTATAGTTGGCCTTGGTATCCCTGCAGTAAAACAAAGGAGGGACAAATTCAGTTAAGGTTCCTGCTCTTGATCACTATCAAGTGACACCTGCTTCAAAAGGCTGTTATGACGGGTCCTTGGGCGAGGTTCCCCCAATTTATTATGATCCTGGATGAGGTATCCCAAATTATTATTCTCCCAGATGAGGAGGAATGAACTGGTTCACCTTCTTTATTCAACCTCGGTTGGTTGCAACAAGGCTAATTTAAAAAAAGGATCCCTTCCCTCACAGATACCTTTTCCCAGTCCAAATTTATTTATGTTTTAGAAGGAGCCAATTTAACCAGGCTTTCTTAAGTCAAAGAAAGAGTGAGTTCAATAGTTACTAAAAACCTGAGAAAAAATAATAAAAACGCAACACGTACACACAGATTAGAAATGACAAGTGAATCCAGAAATAAAAGTTAAAAGATGTTTACAAATCAGTCTTTGGATTGTCCACGAGGAGTAGATGGTGAAATGTTGCAACCATTAAGTTGGGTGGTTCTGATAGAACTGACTTTGACAGCTGAGCAGTGGGTTTGGAGATTCTTGGTTCTGCAGGTAAGCTGAAAGGAGTTGTCCTGTTTCTTCTTCAACCGTGGCTTTACTGACTTGTGACTTGCCACCAGGAATCAGAGGGAGAGGACCTTGTTACCTACAAGCGCAGGGATGCCTAGTTGATGTTCTTCAGCTGTGAGCTTCACAGCATATCTTCGCACACCAGGCCTGGAACACCAAAACCAGTACACAGAGACCAGGGTTGCAGTTGACATTTAACCCCTTTTCTTGTGTATTCCTGGAAGGGAAAAAACAAACATGCCTTTCACCCAGAAACTGCTTTCTTTCAACTCACATCATGTCCACAGTCTGGGATATAAATCACAGGAGATGGTTTCTGCTGAGATGGTAATCAGACTTCATTATCTCCGCAGCCACAGGAGATTACAGTTCAGTTATTGACTTGCATCTTTTCCTTTGAAGTGTCTCTGTCTGAAGTAGGCTTGACAACTTTTTAGGTGCAACATTCCATTCTCTCTGGACTAGTTGGTCAAGTGTAATCCACATAGGAATTTTCCAGCAAGTGGTTGCTTTACAGTCTCAGCTAGCTTTTGCTTGTATGTCCTTTTACAAAAAAGTCTTCCTTTAAAAAGCTCAATATACCCATAAGTAATTTGGGCTGTGATCTGCTGTTGTGACAAGGTGTCAATGATGATTAGACTTCAGGTTCAGTAATAATGTCCACAATCCTGTGTCCTCAATTAATATTTGATCTGCGCACATAAGTAGGGTCCAGGTTTTCACCACGATGGGCTATTGGCCTCAAGCTGCTTCCTTGAACTGCTGCATGTCCGTGTGGTGAAGGTCCATTTTATTCTTTTGATCCTTATACAACCTTGTGGCTTGCTGGACCACTTCAGAGGGGCAGTCAAAGGCCAACCATGTCAATGTGGAACTGGAGTCACATTTAAAACACAACTAAGGGTGGCAGGATTCCTTCCTTAACATATATTAGAGAACCTATCAGCTTACAATAATCTCTAGCTTCATAGTCACAGTTATTGGTACCAGCTTATGCATGGCCCAGATATTTGCTTCTTAGTTGGGTGTGCAGTTGGAAGAATTCCCGGCTTCGTGAACCTGACCTTTGAAAATGGCCTCCTGTCCACTGGATTTTTGGGGAGGGGGCATGGGGGTTGAGGGATTGGGGGAGGATGGGCTGGATTAGAAGTCGGGGCAGACAACCCCAGAAACACCGAGGAGGCTGCAGAGTGTGGAGGTGGGCAGGACAGAAGGCTTGCCACGGGGATCCAGCATTAAAATTCAAAAATAAAGAATAAAGCAAAAAACATCCATCCAACCCTCACTTCTCATCCTCTCCCCACTCCACACACTCCCCATGCCTCGTCCATGCTAACCCATGACCCCACCCACCAGCCCTCATACCCTCCATTCCAACTTATCCAAGGATGTCTAGGCACGTGCAGTAAATGTCAGTTTTGCCAGTAAATGCTCACATCCCTGGTATGAATATAAAAGATGCAAAGATTGACTTCTGAGCGAAATACTAAAGGCCTGCTTTTGGCCAAGGATTTCTACTCCTGCAACATTCCCCACCTTTCAGGAAGGTATAAAGTTTGATGGAAAAACAAATTTGAAAGGATAATTTGAAAATTGTAATGTATTTCAGGAGTCACATTGATAGCTCCAATTTGCATTCACGTAGTTAACAACTTGAAAGACGACAGGCTCATTTCAAGATAACCAGCTGCTTAAAAATTAACTTGTTATAGCACATAAAATGTTCAGCTCCTGAGGGCTGAAATGAGGCAACGGTGGAGTCTTAAAGAGAAACAACACTATGAAGGCAGGTTCCTAAAGCATGTTTACTCCAATCCTTAGCTACCATGGATGGCAAATACAAGTTACCATACTCTAAAAGAGTATTTTTCTGTTCCCACAACCAACTCCTTGCACTAAGCTTAAAGTGAACATTTTGGCAATATTAACTCTGATTTTAATGTGAGAGTGTAAGGAAGTCTGGAATGAGAACAGTCATTCAGTTCATCAAACCTAATCCTTCAAATTTGTGTTATTTACAGACCAACTGTATCAATGCAAGAATTCTGTAGGATTCCATGGCTGTGACAATAAATTTTGTGGAGACATTAGAAATGGACATCCTGTTCATCTAAGGCTCTGGGAGGTAGTGCACTCAATCATTAGCATTTTTGACACTTCATTTCATGTCCTTTGCTGCATTTTAGATTTTTTAGTAACAAAAGGAATGTTGGATTGCACATTAGCCAGAGGAGACACTTGCTGGTAGCAGATTGAGTCTAAAGCCATCATGGCCCTCCACTTCCTTTCCCTTGCTCCATTCAATTTAAAGTCTGCAGCCCCTGAAAAAGATATACACCAATATAGACAACTAGCAAATGCCGAGCAGCACTTTCAATAGCAATCTGAGAGAATGGCCCTGATTATAAGCTTCTGACATGTGAAAACAAGTCATTACATGAGTGTTACGACTTAAGCTGTAAGGGAAACCAACAATCCTTCATTTGTATTTTTTTTTAAAATAGCACCTAACTAAGCAAAAATCTACATATGGAATTCCAAGTACAAAAGAATCAGGGCCCAGGGCCATGCTCCCCTGAAATATTTTGAATGTTTGCATTTCAAATGATGCATTCAGCCCAATTTAAAACACTGCACAATTGCAAAGTTTTAATTTAAATTAAAAAAGTGAAATTTTGATTTCAGGCAGTTCAAGCAGAAGAGGACTTCCCCAAAAGTTGAGTGAGCAGTTAGTCTCCTAAATCCAACCTCCTACAGTTCACACTCTACTTCGCCTAACTCACCACCCTTTCATGGAAACACTCAAACCTCCCCAGTTTTGACCCTTCACCTCTATAATTGAACCTGACACTCTTCTTTCACCTCATGTTTAACATGACACTTTATTCTCCCTTCAATTCCACCCTTCTCCATTCCAACCTAGTTCAAGCTGGTACTCCTTATCGATCTCCCATTCATACTGTCACTATTTGCTCAACTTGCCATTGAATCTGGCAATTTTTCTGCTGTCCAGCTGTCCCAGTTCTTAATGAAATTCCCACACCACTCTGTCAATGTTGGTATTGAACTCCATCCTCATTACCTCTGTCTATCTCCCTGCTCCCTCACCCAAAGCACTGTTGCAATTTTCTCTCCTCTTTTGAAGATACTTACCATTGCTGAGATTTTGGTGAGTGATTAGGAGCAGAATGACTTGTTGATTTTGTCTTCCCTAGGGTGATCTATAGCATTTCTGCTCCTACACGATCAGAAATCAGATAGCTGAACACAGAGAAAGAATTAATCTTGGAGTCTTTCAAGTCTATATGATTTAAGATTACACAGACTTTACCCACTGAATCAACTAGGGCAGTGTCTTCTGACTAGCTACACAGTCTCTCAACTTGGGTACATTTAAAACAGATTTGATATGCTAATTTTGCAATATTAATACACTTTTGCATTTGCCTAAAATTTTGAAATGGTTGACAGTAATAAAAAGCATACATATTGGTTTTTGACATGTTTAATATTTATCTTCTCTATCTTGTAAAATATAAACAGCTATTATTTAGTATGGTTGCCAAGAACATCCTGTGACATATCATTTACTATAATTTGTAAGCAGGCATGTAACATTTTCTGTGACACGAACATTTAACGTACAAGCTCAACAAAGACAGGCACATACTCCTAGCCAAAGTTTAGCAAATAGTTTGATTTGCTGAAGACAGCAGAGTGGGTGATTGAGACATCCAGTTCTATTTTTAATGTTATTTTTATACAGCCAATGACATCTAGTTCAACACATTTACAGCTGTAATGTGTAGTTTTAAAAAAAATATCCCACCAAAAAGTCTATGAGAATAAGTTTTGTGGTATCCACCACTGAAGGGTTGTGCAACTGAACAAGTCATTTTATTGCAGGAATTAAGAAGGCAATTGCAAAGAACAAAACACTGAGAAATCACATCCCCAGTGACCATTTCCTACCAAAATCATTGAAGCAACAAGTTCATATACTTCAAGCTAGCAATAAGATATGGTTTACAAAAGTCCCCTACAGACATGAAAACTCAGAAGAGAGAAGTCAGTCCATTGCCAATTACCTCATTTCAACATAAGCCTCTCAGTAAAACTTATAGCTGTGTGCAGTGTAAGAAGTTAAACTGACTTATAACTTAACATGAACATGACATGATTTCAATTGAACTGATGTTTTAAAAAATTGCTCTTGGGCTGTGAGCAGCAGTAGCAAGGCTGGTATTTATTCCGCATCCCTAGTTGATCTGAGATGGTAAAGATCAGTGTGCTTCTTGAACTGCTGCAGTCCTTAATCGTAGTGCTGTTACTATAGTGTTAAATTCCAACCCAGTAATGAAAAAGGAACAGCAATACGCATCCAAATCAGCCTGGTGTGTGACATGAAGGAGATGTTGTTTTCGGGATACTGCTGCTCATGCAGTTGGTGAGCTTGTGGCGCAGATTGAAATTGGCAGGTATGATGTGGTGGGCATCACGGAGACAGGGCTGCAAGGGGATCAGGACTGGGAGCTAAATATCCAGCGATATACATCCTATCGAAAAGATAGGCAGGTTGGCAGAGGGGGTGGGGTTGCTTTGTTAGTAAGAAATGAAATGAAATCGATAGCAAGAAATGACGTAGGGTCAGATGGTGTAGAATCTGTGTGGGTAGAGTTGAGGAACCGCAAAGGTAAAAAAACCATAATGGGAGTTATGTACAGGCCTCTGAACAGTAGTCAGGATGTGGGGCACAAGATACACCAGGAGATAGAAAAGGCGTGTAGGAAAGGCAAGGTTACAGTGATCATGGGGGATTTCAATATGCAGGTAGACTGGGAAAATTAGGTTGGTAGTGGATCCCAAGAAAAGGAATTTGTGGAATGTCTATGAGATGGCTTTTTGGAGCAGTTTGTGGTGGAGCCCACTAGGGAACAGGCAATTCTAGATTTAGTGATGTGTAATGAGGCAGATTTGATAAGGGAGCTTAAGGTGAAGGAACCTTCAGGAGGAAGTGACCATAATATGATAGAATTTTTCCTGCAATTTGAGAGGAAAAAGCTGGAATCGGATATAACGGTATTACAGTTAAATAAAGGCAACTGCAGAGGCATGAGGGAGGAGCTGGCCAGAATTGACTGGGAGATGAGCCTAGCAGGAAAGACAGTGGAACAGCAATAGCAGGAATTTCTGGGAACAATTTGGGAGACACAGCAAAAATTCATCCCTAGGAAGAAGAAGCATACTAAAGAGAGGACGAGGCAACCATGGCTGATAAGGGAAGTCAAGGATAGCATAAAACCTAAAGAGAAAGCATACAATGCGGCGAAGAGCAGTGGGAAACCAGGGGATTGGGAAGCCTACAAAGACCAACAGAGCGCAACTAAAAAAGAAGTAGGGAGGGAGAAGATTAAATATGAGGGTAAATTAGCCAGTAATTTAAAAGAAGATTGCAAGAGTTTCTTTAGATATGTAAAGGGTAAGAGAGAGGCAAAAATGGACATTGGGCCGCTGGAAAATGACGCTGGAGAAGAAGTAGTAGGGAACACAGAAATGGCGGAGGAACTGAATAAGTACTTTGCATCAGTCTTCACGGTGGAAGACACAAGTAACATCCCCAAAGTTCAAGAGAGTTGAGGGGCAGAGATGAGTATGGTGGCCATTACCAAGGAGAAGGTGCTAGGAAAACTGAAAGGTCTGAAGGTGGATAAATTACCTGGACCAGATGGATTACACCCCAGAGTTCTGAAGCAGATAGCTGAAGAGATAGTGGAGGCATTAGTGGTGATCTTTTAGGAATCACTGGAGTCAGGGAGGGTCCCAGAGGACTGGAAAATCGCTAATGTAACCCCCCTGTTTAAGAAGGGAGCGAGGCAAAAGACGGGAAATTACAGGCCGATTAGCCTGACCTCGGTCGTTGGTAAGATTTTAGAGTCCATTATTAAGGATGAGATTTCAGAATACTTGGAAGTGCATGATAAAATAGGGCAAAGTCAGCATGGTTTCGTCAAGGGGGGGTCATGCCTGACAAATCTGTTAGAATTCTTTGAGGAGGAAACGAGTAGGTTAGACAAAGGAGAGCCAATGGGTGTTATCTACTTGGACTTCCAGAAGTCCTTTGACAAGGTGCCGCACAGGAGGCTGCTCAGTAAGATAAGAGCCCATGGTGTTAGAGGCAAGTTACTAGCATGGATAGGAGATTGGCTGTCTGGCTGGAGGCAGATAGTGGGGATAAGGGGGTCCTTCTCAGGATAGTGGCCAGTGACTAGTGGAGTTCCGCAGGGGTCAGTGTTGGGACCATAACTTTTCACTTTATACATTAATGATCTAGATGAAGGAACTGAGGGCATCCTGGCTAAGTTTGCAGATGATACAAAGATAGGTGGAGGGACAGGTAATATTGAGGAGGTGGGGAGGCTGCAGAAGGATTTGGACATGTTAAGAGAATGGGCAAAGAGGTGGCAGATGGAATACAATGTGGGGAAGTTTGAGGTCGTGCACTTTGGTAGGAAGAATAGAGGCATAGACTATTTTTTAAATGGGGATAGAATCCAGAAATCTGGAGTGTAAAGGGACTTGAGAGTCCTAGTCCAGGATTCTCTTAAGGTTAACTTGCAGGTTGAGTCGGTAGTTAGGAAGGCAAATGCAATGTTGGCATTTATTTCGAGAGGACTAGAATATAAAAGCAGGGATGTGCTGCTGAGGCTTTATAAGGCTCTGGTCAGACCACATTTAGAATATTGTGAGCAATTTTGGGCCCCGTATCTCAGGAAGGATATGCTGGCCCTGGAGAGGGTCCAGAGGAGGTTCATGAGAACAATCCCAGGAATGAAAGGCTTAACATATGAGGAACATTTGAGGACTCTGGGTCTATACTTAATGGAGTTTAGAAGGATGAGGGGGGATCTGATTGAAACTTACAGAATACTGAAAGGCCTGGATAGAGTGGACGTGGGGAAGATGTTTCCATTAGTAGGAGAGACTAGGACTCGAGGGCACAGCCTCAGAGTAAAGGGAAGACGTTTTAGAACAGAGATGAGGAGAAACTTCTTTAGCCAGAGAGTGGTGAACCTATGGAATTCATTGCCACAGAAGGCTGTGGAGGCCAGGTCATTGAGTGTATTTAAGACCGAGATAGATAGGTTCTTGACTGGTAAGGGGATCAAAGGTTACGGGGAGAAGGCGGGAGAATGGGGTTGAGAAACTTATCAGCCATGATTGAATGGCGGAGCAGACTCGATGGGCCGAATGGCCTAATTTCTGCTCCTATATCTTATGGTCTTATGGTATTGTCTGATACTGATAAGCTGAGAATTAATGTAACTGGCAAATGCGCATTTTAATGGCATGAATAATTTTAAAGGAATAAGAAAATGTATGTTTGCTGAAATCCTACTGGACTTTCATCCATTCAGGAATTGAATTTATTTTTGCTGCAGTTTTTCATATTGTCAGATCATAAGGGCTTTACCACAATCGAAAAACAAAAGCATTTTTTCTGTGTTCAATATACAGCTGTGACCCGTGAAGCTCACTTTTGAATACTATTGTTGCAGCTTGGATAAAATATTTAAAAACATTTTTGTGTTTAGCAGTGATAAACGATGGTTGCAACCTTGCTTTTGCAATCCTGCCAGCAGAAAATCAGGTTCATCCTGTTAGTGATTGAATAAATTACTTAGAGAGAGTGCAGTCCAGAAAAATAAATGAGGTCTTGGCTGAATCAGACAATCAGGTCCTTCCAAAAGTGTAAAGCAAGATTGTTACTTCCTTTTTTGAGCACATGCGAAACTAAAGGGAACTTCTGAAAATAACAATAAAAACAGAAAGTACTGGAAATACTCAGCAGGTCTGGCAGCGTCTGTGGAGAGGTAAACAGAGTTCACATTTTAAGTCGAATATGACTCTTCTTCAGAACTGAAGAAGGATAGAAATGTGATTTTTTTTGCCTTGTGCCATTTTGAATCTTGTTTTTCACTTATTTGCTTTTGAACAGTGTAGTATTAGGATGTTCAGGGCTGAAAGGGTTCCTGTGTGATGAGCAAAGAGGGAGTCACCTAAGGCTCTAGAAGGAGAAAGCTCGTGATTTAGACTGTAGTCTTGTATTTCTGTAAATAGTTATGGTCTTACAATAAACCAGTTATTGTTCAGGCATATCTCTGTCTCCACAATCGTTCCTTAACCAATCACAACCAACATACAACATGGTGGCAGCAGTGAAGGACCTTGAAATCTCCGAATATCAACTTTAAAAAATAGTTTGCAAGCTTGACTTGAAAAGAAGGTGCAAAAACTGAAGACTTTGGTAAGATAGTTAGAAAATTGCCATATGAGCGCCATAGAAGATGTAGAGGCCAAGAGGCAGAGAAGAAATCAACTGTTCAGCTTACTAAGCACTATGCCATAGCATGTGGTGGTCCCTGAAAAATCCTGATCCAGCAGCAGATTCAAGGAAGTGTGAACAAGCCTTGAAAAAAGGCTTAAAAGCTTCAAACTTATGGCATAGTAAGCAGGCAGCACTGGGAGAAATTAAAAGCTGCATTTTAATGAGTGCAGGTTTTGGAAGACCCACAGTCCTTTCCCTGCTGCGACCAGGCCATAAAATTCTGTCCAGAGATTCAGCTTGCAACTAATGACAAGGCAGTGTATGTGCAAGGCAAGTTATAAACCACAGCGGACACATTGTCCAGGGCCACAGAGGACCATCCCATGACATAGGATGTTAATCTGCTTGACACAGTCGAGCCTTATTCCAAGTTCATGGCAGTGAGCTCCAAAAGCTACAACAGATACGCCAAGAGCAGATGCAGGATGAAATATGCATTCGTATCCATCAATACTGCATGTTGGCCACAGCAGCATCCTGGTGGAACAGTCATGAAAATATACTTCGAGCAACGGAAACACTTCATTGTAATTGATGATCTGCTGGTGTACGATGAGCAGTTGGTTAATTCTCGCCTCACTCTGACCAGAGATTCTGCAACAAATCCACCAAGGCCACATGGGCATCACAAAGTGCAGAGCACCAGCCCAATCTGCAATGTGGTGGCCAGGAATATCAAGAGCGATTGAAGAGATGATTTCACACTGCCAGGTGTGCGTGCTGCTCAAACCAGTCAGAGGGAGCCCCTTATCCCCATCCACTTCCCAACCAGACCATGGGAATGTATGGGAATGGATCCATTTATGTCAATGGGCAAGTCCTTCCTCATCATTGTCGACTACTTCTCCAGGTGGATTGAAGTGAAGCATTTGCACACAACAACCAGAGTCAGTTATTAGGTCATTGAAGGAAGTCTTCGCAACATATGGTATTCCAGACCAGGCGATGTTTGAAGTTGGCCCACAATTCGCTAACAGCGACTTCACTCATTTCGCTGAGAACTACAGATTCCAACACCTCACCAGCTCCCTGAGGTATCCTCAGTCCAACAGTGAGGTGAAAAGGGGCATCCTCACTATTAAAACCCTTTTGAAGAAGAACAAGGATTTTCCAATGCACTTGTAACATACAGGTCTACTCCACTGCAGTGTAGACTGGCATCGTCAGAGCTGCTGATGGACAGAAAGCTTCATACTCAGTTTCCTGTGCCGCCCAATAAATTAACAGTCCGGGACTGTCAGGAGGTTCAGCAGAAAAAACAGTCCTACAGAAAACAACAATCCTCCACTTACAATAGGAGATACCATATCAGAAACCTGCCCACGCTGAACAAAAGAGACAAAATTTGGATAAGAGAAGGCATCTTCATCAACAATGATCTTACTTAACACATATCCCAGAAGGCGTGACACGAAGGAACAGGAGAAATCTTATCCTCATGCCTCAAGGTGAATCTTCCATTATATATTTGGGAGAACCAGATGTTGAGAGTCAAACTGACAATGCACCAGATACTGCAACTCTTACCGAAAACCAACCAAGTCAAAGCAAAGAAGTCCAAGAGGAGACCACCGATCTTCCAAGCTCCACAAGGACATGGTCAGGGAGATTGTGAAACCTCCAGACCGAATAAACCTATGAAGTCAGGGACTGGCGGGGAGAAGGGTTAGTGTGTAAATATAAATGTAAAAATATATTTGAACAAAGGCTTGGGAAGAGATGTAATATTACGGTCTTCAGGTCTGAAAGGGTTAATGTTTGGGACTGGAGAAGCAGTACCACCCACATGACGATGAAAGAGGAAGTCACGTGGCTAAGACTCTAGAAGGAGAAGCTTATGGCATAGTCTGCATAATACCTGTAGTCTTGTATATCTGCAAATAGTTATGTTCTTAAAATAAACTAGTTATTCTTTAGCCATATCTATGTCTCCACAATCGCTCCTTAGCCAGTCATAACCAATGCACAACGGACAGAGCTGTTCATTGGCATTTACTCACTTGGACCAATGCTTTGTCTCTTTACTACAACCATTACCATTTCCTTTGCCTTTTGTTCCAGAATGTATTTGTCATTTAATCTCTCCCGTCCTCTACCTTATTCCAGACCTTCCCTTTTGTTCTTGGTCCCCCCATCCCCATTTCGATGGCATAAGAACCATCACATTTCTACCCTCCTTCAGTTCTGAAGTGCAGCCATATTTGGCTCAAATCATTTACTCTGTTTCTCTCTCCACTGAAGCTGCAAGACTTGCTGAGTAATTCCAGCACTTCCTGTTTTTAATTTCTGATTTCCAGCATCTGCAGTATTTTGCTTTTATTCTGAAAAAAAAAAGTTGTTCACAAAGAAATATAAAAATGAAGGGCTCTATTCAGTTAGTCTCACTCACTCTTCAAGAGCTTATGGTGGTCCTGTGATTCAAAAGGTTGTACCTTCAAGTCTGGCTGAGAAGACCATGCCAGGCATTGATCAGCCCTGAATACACATTATCCCAACTTATATTTATCTCCACGTGCTTTGGAGAAGTGGCATGGATATAAATTTTCTACACTGTTTACTATCCTACTATAAGATCCCACTTCAGTTTCCTCTGTCCACGGCTGAAGATATTCTAGGCCATCTCATAACTCATTGCTTCTAACAGCTTCCAGGGTTTGGATGTTTCTACTGTGTCTCAATGACATGAGCTGAATACATGTTCATAAAACATGTGCGCTTATGATTTTAGGAAAGTCCCCATCATCCCTTACTGTCATGATGACATTGGACCATTGTCTTGATGATTATCCTCAATGGGCTGATAAGAAAAAAAGACATGTTCATTGTGAAACGATAGCCCAGGCTATGACAGTATTGGAGGCGCAGGGATAAAGTGGGTGTTGATCCATCTAGCCCCAATTCCCCCCTCCCCTTCTGAAGTTAGGGTTAGGGTTAAGGTTAGCGTTAGGGTAGGGAAGGGTTAGAATCAGGGTTAGGTGTGTGGGACCAGGGAAATTGAAACTTTCTGGCCGCACTTGGATGCGCCAACACTGATACCCCCTCTAGGCTGGCAGAAATAATTTAACACAGGTAGGCTGGATTGGAAATTCGTGGGGGCGGAGATCAGACCCCTGCTAAGGAACCAAGAAAAGAGCAGGAAAGTGAAGGGGGTGGTGTGGAATTAGTAAAATTCAAGATTGTGGAGGGGGTGAGATGTACGAATGTATCCTTGTGGAGTTGGGAGGAGCACTTCTGTTCCTTCTCACTCACACAGGCCATTCAAAGTGCAAAACAAAACTACCTTTTTGGCCAAGATGCCACCTGCTGCAAACTGACTGGTTTGAAATTGTGTGGGAAATTACCAGGGCATGACTTTGCTATTTCAATGAAGCCCTCGCTTCCATGAGTTGGGAGAGCATGGCCTTCCATGCCTGATTACAGATTAAGTTAAGATGGTGGGATGGAAGCATTTTAATGCTGCATCTGCACTGTTCCTAATGAGCAAGGTTGTAAAAATAGCCACCTTAAGCAAAGATGTCTTCTTTTGCTCCTAGTAGAAAGATCAGGTGAAGATTTGAATCCACAAAAATGTAATTTTATATTTGATCCTCTCCTTACAAATTGTTTTGAGCAATGATGTTAAGACGATCTCATTATTGAGATCAGTTCTATAGATCTTCCAAGATCACTTCGGCAGAACTTTGGCTTATAACTAAATCATGGGCTGGATTTTAAGACCCCTGGCAGTGGGTTAGCAACTGTGGGGGTGGGAGGCTTTAAATACCATGGATGCTGTAGCCTCCACATACCTGCCCCTGCTGTAGTTTTGCCAATTATTGGCCACGTAAGGGCCTCATGCACCGCTGCTGGGATTTAAGCAGCGGCAGGAGAGGCCCATGCCAAGCATCCAGCTTGGCACTTTTCACTGTGCAGGCTGGTGGTGGACAAGGGTGAGTGGGTGTCTCCTTAATGGGCCCCCTAAACCCATCAGAGGAACCCACCCAAGGTCTCCCCCAGACTTACCTCTGGTCCTGACTCCATTGCAGCATACATCGCTGCCCTGCAGTACTGGTGGTGGTCACCAATCCCAAGTGGCACTGCTGGAACTGCAGAGTTGGAGAGTGGCCTGGCCTCTGATTGGTCAGCAGCTCCCTTCAGCGGGACTTCCTGTTGTTTCCAATTTGCCATTAAATGGCTATGGGACGAGCCCACCAACTGGAAGAGAGACCACTGGTCCAAAACTACGCCTCACATATCTGTCATAAGGCAAATGTTCTGTGGAAAACTACATAAAAACCACACCCTACTCAGAATAAACTGCAGGAAGTGATGGGCAGGAAACTGCTTGAGTGCTAGGTTTCAGCTTAATATCATTCTTCCACATAACAATAGTGACTACACTCCAGCTGCACGCAGCTCCTTGTGATGTTTTGACAACAACAACAGGATTTTCAGCAAGATAATGTAGACTTCACCTCTCCACAGCAAAGTGGCCAAAGGTTATCAAAATTTGGCAAATGATCTTGATTTTTAGCAATTTACCAACTGTTATGGTTTACAGTCATAGTGTTCCCCTTTAAATAAATACTCTGGCCCCAAAAGCTGGCATGGTTTGCCCCATGTGTCATTGTGGGATAAGTCGGTGGAAGGCCAACTGAACCTACTGGGGGAGGCAGTGGCATAGTGATATTGTCACTGGCCTAATAATCCAGAGACTCAGGGTGATGCTCTGGAGATCCAGGTTTGAGTCCCACCACAGCAGATGGTGGAATTTGAATCCAATAAAAATCTGTGATTAAAAGTCTAATGATGACCATGAAACCATTGTCAATTGTTGTAAAAATCCATCTGGTTCACTGATGCCCTTAGGGGAAGGAAATCTGCTGTCCTTACCTGGTCTGGTGTGGCCTACATGTGACTCCAAACCCACAGCAATGTGGTTGACTCTTAAAAAATTCCCTCTGAACAAGGGTAATTAGAGATGGGCAATAAATGCTGGCCTAGCCAGCGACACCCACATCCCGTGAATGAATAATAAAGAAAGAACGCGAGGGGATTGGTTGCATTGGGTCTGTGCGATTACCAGAATATTCCGGCATGCCCTACAGAGTGGGGTGTTCCTATGAACATGAACTGCAGTGGTTCAAGAAGGGGGTTCATCACTGCTGCCTTCTCAAGGGCAATTAGGGATGGGGGCAATAAATGCTGGTCTAGCCAGTGACACACTCATCCTGTGAATGAATAAATAAAGAAAAAGAAGCCTGAGTTCAGGATAACCTATGCTTAGGCAAGATGATGGCATAATGGTAATGTCACTGACTGATAATAGTGTCCTAGGCTAATGCTCTGGGAAACTAAGTTCAAATCCCACCACAAAAGAACTTAAATTCAGTTAAAAAAATATCTGGAATTGAAAGCTAGTCTCAGTAAGGTGACCATTAAACTATCTTTGCTTATTGGAAGAACGCATCTGGCTCATTAATGCCCTTTAGGGAAGGGAATCTGAAGTCCTTACCTGGTCTGGCCTACATGTGACGCCAGACCCACAGCAATGTGGTTGACTCTTAACTGCTCCCTGAAATGGCCTAGCAAGTTACTCAGTTCAAGAGCAAGGGGCAACAAATACTAGGCTTGCCAGCAATGCCCACATCACATGAAAGAATATATTCTTTCCTTCAACTGGCTCAGTCACGATCTTTTTTTAAAATATTCATTCATGCGGCGTGGGTATCTCTGGCTAGGCCAGCATTTATTGTCCATCCCTAACTTTAAGAGTCAACCTGATTGCTGTGGATCTGGAGTCACATGTAGGCCAGACCAGGTAAGGACACCAGATTTCCTTCCCTAAAAGATATTAGTGAACCAGATGGGTTTTTACAACAATCGACAATGGTGTCATGGTCATCATCAGACTTTTAATTCCAGATTTTTATTGGATTCAAATTTCATCATCTGCCCTGGTGGATTCAAATGTGGGCCCCCGGAGCATTACCCTGGAGAGAATTTTTGGCTCAGCGATTCGGGGTGGGGCTTGCTCGCCGAGGTGTAAAATGACGTGGGGTGATGTCAGGTGTGCGTCCCAATGTCACCGCGCATCATTTAGCTTTTCAGTTTGGCGGGTGCGCAGGCAAGTTGGCTGCGCACTTGCCCAATTGTCAAAGGCCTGTTAAGGCCATTAATTAACTAATTAAGGTTATTGAGAAAGCGGCCTGTCCAACCTTAAGGTTGGTGGGCAGGCAAAGAGCCCAGGCGGCCTTTGCATTTTTCATGGAACCTCATCCACGGGCAGGATGAGGTTTCATGAAGGGTTTATAAATTAAATAAACTTTTTCATTCAAGTTCATTAACATGTCCCAGCTCATGTGATACTGTCACATGAGGGAACATGTCTTAAATTTTTTTTTATTTATTAAAATTTTTAAAACTTAAAACTTATCTCCCTGAGGCACCTCTGTGTCTCAGGGAGATTTCTGCGCTGTCTTGCGTGCATGCACAAAAGAGCGCACTCCCAACTCAGGGAATGCCTCCCCCCACAGCCTGCACAGGGAGCGCACAGTGCTTCCAGATGCACGTCATGCTGAGCGGGCCTTAACTGGTGCCTGCGCCTACCCCCGCACAACCCCCCCCAAAGGGGAGGAAAATTCTTTCCCTTGGGTCTACCGGAATACTAGATTAGTGACAATACTACTCTACTGCCTCCCCCTATTTATTTATTGTGTGCCACAGTAGTGGAGGTTGGGCCCAAAAGTCTTCAAATTTAATCCTGGAAAATTTACCAGGGCTCTGCCCTCCTGGTGCTAATCCTGCTGGATCATGGTCAGGGGGCGTGGGGGTGACTTCAGCCATGGGCATTGGTTAGAGAGGCACAAAGTCCCTTATGGGGACATCTTCAACAATTGTCACTTGCAGCCAAAACGTGCAGTCTAAACCCACCATTGCTGCTTTTTCCTGTTCCTCCCAACTCTCCATTCCAATATTTATTTTGAAAATTTTCTTTTCTTTGGCATGCAGAATTGGGGGTCCCAACTTTTCGTCTGCCCAGGACTTGCCCCCACCAATCCTGTAGATGCCATCTGGAGGCTGGTACACCTTATCTCACCCAGTGTACCAACCTCCAGCAGCCTGCTGGTTCTTGACCAAAGAAAGGATATTAAAACAAGCTTGCATTTATATAGCACCTTTTACACCCTCAGGATATCCCAGAGCATTTTACAGAAAAGAAAGAACACTTTGAAGTGTAGTCACTGTTATAATGAAGGAACCGTGACAGCCAATTTGCACACAAAAATGTCTCACACACAATAAAAAAATTAAATAAATGAGTGATTAATCAGTTTTAGTGATAGTGATGAAGGGATCAAGGTTAGCTTGGATATTGGGAAACTCCCCTGCTCATCTATCTCTCTTGGGACCTTGAATGTCCACCTGAAAGGACAGATACAAGCAGCTGTGTTTTAGCAACTCAGCTGAAACATGCCATACCCAACAGTGCTGCCCTCCCTCAGTACCAGATCATATGAGCCCAAGCCTCTCTTGTGGAGCTTGGACCAATGTTTTACAGACACAGAGGCATCATTGAGCCAAGGCTGACTAAGCCAGGCAAGCGGAAACTCCTGGGGTAATTCATCCCCAATCGTGGTTTCTCCCACTCCCTTTGACCAGTTGCCCGGTAAGGAGTGAACAGAGCTTTCGGGAGCTACTGAAGTGGAAGACAAATGGAGAAGCCCCTGTGGATTTTTGAAGTTTGTTAGACCGAATCACATGAGGCCTTCAGAAGGGTGAAAATGGGGGTTCCAGGCTAGACCCATGGCCTGGATCTGTGAAGAGAGGTAGAATTCTTTCCGAAATTCTCTCAATTGGCCCCAGATTAGGGTTGAGGAGGGGACCTGGGTAGTTCCAATTCCCTCCCTCCACCCCATTAAGAGTGGGCATGCTGGATTTTCCAAAGACAGGCTTGAAGAGATGTTTGGAATTAGGTGCCCTCCCACAGAATCCATTGGGTTCATGTCCTGAGGATCCTTGTGGCCAACAAACCTCAAACAGGAAGCCATTACATCTGATGTCAACATCTGCATGTGCAAGATATGCTTGGAAAGGTTAAAACATTATGACTTATTAATTGGCTAAAAGACCAAAAGAAAACATATATCATATTTTAATCTGGAACTCCTCCACCTGCAAAAAACAATTGCTGCAATTACTCAAACCAAATAAAGTGCTGTCAGTAGTGGGTACATATAATTTAATCATACTCAATAAATCAAGAGTTTTGTAAGCCAGCCACATAACTGCTTTTTTCACTCCTAAGCCTCAATTGTAACCCCCCCACCCCCACCACCACTCCTCTTCATGCTCAGGGTGAATGGAACATTTCAGGGTTTAAAATATTGGCAGTGCGGCACTCAATAAATGCACATGCCCAATGTCATGCCAGTTTCACCAAAGAAACCTGGTACCACAGGAAGAAGGTCAGGAAGAGGGCCAGAAGATCAGTTCATTTAATTCTTTTTAAAGGTTTTCCTGTGAGCATTTCTACTCCTCTGGTCTCCTAATTTGTCCTGGCTTCTGATGCTTGTCAAGGACACATTGCCCACTGTACCACATTCATTTCCCTTGCTGCAGCCAGTTTCTTTAGGCATCCAGTTGCAGCCTCCAGCTATGTTTGCCCACTCCCATCCACTGCAGCCATGCCATTGATCACCAGGTTTGGGTGGGAGTCATGTCTGACTTATTAAAATGAAACCTGGAATTTCAAATGGCGCAGGCTTCATGTTGGTGGGCCTGATGTTCATCCTGCTGGCCACACACCTCCAGTTAAAATATGGTAAGTAATTTCCTTTCCTTTCCTCCTCCCTTGAACATCCTCATCCTCTCATTCAAATCCCTCCTTGCCCTTTTCTACTTCTGTAACTTCCTACAGCCCTCCAAGAAATTTACACTCCTCCAATTTTGACCTCTTGAACATTCCCCACTTCCTACCATTTGAGATTGTGCCTTCAGCTGTCTAGGCACTAAGTTCTGGAATTCTCTTCCCTGTTTACCTCACCACCTCTAAGATATTCCCTATCTGCCTCTTTGATCAAGTATTTGATCACCTGCCAGTAATTTCTCCATGCTTGGAACATGGTGACTTTTTTTTTGTCTGAGAACAGTGCTGTGATGCACCTCAGGACATTTTACTATGTTAAAAGAGCTAAGTAAATGCACAAGCTGTTGGTGTAGATGTACAGCATCTCCATTGAGATCAATCCGCTCTCCATGCATGTACACTTTGACTGAATTCTATTCCTGTTCCTAGCTCAGGAGTGCTGAGGTTAATTAGAGTGATGGTGGCGCTGAAAAATATTAACACAGCACATGCATGGGATTGAATCTGGTCTGGAGTATGTTGCTCTATATGATTAATATAACCCTTGCGATGGTTTCACTCTTCCATAAAGACTGAAGTTCACAGGTTTGATTCGTGGTCTGTGCTGAGTTAACTGGTCTCAGCTGAGGAGAATTACATGGAACAATTTTAACCTAACCGCCCATCATTGGGAAACTGACAGGATTGAGTGCAATGTTGGTTTTACACCCCACCCGGTTTTATATTTTGTTGAAGCCCACAGTAATATTGGATGGAATGTAAAACCAACCTCCCACCAAGACCTTGTGGGTCACCCAAGAGGAGGATTAGGTTAAAATTTCCCCTATTTCCCTCAGTTCTCTTGGATTCAGGAGATGGGAAATAAATCAATTCAGTTTCTTACTCAAGATTGGTATCCAGTGCTTCATGTACAAGTACAGATTGGTAAGTCAACATCAGTTTGTTCAGTCATTTCAGAATTTATTAAGCAACCTGTACATTTTGAGAATGTGCACAGGAATTCCACAATAAGCATCTGTTCAGAGCTACATGACTATCTGCCAAGCTACTCACCATAATGGGAGGGCATGGCCACACCAAGGCTTTCAGCAGTGGAGCAGCCTTAGCCAAGGAAATATTCTTCAGCTGATGGTCTGAAGATTTTGAGCTCTAATCCAAAGTAGTCTTCTCTGCATTCAAAATGTGGGAAGTCAAGCATGTAGCTAAAGGTGCTGTCTACATGTTTTACAACTCTTGTCTATTGATTGGGTCCTTGATTAGACATGTTTGCTGTCTCATGGATGGAGCTTCTTCTGCCATTGGCAGCTACTGCCTGCATTTCTCAGTGACAAGGAAAGAGCAAAATCGCATAAGTTGCAACAGGGAACAATAAATCTAGGTATTTTAGTCACATTGTACAGTCTACTTTCTTTATTTGTGTTCTTTCTTCTCCAAAACCAACAGATAGAGAGGGACACCCACTGATCCTATTAAAGTTGAGCTCAAATACTGTTCCCTTAGCTAACACCAACAGATGACAAATGTGTTGCAGCACGAAGAAGGTGATAACAGTTGCAATAAAGAAAGCAGTTGCACCAGGAAATAATCAATGTCTACAATAGCTGATAGCTGCTATTTGATGTAATTAGCAAGCATCATTGAACAGGAACCAAATGGCTGAATGGGCCAACAACCCAGTATATTCAGTCACTCTGCTCAATTTTTTAAAAATGGAAGTTAGAAAACTTAGGCTGTGACTAATAAATCAGACAGAGTGCAATAACAGGGAGGACATTTGTTTTGTAAGGGGTTGCTACACAGGGAAGGAAGGATATAGAGCTACAGAGCAAATTGGCCTTCTGTTACTTTTATTACTATGCCCATAGATTGAAGAGGACCTATGGTGAATTCATGTGCCTAGCACTATCTCAATCGCACACAGTGCCCTGCCGGAGGGATATTTGTTCCACACTTGAAAGGTATTTTAAGTCTAAACAAAACAATGATATGCGAAGAGGTTTTAAGACAATAAAGTGCAGTTAGCTGTGCTAATTCTGATAGACAACCATCTGTCTCTCTTTCAATTCCTCCAGTCAGTGTGTGATTAAAGACAACAGCAAGCACACAGAGCTTAGTACAGCCTGCCCTAATCATAATACATTGACGGATTTGTGTTTGAAAAGTACATATACGCTTCCAGGAGTTAGCTAACTGCCATGCTGGAGTGCCAGATATGTTCAGTTCCTTTTATCGATGGATTATAAAATATGATTGGTGAACAAAGAGACTTCATGAAGCTGAGTACCATCAAGAATGTTTATGCAATGTATATTACAGTGCATATTTTCCCCATCTTTTCTGAAAATTATAGTTGCACTTCAAACATTGGATAGTAGGCAATAACATTTCTCTAAATCCTGTACCTCTGACTTCAGAGGTCATCTTACCTGTGCTTGTTATTTCTTGGAGCCACCGACCTTCGTTTCTCTGGAGCCTCTGGTGGCTCAGTGAGTTTACCCAACGAAGAGCTGTGTTCACAGGTCTTGTGCTGAGCTAGTTGACCTCAGCCGAGATAGTTAGGGCACTACAATTATCTTGTAGCCCAGGTTAGATACCCACCCGAAAGATATCTGACTAAAACATTTGCAGATGTTTCTGCTAGATGACACCAATATACAAACGCAAGTTTTGCTGTGGTAAAGTACTTTCATAAGTAGGATGAGCTGTACAATAGACAATGGACAAAGCTGCAACCAATGCTGCTGTAGTGTGTCAAATACTGGTAACTAAATATCAGGGCTTGGAATTTCCGATAAATTGAACATTTTTTACCCCAAGACAGTCAACCAAAGTGCAAAAGATCAAAGAATTTCAAGTGCAAGTTATGTTCAATGTTAATTGAACTTGCGCTTGTTTAAAAAACATTGTACTAGAAGCAGTCCTGACCATGATGAAGTAATCATTGTTGCAAGTTTCCTCTAATTGTGCCTGTTCATGGGCTTTCCAAGAAGCTCTTAAATTGAAGATTCAACGACACTAATGGGCACCTTTTAAAAGCTTTATTTTAACATTTACTAAGAAACTGATGATAGTACACCAAGTGTACTACCAAAACTAGTACATGGTTTTGTGTAGTTTTATAAAGCTATTTTCAATTATTTAAAATTGGCTTACTGATAATATAAAATCAACAATATCCAGGCTTGTGCTGACAAGTGGCAAGTAACATTCACATCATAAAAGTGCCAGGCAATGACCATCTCCAACAAGACAGAATCTAACCATTGCCTTTTGAAATTCAATAGCATTACCACTGCTGAATCCCCCACTATCAACATCCTGGGAGTTATCATTGACCAGAAACTGAACTGGAATAGCCATATAAATACTGTGGCAACAAGAGCAGGTCAAATCTTCACCATATATCTGACTGCTGGGGACCATCTTGCACATCTGTGCTAGTGGCCTCTTGCCATCAAATTCCTCCTCCTGCTCATTGGTCAGACACTGATTCATGCCAGATTTGGGTGAAGGTTGGAGCCTGAAAATGGAAATGAGGCTCAAGAGTTAAAATTTCTCCTGACCTTGACATGTGAGTTTGCCAATCTTCACCCTGCACCCCCCCATCACCCATCCAGTACAGCAATCCCGCACAAAGTTGAAATCCTAGCTGGTGTTTTTATAATAATTCCACGAACTGTTTCTAATTTGAAGCAGGTTAACAATCATCAGTATCAAGTTAAAATGCCTATCTTCTATTGAAGCTAATATGTCGGAATGGGGTGAAATCTCAGTACTTATGTCCATCAGGGTTGGGTGTCAATGTGATCACCGCGCATCCACTTCTGAAATAAATTAATAGTGACCTTCTCATTTGGGTCTTTTTTGTCTGTACCAGCCTATCTTCCAGACAGAGGAGATAGGGTTACATGAACATGTGAAAAAGTACAAGATAAGACCACCTTGTCTATCCGCAACATCTCAACGGAGGCCTACATGCTTCAACAACTTTCCTCTTCCTCAACTGTCACGCATCATCCTGGGAGAGGCAACAAATACGGAGGAAGTAAATACAGCCAACTTAGAAAAATACTCTTCAAACTCCAAAGGCAATCAATTAAGCAACCTCCAGTCAATACTAGTCACAGATGGGGGTTAGTTGAAGCATTGAGCTCCAAAATGGCACTGCTTGCATCAAATCAGCATTGCACTCTGATGTCATGATCTGCCTGCTCTGCATGTTTCCAGCTCATGCTCACTGCTTGTGTACTAACACCTGCATCAATATGGCATCCAGCTCAATTCATCCCACAAGTGTAAGCATGTGCTGTGGAGGCCATTTTGGAGGTTTAAGGGCATTCAGAACCAAACAACTGGCACTACTGTGCCTAATTTCTCACCCTCGATCTTCGTATGTAACATAACTAAAGAAGGCTTTGCTATCACTGCTACATCTATTTATAATCCTGTTTTCCATTGATCTTTTGGCTGAGCTGAAAGTTTTCATTATCCTTAACTGTGCCATACATCTTCCTTTTAATATGAGGCACATCCTTGGCTTCTTTTTCCTGCAGTATTGGCTTGACAGCCCTTCATTTATCATTTATACTGTATTTATCCCTACCTCCTATCATCCCCTACTCAACCGTATCCAAATCCTAGCTAATTCTCACAAATTTAGATCTTCTGAAACCTAATACCAGCATTAAATTATCTGCAGCAGTAATTTGGCCAATCAACTTAAATCTGATAAAGTTATGATCATTGTTACCAGATGTTCCCCCACAATGCATCTGTGGACCCAAGTTCCAGCAAAAGTCAATGCCCTCAGGAAAGAGGAAATCATTGCCAAAATCATCTGATTTAATGTTTTAAGGTGAAAGCCTACCAAGAGTAATAAAAATAGGGAATATTTAGACTAGTGGTCACATAAGGTCAAAATCAGACACAGGTTTAAAACCCACTCCTGGCTTTATTTGGTCAACTTTACTCAAAGATATTTTTAAAATTTCTCATCTGAAACATCTGCCATATATCTGCGGACACACTTCTTTAGAGAATACAGGGTCGAATGTCTGGATTGGTTTTGCTGATTTTCAGCCATAATTTCAGTGGAAGATCTGCAGAAACCTTGAAGACATAATTAAATTAATACAATTTCTCTAGGGTTTTGGCAGACCTTTGAACAAAGCAATGGCGACAATTAGAAGAAACTCCACAGAGGGTCAACCCCTATGCCAAACTGTGACCGAGCCACAACTAACAAAGTTCCAGTCGCACTGACTGTTGCGACCACATGAGGAGGGGTAAAACTTGAGTCCCCTAATTTACCACCCCAGGTGTGGATGTAACAGGGTTAGTAGTGAATTTAGCGAATATGTGCTTTGCCAACATTGCAGGAGTCCCACTATGCATGCTTTCAGATTATAAAGAATCGATCAGACAGGCTTTCTGAGTTTAAATCAAAGAATGAGATAAGTTTATTGACCCTACTTCCTGAATTAAAAAGAAACTAGGTAAATCATAACCTTCATTCATAGCCACTCACACTCTATGGGCTCCACACACACACACAATAATATAGGTGGTAGAATAAGAGGATAGACTTCAAGAAACTTTACAGTTAACTGTCCTTTGGCTGGTCTTGATGTGGTGATTCATGTTGCGGCTGTTTTGTTCAATTGTAGTTGTATGGAGCAGATTTCGACATTCAATTCCAAAATATATTAGTTTGTTGTAGATTTCTCTTCTCAGGATGTTACTCTGCAATAACTATGCGCAATATTTCTGAGAGAGACCCATGGTTCTTGCAGCCGTTCAGTATATTCTTCCGATCTCTGACTTGATAAAAACAGTTTTTAAAAAGTCTTGTGGGCTGCAAATTCCAGAGTAATTCAATTACCATTTCTACTATAGTCATTGTGTTGTAGAACAGGTAATTATATTTTTTAATATCTCAACTCAGAAACTTTTGAGGGGCAATAGTGTAAAGGTCAATAGGAGATGGGGTCTTTCACACTCCCTGGTGGAGTTGGGTTGGGGGGGTGGCGGGAGTGGTCAGTGTTTGAGAGTCCCTTCCTTTTCATCCCACTTGGGGGTAGAAAACAAGCTGTATATTCAGCTGGCTGGCAGTCTTTCCATTTTCTTAATGGGATTACAGTTTATTAAAAATCCAACCAGAAAAAAGGCAGCAGAAACTGTATATTTTTCTTTCAAATAAAATCCTCATAACAATGACCTTGAATATTTTGTGTTTTGGAGTTCTTTTGCAGAACACCATTGTTGTGAGCTGTGTTTTGACCTATTTGTACTGGGTTCCCTCTCATGTCAAGCACCTTAGGATGTTTTACTATGTTAAAGGCACTTCACATTTACAAGGTGTTGTTATTCAAGGCAACGGTCCAATTTACAATCTCCATTGTGACTTCTCTGTGATCTATCTACCAATTTACCAGAGGTTACTGAGATATGTTTAATTGATGACTTAGGGTATTGACGGCCAAATCCTAGAAGTTACTCTTGCTGTGCATGAGGGATAACATAGAGTCAATAAAATGAGGCGCATCTGTTAGCAGTTATGGCTAAGATCAGCAGAATTAATATATTTGGGAGCCCAGCTGGAGAAACATTGATCATTGATTACTGGAGCACTTGCAACATTCCTGTTTTGCTTTACACCTGGACAGAGCTACAGTTGCATTTGACAACTGAGTGTCTGTGAGACTACAGGAATTACACTGACCACGCCCACAGTGAGAGGCTCTAAGCAACAGCTGTGTGATTCCCAATGTGCAGCCCTTTGTTTCCAGTTATAATGAAAGAGGAGGAGGAGCAGAGTGGAGGAAATGATGTTGAATAAGATTGTAACACCACTCACCACTCTCTGCAAGAATTCACAGGCCATGCAAATCCTATGAGCACCTTAGTAAGGGGCTCTGCATGAAAACTTGCATCAACAATGAAGAGTTGTGCCAGCTACCTGCAGCCAGAATTATTTGCCTGAACACCACAAACAATGAAAAGCAACAACTACACTAGATTTTTATGCCACCATCTTATTCCTACTGGTTTCTTTCACTCAATATCCACATTGTGTGCGTCTGTTGCCGGAGTGCTTGCAAGTTGATCTCTGACCCTGCACAAGGATGTGATGTTCCTTTGATATTCTCCTTTTCAGGTGAGTACTCACAAGTTCTTGATCTCACAACTCTGAACCCACAAGCAGTTTTTTTCCTTGTCCTTCACCAAGAGGTTTCACCTACTCAATATACTTCCAGCTCTATGCTCTCTGAATCACCCAGTGCCAAGCCTCATTGACACTATCTAATTCCCCCAGATGACACCATCTGAATTGGTATGCTGGAGGAAGAAAATAATTTATGTCAGTTTGAGGCCGCAAAATGTGGACTAGGAACTTGGTCCAGGAACTCCTGTGTGACCTTGTCCTTTTCACCTCTTCCTCCTCAGCATTCTCATTATCATAAAAGCAAAAAACTGCGGATGCTGGAAACCCAAAACAAAAATACCTGGAAAAACTCAGCAGGTCTGACAGCATCTGTGGAGAGGAACACAGTTAATGTTTCGAGTCCGTATGACTCCTCAACAGAACTAAGGAAAAATAGAAAAGAGGTGAAATATAAGCTGGTTTGAGGGGGTGGGGGAGTGGTGGTAGAGCTGGATAGAGGGCCAGTGATAGGTGGAGATAACCAAGAGATGCCATAAACAAAAGGACAAAGAGGTGTTGAAGGTGATGATATTATCTAAGGAATGTGCTAATAGGTGACATTAAGGGTAGAAAGCAGGACGAACAAGGTACAGATAGCCCTGGTGGGGGTGGTGTGGGGGGAAGGGATAGAAATAGGCTAAATGGTAGAGATAAAACAATGGATGGAAATACATTTAAAAATAATGGAAATAGGTGGGAAAAGAAAAATCTATATAAATTATTGGAAAGGGGATAGGGATGGAGGAGAGAATTCATGATCTAAAATTATTGAACTCAATATTCAGTTCGGAAGGCTGTAATGTGTCTAGTCGGAAGATGAGGTGCTGTTCCTCCAGTTTGAATTGAGCTTCATTGGAACAATGCAGCAGGCCAAGGATGGACATGTGGGCATGAGAGCAGGGTGGAGTGTTAAAATGGCAAGCGACAGGAAGGTCTGGGTCATGCTTGCAGACAGACCGAAGGTGTTCTGCAAAGTGGTCACCCAGTCTGCGTTTGGTCTCTCCTATGTGGAGGAAACCGCATTGGGAGCAACGAATGCGGTAGACTAAATTGAGGGAAGTGCAAGTGAAATGCTGCTTCACTTGAAAGGACTGTTTGAACCCTTGAACAGTGAGGAGAGGGGAAGTAAAAGGGCAGGTGTTGCACCTTCAGCGGTTGCATAGGAAGGTGCAGTGGGAGGGGTTGAGGTATAGGGATGATGGAGGAGTGGACCAGGGTGTCCCGGAGGGAACGATCCCAGTGGAATGCCACCATGGGGGGTGAAGAGAAGATGTGTTTGGTGGTGGCATCATGCTGGAGTTGGCGGAAATGGCGGAGGATGATCCTTTGAATGCGGAGGCTGGTGGGGTGATAAGTGAGGACAAGGGGGGCCCTATCATGTTTCTGGGAGGGAGAGGAAGGTGTGAGGGTGGGAGATGCGTGGGAGATGGGCCGGACATGGTGGAGGGCCCTGTCAACTACCGTGGGTAGAAAACCTCGGTTAAGGAAGAAGGAAGACATGTCAGAGGAACTGTTTTTGAAAGTGGCATCATCAGAACAGATGCGACGGAG
This sequence comes from Carcharodon carcharias, assembly GCF_017639515.1. Taxonomy (NCBI): domain Eukaryota; kingdom Metazoa; phylum Chordata; class Chondrichthyes; order Lamniformes; family Lamnidae; genus Carcharodon; species Carcharodon carcharias. Next base: position 198,767,239 of record NC_054468.1, on the reverse strand, counting down.
GCGAAGGAACTGAAAGAATGGGATGGAGTCCTTACAGGAAGCGGGGTGTGAGGAGCTGTAGTCGAGGTAGCTGTGGGAGTCGGTCTGCTTTTAATGAATGTTGGTGGACAGTCTATCACCAGAAATAGAGACAGAGAGGTCAAGGAAGGGAAGGGAAGTGTCAGAGATGGACCATGTGAAAATGATGGAAGGGTGGAAATTGGAAGCAAAATTAATAAATTTTTCCAGGTCCAGACGAGAGCATGAAGCAGCACCAAAGCAATTGACGTACTGGAGAAAGAGTTGTGGGAGGGGGCCAGAGTAGGATTGGAACAAGGAATGTTCCACATACCCCATAAAGAGACAGGCATAACTGGGGCCCATGCGGGTACCCATAGCCACAGCTTTTATTTGGAGGAAGTGAGAGGAGTTGAAGGAGAAATTGTTCAGTGTGGGAACAAGTTCAGCCAGACAGAGGAGAGTAGTGGTGGATGGGGATTGTTTGAGCCTCTGTTCGAGGAAGAAGCGGAGAGTCATCAGACCATCCCGGTGGGGGATGGAGGTGTAGAGGGATTGGACGTCCATGGTGAAGAGGAGGCGGTTGGGGCCAGGGAACTGGAAATTGTTGATATGGTGTAGAGTGTCAGAGGAATCACGGATGTAGGTGGGAAGGGACTGGATATGGGGAGAGAGAATGGAGTCAAGATAGTAAGAAATGAGTTCCGTGGGGCAGGAACAGGCTGACATGATCGGTCTGCCGGGACAGTCCTGTTTGTGGATTTTGGGGGGGAGGTAGAAGCGGGCTGTCCGAGGTTGGGAGACCATGAGGTTGGAAGCTGTGGAAGGAAGATCTCCAGAGGAGATGTGGTCAGTAACAGTCCTGGAAAAAATGGCCTGATGTTCAGTGGTGGGGTCATGGTCCAGGGGAAGGTAGGAGGAAGTGTCTGCGAGTTGACGCTCAGCCTCTGCGAGGTAGAGGTCAGTGCGTCAGACAACAACAGCAGCACCCTTGTCAGCAGGTTTGACAACAATGTCAGGGTTGCACCTGATAGAACGGAGTGCAGCAAGTTCAGAGAGAGACAGATTAGAGTGGGTGAGAGGAGCAGAGAAATTGAGACGACTGATGTCACGCCGACAATTCTCAATGAAAAGATCAAGAGAAGGTAAGAATCCAGAGGGAGGGGTCCAGGTGGAGGGAGAATATTGGAGGCGGGTAAAAGGATCCATTGAACGGGGAGAGGACTTCTGCCCAAAGAAGTGAGCACGGAGACGAAGGCGGCAGAAGAAGAGTTCAGCATCATGCCAAGCCCGAAATTCATGGGGATGAGGGTGCAAGGGTATGAAACTAAGTCCTTTGCTGAGCACTGAACATTCAGCATCCGAGAGGGGAAGGTCAGGGGGTATAGTGAATACACGGCCGGGGCTGGGATTGAAAGACGGGATGGGGACAGAGGGACAGGCAGGGGTGGAGGGTCCTGGATGAGCATTGGTGTCAATGAATTGTTGGAGTTTGCGTTCCTTTGCACCTGAAAGAAAGAGACAAAGTTTCTTGTTGAGGCGTCGGATGAGATGAAGAATAAAATGAAACTGGAGGCACGGGCAGCTTAGAAATAGGGTACAGCGATGCTGCTGGAGGGAGAGGTCGAGTGTGTTCATATGGTGGCGCATGGCACTGAGTGTGGATCTCAGGATGCGATCATTATCATCACAGTTGACAAAGAAAGACACCTGTTGCCTTCTGGAGCAAGCAGTGCCAGTAGGGTTGGGGGGAGGGGGGGGAGGAAACAGGCTGTAAGTAATGCATATCATCCAGGGGTGTATGTAGGTCAGTATCGGTTTCATTTTCTGCCCTCCCTTTCTGTCTCCTAACAGTGCACCGCTCTCGACTTGGGGTTTCTCTGCCAGATCTTTCACTTGAAGACATGCGTCTGACATGAGCCACCATCACTGGCAGTTAACTCATTGTTGAAACATATTCAGTACTTACCCACCGCTTCCTCAGCCGGGTGATGCAATCTTCACCTTTTCCAGCTTTTGAAAGACCTGCCATATAAAAGTTCCATCCTCTTGTTATATAGCAATCACACTATGTAATACCAGTGGATATTTATTACTGAATCTGGTGTGTTAGTGCTTCGGGTGATTGTTGGGCAGGGGTCCCACCTCTGGGGGATATGTCACTGTTATGAAGAGGACAATATATTTTATGAGGATCATAAAACACTTGAACAAAAAAGAAACTCGGCACAATCCCATAGAAAAATAACAGCAGCTTGGGTGGTTCAAATGCTGGCAGGGTAAAACATATAGTTGCTGAAGCAAAATGGTGGCCATTGTCATCTCAATCATTTCTGTGCTACAAACAAGAGTTGTCCCCCCCCCCCGCCTCCCCGCAAACATTGCTCATACAATGTAAAGCAGTGTAGTAAAACCTTACAGTTATTTGGTTGGTTAAATTCATTGTGGACATAAAGACTGTTTCGGTTTAAGGTTTCAGGACAGTGATTCAGCACAAAAGGAATCTACTGTAGCATAAAGGCAACAGTCTACCAGATGAATTGCAGCTGGTGATGTGATTTCCAATAAGGAGGTGAAGTGCTACAGAACAAAGACTAGTGCTCACTGCTATAAAATAAAAATAAAAATAAAACCCTACAGGAATGTCAGGGACTTGACCTTAATATCCAACACCTGGGTATTTGCACTAGAGCCAATTCTATTTCAAATTGAAGCAAACTCAGAAAGCGTCTAATCTTCCAGTAAGCAAGCTAGTGCTTTGAAGACTTTAATGCTGCAGTTAGATGGCTTCTATTGCAAGAAAAATACAGCACAGAGAAGCCTTCTGTGGGGATTTCCAACTATTGAAGGACACTGCCAATTGTTTCCCTTGGTTTAGTAAGATGAGGGTCTAGGAGGGGAAAGAGCTTTGAAAGGTGTGTGGTGAAGTTATGTGGTCATCATGGTTATTGAATAGGAAATTCCTTTTTTAAATTCATTCAAGGGATATGGCCATTGCTGGTGAGGCCAACATTTATTCCTCATCTGTAATTTCCCTTGAAAAGTAGTGGTGAGCCACCTTCTTCAACTGCTGCAGTCCATGTGGTGAATGCATTTTCATAGTTCTGTTGGGAGGAGTTCCAGGAACTCAAGCAGGAGACAATGAAAGAATGGCAATGTATTTCCAAGTTGATGGTGTGTGATTGAAAGGATTGTGAAGGTTTTTCCCTGCATCTTCTACCCTTGTCCTTCTAGGTGGTAGAGGTTAAGTTGATGCCAGAGACAGTCACTCTCACCTCACCTCTTGAGTTCAGCTCTTTTGTCCATGCCAAGGTTGTAATGAGGTCAGGAGCTGAGTAATCTTTGCCAAAGAAAAACTGAGCATCAATGAGAAGATTATTGGTGTGTAAGTGCCACTTGATAGTACTGTCAATGACATCTTCCATCTTTTCTGATGATTGAGAGTAGACTAATGAGGTGGTAACTGGCTAGATTGGATTTATCCTGTTCTTCGGCTGACATGACATACCTAGCCTATTTTCCATATCACCGGGTGGATGCCAGTGCTGTAGTTGTACTGAGACGGCTTGACAAGAGGAGCAGCTTGCTCTTGAACACAAGTCCTCAGTATATAGCCAGGATGTTGTCAGGACCCATTTCCTGGTATCACGTGGAGTGAATCAAATCAGTTGAAGACTGGTTTCTATGATGCTGGGGACCATAGGAGGAGACCAAGATGGATGATCCACTCAGCATTTCCCACTGAAGATGGTTGCAAGTTCTTCAGCCTTGTCTTTTGCACTCATGTGCTGGGCTCCCCTGTGACAGAGTATGGGGATGTTTGAAGATCCAGTTAGTTGTTTAATGGTTCACCACCATTCAAACTGGATGTGGAGGACTACAGAGCTCTGATCTGATCCATTGGTTTTGGAATCATCTATCTCTGTCTATAGTGTGCTGTTTTCATTGTTTAATGTACATATAGTCCAAGTTGGCAATTCATTTTCAGATGCATTGTTGTTCCCAGAGTTCCCAGGGTGACCAACTCTCACGGAGAGAAAAAGGGGCAGCCTGCCATGGTGAGAGTGAAATAGGGGGAGGCGGTGTTCTGCTAGGGCTGTGAAAGTGGTGGGGGTGGTGATGGGGTTTTGCCAGAGTGGTGAGAACTGGAGCATGGAACAGTCTGCGAGAGCTGTCAGAGTGCCTAAAAGGGCAGGACAGCGAGTACTGCGCTTGTGCAAAATTTGAACGTCCAAATTACAGGACAAACAGCACATGGCCCGGGACACGGGGCAGTGGACTAAGATATAGAATGATCCAGTAAAATAAGGGCTGGTTGGTCACTCTGGCTGTTCCTGGCACATTGTTCTATACTTCTCACTGAACCAGGATTGGTGCCCTGACTTGATGATCATGGTCAAATGAGGGATATGTTAGGCCATGTAGTTACAGATTGTGGTGGAATACAATTCTGCTGCTGCTGATGGCCCATAGCACTGATGCTCAATTTTTAGTTGCTACCTAGGTTTTGAAATCTATCTCCTTTTACATGGTGGTAGTGCCATACTACACATTGGAGGGTGTCCTCATTGTGAAGATGGGACTTCATTTCCACAAGGTGGTCATTCCTACCAATACTTTCATGGATAGATGCATCCGCCACAGGTAGTTTGGCGTTGACAAGATCAAATAAGTTCTTCCCCCATGTTGGTTCGCTCACTATTGACCACAGACCCAGTCCCAGTCTTCAGAGCTTAGCAAGTAGTAGTGCTACCGAGCCATTCCTCGTGATGGGCATTCAAGGCCCCCATCCAGTGGACATTCTGTGCTCTTGTTGCCCTCGATGCTGTTTCCAAATGGTGTTCCACATGATTGAACACTGACTCATCAGCTGAGGGAGGGAGACAGGTGCTAAACAACAGTAGATTTCTGTGCCCTTGATTAACTAAATGCTGTGAGACTTCATGGGTCAGTGTTGAAGACTCCCAGGCTCATTCCTTCCCGACTCTATTTCACTGTGCTGGCACCTCTGGTGAGTGTGTCCTGCTGGTGGGACAGAAAAGAATCAGGCATGGTGATGGAAGAGTCTGGGATATTGGTTGAAAGGTGCTGTTCTGTGAATATAGTTCTGTCAGGCTCTTCTGATGAAAGGTCACAGACATGATACATTGGGCTTAGTTTAGCGAAGGTGTGGGGATCCCACCATTGGCCCCTAAAGCCAGGGGTGGGGAGCATGGTTGGGATGAGCAGTACCTGCGCTTCAGCGGTCAGCAGAAGCCAGGGCCACATCTTGTGGCAGCTAATTAATTAAGGATGACCACCTGCCAGCAAGAGATGCCGTCCCATCAGAGGGCTGACAGCTCACCAGTGCCACCCAGAGCAGTGGCCATTGTTGGGGCTGCACCTGGAGGAGGAGGGTGCAGTGATGGATGTGTGCCTTCGTAACTAGTTATGTTGAGTCTGAAAGCACAGTCAGGCAGGCACCAGCGCGGGGGGTGGGGGCTGCAAGTTTGGTGATGGCAGGTGATGTCGTTTCCAAATAGGTGGCTCCTCCATGGGCCAAAGAGTGCCCAAACAAGAGGGCCCCCAGAGTCTACTGGGAGACTTCTAGGGTTTATCTGGTGGTCTCCCCATGAGGCAGATGACCCCCACCAACCCCGCCCCCGCCCCCCCCCCCCCGCCCCCTGCTACTGATAAAATGTCAGTGGTAGTGGGAATAAGCCCTTAATTGGCCATTTAAGTGGCTCAAATGAACTGTGGTGGGAGGGCAATCACCATATTTCCCACTATTGGCAAGATGACATGGCAGTGTAAAGACAATGGGCACACTACTTGCCATCATCCCTTGCCATTTCCCCTGGCGTACCTGCTTTCCAGTACATCCCAGGGAGCTGGTAAAATCCAGCCTGTTAAATCAGTTTTCCTTCACCCCCCTGGCGGCATTCCATAGGGATCGTTCCCTCTGGGACACCTTGGTCCACTCCTCCATCACCCCTACTCCTCAACCCCCACCTTTGGCACCTCCCCATGCATACACAAAAGATGCAACACCTGCCCCTTCACTTCCTCTCTCCTCATCGTCCAAGGGCCCAAACACTCCTTTCAAGTGAAGCAGCATTTCACTTGCATTTCCCCTAACTTAGTCTACTGCATTCATTGCTCCCAATGTGGTCTCCTCTACATTGGAGAGACCAAACGCAGACTGGGCAACTGCTTTGCAGTACACCTTCAGTCTGTCCGCAAGAATGACCTAGACCTCCCTGTCGCTTGCCATTTTAACACTCCACCCTGCTCTCTTGCCCACATGTCTGTCTTTGGCTTGCTGCATTGCTCCAGTGAAGCTCAATGCAAACTGGAGGAACAGCACCTCATCTTCCGACTAGGCACTTTACAACCTTCCGGACTGAATATTGAATTCAACAACTTTAGATCTTGAACTCCCTCCTCCATCCTCACCCCCTTTCCATTTCTTCCCCCTCCCTTTTGTTTTTTCCAATAATTTATATAGATTTTTCTTTTCCCACCTATTTCCATTATTTTTAAATCTATACCTTTTATGCCCTTTTCGTCGTATTTCACCCCATCCCCACTAGATCTGTACCTTGAGTGCCCTGCCATCCATTCTTAATTAGCACATTCTTTTAGATAATATCACTACCTTCAACACCTCTTTGTTCTTTTGTCTGTGACATCTTTTGATTATCTGCTCCTATCACTGCTTGCTTGTCCCTAAACCACCACCCCTCCCCACTTCTCTCCCCCCACCCCCCACCTTAAACTAGCTTATATTTCACCCCTCTCCTATTTTTACTTAGTTCTGTTCAAGGGTCATGAGGACTTGAAACGTCAACTTTGTTCTTCTCCGCCGATGCTGCCAGATCTGCTGAGTTTTTCCAGGTAATTCTGTTAAATCAGTTTCTCTCTCCATAGATGCTGCCAGATCTTTCAGCATTTTCTGTTTGTATGTCAGGCTGTTACTTGACTAGCCTTTTGGCACAAGTCCCCAGATGTGAGTGTGACGGACTTTCGAAGGTTGCTTGGGTTGAGTGTGCCTTGGCTGTGTCCAAGTCCGATGCCGAGTGTCTGTTTTTATTCTTATTATAAACTTGTAGTGGTTTTGGTACAATCGAATGGCTTGCTAGGCTGTTTCATAGGACAGTTAAGAATCAACCACATTGTTGTTCAGAAAGGCCAGACTGAGTAACGTCAGCAGGGCAACAGATTTCCTTCCCTGAAGGACATGAGCAAACCAGATGGATTTACAAGACAATCTGGTAATTTCATGGTCACTATTACTGATCCTAGCTTTTTATTCCAGATTCATTTATTTCATTAACAGAATTTAAGTTCCCTGGCTGCCATGGTGGGATTTGTATTCACACCTCCAGATCATTATAGTGTTGGCCTCTGGATCACTAGTCCAGTAGCATAACCACAATGCTACCATGTCCCTTATTCGTAAGAACTCAAGAACATGGATGAGGAGGCCACTTCAGCAATCTTAATTCATTTGCTCTCAAAAACCTAACATTTCCCATTGCAACATCTGTCTCATCTTTCATCCATCCTCGTTCTGAGGGTTGATCGTGTTATGAACAATCTTTCTCCATTGATTTCTATTCTCCGCTCCCCTCACTGCCTGTCCCATAGAGAGGCCAGCCCGTGTTCTCATATTCTCCATCCATGCCAGCTTCCTTCTGCACATTTTCCAAGTGTTTTTCCTTGCATCATAATAGAAGTCATTCCATTGCACTGATATCAATCTGCAATTTTCCTTTTACTAATTTAAACCTGTTTATCTTTGTCCTACTCTTGTTCTTTATTTTGAAGCATTTTAATCCTAACCCTAACCTTTGCAAATCTCTTTTTTTAATGGAGACATTATTTTGGTGTCTAGTTTATTTCCCTGGCCTGGACTTTCCTCTAATTGGGCAACTACTGCTCATCAGAAGGCTTCTACGCCTCATCTGGCCCGCAATTTTATGCCTGATCTCAAAAGAACCAGGAAAATTGGAACTTCCATTGTAGGATTCCCTCAACCTGGCCCCTAATAACATTTACTTTGTCTGGGGTGGGTAGAACTTCCACCCCTTATAAGACATGATATTCATTCCTGGAACTGGCCCACTGTTACAGTTGGAGACTGGCAAAGCCCCCATAGATTTTTCCAGCAGTCTTGGAAGCCAGGAGGTTAGTTAATCATAGGCAGAATAGTGGTGAAGGTGCTGCATTTAGGCAGGGTGTTCCCCCAGGTAAAGGTAGGAAACATATAGGGCAGTGTTCCCATTCATGATCGCTGTACAGCTGTACCACAGGAAGGGCCCATATAGACACTGATTTCCTTGACAGCTAGCTGATAAGCAAACTCGTCATCATAATGCTAACTTGTGGGAGGCACCAAAGGGTGTCCACCATCCAGGGAACCTTAACTCATTGTGGAAGTCAAGAACTTCAGGAAAGAACAAAGAAAACGTTGGGGAAAAACTTTGCGAATCATAAACCCAATTCTAATTTATAACCCTTGATTGGATTCAGGCCTGGTGCTGTAATGCAGACTCTGTATATCAAATCCAGGCAGGTGAGTTTGCAGAATTTTTTCTGTTATTCCACTGGATACCTCCAGCACTGAAATTGATTTCTTCCACACAAACAAATAAATAACTAACACCTTGTGAAGAGAAAGGTTGAATTGCAGATTATGGTACAGGGAGCAAAGGTAATAGGCAGAAGATGGGGAGTTCTGGAGACAATTCAACATTGGGGGTTAATTTTCAGCTTTGCCACCTTGGTAGTAAACTGGCACTGTAGATCACCCACCCACTGTTTGATTTTAATCTGATTGAAGTGAATGGGATGAAGCTCAGGCGAGGTCTACACCTGGTGGAGGACCTGCTGTGCCAGGTTACCACCCACGCAGCCAAGTTGAAAATGATCCCCATTAAGCAGGCTACGGAGTTACTGTGTTTGAGGCAGAACCAGTGTCAGCATGAACGAAACACACTGGTTGAAAAATTTAAATTAACTCCTCAATTCAACACCTACAATATAAGACGGTTGTTTTAGATGTGGGCATTTGCAGACTCAAATGGCTTTCTTTTTCCCCCCAACTTGCTATCATAAAATGCAGAATGATTCTTTGTTTAGTTTAAGGAATGCCTTGACTTCTATTGTTCCTTCAGGAATTTGTTTCAGATTGTGAATATTTCTATCTTTACAGATGAGTAATAATTGAGAATGAGATAGGTAATCCTACAGGGCAAGTTGCCTCCTCACAGTGGCCTTTCTCCAAAAGTATACCTGTTCCCTAACTGTTTTGTTTATGAGATAATTGTGCCCTGTGCAATTCTGGGCTTTTGGTGCATGTGTGTGTAAGTTCTTTAGACTATTATTCCATGTATCGCTGATGTTTTCCAGGTGCAAAAACATGAGAGTGGGAGTTGGGGTTAAGCAGAAGAATTGCTACTGGAACATGGAACCAATGGTTCTTGTATTTTGGAATAAATACTAAACACATCAGTGGCAGTCCGTTGAAAGACACCCCCACTGGGTGAATGACCTATTTCGTAAAAGGTCGTCACAGTGCATGCCATCACCAGAAAAGCCCCTAAGAGCGCACGAGGATCAAATAGTTGAACTGATGAGGCCCTGAGGTGCTTCAACAATCTACACTACTGACTAGACCTGTTTTAATGATGAATAACCTTTTAGCAATGTTTGAGGTTGGTCAGCAGCAGACAATTTTCTGTAGATGTTCCCACTTGCCCAAGGCAATGCACAAGAAGGAAAAAAAATATAAGCACTTAAAGATCATGAAACCCTAGGTTGTTGTGTTTTCAACAACAGAAATGAACAGAACACAAAGCAAGATGTGCAGTTAAAAATGTAGGTTTCTCCCCATGTGTATCTGCAAAAGTGGGACTTTTGGGGTTGACACTCCAAGTGGGAAGTACACTGGTAGGTAGTGCATCTCAGGTAAACATAAGCACTTAACCTGCACTTTCCCATCCATTCACAGGCCGAAAATTAAGGTTTCATGAGATAAAAGCAAAATACTGCGGATGCTGGAAATCAGATTTCCTTCTGCTGAAGGACATTAGTGAACCAGATTTCAGGAGATACACTTTTCACTGGGAGTGTCAAAGTGCAGAATCAGCCATTGACCGGGATTTTCCAGCCCCGTCATGGGTGGGACCTCTCCGTGGGCGAGGCGGCGCCCCAGCCAGAAGCCCATTAACTTGCGGGGGTACCAGAAGATCTCGGAGGGGGGGCGGGTTCGGAAAATCCCGCCCATTGTGTTTCTTCACTTACATCCTATTATTTATCTGTTATACTTAGCAACATTATGCAAAGAAAGTGGAAATCGTCTCCCCGTTCATGTATCTCAGTAGCTGGAGCACGCTGCCCTTCTGCTTCAGGCCTGACTCACTGTCCAGGTGTTCATCCTTAGATGTGTGAGACAGCTGGTGCAACATGATGTAGCAGGCATGGGCCCAGATTTTTGGCACTGTTGTGGTGAAAATCCCAGAAATGGCCAGAAATTCTGTGTCCTGCACCCAAACACAGCATGTTCCATTTTCGCAGGGCGGGAGTGGATTCGGGCCGAGGTTCATGCATGATCAATTTGCAGAGACAGCTGGCTATTTAAAACAATAGCTGCCTCCATTGAAGAGGGATTTTGGCAGGCCAGGGATGTGAAACCCAGAGTGTGCAGATTAGATCAGGTAAGAAGAGGTCAGAACTTGGTGGATTTGTTTGGAAGAGGCAATGTACTCCTTTGGATATTTCTAAAAATTCTTTCATGGGGCATGGGCATCGTTGTTAAGGCCAGCATTTGTTGTCCATCCCTAACTGCCCTTGAACTGAACTTGCTAGGTCATTTCAGAGGGCAGTTAATAGTCAACCACATTGCTGTGGGTCTGAAGTCACATATAGGCCAGACCAAGTAAGGATGGCAGATTTCCTTCCGCTAAAGGACATTAGTGAACCAGATGGGTTTTTACAACAATGAATGATAGCTCCCTGGTCACCATTACTGAGGCTAGCTTTATATTCCAGATTTTTTTTATTCACTGAATTCAAATTCCACCAGCTGCTGTGGTGGGTCTCTGACTTACTACCCCAGCAACATTACCACTACACCACCATCTTCCCCTGATGGTCCCAGCACACATTTGGCAGAGGTAATGCACCCTTTGGCAGAGGTAATGCACCCTTTGGGAGAGGTAAGGCAGCCTTTGGGATTGTGAAAATTAAACATGATTGTGAGTAAAAAGTGCATAAGCTCATTGGAAATATCAGGCTGTCAAAGAACTATCCAGCTGTCAAATAATTATCAAAGTGGGCAAAGCTGTCACAAAACTGTCAAAGCTATCAAAGAATTGTCAAAGGATACTAAGTGAGTTGGCATGGAGGGGGTAAGGGCAAAGGGTGGTGGGTGGGGCTCATGAATTGGCAGGTGAGCTATAAAGAGCCATGGGAATGTGGGGGACATAAGGGATATGAGGAGCCACGATGGTGAGTAGAGAGGCATGGGTTGGCATAGGGGGTATGAGGAGCCATGAGGGTGGGTGGGGGCATAACATGGGTTGGCATGGATGGGGCATAGGGAGTGTGTTGGAGGATGAGGGGTGAGGGCTGGAGGGATGTTTTTTGTTTTATTCATTCTTTTGATTTAAATCAACACAGCGCTGGAGCACAGAGGTAGGCCTTCACGCCACCCACCCCACCAACAACCCCCCCACCCCCCCAAAAATGAAAATCTGAGTTGAGGGTGGCCATTTTTAAAGGCCAGATTTGCAGAGCTGGGAATTCTCCCGCCGCTGCGCGCCTGACCTGGGAGTAAAAATCTGGGCCATCATATCAAAATCATTTTCTTCAGTTTTTCTGGAGTATCTTGCAAAAGCTCAAGTGTGTAATCTGCCAGTGGCCCAGTACAGCCATCCACCCCATTGAACCTAATCTGTATTTGCAGCCCTTGGATTAGGCCAAGAAGTCAACCACTGGGGATTTAATGCATAAATCAACCATCCAATCTATCATCTCTTTCAAATACCTCAGATATGCTGGATTATTTTGCTAACTATAAAACATAAGCAGTGTTGTCCAGAATTTTCTTCAGATATAATTTTAATTGCATACTGAGTGAATGTATCCTTCTCTCTTCACATAGGCCTATGGATTAATGGGGCATAGGAAAGCTATTTGATATAATTAGGCTTTGTTCTGTTGCTGGTTTGGGCCGTGCCAAAATTGAACTGCCTCAGCACCTGCTCATGCAAGGTTTTTGTGACATCCTTCATGCAGAACTGAACAATGTAATGGATAATACCCATGTGGATGCCTGGAATGCACCAGTCATACAAAAGCTTACTGTCAGAGGTAAAGTTGTGTACATTGTAAAGTGAATCTGCACATCTTTTCAGGAGGTCATAATGATCACCAATCCGCTCAGTTTGAGCCCTCTAATCCAGTGTTCTTCAATAAGGCGAGAAAGCTTATTACCCTCTGTCAGTACTTGTTGAATGGGAAGTAGGTATGCCCAATGTCCTCAGGCACTTATTAGCCTCCTCTTATCTCCTTTTCCAAATAGATAGAATAACAACATTGCTTATGGTATAGCACCAGGTATTGTATAGTATCATCATCTAGCAGTGCTCAGGTGAGTTAAAAACAGGCATATCTAATTATCTACAGCAATAGCTGTCAGTGAGAGGAATCTAACACTGATGTCTTAACCATTTTGTTTGACAGTAAAACACAAATTCTCATTATAATGGCCTAAATTAGCTATGCTGATTATTTCAAAAAAGAGAATTTGCCTGGCACTTCAGATCTCTTTTGACATTGGAAACACTGCTCATTAGCAATTGTCAAATACTCCATGGCCACTAAAATGAGGGCCAAGAAGCAATTAGCTCCCTAATCTGTTTGACCTAGTACCACAACAGGTAATGTACTCACCAGTGTATTTAGCTGCCATACCATTGCGGGAATTTTGTCCAGAACTTTACAGCGATCTAGTTTTCAAAGATAAAGCCATTTAATTAGTTATGCCATGCTTTGGGGCAGCTGGAGCTCATGAAAGGCATGATGTAAATATAGGTTTTCCATTACAAATACAGAAAATGCTGGAAAAACTCAGCAGGTCTGACAGCATCTGTAGAGAGAGAAAGAGAGTTGATGTTTTGAGTCCATATGACACTTCTTCAGAGCTACAGTTTTCTCTTTCTTACTCATCTGTGGCTGAATACAGAATTCTGCATCGCAACATAAAGGTCAATAAATACCAGGTTTGAAGTCAGCACCTGTTTATCTACCAGGTATTATGTTTAAAGCCTCACCTTTCGTCAACACAATGGTGGTTCTTATTGTGAGACAGCCACAGTTTGCAGTGAGCTCCAGGCAGGATTTTAGCACTGAAACATAACTGATATTATCAGAAATCACTTTGCAGTCACTAACCATGGTAGAAAATTCCTGGTTACATAGATTATACAGCACAGAAACAGGCCATTCATCCCAACCAATCTATACTGGCATTTATAGTGCATTTCAGTCTATGGGCCAAAGTTTCACTCCTGATTCATGAGAGCAGAGTTGGAAAAATTCGCGAACGCGCAAACCCGACTTGTCCCAGGTATCCTAATTTTCGTTCCAGCTGGGAGTTGGGGCGAGGTGGGGGGGGGGGGGGGGGGGGGGGGGGGGGGGGGGGTGGGGGGGGGTGGTGCCAGGCGGGTGCAGGATGGGTGTTAATGGGAGTTTGTCTGTTGCTCCTAGAAACAGTGGGGAGCAGCCATAGGAGCTGCCAGGTGCTAGGGCGGGATGTGTGAAAGGCCCACCTTGGTGATTCTGGACTTCAACCCAGCTGTAAAAAAAACCCGAATAAAACAGCCCTCTACCTCTGAACCCTCACACCCCCTCACCCCCCCATGCTCCCCAGGCACATCCATGCTGACTCATGACAACTCATACAGCCCCCCGTCCCCCCACCCACCCCCCCAACCCAGCCACCATCTTTTACCTTTACACGTTCCATGTGAACTCACCCAGTATTCACCAAGGCCAGACTCAGGAGCCGTGCTGAGATGACAGAAAATAAAGCTTAAAGTGTCTTTTGATGACTTCACTATTAAAAAAAATACTCTCAATGATAAAAATCCATTTAATATGTTTAAATTCCTTCAAATAATTAATCCTTTATTAAAATAACCATTTGTATTTATAATTCCACATCAAAGGCTTTATAACTACTTGGAGCTGCTAATCAAACACTGAACCAACAAGCCTCCCCTGTGATAAAGGTTGTGGAATCAATCATGCAGCACTAATCCTATAATAATAACCCTCAAGCTTACCTCAACAGACAGCTAGTGAAATTGCAAGCAGTCACAGAAAGCTTTTTTTTTAAAGGGCAGGAGATTTAAATGCCTTGATAGCTTGACAGTTCCAATGAGTTTATCCACTTTTTATGCACATTCATGTCTACTTTTAATAAACTTAAAAGGTACCTTGCCTCTCCCAAAGGGCACTTGACATTTCCCAAATGGCACTTGACATCTCCCAAAAGGGTCCCTGGACCTGCCCAAAAAGGTACCTTATCTCTCCAAAAGGGCACCCTACCTCAATAAATGACTGTCGGCTTTAGACCTTTTGCTCAAATGTCCAAAGCTTTGTACATCCCACTAATGAAAATTGCATCTGTTTGAAGGCAGCTGCACTTTTACATGTGCAGCTGCTGCCTCCGCGAACCATGGATGTGCAAACTACAACCTGCACCCTCCCCCAACCCTCCTCCCGCCCCTCTCCAACCCGCTCCCCACCCTGGCAAAAATGGTCAGTACCGGGTTCAGGGGGTGACACCTATGGAACTGGACCTCCTTCTCTCCCCACAACAATTTGAGCCTACCTCTCATCCTTCCTCATCTAACTCTATCAGCAAAACCCTCTATTCCCGTTCCCTCAGATGCTTACCTAACTTATTGTTAAGTGCATTTGTACTATTCACCTCAATTACTGCCTGCGGCAGCAAATTGCACATTCTCACCACTCTCTGGATAAAGAAGTTTCTTGTAAGTTCTCTATTTGATTCTTGGTGACTAGCTTATATTAATTATCTTATATTGAGATTTCACTTAAAAAAAATTAAATCCAATCCAACTATTCAACTTAATTATCTCATTTCCGTGATGCGCATATGAAAGAATGGGAGCAGTACACTCAAAATGCCTAACCATTATCATGCATCACTACTTTTTTGTTCAGTGTTTTTTAGTGGCTATGTTAGATTGAATTACAGAATGCTTCATTGAGTTTTCATATTGACATTTGTAACCTGATAGGTGCAGTAAGAAACCCTCATCTGTACCAGCCATTTCTTGAGAATCTGATTGTGCCTATGTCAGAATTTGACTGTGTTGTAACAACAGATCATACTTCATGGTTTTTCTTCCTATTATTAGAAAATGGATTCTGCAATCGGACCAACATATCACAGATCAACATTCAATTGTGAAGAATTGCAAAGGAAAATTGAGCCATAAGTACAGTAAGAATGAAACAGAATTAACACAGGGGGAGGGGTCAACAGGCAGATCACATTCAGTATCCAGCCAAGGTGGTGAAGCAATATTAAATAGTGAATAGAATGGTATGATATATATCAAGTATTGCATTACAATAATTATGTACAGGTTTTACATTGCAGGGGTGAGATCACTTTCAGAATATGGTTTCCAGTTAAAGTTCATATCACACAAAAGATAAGCTTACATGGCAAAGGGCAGCAACAAGGCTGAACCCAAGTGCAAGTGGAATGAGCTACAAGATTAGACTAGCATAACAATTTTAACCTGGGAAGAAGACAGTTAAAGAGATTTGAGCTCAGAGGTATGCCGATGTTCAGTGATTTATTTGGATAATCTCAGGTTAATATTTCAAACGGAACAAGCAAAGTATGAGCAGAAGAAATAAATAGATAAGGGTAAAAAGCAAATTTAAAACAAGAACAGTATCAATCTGGCAGGCAGAGTAACAGAGATAAGATCATTAGGATTGTTCCGAGTAATGTTGAATTTTTGTATTCTGTCATGGGATGTGGGCGTCACTGGCAAGGCTGGCATTTGTTGCCCATCTCTAATCATCCTTGAACTGAATGGCTTGCTAGGCCATTTCAGAGGGCAGCTAAGAGCCAACTACATTGCTGTAGGTCTGGAGTCACATGTAGGCCAGACCAGTTAAAGATGGCAGATTTTCTTCCCTAAAGGACATCCAGATGGATTTTTATGACAATCAATGAAAGTTTCATGGTCGCCATTACTGAGAACAGTTTTCAATTCCAGATTTATTGATGGAATTGATTTGAATCCTTGCCCCCAGAACATTAGCCTAGGCCTCTGGATTACTGGTCCAGTGACATTACCACTACACCACCATCTCCCCAGTGCTTAATTATATGCATACTAGACTTATGTACTTTGGTGGTCAAATGGTCTTTTTTTGTCTCTGTTTTTTTTTGTACAACATTTCTAAACTTGTTTACAGTTAACACTGTTTAATTAACCTAAATAGCTCATTATTAGGGGCTAAGTAGAATGCTCTTCCAGAGAGCCAGTGTGGACTTGGTCTCCTTCTGCACTGTACAGATTCTGTATTTCTATCTGTGACCTCACCACTGGAATTTCAACAACAACAGACACGCTTCATAACACAAATTTAAAGCTGGAGCAACCATTACGGAATGTCTTAATTCTTTCTCTATAAGCTTCTTGAGTGCACAAAATGAAGAGCCACTGGGAATGTCACTAGCCTTGAGCACTGCATCTCTGAATGTTCAGTACAGGCCTCTAAAGACTGGAGAAAACAAACAGCAGTGTGAAAAATTGCTGTTAGGTGTGTGTGTTTTCCTTTCCCATCGCCCAGCAGTTAAAGTTTCATTAGATGAATGGAGCTGCAGATCCTTGAGAAATACCACGGTTGCAGGCAAACTTAGAAGCGCATTTCACTGAACTTTTACATCCTTTGCTGCAGTTTTTCTAAGTGCTGCGTCTCAAAGTGTGCCAAAGCAGCTTCATAACATAAACACTTGCCAAAAATAAGCCCTTTACAGCTCCGACTATTTGCTCCTTGATTGACTTTCTTTATGCTCCTGTAATTCTATAGACTCTAAGATTTCAGAGGTGGACTAAACTGGTCATAAATTACTGATTCAAACAGAACACAAATTCGCTCAGAGTATTTGCCAAAATATTCTGCTTGAAACCAGGCCAGTTTTTGCAGCATTATGTCTGAAGAAAAACTGATCCTATCAGAAGGGGCTATGAAAAAAGGTATGAATTACTATTAAAAGCCAAAGAAAGCAACTTTCAACTTATTTTTAAAATTCAATTTTGTGCTCTTCACTCCATTCCTGAAGGCCATGATCCATGCTGGGTTCTGGTTGCACGGTGCTGGCTACCCTCTGGTATTTGGACGACATCACTGAGGCTAGCTGGTGCCTGTGGAACATTAGCTCAGCAAGGAGGCACCATGGCCAAGAGAGTCGACGGGTGGGGGGTGGTTAGGGGGTCGTGGGTGTGAGGTGAAAAGAAAGAAATTGGCAGATGGGCAAAAAATAGCACTGGGAAAAGTATTGTGCATGAATCTTCAACTTTGATCAAAATTTAGCCACTTTGCCAATTAGATTGCACTATTTGCATATTTTTCAAGGGTTCGTTGAACATTGATTGAATTGGTGAATTACTGTTATTATGATACAAGGCTTTGTAGTATATATATTTTAAATCTTTGCCCTGATTCTGTCTTACTATCCTGCTGTTCAGCTCCTATATTAGCTTTTGTGAGAGTCCATCTTCCTCCAGCCTGAAAGTGTATTGACACGTAATTTCTGGTGGAGTGACAATTGTGGCAACTGAGTCGGATTGCCCCTCTGCTCCTCGTTTTTTACCTTAAAATGCACCCGCTCCTATCTTGCCCAAGCTTCCAACTCAGGCTGGGCAAGATCACTCCAACGCAGCAGGTTCCCGAAACCTACAGTCACATCCTGTGGGGTCGAAGGTAAGTAAGCCACACCTGTAAGCTATGTCGGGGAGGTGGTAGTTGGGGGGTGGGGGGAGACCCATGGGGAGACATTGGGGGAGGTAGTGGGGTGTGGGGGAGTCCTGTGGGTGGTCAGAGGGGTGAGGGGAGACCCGTGGTGGGGGGTGTGGTCAGGGTGGATCAGTGCTATAGTTGTGGAGAAGCTACAAGTGGTTTTAATTCTTCTAACAATTTTTTGGGTAATTATTGCTGTGTGACAGTCAGAACCATCCAAAGTTTGCAATTGAAATCACATTATCAGATGGTTCCCAGTGCAGGACAATTGCCCGATGAAACTTTGAACTTCCTGGACAATTGCCATGCAATCCTTACCTCAGAATGTCTGGAGTTGGTTGGGGGGGGCTGGGGTGGCGGGGATGGATTCTCCAGCGCATCTTTGGGGTACCCCCCCGCCAGATGCACCGTCCCGGAGCTCGGAAGTTACGAGCCATTATTGTTGTCGGTGGAATATGATGCAACTGAAACCATTCTAGCATTATTCTAGTTCATACGGCAGTTTTACTTGTGTTCAGTAGTATGGGTAAGACTCCACTGGTATAGGTCATATTCATTCTCTCTTACTGAATCTGTAGAGATAAGCACAGAGAAATTAAGCACTCAAAGGACAGAGATTAACAGCCAGAATGCCTTTCTACAGGATCCCAGCCCACTTTATCTACCATGTTCAGGAGTTGTTTGCTAAGCTGTATATATTTTATGAGTACAATAAAAAAATAAGGCTTACAACTGAAGCACAAAATTACTTTGTCCTCCAAATCATTGGAACAGGATAAAAGATCCTGACAAGTCCCTACTTCTTCTTTATAATTATTGTTCATGCAACATTTATTTTAAATGAATGTGTTCTCAATTAACCACTCTGAAAATAATGCACACGCCTCCTATAAACATGGATGTTATAATTCAAGACTGTGGTTCTTTATCTTAAAGTGGCTCCTCATTGTACGCTGATATGAGGAGACACATCATCCATATCATTTTCAGGTATAGAGTTTGTTTATGTAACAACAAATCCAAATGAATGATCCAGAGCAGAGTAACTTACAGCTCACACAAAAGACAACATCGTCACTTATGCCAATCAGGAAGTTTGGTTATGTTCAAGACCACTGGTTTATGGAAAAACATATGGACAGATGAGGGAATGCATCGCTAAAAACATCTGTTAAAAACCTCAGCATCCCATGTTAATAAAGAGCGATTCCATCAACTTGAAATGGATATGTGAAGTATGTTCGGCAAGAAAACATCCACTCAAAACTACCTTTGGCGTCACTGGTATGTGAAATTTGGCAGCATTGGGAACTGAGCTGACTTGGCATGCTCTACTCCCCATGTGTTTGCTTAGCGTAGTGTTGGGTCTCAGTGCATGACAGTAGCTCTCTTTCTCTCACACTGATCCTGTGTTCCTAGGAGGAGTTGATGCAGGTTTGCTAAAGCAGGGAGAGACTGGCATATATTTGTGCAGAATGAATGGATCACTGCAAAGGACAATCAGTTGTCCAAACTCGTGGAGACAGTTAGACTTTCAGAATGCTGAAACATAACTTTTGAGAATATGGATATATTTTAGAACAGTTGAAGAAAATCAGTTTCTAATTTTTATTGCCTCGGTTTCTGGTATGAGAACTGCTTCTCCTGAGGAGATGTCCAGTAAGTTCTGAAAATGGAAAATATTGGCATCGCCATTTTTAAAACATTAATCCATGCATCGGTATACAAAAGAAACCATTCCAGGTTCTGCAATTTACTAACAGCATAATTCTTTCATAGCCAAGGCTAACAGATAAATGATTTATATCTATGTAATGTCAAGGAGTCTGACCATTGATTGCATCATTGCTGTCTGTGTTTTACTTTCGTATTGGTATTAGGTCAACCACAAAATAGTTGACAAAATCATAAACCTCAATCTATTTTTTCCAAAAATTGGAATAAATTATCTCCTCTTTCACCACCATCCAGTGACCACGTCTCCAGCAGGTGATTGAAGCATTTTAAAAACAAGACTTGGTCTATAGTGTAACAAGAGGTGGAAATTAATACCCTCCTCCATAGTATGTTTGGTGGTGGGGAGCATTTAATTAGGCAGGGGAGTGGCAGGTTTGGATTCTGCCACCTTCTCACCACTGCTGATTAAGTCGGTCGTGAGAAGGCTCGTGGTTGTCCTTCCAACACTGCTGCCAACTAAGACCCTTAAGCTGGAATCAATCCTGCTGCTGCTAGTATTTACCCAGAGGTGGGCGGGGCCTAGTCTGTGGGAGGCCCAAAAAGCAAACCCCATCTCAATTGTTCATGGACTCCCAGGGGTGGGGGTGGTGGGGGCGTATGGGTGGGGGCGGTGGGAGGGGTGGGGTGACGGTGGTCGGTCCCTTGTTCAAAGGTGCTCAGTGCCTAATCCAGAAATCCATCATTGAGCAGGGTGGAGGGGGTTTGGTGGTGTTGAGAGCCCCCCCTGCCCTTGCTGCTGATCCGATATCCACTCCTCCCTGCAACCCCCACCCCACGATCCCCATCCTGCCGTCATTCACCTGAGGCTTGGGTCCGTGGTGATCCTGGGCCTCGGTGGGTGCATTACTATCAGCAGACACTGTCTACCTGATGGTGCTGCTGATCAGTGAAGAACTGCCGGCCTCTGACTGATCAGCAGCTCTCGCTGGTCAGGTCATCCACCCCGGGGCTCCTTGGTCCTGAGGAGGATCTGCCGCTGCCCAGTTAAGTGTCTGACCAGCACTTAATTCAGCAGGCTTTCCCCAGAGGTGGTGACACAGGGCCCTCGCCAGCTCTCCGGGTGGCAAGCGAGATACCCATTGCCTCCATTAAACACCACCCATGCTGTCAATAAAAAAAAGACAGCATAACCTTGTAATTATAGATGAGAAGACATCAGCTTCCATTTCAGTCCATACTGGGTTGGCTGATCTCAAACGACAAAAGAAAGCATTGTATTGGCCTCAGGGACTGTATATTACGGTAAGAAAAGGTATCCAGCATTCCTACCAGTTATTTGGAAACTTTTGTTGGAATTGTGTACAGTTGTCTATGACCCAGCTGCCCCCACTCGCCACCCAGGAACATGTATGAAGAATAACTGCTTAAATAAAGTACCAAAACATGAGATGCCTCCCTCTAACAAAATTTGGCCCCATAGCTTTATCCACTCCTATTAAATATGTACATGATGCATTATGGACAAGGCCTCAAATTTCCAGGCCCTCCACATTTCCATTCTGTGCCACCAGCACCAGAACAGTCAATTGGAATTATAGATTCAAAAATATTCTACACGTTTTCCATATAAGTCAGCAAATGAGTGACGGTTAACCTGGTTGCACACTAACCCATTCACTTCAAGTATCAGGCTGTGCCCTGCCAGTAGCCTCTGTTCCATTGCTGTGAGCAGAAAACAGGAGTGCTAAGAGGAAACCTGAATTGTTGCATGAAAATCATATCCTAGAAGAAAAATTCCAATTGGAAACTTAACGATGAAGTGACAAAATGTATTAATTACTTGAGTTCAAATGCCAGCAGCTCTGACTTTGACCTTGTCACCCACTGGACTGGGAATCAAGGCTCAATCACTAGCTGTATTTTGCCAGGACAGTAATGAAATGAAAAGCTGTGGTTAGAGGTGTCCATTCATTTCAATGCAAAATGAAGATCTTTGCAAACAGTTCTTTTTTCCCCCTTTTGCTGAATAAGACTTAAAAAGATCTGAAAGTCACTAGTCACTCACAGTGGCCACACTACAGAATGCTTCCAATTTCCCTTAAAACATAGTCATGTTAATTTTAACTTAACCACTGTCACCAGGACACAAAGACTATTTCAGGAATGAAATATGATGATTTCATCATCAGACATAATGGTCAAATTGCAGGGTTGTAGTATTTTTTTATTTATTTACAGGATGTGGGCATCGCTGGCTGGGCCAACATTTATTGCCCATCCCTAATTGCCCTTGAGAAAGTGGTGGTGAGCTGCTTTCTTGAACCACTGCAGTCTCTGTGGTGTAGGTACACCCATAGTGCTGTTAGGGAGGCAGTTTTAGGATTTTGACCCAACAGCAGTGAAGGAACAGCGATATATTTCCAAATTAGGATGGTGAGTGACTTGGAGGGGAACTTCCAGGTGGTGATGTTCCCATCTATCTGCTGTCCTTGTCCTTCCAGATGGTAGTGGTCGTGAGTTTGGAAAGTACTGTTTAAGGAGCCTTGGTGAGCTTCTGCAGTGCAACTTGTAGATGGTACACACTGCTGCCGCTGTTCGTTGGTGCTGGATGGAGTGAATGTTTGTGGATAGGATGCCAATCAAGCGGGCTGCTTTGTCCTGGATGGTGTTCTTGAGTGTTGTTGGAGTTGTACTCGTCCAGGCAAGTATAGAGTATTCCATCACACTCCTGAGTTGCGCCTTGTAGATGGTGAACAGGCTTTGAGGAGTCAGGAAGTGAATTAGTTACCGCAGGATTCCTAGCCTCTGTGTGTTGATTAAGTCAGGGAACGGCTCTGGTCTGCATGATGTTCAGAGGAGGTTTGTGGTGCAGTGGGTAATGACCCTGCCTCTGAGCCAGAAGCTCCAGCTTTAAGTCCCACGCCAGGACTTGATGACCAAGGAAGGTGTGTTCAGAATGTGGCCGAACAGGGTGATTATCAATGACAGGGAGTAAGAGTGGGAGAGATTCCTGGCCAACCATGAGAATGGAAAGAAAGTTGGAGCCTCTACCATCACTATCACTATCACTATCTACACACTGCAGTGTTCTAAGGCGTGAAGCCTACATTACTGGAGTTAGATTTTGAAAATTGAGGAGTGTAAGAACAGTGGTGCCATCTCCAACCTAGGTTACCATGCTCTTTGAACATTGAGAACAACACCAGCACAACAAAGCTACATTACAGCGATCTGGTGAGACGATGATGCTGGCATCTTTTAAACAGTGGGGCAGTAGCAGCACTATTGCAACACTACCTTTTATAAAAGTAAAATACAGCTGATGTTGGAAATCTGAAATAAAAACAGAAAATGCTGGAAATACTCAATAGGTCCGGCAGCATCGGTAAGCGAGAAACAGAGTTAACTGATGACCTTGCATCAGAATTGTGCCCCTTATGCTTTCAAAGGAAAAGGCTGGCATTTCTAGAGTACTTTTCACAATCTAAGGATGCCACAAAGCACTTTACAACCAATGAAGTGCTTTTGAAGTGTAGTCACAGTTGTAATATAGGAAACACAGCAGTCAATTTGCACATAGCAAGCTCCCACAAACAGCACTCTGACAATGGCCAAATAATCTGTTTTTCAGTGATGTTGGTTGAGGGATAAGTATTGGCTGGGACATCTGGGAGAGCTCCCCTGCTCTCCTTCAAAATAGCACCATCACATCTATTACATCTACCTGAGAAGATAAACGGGGCCTCGGTTTAGCATTTCACCCAAAAGATGACACCTGATCAGCCAGTGCAGCATTCCCTCAATTCTGCACTGGAGTGTAGCCATGATTATCTCTTTGAAACATACAAGGTTCTGAAGGGACTGAACAGAATAGACACTGAGAGACTGTTTCCCTTCGCTGGGGAATCTAGAACACTGGGGCACGGTCTCAGGATAAAGGGCCAATCATTTAACACCAAGATGAGGGGAAATTTCTTCACTCAAAGGGCTGTGAACCTTTGGAGTTCTCTGTCCAAGAGGGTTTTGGATGCTCCATCATTGAATATAGTTACGGCTCAGTTAGACAGGTTTTTGGTCTCTCTGGAATCAAGGACAGAAATTGTTGCTGGGCGCGCGCCTGGCCCGACTGAGCATGAAATGACGCACGATGATGTTGGCCGAGCAGTTGCGTGATAGTTCGGTCGGTGGGTGCACACCGAAGCCAGCAGTGCGCCCACCGACATTTAAAAAGTCCATTAAGGCCATTAAGTTGTCAATTGTCTTTACTTTTTCACTGCCCATTCAACCTAACGGTTGGCGGGCAGGTGAAAAGGCCAAGCGTCCTTTGCATCTTTTTGGAAACCTCATCCACGAGCAGGATAAGGTTTCCAAGAGCAGATACAAATAAAACAAAAACTATATTTTTTAATTAAAAACATGTTCCTGCTCATGTGACAGAGTCCCGTGACACCCCCCACCCCCCACCCCCCCCCCAGCCCCCTGCCCACTGCACAGGCAGCGCTCAGTGCTGCCACTCGTGTATCACACTGGAGGCGTGAAATCGCGGTGCGCTGTCGACCGCCTCCACCGATCCCGCGTGCCAAGGGCAAAATTCTGCCCGAAGGGATATGGGGAGTGAGCAAAAAAGTGGAATTATGGCTGACAATCAGCCATAATCATAGTAAATGTCGGTGCTCGAGGGTCTACTACTGCTTCTATTTCTTATGCTATTATGATTTTGTTATGTGTATTTGGAATGGGGCTTGTTCCCACAGTAATGTAGAGACTTTGGATAATATATGTGGTCCCTGCAGGTTTTTATTTAACCTTTTCCAACCCCACAAAATGGTAAACCTCCCTTTCTCACTGTCTTTCCTTCTTCCTCCAATCTACAGGCTTCTAAATCCAAGCTTGGCATTTCTTACTCACCATTTCGTGATCTACCTTGAGAGTTTTCCTACTCTTTTCAACTTGGGGCTGTCCTACACTATGAATCATACCTAAGCCTCTCAATTTTAAAAATAGAAAAGTGCAAAAGTGACATGGAGATTAAAGCAAACTTGAAAAAAATTCTAGTTGCCAAGCAGTCAAATACATTGACCTCAAGTAACAATGGCATCCTACAGATTTTAGGAAGTGCTTTTGACATAAATAGTGGAACAGAAAAGTTTGAAGGAAACAGGGCAAACATTCTGAAACTGGTGAACTTCAGCTGTTCAGAAGACCCCTTTAGTTCTACTAACTTCAGTCAAAATATTCATGACGGAGCCAAAGTGAGCTCGCTTATATATATCTTCAAAAAGGAGATAACTTTTATTTTGGAAGAAGAATGAGACGTCAGGGCAAAGGTTGATGTCAGATGTACAAGAAAAGGGAAGTCACAGTCTGCAGCTGATAGTCTGTATATTACATTGTAAGTTATCCAAACCAAAAATAATTCCTATTAAAGCAGATTTTGAGAACCATCTGGACCAAATATTCTTAGAAGCTAAGAAACCTATTGTCCTTCTCAAATTCTTAGATTATATGCTTAAAAATACTTTCAGGGTTTTAGTGCAAGCTTCCAATGAAGCTTAACTGTTTGATGGCTGCCACAACATTTCCACATTAAAATTTGCTTCAAAAGAAATCTTCAGTTAAATTAAAAATGTACCTTCATTTTCATCTTCGCATCATATAGATTGTCACAGAATATCAGTCACAGAGTGGCATTGGCACTAGCTGCAGAGATAAAAGTGAATATCCCCTCGCCTCATGGAGGCAAATGATCAAATGGGTAAAGAAAACTTTGTGGAATATTTCATCTGGTCATATGGGACAGGATCACTGCGCCTATGGTATTCTGTGCACCTACATCCCAGTGAGTGAACTTACCAAATAATGTCAGGACAATTCATTTAGGTATTGCTGTGGTATTCCCAGCTCCTAAAGCACTACAAATTATGAAAACCATGAGGATCAAGAGCCAGAGCATGCCAGGCACCAGGTAGTGGTGAATGGCTAATGTTGCTCTTAAAGAGTCACTTTTTTTACAGTAACACTACAGATACAAAAACTCCTTTCACAATAGACTTTCAGAGGCTGTGGGCCCAAACATTTCTAAGGTAGGCCCCATCAGAAGAAAAGGCTCAATCGCAGTGTAGCCCCTGTCCCCCCCACCCAATCACCTTAACCGCAGTGCAGCCCTTGCCCCCCCCCACCCAATCACCTTAACCGCAGTGCAGCCCTTGCCCCCCCACCCCAAGTTGCCTCAACCTCAGTGCCATCCTTGCCCACTGCCCCCCAACCCCAGGTCATCTCAACCACAGTGCAGCCATTGCCCCCGCCATTCGGGAAAATGTGACTTGCCTGTGCCCTCGCCAGAATGCGTGGCACCTCAATCTTGAAGTCCAACAGGTGACCCTTGTGAGCTTTCTGCAACGTTACTGTGCACTCACCTCCGAGTTCCCCTTGAAGTGCACGCCGATTTGCTCACATGCTTCAGGCGGGCAGGGCTTATAATGATATGCAGATGTATTACAATGAAGTCCCCAACGTCTGACAGCGGGAAATGCCGCCTGCTGTTGACAGGTGGAGTGGACGACTGCAAACTGTGGCCTTCCTGCCATATTGTTCGCTCATGCCTGCCATGATGCCCGATGCCAGCGGACACGGAAAATTCCGCCCTTTCTATACTTTCTGTCCACCTCTATTGTAATTCCAGACTGCGGCTTTGAAAATTGTGTAATCAGCCCTCGAAAGCAGAAATGGCAATGTTCAGGTCATTTGAAGTGACGGCAGAAGCAGATCCATAACCCTGATCCATATAGTAGAGTGGTGAGGTTTTGTATAGTTACCTTTGTTGGCAAGCCAACCCTTTGTTCCTACTAGTGTCTCTGCTTGAGTAGCCAAAGATAGAGCTGGCTCAGATGTTGTCACCCTCTGTAGCATTCTGTAGAGGAATGATATCAAAGTAACAGAAATTGTCCGTGACCTTATGTGGTCCCTTATTAATGGTAAACACAGCAAGGGTGACTGCATGACCAGGTATAGGCTGAACCATGACTTTTTTCGGTTGTTACCCAACTTCTTTGCTCATTTAACGCAGTATTTTGGCCTTACAATCCACATTAAAATTGTAGGTGCTTTCTAAAAGAATGCCATTTTAGTACATGGGAAATCTCCTGCTGTTTTTAGGATGTCACATAGTGAGCAGAGAAAATCTGCCCCTAATTACCAAGCAATTATTTTGTGGAAAAGTTATTTTGAATAGAAATTTATGGTCTCAGGAATTCAGATTTCCACAATTAACTGTTCCTGACCTCAGACATAGTAAAGAGAATGTTAAATCCAGGACAATTTTTTTAAATTCAAAGTCATCTTCCATTTTATATATTAAAAGGAGATTATGATAGACCTAACAAAACGTTCTAACATTTTCTAAAAACGTAATTCTGACCTGTTTAGATACACGAGACTGAGCCTGCTTCTCTAACCCCATGGGGCTGCCAGCAAGGACTGGCCTCTTGTGCCTTGGAATGGTACCAAATGAAAACAAAGTGAGCCATGATTTTAGACTGGATTGTTAGTCACTCTAAAGCTGTAGGATGCTGGGAAATAGTGCCACATGTTGCAGCAAGTAGCATAGTTTCCCGGGTTACAGCAGCTCCAAATACAAGCCACAGGAAATTACTTTAAGCTATTTACTTTAAAAATAACTGAGGTAACAGCTTACTTTAAAATTGGAAAGCTAATCCATTAGTAATGAAAGCACAGTGTCCAAAAGTTTAAAATTGGGTAGGAACATTTAATGCTGCATTTTGTACTGGGTGAATGGTAGGATTGTGGCTGAGACTCAGCCCAGGACACCTACACTGGAACGGTCCACTGCATACGTACTATTGGTATCTCTGCCTCGGAGATTCAATGAATAAATGCATTGTGAAGTGCAGTACTAAGTCATATAGACTAAATCCCTTTTTAAGTATTTACTTTATTTAGACCAGTCAGGTCAATGTTGAGCTTCAGTATCCCTAGACTAAAGAAACTGAAAAAAATCAACCAGGGCACACGGGTTTGATCACTACACAGTGGTCCTGTTGAAAACTACATATGTGTGGATGGGTATGAGGTTAAGATCAGGCCTTGCTGTCTTCTTACAATGAATGAACAGATTTGCATTAGGTCACTATCTAGGCCTGCAAATGAAGACTGCCAACTTGGACAGGGTACTGGAGGACTGCCATTGCACACAAAACTGAATGGGAGGGGGCATGCTGGAGAAAATAAAATGGGGTGTAGAGTATCCACTTTAGAGCAATGTGCAATCTGGGTGCAAATTGCACTGATTTTCCAAAGTGAAGTCATGGTTCAAGTTTCCACACCAAGCTTATCTGCATAAACACTAGCGTAAAATCATCCAAGAACCTTCAGCATGATCCAGAGCAGCATTATAGAACATATATATTTGTTTCCCTTAAATGAAAAAATATTCCTTGATATATTTAAGAGTGGTAACCTGGTGCAGTTTTAATGGTAAAATTAGTTGAGCACAAAAAAGTAAGCAAATTTGATAATATTAAAGAAAAATACTGTGGATGCTGGAAATCTGAAACACAAACAGAAAGTGCTGGAAAATCTAAGCAGGTCTGGCAGTAGGTGTGGAGAGAGAAACAGAACTAACGTTTCACGTCTAATATGACTCTTCTTAGGAAATTTGATAAGATTGCCTAGACCATCACTTGCGAATAACCTGATTTTAAAATCACTGAATGACTCGGTACAATTCCTGGCTCCGCAAACCTGACCCAAGAGAAATTGCACCGGAAGGCTAGATTTTGCATCGGGGTTGCATATAGGAGTCATGGCGAACAGCCCCAGAACCAGTGCGGAGGCTGCCGGGCATGGAGCTGGGCTGGGCAGAAAGCTAGCCTCGGTGTACCGCACTTTGTCAAAGTTTTTTCAAAAAACAGTAAAACAATAAAACAGCCCTTCAGCCCTCATCTCTCACATCCCTTCATTCCACTCTCCCCATGCCCATCCATACCAACCCCTATAACCGCTACCACCTCATGCCCCACCACCCAACTCCCTCATGATGCTTCATACCCTCCATGCTAACCTATGTCCCTCGATCCAATCCTTATAGCCATTTATAGCCCTTTTCCCCACCTATGCCCACCTACCCATCCCTCACAGCCCTTTTTGGCCCTTTTGCCAATTTATGCGCCTTTATCCAACCCCATGGCCATTTATAGCCCCTATGCCAACTTAGTGTCAACTTATGCCAACCTATGCCCCCCAACCATCAACCTTAGTCCTTAATGCCTACCATGCCAACTCACCCAGTATCCATCATGGGCAGACCTCAGGACCCATGGTGAGATGAGATAAAGTTATTAAGTGTCTATTAAAGAATTCAGTACTTCAAGAAAAACACTTTCACTGATAAAAAAAATCACTACATTTAACTCCCTTAAATTATAAAAATAGGCACTGGAATTCAGAATACCACTTCAAAGAGTCTATAACCATTTGAAGCTAATCAAACTGTGAACTGAGAGGCATCCCACTGTGATAATGGAAGGTTGTGAAACCAGTCATGCAGTACTAATCTAGTAATGATAACCCTCAGGGGGTAAGCAACTGTCTTCAGTTTTAAAATAAAAAGTGCTTGCTATTTCACTCTGTCTGTTGACATAAGCCTGAGGGCTATATGCCCTCAATTTATGTTCCATTTAATTAAACTATTTAAAAGGAAGGTATGCTGCAGCCCAAGCACACAGTGCACATGGAGGAGGCGGACTCAAATTTATACCCATCGTTTAATAACTGACAGGTCATCGGTCTCTGTAGTGCCATCATGGGCAAGTAGAGTGCACAAATGTCCCCAAAGAGGGGAAGATTAAAAACAAGAGGAGAGCTACCCCAAGAAGCATACATCTTCTAGTTTTCAACTGTTAAGGAGCAGTGGTAGAATCAGGCATTAAGTTGTCTTAGAGACACAACAGTTTGCACTTATTTAGAATCTTGAACAAAGCAAAATGTTCCAAGTCACTTCCTTGGAGCATTATCAGACAGAATTTCATACAAGCTAAAAAAAATTAGACTAGATGAGCAAAAGCTTGGTAAAAGGGATGGGTTTTAAGGAGGTGCAAGAGGCAGTGAGGTGAAGAGGTTTATTATGGAGGGAATTCAGTGCCTGTAGTTTAGGCACAACTGCCAATAGAGGGACACAGGAAATTGTGAACAAGGAGCCAAAACTGAAGAAACACCGAAACCTGAGGACGGGAGGAAGTTACAGAGATAGAGAGGAGTGAGGTCATGAGGGAAATTGAACACAAGGATGATTTGAGGTGGACTGGGAACCAATACAGTTTGTTTGTGGTGTGGGGTCGGAGGGAGGGAGGCTGAAAGGTAAAAAGGGAAGGAAAATGAAAAATGTCTTTACAATAATGCCAGACACTTCTCTGTGATTGTGAGTTTATCAAATGAGTAGCGGAGGCATACCACCAGAAAGATTCCAGATTCAATCTCCAGCTTGCACTGAGTTCACTGAGTTCAAGAGCTACAATTGGCCTTAACACTTCGGAAATAGAGGGTGAAAAGAAAAATTATCTAGTTGGCAATTTGAAGTGATAGATTAATTACTGCTAAAATAATATTTTCTAGTTTAAATACTGTCAGAGGTAATACCACAAACATAACCACTCATACAACTTGGCGATCATATTGGAGATAAATATTTGGGGCTAAAATATGTTGAATATTTGGGATCCATTTTAATAAATGTGATTTCTATTCTTGTTTAAAATCAATGGTTTCTTTAGCTGGTTGTTGTACTTATAACTCTATTCTATTATAACTACTCTATTATAACTCTAGTCGCCTAGAACTTATTGGGAACAGGTTGGTGAAAGGCTCACTTGAATGAAGCATTTTACAAATGAATATAATGATTTACAAATGTACAGATCCAGAGATAAGTAAGTCCCCAGTTCAATTCCAAAGTTTGAAAAATACCACTCACTATGCTCTCTCAAAACCTACAGCTCTTTCACTCTAAAATGTCCATCCAGTTCCCTCTCAAATCTACACTACCCATTCTGAGTACCTCCTTACGAGGTTTGTTAGATTTACTCATTAACATTTTATGTATAGTAGTTAACCCTAAACTGCCACAAAAGCTGCGGATGCTGAAAATCTGGAAATACAATAGAAAATGTTGGAAACACTTAGCAGGCCAGGCAGCAACCATAGAGAGAGTAACAGAGTGAACATTTCAGGTTGATGACCTTTTGTTTGTCATTTGTATCCCTTTTCTGAGGTGCCATTTATTAATATTGTTCTTATCAGACTGCTTTCAAGTGGAGCTTGCTGTTATCAGATTTGGTTTCAATGGACCTTGCTCAGAACAGGCTTCTTTTGATGTAAAACTTGTTATCAGATTTAATGTTACTAGGACTTGTTGCTATCAGGGCAGTTTTGCATAATGACAAAGATTGGTTTGTGGAAAAATTATTGATCTTAGTGCCAAGTGACATTAGGGCCATTTGTGAGATTTGATGTTTCCAGTGAGGAGCAGCATTCATAGGGAGATAGTAAGCTATCTGCATCTTTTATGTTTTAACTATGGGCCGCTTTGCTCGTGAACCAGTTGCACGTTTATCTGTTGGCAGGCAAGTCAATTACAATATATGGCAGAGACAGAGACCAATAGGAAATGAAGCACATGCTATTTATTTACACAAACAACAGAGCATTAACATGATGTATGCTTCTCTAGCCAGACCCTACTCTAGATTAACATTTACATGGTAGCCTGCACTACATAGCTATTGGGTCTTGCAGCCACATGGTCAATTTGCTCAGTCTCTTAAAGGTGTATTACACCTCAGATTACCACATCCCTCCCCCTTTACTTGAAAATACAATATATTAACTATTTACTAGAATGAACTATTTACAAATTTAGTTTCTCAGGAGGCTTTTTCAAATGTGTCAACCGTCATAGTTCTATGACTTCAGATGGTTTATCTGAAGCCTCCATCTCAGGAGTTATCTGTCCACTAGTCTCCCCAATAGGAACCTATAGGTTGGCCTCTTCAACTCTCTCAGGGTCAACAGGTTCTGGAGGTACTTCCAAAGCAAGAGGAGTTCCTTCTGCCCGTGGTGCAGATTCCAACAGAAATGCTTGGCTCACCTGTTCTTGTGGATCTGTTTCCCATTTCCTGAGGTGATCTAAATGTCTCCTGATTATCTGACCTTCAACCGATACGTGGTAGGACAAGGGTCCTGTCGCTGCACTGACTTCACCTGATAGCTGAGCAAAAATTTCTGCCCTTGGTGTCATTGACTTTGTGGCTTTCCTTGGTGTCATCAGCTGGTGGGGTTTTGCCTTGTCGCCAGATGTTATGTTTTACCTATGGGTCGCTTTGCTCGCGAAACAGTTGCACACTTATCTGCCAGCAGGTGAGTCGATTATAGTATACGGCAAGACACAGAGACCAATATGAAATGAAGCACATGCTATTTATTTACATGAACAACAGAGCATTAACATGATGTGTGCTTCTCCAGCCAGACCCTACTCGAGACTAACATTTACATGGTAGCCTGTGCTACACAGCTATTGGGTCTTACAGTTATGTGGTCAATCTGCCCACGGTCTCTTAAAGGTGCATTACACCTCAGATTACCATAACATCCATTATTTTGTCAAGTTCCTTTTGGTAAATCATGAAGCTTGTATTATTTATTTTTAACCGAATGTTACAATTTTTAAAGGTTACTAATTGCGAGATACTGCTTGGAGTTAAAGTGGTGTCATTTCGATGGGGCTTCTCCTGATCCCTCTCCACAATCATTGGTAGAAGTTCACAATTTACTATGCCAGAAATGTCTCAATTAATTAGAATGTGTGATAGTCAGAGTTTGGAGGGTTATCCATGTCCCATACTGCTTTAGGACAGTACATTAGCCAGGTTACATCCAAAAATACTGTATATGTCTATGGTGAAGACTCGTGGTGAGCAGAACTGTCCTTGCCCCCGCACCCCGCACAATAATGTAGTGATTCCTTGCTGCTATATAATTTCACAATCAACAGTCACTTCTAGTTCATCGCCCAAATGACCATGCTCCAAGCATGAGGCAACATAAATGCCAGGAGACTAGTCAAATATGGAGGAAAGGATGTTATAGCCCAACCCAATCCCATTCTTACCCAATATCCTCATACCTTCAGGAAGATTCACTGGATAAAAATTGGGGTAACCAATGTTCTTATTCACAAGTCAAGGGCACTGCAGCTAATAGCCCCATGACTGCTGCTGAGATCAAGTAAGTCAGCACAATATCACTGTTGCCATTAACTTTGTATAAACATCAAGCGCATAAAGACCAGATACAATGTAAAGCTGTTCCCAATATAATCCTGACAACATACTTCAACCCCAATCTTAAAAAAACCATCTTCTGTGACACTAAAATGACCCTTCCCTTCCTGCTCCACCTTTTCTTTTTTCCAGACTTTGAATTAATTAGTTGCATTTACCCCACTAACTGGATTGAAACTGCTCAAAATTAATTTTATTTCACAGCTGATAAACAGAGGAAACATTCATTCCATCTGTCTGAGCTGGATACAATTTCAGGTTCTTACGATCAAAGGAGTAATCTTTTGGCACACTGTGCCATCCAATCCTCCAACATTTAAGCCTATTTTGTGTGTGTGTGTGTGTGTTTGTGTGTGTGTCTGTATGTGTGTGTGTAATGTGTATGCATGTTTATATGCACCTCAGTTTCTTCCTCCTCACAGTTTTGAAGAAAACATCTTACTACAATCAGGCTGTTTTGCTGGCATCAATTTGGTCAGTTCAGCACTTCAGCTGTTCAGTTGGATTTGGATACTGGGACTGATGTATACTTCCAAAGCGCCATCATAATTTCCAGAGAAAAGCCATCGTGTTGTATTTCTCAATGTGCTGGCCTGGCCTATGTCACTATTTGATTTATATAAATCTAAAGAGGAAAGAAGATATTTAAGTTTAGCTAGTGCCCAGAGTTTGACTGACAAAAACACGTTGTATTGCAGCATGCTGTTTAAAACAATAAACAAGGTTAAAACTGTTGAATTTCAAATAGATAGAATTACTTGATTGCATGTGAAATGCATTATAATTTCAGTTATCTCCCCTTCACTCATGAAGATGCGGAATGATAATGGGGTAAGCTCCTACAGGCACCAGGAGCCCTTTAATTCCTCATTCAAATAAGCTACTTGACATCTGCTGTGAATGCCAGCAGGCTAGTAAACCATAGGGGCAACAAAGCAGAGGCTTTTCTTGTCCCCAGTCAAAATGCACACACATGATGAGCAGGCCAGTGCATACACACATTTTTCAGTAGTGATCATTGGGTGGTAACTAGGAAATGGTTCTAAGGCTGATTTTGCTATATAGCCCAGGGACATGAAAATCATATGTTCCACAACCCCAGCTGAAATCCATACACTCATGTCTTCTAGCAGTCAAGAGTGAGATCCAGACTGAACTTCCTCTCCTCCTACTGCATTGAGTCCAAATGCAGTCCTCTGTGTACCACTGACTAAATCAATGTGGACCAGGAATCTTATTTGTGCAGTTCAGTTGTCCAACTGTCTTTATCAAAATGATCGTAAAGGTTTCGCCCTAAGTATTGGTGGTGCTTCCAATATGAACTTTAATTGAACAGATAGTTTCACCATGGGTATATGTCAGCTGTGGCTCAGTTGGTAGCATCCCCACCTCAGAGTTACAGGCTTCTGAGTTTAAAGTCCCATTCCTAGTCTTGAGCACAAAAATCAAGGCTAACATTCCACTGCAGCACTTATGGAACGGTGCACAACTGGAGGTGGTTCCTTTTAGATGTTAAACTGAGACCTGATCTGCCAGCTCAAGTGGATGTAAAAGATCCCATGGCACTATTTTGAGGAAGAGCGCGGGAGATGTCCCTGGCGTCTTGGCCATTGTCTATCCCTCAAATAACATTGCAAAAACAGATTATCTGGTCGTGATCACATTTGCTGTTTTTGCGAGTTTAATATGCTCAACTTGGACGCTGTGTTTCCTACAATACAAGAATGACTACACTTCAAAAGTATGTAATTGGCTGTTAAGTATTTTGAGACATCCAGTGGTCATGAAAAACACCATATAACTGCCAGTCTTTCTTCCTTTTTGCAGTCTGGCTGATCAAACCCCTAGCCAAGGAATGGTATTTAACGTATGAACAAAAAGGAAGCAGGAAGAAAATAAATTAGGAGATCAGATTGTAGACAGTCAGAAAGAAATAACTGACAGAACTTTTATATTCTCATTGAAACTGTGGGGAAAAAAGACAACAATTGACAATTTTCTCGGCACTTGACCTGCCCAGGCACAAAGATAAACATAGTTAATTGAATCTGATAAATTCTGATGCAGCTGCAATAGTAATAACATTAAAAGGTTACTATAAGTCAATACTCATTTATGTGAAACTCCAAAAGCATATAGTTTGTATTTCTGGAGTTAGGAATTTTGATAGAGTAGATCGGATGAACTGTTTGTACTGGTAGGAGGGTCAGTGAGGCACAGAGATTTAAAATAATTGGATAAAAAAAACCCATGGGGAAACAAGGGATTTTATTTTTTAAATCCACTGGCCTGCCTGAAAAGGTGGGAAGCAGATTCTAAGGTGACTTCCAAATGAGAATTAAATTCCTACTTAAAAGGAAAAAATGCATAATTTTGGGAAAAGAGAAGGGAAATAGATCCAACTGGTATCTCTGTCACAGTGCTGGAACAGGCATGATGAGCCAAATGGCCTCCTTCTATGCTGCACGGATCCAATTAGGATTTTGTTTTTCCGTGAGTTTTGCAGAAATATACTACCTTATTTTCGCGATGCAAATTTGAGGAAGGCAAACGAGGCAATGTACAATAAATACAGAACAAACTTTGATCGTTCCAACATTGCACTGAACTTGTCACTTGTGCCTAACTTGGATATTACATTCAAAATCAACTTCATTGTTCAGTTTAGGGGACATATATCAAAAATAAGCAAATTAGGAGGAAGGTGAAATGTTTTTCACTCAGAAAAGCAATACGTAAGTTACCAGGGAATTTCATTGAGTCAGACAGGAAGGAGAATTTAAGATAAAAACAAAAATAAATACAAAAAACTGCGGATGCTGGAAATCCAAAACAAAAACAGAATTACCTGGAAAAACTCAGCAGGTCTGGCAGAATTTAAGAGTTCACCTTATTTCACAGCTCTCGAGATAATGAAATAGTCCATGCCCGCATGCAGCAAGACCTGGACAATATTCAGGTTTGGGCTGATAAGTGGCAAGAAACATTGATGCCACACAAATGCCAGGCGATGATTATTTCAACAGGAGAGAGCCTAATCACCTCCCCTTGACATTCAATGGCATTACCTTCACTGAATCTTCCACCATTCATATCCTGGGGGTCATCATTGACCAGAAAGTCAACTGAGCCCACCGCATAAATGCCATGGTGACTAGAGTGGGTCAGAGCTTGAGTATTGTAAGGCAAGTGGCTCACCTCCTGCCTCTCCATCAAGGCACAAGTCAGGATTGTGATGGAATACTCTCCCAATGCTCAAGAAGCTTGACACCATCCAAGAAAGAAACGTCCACTGAATTGGCACTTCATCCATTAGCCTTAACATCCACTCACTTCACTGTTAATGAACCGTGTCTGCACTGTTTACTATCTGCAGGATACACTGCTGTAACTCACCATCTATGTCAGCCGTAGTCAGTTGCATTCATGCTTCTGAATCAGAAGACTGTGGGATCAGGTCCCACTTCAAGACTTGAGCACAGAAGAAAAATCAAGGCTGACACTCCAGTACAATACTGAGGCAGTGCTGCACTTTTGGAAATATTTCAGATATGATGTTAAGCCAAGGCCTCATCTGCCCTCTTAGGTGGGCCGAGATATTCCATGGCAGTATTTTGAAGAACCGCAGGAGAGTTACCGCCGGTGTCCTTGCCAATATTACCTCTCAAATGCATTACAAAAATCGATTATCCGCTCAATCTCACTTTACTATTTGTGGGAGCTTGCTGTACAAAAATTGGCTTCTGAATTTCCCATAATACAACAGTGACTGCAATTCAAATGTATTACATCAGTTATAAAACACTCTGGGGCATCCTGTGGTCGAGAAAGGTGTTGTAGAAATGCAGATATTTCTTCTTTTCACCAAAACTTCTAATCTATTGCATCTTTCAAACCCATGGGCGTTACCACCTAAGACATGACTGGCTGTTAATGTGGGCCAATGAGCACAGAGTTTGAAGGTCGGATTTTTGCTACTGAAGAAGGTAGCTCAGATCAGGAAATTTCCTGACATGGCAGATCTGGCTCAGTTTCAAGGGCCCCGTTAGGCCCAATTTTTGCTCTGGGGAGGTGGGGGTGGATCAAATCTGGACCCCCAAACTCCAGAAGCAGATCCTAGGTGTCCACAGGGGTGGGTGAGTGCCAAGGTAGGCTGGTCATAAGGCCCACTTCAGTTCTCTAGGACTTTGTCCCAGTTGTTTTATACACCATTAGGTCCTCCAGCCCTCATCATTCACACCCCCTCACCTCCCACCCTTTCCCCATTGCCCCTCACACCCTCATGCTACCCACCTCCATCTAAATCATGCCATGCTCTCTGCCCACCCCCACACCACTTCATTCTCCCATGCCACCTCATATCTCATGTCCCCTCCATAGCACTCACCAGTATCCACCATGCTTAGGCCTCAAGAACCATCTGGAGATGAAAAAAACTTCTATCAACATAATACAGCTCTCCTCATACATACTTGATAGTGAAAAAAAACCCATTCAAGAAATCCATTCAAAATCTTCTCAAATGGTTAATTTCTTATAAAAACAAACTTTTATTCAGACCCATATCAAAGACACCTAATCCTTTAATAGCCTCTTTAACCTCTCAATCAAACTGTGAACTCAGAAACCTCTGTTGAGATAATAGCAGCTTTAAAACTCAGCTAAGCATTCACAGTGACATAATAATAGTTCTTGGGGAAATGTCAACAAAATCAACTATTGAAACTGCATGACCAGATGGTAATTTTTTTTAATCTGCACCAGATGGCCTATTAATCAACAGACAGGTTTTTAAACATTCGCTGATGGCTTCAGCCTGTTTTATTAATGTTTAAAGAGTAGGAGATTTTAAAAACTTCAGATCATGTCACTTAAACAAACCTTATCCATCCTCCAAGAGAATTTCCATCAATTCCATCAATTTGTGACATCAACATTGTGGGTTAAGGCCCTTGCAGCAGCCAAAATGGGGTCTGTTTGAACTCAACACTGTTCAAATGGCCCTGCTGAGTTTTGATTTCCCTCCTGTGTGAGTCGTTCCTCCCTCCTTTCCCCCGGTAGCAAAAATGTGATCTGTCAGAAATTAGGGTGGCACTTCTGCATCCAGGTCCTGCCCACCATTTTTAAAGATCCGAAGAGTCTCCCCGACCCCATGAAAATCCAGCCTGACGTGTGAGTGGAAATTGGTGTGGGTTAGGATACAGACAACAGGGCGTGAGCTGAGATCAAATTTAAGGGAGGTGGAAGATGCGAGTTCAACCAGCAAAGCATTGGAATATTTGAGTCCAGTGGTAACAAGAGGATGCTTTCAGCAGTAGATGTGCTGAAGCAGGGTAATGATGGACAATGTTAAGGAAATGGAATTGGACAGTATTTGAGATGTAGAGGTAATAGGGGCAGAAGCTCTGATCAGGATCAAACAGAGGAGGTGGTGACATAGTGGTATTGTTACTGGATTGGTAATCCAGAGACCCAGGGTGATGTTCTGGGGACCTGGGTTCGAATCCCACCACGGCAGCAGATGGTGGAATTTGAATTCAATAAAAAATCTGGAATTAATAGTCTAATAGTGACAATGAAACCATTGGTGGTTGTTGCAAAAACCCATCTGGTTCTCTAATATCCTTTAGGGAAGGATATCTGCCATCCTTGCCTGGTCTGGCCTACATGTGATCCAGACCCACAGCAATGTGGTTGACTCTTAAATGCCCTCTAAACAAGGGCATTTAGGGATGGGCAATAAATGTTGGCCTGGCCAGTGACATCCACATTCCAAGAACGATTTTAAAAAATAGGAAGCCCAGGTAGAATGCAGAATAGATGCTGGTGAAATAAAAAGCCCGAGGCAGTGAATGGGGAGGGATATGGAATTGCTGGTGAAGGAATTTGTGGCAGGTGGTAAAGACATGAGCTTTGGTTTCCTACTGTTTAATTGGAGCAATTTGTGGCTCATTCAGGACTGAATGCTGGACAACTGGCTCAATACAGAGGGAGTGAAGGGATCAAGGGAGCTGGTACAGGTACAGGTTACCATGAAGTCATGTCCTTTGATGATGTTGCTGATGGCCAGCTTATAGATGAGAAATAAGAAAAGTCGAACCATAGACCCTTGGGGGACTACAGAGGAAATGGTGTGAGGGCAGGAGAGAAGCCACTACCGGGGATTCCCTGGCTATGGCTGAACAGGCAAGATGTGGTCATATTCAACCGGTCAATGGAAGGAGGATGGCCGGAGCAACCACATCAAGGATTGCAGAGATTCCAAGAGAATGAGGAGGGCTGGTGCACTACAGTCGTAGTCGCAAAGAATGTGAATGTATCCATTATTTAAGAAAGTTGAGAGAGAGAATCCAGGAAACTATAGACATGTTAGTTTAACATTTGTTGTGGGAATGTTATTGGAATCTATCATTAAAACCAAAGTGAGCACGCAGAGATATTTGAAATGATGAGAGAGAGAGCCAACATGGATTTGTATAAGGCGGATGAGGTTTACAGAGCTTGATTGGTTTTGAGGAAGTCCAGAGAGGGATGTTTATGGATGCAGTTTAAATGGTCTTCCAGAAGACATTTAATAAGGTTCTACATAAGAGACCACTAGCTAAACTAAAAGCTCATGGAATTGGCTTGGTTAGGAGATTAGGCAGCGGAAGATAGGGAGCAGGGATATGGGTATGGATTGAAAAGTAGTGGTATCTCTCGAGGATTTTGTACTGGGATCTCAGCTATATTTATTGGTCAGGTAGATAAAACAAGAGAGAGCCTTGCATCCAAGTCTGTCAATGATACAAAGATTAATGGAATAACAAGTGGTGTAGATTGGAAAATAAAATTATGGATAGGCAGAATGGGGAGCTTTCCATTTTGGAGGCTAGGTGTGGTGGTGGGCAGGTTTTACCGCATGTTTCCCACTGGGCAGCGTGGCGGGAATCAACGGCCAATTTCACGCTCAGAAGCTAATTAATTATGCATTGGCGAGTAGCTCTCCAAATCACATGGTAGGGGGGAACTGATTCGTCCGCCCCACAGTTACCTAATGGGGTTGAAGGTCTGGGTGCCATATTGAAACTCCACCTGAACACACACATTCACTCTTTCCAGCCCAGCTGTGCGGAGGAAATATGGCTGCACACAAAAAAAAGGCTGTAACAAGGTTGAGCAATGACTCACTTGAGACCCTCATCCATGGAGTCCGCCCACACTGGGACGTCCTCTACCCAAGGGATGGCTCCAGGAGGCCCATCTGCCTCATCTCGCTGGCCTGGAAGGTGGTTGCAAGGGAGGTTAGCTCGTCAGACACCTGCCTGAGAAAAGCCATCCAGAGTAGGAAGAAGATGAATGATCTCATCGGTTCTGCCAGTGTAAGTCAACCTTCAGCTCACTCCAATCTCACACTCTCATAATGGCCTCATGCACTCAAAGGGTTACACTGCCCAGGGATCTCACATAATATTAGTGGGGGGGACATCAGCACTGATTATCTCAAGGACACTTTAACATCACTGGTGTCTCATCTATCATGCTGCATAAACCCCATCCTCAGCCCTTAATGGGGAGGGCTCAACACATGGAGTAGGCATGCATGCTTCCCAACCCCTCCAACATCTCTTCTCATCACATTCTATCCATTTGTCTTCATGTGGGCCAAGCCTGCCCACAACAAGAGGGAGAGATCCCAGAAGGGAGGAAGGAGAGCTGACTTACAGGAGCTGCCCAAGTTTGAGGAAGATGCCTCCAAGTTGGCTGGGGAGGAGAAAGTGATCGATCCTGTGCAGGAGGTGAGATCGGCCCCTCCCAGCAAACCAGTATGGATGAGCCCTCCATGAGTTGTTTGCATTCTGACATTCTCAGTGAGTGACATGTAATGTGGTATTCAGCCTGTTCATACAATAAACCTATCTTCTCTCTCTTACAGACAGCAGCAGGTCCAGACAGACCAGCACAGGCAACGTAAACCCCAGTACCCAGGACACCTCAGAGGTGGATGCTGAGGGTCCATTTAAAGAACACCCATCACATTGTCCACCTGAACCCTCCACCAGTGCTGAGACACACACACCCCAGTGGGTCACAGTTCTAGATTAGACTTGCGGTCACATTCTGGAGAACATCTCACTGACACGTCTCCATACCAGTTGGAGGCAGTGACAGCCCAGGTGTCTGGTACTCGGAGGACTGCTGGAGAACAGGCAGCTGCTGAATCTGAACCAGATGATGAGCCTCTGGAAACGGCCATCTGACATATGCTGGAGATGCAAGGACAGGTGATGGAAAATCAGGCAGAGTTGCAAGAAGCAGTCAACAGACTAGAGTGAAGGATAGGGGAGTCTGTCTGATGTTGTGGCTCCAACATGCGAGTGCCCCGAGATCTCCATGGGACGCGTGGCGGTTGCTTTGGAGACCTTGGTCCAGCAGACCCTGTCGGATTTGCACTCAGACATTCACTCCATCGCGATATGCATTGGTGGGATCCATCACCGGTGAGGCAAGAGGGGCATGGGCATCTTGACATCCCTCAGGAGCCCCTTCTTCTCAGGGATTCAGGTAGGAGCCCTCGGGCACTCATAGGAAGAAGGACCAGCAGCCACCCGCCCAGGTGACTCCGAGAGTGTCCAGCCGATTCCAATCCCCTCTGCCTGTGGCCCCATCACCTTCAGCTGTACAAGTTGAGGACAGTGTACTTGCCCCACGGCAGGAGACCCAAAGCAAGCTCTGGGTCTCGGTTCTCCAGAGGATACCCGACAAAGCCATCAAAGACAACAGGGTGTAGCAGTCAGCAGGCTGCCTCCACCTCTACTGTGAATGTTGGGGATGCACTAAGATGTAGTGGCAGAGTGAGAAAAATTAAGAACCTTTGACACCACTTCTAGGTCACTGGTGTTCAATCACTGTGTATATCAGGCAGCTATGTAAATACATTTGCTGTTCATGAGAATGGTCTCATCATTTGAAAGTGTTTTGCTTATGCATCTATATGCCCTCTAATTGAGAGGGTGAGCCATGCTCCCACTCAGTGTTCACCTCCCTTTGTGAATCCCACATTTATGTGATGTGTAGCTGACTCATGACAATTACTCAACTCTTGTGTTACGTGAGAGAGATGCGTCAAACTCTTTACTGAGGTGTCTGCAAAATGTGTTAGTAACCTCTATTCCTTATATGGCAACATGGAGTTGGTGTGCTCACTAGCCTTGGAGGGTTAGTTGTAATTGTCTCTCAAAATGAGAAGGCTGTCCTCATTGGTAGTGGCAAGACACAAGACCTGCAGCCATGATGATCTCTCTCCAACCTTGCGCGCATCTCAGTGTCTGCTAAAAGTTTCTCATTAATGCGGCGATGACTGCACCAAGTCCTTTACCTCATTGTTTGTGCTGTTGTATCAACTTTCATGTCCTAGGGCGCATGGATATAGAGTTCATCTCTGACCTTTCCAAACACTAGGGCCTGGTGAATCATGAGGGTTGAAGGTGCAAGCCCAAATACTGAATGATGTTATTCGTTGTAAAGGTCTTTCAGTGCAGTGGATGGCATTAAGGGACAGGAGGAATGTGTCCATCTCCCATTGCCTGCACCTTACTCCTCCTGGAATTTTGTGGTATCAATGTGGTATGGGCATGTCTTCCACGTCGTGCTTCTTCAATAGCGTCCTCGCATGGAAGCTGACCCTCATCTTCCTCTTCCATTTCTTGTCCTTCCTGCTCTTCATCATCTGAGGAGCTCTCAGCTTCCTCCGAGTCTCCCTCTGGCAAGAGGTCGGCCCTTAGAAGTGCCAGTTGTGAAAGGCGCAACAGACCACGACTGTGCGGGACACCCTCTGTGGAGAGTACTGCAGAGCCCCACCTGAGTGGGTCAAACATTGGAAGCACATCTTCAGGATGTCAATGGCCTGCTCCATGATGGATCATGTGGAACTATGCGTCACATTGTATCTCTCCCCTGAGGCTGACGCACGGATGTCTTGAGCCATCATTTGAGCGGGTACCCCTTATCCCCAAGCAGCCATCTCTGTGTTCGCTGAGGCCCTTCGAATATGTAAGGCACATGGGGGGTGACTCAGGATGTATGAGTCATGGGAACTCCCAGGGTACCTGGCACAAATGTGCACGATGTGCTTCTGATGATTGTACACCATTGAACGTTCAGGGAGTTAGTGAACTTTCCTGTTAATGAACATCTGGGACTGCTGACATGGAGCTCTCAATACCACCTGTGTACAGTCGATTGCACCCTGTATTCTAGGGAAGCCTGAGGTAGCTGCAAACCCCAGAAACCTAGCAGCCCAGCTAGCTTCATCGAGTGTGAACTTCACATAATGATGAGCCTTACTGTAGAGGGCAGCTGTCACCTTCTCGATACATTTATATATTGAGGACTGTGAGATGCTATATAGGTCCCCTGTGGATCCCTGGAATGATCTGCAGGCAAAAAAATTGAGTGTGGCGGTGACCTTCA
The DNA here is from genome assembly GCF_017639515.1 of Carcharodon carcharias. NCBI lineage: Eukaryota > Metazoa > Chordata > Chondrichthyes > Lamniformes > Lamnidae > Carcharodon > Carcharodon carcharias. The sequence goes on along the minus strand of NC_054468.1, from coordinate 198,723,692 downwards.
GGGGCATTGGCAGGGGATGTCTCCCAGTCCCCGGGGCGTTAGACCCTGCTGCAGAATGTGGAAGATATGATCCACTGCATCTCCAGACAAGCGCAGATGCATGTGGCATTGTCTTTTACTCATCTCCAGATAGGAAAGTCTTCTTCTTCTTCTTTGTCATACAAGTCACCTCCGTGGGATGGGTCTAACCTCATCACCCTCTGGTTCTTGCTGGGGCTCCCTTGTTCCATGGACCGCAGGCTGGGCCTCCTCTTGAAGCTGTGCTAGGCAGCGCCGGGCCCTTCTTCTCCTCCTTCATTGGATCAGTACCATCAAGAAGGCAGGCTCTATTATTCAATCCTCCTTCCCCCTGTGGACAGATAGATCAAACAGATTAATGAAAACTGGGCAAATATAGTAAAGCTCCCACTCACAAGCACAAAGCCAAGTCATGCCCTTAAGCTGTGTCTGTGCTACTAGCTTTTTGCTTATATAGCCTTGTAGCTGAGGTGCAGAAGATGCCAACCCTGATATTTGACATCTCAATCTCACCAAGTTTGGAAGAGGTTTGGATGCGTTCATGAAATGTGCCAGCTTACCAAAGGCCCTCTTGCAATCTCTGATCTGGTCTGCTGATTAAGCTCCACTTACACTTCAGCACTGACTGGATGCCCTTTGGCCCATTATCCATGCCAATTGGAGAAAGCACATTCGAGGCTTTCATTTATGAGCTGGCAAATGTGCAGCAGCTGTGCTTCCTTAACAGTTGCCTATATTTTCCAATCTCACGTACCTTTCTATTAATGTTCAATTGAAACAACTATATTGTGAAGCCAATGACTCCTTCAGTCTCTTGTTAAAGTGCACTAAAAAGCATGGGTTCCAATGGCACCTTCTCTTCCTTTTTCTCTTTTCTCTTAGCTCTGACTCTATTTCAATGTTGTGACTCTAATAAGTTTGAGGGTGCACCCTGAAAGGGCCCCTTAGTCCAGCTGTGCGACCCTCCAACACTGTCTCAGACCTCTCCCGTGCAGAATCCTTTCCAGTTTCAATTTCAAACTGCGCCATTATTTCATAGATTCAAGATGGTGGTGCTGCACTTTTATTTTGAGACCAGCTTCAACCCTCCCCCTGTCAGTATTCGGGTCCCTCCAATTTTCCTGGAACCTTACGATGCGCAGGCAGATCTCCCTCGGGTTCTTCTCCAGCCTCCCCTAGTAACCCTGGATTCCATTGTTGTTGGGATGGACATTCCTGCCCTCCCCCGAACCCATCACTGTTGATGTCCCCATGCCCCCACGTGGACTGTGCCCCTCGCCATCACAAGACTGTGTGCAAGGCTACATAGAGAGGATAGCGCCCCTGAGGAGAGCTTGAGTACCCCCCCTTTATTACATTTTCCCCATTTACAGGATGCAGATACCTCCCCTAACCATGACCATCCGCAACCCAGTACCAAGCAAGACAATGACCACCTCCTGGACACCAAGCTGTGCCTTATCCTAGCTGAGCACACAGGCCTTGCCCCTCTCTGGAGCAGGACTATGATGTGCGTGCCATGCATAGCCCTGCAGCATGGCCCAGAAAGCCCTAGGGACTGCCCTTAATCTCTCACCCTGACTATGAGGTGCACAAAGCCCCAGGACTGCTTTTAATCTTTCTGACCTGTTGGCCCCAGACCAGGGTCTATGACTGTCTTTCAATGATTCCCCTGATCCCTCATGACTGATCACAACACAGCCTCCCTTCAACACCCCCTTGCCCTCCATGAGTCTCTGTGCAACCATCCCTCTTGTGCCACACTAACACACTGCTCCCCCTACCCGCTCCCCACCGTGCCCCCATTCCAGAGTCTGAATGTATTCCCTCCCATTCATACAGTTCAATTCCCATCCACCCACTTTTGTGTTCTATACTTCCACACTGGGCTCCAGCTTCCCACCCTCAGTCTCCCTTCTGCCTGCCATTGTTCCTGCATCCCTTCAACCCCACCGTACCCCATTGACCCCCATGTCTCCATCATCCTTCCCCCACCCACCCTTCCAACACCATCATATCCCATTGACCTCCATGTCTCCATCATCCTTCTTCCACCCCCTCCCTCCCAAGCCCACCATACCTCATTGACCCCCAAGTCTTTGTCATCATTCCCCCACCCCCCTTCCAACCCCACCATACCCCATTAACACCCATGTCTCTGTCACCCTTACCCCCTCTGCACTCCCCGCACGTCCCACCCCAATCGCAATGCTGGTCACTGGTTCAGAGTGCAACTGCTGCACACATTGAGTGCTGTCCTCCAGGAGTACAGAGGACCCACCGTGAGCAGACCAACCCGACACCCCCACTACTGTGGCATCACACTGGCATTACTGAGAAACCGGAGCAGCGCTGTTGCAGGTAGGCTTTGAATGTTTGTTGCACTCACCTCGAAGTCACAAGCGAAGTGAGAGCGGAGATCTGCATGCCACTCATTTCCAAATGTGTTTCAGACCAGTCTAATTTCCTGCTGGTGTGGCACATAATTGGGAGGGGGAACTGATTCTGGAGATTAGTGTTTTTAATGAGTATTCATGACATGGTAATACATACAACTGGCGTTCAGCAGGAAATGGATCAGCAGGTAACCTGACTCATCATCAGCCCGCCATGGAAGTGGTGAAGGAAAATTCCAAACTGATTTCCCACCGGCGGCAATCCGACTTTTGGCCTCTCTCTGAATTTTCTGCTCCCGCCCATCACGAAATCGACCAATGGCAGGACTGGAAAATTTCACCCATAGATTAAGTGAGTGGGCAAAGATGTGGCACATGGATTTCAACTCAGGCAAATGTATGTTTATCCATTTTAGACCATAATAGGATAGCTCTTAGTATTAGTTAAAGGGTGACAAACTGGAAACAGCGGAAGCCCAAAGAGATATAGGGGTCCATGCATACTGATCACTAAAATGTAGTAAAACAGAAAATACTGGAAACGCTCAGCAGGCCTGGCAGCATCTGAGGAAAGAGAAACAGAGTTAATTTATCAGGCCTGTGACCTGAAGTCATTAGTCATAATTGTGATATCTTCCACAGTGGAATAATCCAAAAACTTGACGGTCCTGCTCACATGCAAAGAATACTCATTTGAACAAAGTCCTGGAGGACTACTCCAATAGTGGGATAATACAAGATGAAGGGTAAGAAAAAGGCAGAAAGATGAGGGGTGGGGTTTTGGAGAGAAGGATAAAAAGATGATGTGACTACTGATGTTTAAATCACTTTGCATAGGACACAAAAGCCCAATTACGACGAAGAACGAAAAAGGCCTTTTAAATACAATAGTCTCCTCAAATTTGTGGGTAAGTTTCAGTGTTTGGAATACGTTAAAAGGAACAAGTCTCCACTAATCTTAAGCAAATATTTCTCTTTACAGTTTCCCACTTTGTATTTACACACTGCAAAGGCATACCAAAAGAACCAGTCTTAAACAAAAGCCTGGCTGAGACTCCTTTGTAGAAAGTACAAAAAGGTGAAGTTTAAGTAATGCCAATCATTGTATAACCAAGCCAATAAAAGGTAACTGAAGACAAGAACCATTCTAATAACACTACTTGACACAATGAACAAAGGTAAAGCAAATCCAATATTGACTTTTGTTATTTGCCAAGATGTCTTACTTTGTTTACAGATTATATAGTTGCTATGGGGAGAATAAAGAAGCTTTTGGCTGTAGTGGTATGCACTGCTGTGAACAACTTGAGCAGGGTTACACACAGGGCTTATGAATTTTAAATAAAGCAAGGATTTTGAAAGGCCTCTTGTTAAATGTCCCATCAGCCATATCAGGGACTGGATTGTACAGTGACATGTTCAGCCTTGCAATGACATCACATTGCTGCAACAAATTAACTTTTCTATCTGAATTCCTAAAGTGTTCCTCTCTATCTTTCTCGTTCAAATGCTAATCAGTAATCTGTATTTTTGCTTATATTTCAAATTTTTAGCATGCAAGGTTCCTCTTTTAATCAAAGAATTTTAAACCCCAAACTAGCAACAAAAGATTCCAAAATTTTGTGCTTGCGATAAAGGTAGCATCAGCTGTAGCACAAACTTATCCCAACACAGAGGGCGGAATTTTCCACTCCGGGGCCAAGTCCCGTGGCGGGGGTGGGAACCGGGAGTGTTTCCCGCCACAGGAGCCGGTGGGAATTTGCTCTGTATCATGCAATGCCGGCCTCGTTAATTGTGCAGTCGGGGTTTCCCAACATTTTTCGCAGCAGGGCAGGCTGGATAGTGCACGCCCCGCCATCATATCCAGAAGCCATATTTTAAAGGTGCCTGGAAATCATTACCCACTGTGGAAGGAGATGGCCTGCCCATCACAGGGACCGTTGACCCCCAGATTCAGGGGTGCATCCCCAGAAGTCCTGCTGAATGCAGTGGAGGCCAGGAGGGCCGTCTCCTACCCAGAGGATGAAAGGAGGAGGCCGAGTCATCAGACCAACCCTGCATGAGAAGAAGGCTGAAGGGAGGTCAGCGTCCAGAGCCTCCACTAGAGGACTGCTCTGTAATGCCGCAAACAGATGAATTACTTCATCTGCTCCGCCAGGGTAAGTGAACCCTGAACTGCTCACACTCCCCTCACTGAATGGCAGAGGGGACATGGGCTCAGTGACAAGGGCACCATCCATGTGGCCAATGCATAAAAGAGCTACACAATGTGATAAGGTGATGTCTCATAGCCCCACTGCAGCCCATCTGGTCTGCAGGTAGAGAGGCCACTGTGGCATCCTAACCCTTCCACACAAAGAGCTCAGATGTCATCAGGGAGGTTGGAGGGGGGAGTTAGGCACTGCGGGCACCAGCAAACACAGCTAATGACATGCCTCTCTGAGCCTTATCCTTCTATCTGCATGGGCTCACTGCTCGGGAATGTGCTGCCCCCGAATCCTTGTGGACAACCTGCAGTGCATCAATCAGATGGCACACAATCCAATAGGTTACTTGTAAGGCTGGAAGCATGAGAAAGATACATGAAACCCAACTGCTCTCAACCCCATTTTCTCTCTTTATGCAGGAAAAGTTAAGTCACAACAAGAGAGAGAGAGAGAGAGGGAGAGAGAAGACGGGAGGGGGCCGGCTGACTTTAAAAACCTCACTGACTTGGAGGAGCGGGTGGCCCAGCTGCCAAGGGAGAAGCCAGGTTGAGCCTGCGGAGATGGAGAGGTCAGTGGGCAGCCTCCATCCAGTAAGGTTACATGCATGTCACATGGAAGGTTAAGGGTCATGAGTCCCTCCATGTTGGAGGCAGCTACGCTGACACTTGCTCTCTCCTCTCTCACTTACAGGTGTCATCAGGAAGAGGACAAGGAAAGAAGAGGAGGCCCTTTCCAATAGTTTATCCAGCCCAGAGGAACCAGGACACTGGGGGGGAGGAAGAAAGTGCACCTCTAGAGGCATCAGAGCAGTCACCTGCACCCTCCACCAGCCCAGAGACACACACCTCACTGCGTACTGGATATTCAGGCAGGTTCTTAGATTCTGGTGGTCACCACATGGACACGTGTCCACAGCAGGAGGAGACAGGGTCAGCCAAGCTCACCGGCACTTGGAGGACTGCTGGGGAAGAGACATCTGCATGGTCTGAATCCAATGACGAACCTCTGGCATAGGTCCTGTATGAAATGCTGGGAAAGCTACATGTGGCAGGGGAACGTCAGGCAGAGATGTTGGAGGCTCTCAATAGAGTGGCACGAGGCGGAAGAGTCAGTCTGTCTGCTCTCTGATGAAGTGGTGCCGATATATGCACGCATCGAAGTCTCCATGGTGGGAGGGGGCAAATGCCATGGAGAACCTGATCCAGCAGAATGTCCAGTTTCTGACGGAGACGTGCGCAGACCTGCACTCCATCACTGTAGCCATGGGTGAGGATTTGCAGTGGCTACACGGAAGGGGGACAGGGCACCTTGACCTCCCCCCTGTTGCCCCTTCCCCTCAAGGAGTCAGGCAGGGGCCCTCGGGTACCCAAAGGGAGGAGGCGGGGCAGTTAGACACACCTGGAACCTCCACTGAGGACTCTCTGAGGTTGCCCAGCCCTTCGGAATCCCCCTTGCCTGTGACTCCTTCAGCTTCATCATCTGAGACCACAGAGGGGGCAGCTGCCCCACAGCAAGACAACCAAAGTAAGCCGGGGATCTCCAGGCCTCTGGTCTCCAGAGGACAGCCGCCAAACCAACAGGGCAGAGTTGTCAGCAGGCTGTCTCCATGTCTCCACTCCTGCTGCGGATGTCAGGGGAGGACTTAGAATAAGTGGGAGGGAATGCAGGACTCAGTAATTTTGATTTCATATGTGCTTACATGGGTGCACTATGATTGTTAATGTTATGGCACTTTTGTAGATATAGTACACTTGCACCTTAATGAGGTCTGATGTGGGTTTATTTGCGATGTAGTCCTTAAGCCTGTGCATGCCCCCCTCACCATCGCCCCCCAAGGTTTGTCTATGTCCCCTGGAATCATGCCTGCACAGGGAGGCATGTGCAAGAAGCCTCTCATGCACACTGAGCCTTTGCCCTTCACACACTCGTCTGCCCCAAAGCCTTGGCATTGCAAGTATTACGTGCTGGTGTTCCCCTTCAATTGTCCAGTTGAGCTGACCTGGCACTCCATCCACCCCCCGCTGACCCAACTCCCATGCAGCATCTTGAGATCTCCACCATGACACTCTTCATCATTGCAAGCAGCCATGGTTCTTGTTACCTTCGACATGCAGTCAAATACCTTTACCCCTCCTCTTGTGACCCACAACCTCCCCCACATAACCGTTGCCCCTCCCCCACCCCCAGGTGTAACATTTGACCTTCCCACGGTTATCCTTCAACCTGCCCCCATCACCCTCTGTCCTGTGCAGGTGAAGTTCATGTCCTCTACCTTCCTGAGGAGCTCAACCCAAGTGACAGTAGATCTGCCCTACCTCATTCTGCCAGAATCCGGCCCCCCTTCTGAACCCCATGCAACAACCCACAGCCCCCCTTCACTGTCCATTGCCGAACCCTCACCCTCTTAATCTGCCGGCTCCCACTACCCCGTTTAACCATCCCCCACATCCCCATCCCTCCCTATCATCAAGTCCCTCAGTATGCCCCCCAGGACTCATCAGTTGACACCACAGACCCTTGCCTCTGAACACTGTGGCTTTCCTCTTCCTCCCTGCCCATTCACACCTGTATAATCCCCCCACCAGCCGCACCCCATCACCACCCTTCTTACCCTCCCGCTCCATAACCACCTTATCCATTCCATGACTCCCACAACATCTCTCTCTTTCCCCTATCATTCCCAACCTCCCCCGACCCACTCTAGGCCCAAATTCTTCAGTCCCCTCCTCCCCATCTAATTTCCTCCCACCCCAGCTCAGACCATCGCCACCCAACAGTACCTCCTGCAGCTTGAAGATCCAGCTCTTGGAAGCTGCTGCGCAGTGAAGATCTGCCTGGTTGAAGCTCCATCCACCCACTGGTTCACATGGTTCTCCAAGGTCCGGTCGCTGGAGGCCTCCATCCCAATCTCCACAGGCTGCCACCAGGCCTTCTTCAGATAAGTCCCGCCATTTGCCCGCCACATTGGTCCAGGTGTGTTCTGGACCGGCGTGAAATCCCACTGGTGGCAGGAATTATTGGGCAGGACTGGATGGTTCCGGTTGAACTGCCTTCTGCATCCCATTAATGGGATGCAAAGCAGTTTCGCAATAGTCTCTGGCAGAAATGGTGAGTCACCAAGACAGGCGGCAGTGCACGTTCCCACTGTCATTTTATGCTGGCGGGAAGCTGATTTTTTTTGGCTCCCACCTCATTGGTCCCCCCGCTGCCTTTCATTAAACCCACCAGGGGGTGGTGGGGTGGGGCAGGGAGGTCTGGAAAATTCCACCCAGAGAAAAAAGCAGAAGATACTGGGAAAATACAAGTTTATCACCTTCTATAAAAAGACAGGGTAATATAGATCATCATCAGAATGGGAAGGTGGGATATGAGTGTACTTTTATAAGACTAAATAGAATGAAACAGGGGAAGGCAACAGGAAAGTGCAAGTTGCAATATGTTGACTTCTAATAAAGGGTTAATGACTTCAATAGCTTTATAAAGCTGTAAAGGCGTATAACTGCTTGATTATGTACAAAGATCATCACAGTCGGGCAGTTAAAAGGTATAAGATACATACAAAGTAGGTAAAATAAATTCAAAGTGGAAGAGATTTAGATAGGATCAGAAATGATCCTCCCCATATCATGATTGTTCACCGGCATTTACTTTGATAATGCAGGAGTGTAGCTGTTGTTTTCACTTTAGCAGACATGTTCTGACTGATAGATGCCTTTCTTAATCTCTGGTTTGGAATTATCTCATTAACAATAATTATAGGTGAGAAAATACATAAACCAATGAGTTCTTTTGCCTTCAATTTTCTCTCTTCTCCGAAAAGCAGTGATATGCTAAGATTCCATAGGAATCTGCAGCCTCTGCAACCTTTTCCAATGGCAAGTCCCATGGAAACCTTGGTTCATTTCTTCATCTCCCTCACTCCCACAACCCTTTATTAATCCAGGGGCACTAAAGACAAATGCACCATTCCCACGGCTTTATCAACTTAGTACAGCTTTGGGACAAAATTTGCCACCTTTGCAAGTTTCACAACACCCAAGAACACTGTATTCCTGAGATTCCAATCAATTCTAATCTTAGTGGTGTCTCCCATTTTGCTGCCTGTTTTCCCTAATCTACCTTCTACTTAAATCCTTTCCATTTTGACTTGTGCCATCGCCCTGTTTTTGCCCTGCTCTGTTCATTCCATTTTCTCTGCTCTTCCTTTGCAGATGTAAGGAATTCATAAAAGTCCACTTGCATGAGACATTGCTAAGTAAGGTAAACAAACTAATTATTATTTAAAGATGCCTCAATTATGGTTTGTTAAATGCCAAGAGCACAATTGTACTTAATGTGGAAAATGACATTTTGGCTTTAATTAGTTTGATCCACCCCTAATAATTAGTTTAAGTGGCACTTTAATCATCACTTGTTCGAGGTAGTTAAGATGAGTTATTAAGCTGATAGTAATATAATTGCTATACTGCCAGACCCCTACAAGGGGTAAGCATTTGGTTGGTTTCATTGCTGTGAATCAAATGAATTTGGCTACAATCTTTTACAGTTTTAATGATGTCATTTTTAATGCAATTTTTTGATTGCTTATAGTTGTGTCAGGTCTGCTTTGTGGGATGTGCTGCAATCTCAGTTAAACTATTGGACTTACTGGTATCTCAGATCTGCTGCAAGTCATTATGGGGTGTGGACTATTTGGGCATCTGGAAACTTAACAACTTCTAAGGAAATCCAGGTGGAAGCTATCATTTCAAATGGACCATTAGGGTGACACTGAGTTGCCTCAGGGTTACCAGACAAAATACAGCACAACCCATGACCCTGTTAGAACACCACAAAATTGTATGGTCAGCCCTCTGCTACGCCTTAAGACTGCTAATTTTCACCTCTGTACCATTGCCCAACTCCACCCCTGTTCCAGCTGATCTGCTGCTGAAACCCTCATTTGTGCCTCGTTTTAATTTCTAGACTTAACTATTCTTACACACTCCTGGCTGACCCCTACCCTCCCTAAGTCATCCAAAACTCTGCTGCCCATACCCTAACTCAAATCAAGTCCAATTTACCCCTCGCTAGCCTATCCCTGTTACCTCAATTTTTAAATTTTCATCATTGTTTTCAAATCAATCATTACCCTCGCTTCTCCCTATCTCTCTAATCTGTTCCAGGCCCACAATATAGACAGATAGACAGAGATGAGGAGAATTTTTTTCCCCTCAGACGATTGTGCAACTTTGGAACTCTCTGCCTCAGGAGGTGGTGGAGACGGGGTCATTGACTATTTTTAAGGCAGAGGTAGATAGATTTATGTTAAGCAAGGGAATCAACGGTTATTGGGAGTACATGGGAATGTTGAAATCAACACACAAGATGATCATTCATGATCTTATTGAATGGTGGAGCAGGCTCGAGGGGCCGAATGATCTACTCCTGTTCCTATTTCTTATGTTCTAACCCACCAAAATATTTGCACCTCTTTAATTCTAGACTTTTGATTTTAATTGTTCCACCACCTGCCTTCAGCTGCCCACACATCGTCCCGGCATTCCCTCCCTAAACCTCCCTGCTTCTCTTTCTTCCCTTCAGATACTCCTTAAAACCTGCTCTTTGACCAAGTTTTTGGTCATCTGAACTAATATTGCCTTATCTATCTTGGTGGCAAATGTTGCTTTACAATGGCGTTGTGAAGCAACTTGGGATATTATTACATTGAAGATGTTATAAAAATGCAAGTTGTTGTGCCCGTTTTAGATTAGTGGAATGTTTATTGAGCAATTCTGAACCGAGCAGACCAAGAAGGTTTGAGCCCTGGTCTGTAAACTGAACTTCAGGATCATGTTGTTAAGGGAGATATAATTAACATCAACGCCTCCGAGTTAAGGTGGAAAGCATTATCCAGGACATCCACACCCTTTGTTGGAAACACATTCTGGCATTTGTTTAGGACATGGTTGAACTCAAGAATGATTCCCCTTGCAGTTGAACAGCCTCCTAATACTCACTGTTGAGGCCATTCATGAATAATGGCCACTTTGGTAAGGGACAGAAGGGAAAACAATGCTGAAAGAATTGTAATACTGGAAGGGAGCTAATGCATTCTAAAGTAAAAGGGAGAAATTTGACTGAGGAAAAATAAAATGCATAAATTGTATGGTGAACTCTGTGATACCTCCACTGGCAAGGGGGGTTTTCCTGATTGGACACCATAACTACAAAAATCCCCAAAAAATCTCCTGACCTTCTGCTGATTGCAGACCACTCTCCCCATTCGTATTAGCAGGTAACAATTAACAGTTTTTTTTGTTAACTAAAATAATTTAGGCGCACTTATTTGTCTGCAGGCTAGGTTTTTTTTTAGGGAACAGAGAAAGATAAGTGGCTCTTTTTGGCCTTTACTATGGAGTAGAAAATTGAGCTGGGTTTGAGGTGAGGCTGTGAATGGATAAAGTAATTGATATTGTATGTGTGTCATCTGGACTGACATTGCAGAGATTTTTTTCTCAACAATAATTATTGTTATTTTATGTGAGTGCAATCGATATGGAAGATACCTCAGTGGTGACAGTAAGACCATTTTCCCAATGAATTAAGAGAAGCAGAACTCATGTGCCTGGAGCTCAACGTCACCAGATAAATAATCTGTTTTATCTGGCACCGAATGCCTGGTAGAGCCTTGAACACGTTTTTCCCTATATTCTAGAACATTATGTGCTGCTAGTGACCATTAATTCTTGCTTGATGTGTATGAATCATCAGTTCTGATTCTAACATTGTTTGAAATATTTGTGCTACAGGCATTTGCTGTAATCAACAGTTACACCCATGGAATCTTTTATTTATCCAACCTACCGTTTCTTTAAAATAAGTTTACACGATGTGTGTCACATTGCTGCGAGCAAACCAAGGAAATTGAGCAAAACTGTCAAAAATCCTTCATGTGCAAATTAAGTCTTACTCAGATCTATTTGGGTGTGGCTGTCTGAAACCTCATAAATCACATGATGGCTGGTAACTTTATCTATGGCTGAACCCCAGGCCCAATTGAAAGATTTATTTTTTTCTCAGAATTGGGTGTGGAAATAGATCAGTTGCTCAATCCCACTAGAGTGAAGGATTTTAACAGCCATCTGACATGAGTGATTTTCTTTTGTCACTAAATGAGGCTATTGATTCTACATTATTCAAGGAGCTAACAGCAACCCTAAAATAATTGAGAAAAAGGAAGCATATTGTGCAGCAAGGCATTTGATTTTTCCCTCATGACATACCAGAAGGAAATTTAATAAAGAGCTAACAATCATATCCTGGTACAATGCATTCTGGAACAACAATTCCTCCACAACCTCAATAGTTTATTGATAGCCAAGTAATTGTTTTAATCTCTAAAGCAATCTCTGAAATTGTTTGTACCAGTACTGGTCATACCTTGTAAAGATTGTAAGATCATTCTACTGTGCACATATTATTGCTATCACATGCAAATTTGGTTAAACTAACCTACAAAAGGACACTAGTGAGAGTTAAATAGGAGTAGAAAAGATGCTTTCAAAGGAATAGATTTATGAATTTGCTGTCCTGGCTTTGGCCACAACTGATGTATATATTAGAAATTCTAGCTTGGTTTGGAGTTCTTGACATACTGTCCAAGCTGGCAAGGTTCTGCACCGAGCAAGATTAGTAAAATTACTTCTCTAGCCTTGGGTGGTGTTAAATTATGAGGGGACATTTGTAAATTTGAACTGGTTTCTTTTTATCTATGGAGAAATGATTGAAGGGAGGGGGCACAGATGTGATTCCTTGCTGCAGTGGAGCCAAGTGCGATTGTAACACTGATTGACAGTTGTTACTTGATAGAATTCTGTAAGAATATGTTTTAAGATTTGTTTCGATATGCTGTAAAAATGAGCTGACAATTTTTGGAAAGTGTTGCCATGAACGCCAGAAATCAATCAGAGACCAATTGAGTGGCTGAGAGGGTTGAACACGACAGCCATTGCCATACAACCAAAGTGTAAAATCAGGCTAAATACCCTCATCGAGACTGCGTTGTTGGGAGTGAGACCATCAACACGAGAAGCCCTGCTGGAAGCCGATTGGTCCTAGTCAGATCCAATCCAATTGGCCTGCAGTCAACCTAGTCTTACTAACTTGGGGTAACTATTTTAAATCACTGCATTGTTTTAAGTTAAGTTTTTGGCACTAAAGCTTGTTGGATTTGTGGTGAAATCGTGTCAATTGTGATTCTCAATCTCTTGAACATTACAGTTCTATGTGCTATTTATGCCCACATCCATCTGCAGCAGAAAGATTTGTATTTAGAGGGAGCCTTTCCCATCCTTGGTGTAGAATAAAGGGTTAATGGTTATATTAATTAGACAACGATGTTCATGATGATGCAAGCATGACATCAGGGTTCAGATGATCAAGAAGCTCCAGGAGAGCAAGACGCAGACCAGTCTGTGTCCTGATACCAATGATCTTGGATGTAAATAGTTCTAAATAAATAGTTTAAAGAAGGATTATACTAACTACCTCCAAGTCACTTAGTGAAATGTCATCACAACACATGGGACATCCCAAAGTGTTTTATAGTCAATAAATTTGCTTTGAAGTTGTGTCATGTGTTTTGTAGGCCAGCATAATAAGGCTCCAGAAATAGCAATGAGATAAAGAAGCAGATTTTATTTTTGGTATTGTTCATGGAATAAACATTGGCGAGAACAATATGAGTGCTCCCCTGCTCTTCCTCAAATTGTATCCATGAGATTGATTTTACCTTGATGGGCAGACAGGACCTTAGTTTAACATCTCTCCAGAAAGAAGACACCTTCATCAATTAAGTCTCCCTCAGTGCTATAGTAAAGTGTCAGCCTGTAGATTATGTGGTCAAGTCTCTGGGGCCTGTGACCTTGAGATGGGAGTGCTACTACTGAAACAAGCTGACATTTTCTTTCAGAAATATCACTGAAACAAACATCAAATTGTAGAAATTCATTGGCAGTGTTGTGCATTGTTTTCCCCAGAAAACAAAGGAAATCTGGAAAATGTAGTGACCTGTGGTCAATTTGCATGATGGAGCTCACCTTCCATCAGATTTACCACTTCACAACAGACCCTTTCCACTTTGTGCTGTGTAGAAGGAGAAGCAGAGGCAGACGTATTGATTCCCAGCTTGATCACAGTTCTACAACTAGGCAGTTTGGGTGTGGACGCCAGAAAATTGAGCAGGAGAGTTCAGCATCAACATCTCCTAGGTCATATTTTGAGTACCGGTGATGTAAAGGAACTCATGGGTACAGAAAAGTTAATAAACTTTTCCCCCCAAACTGAGCAAACTGAATAATAATTTGGAAAAAAGAAAATATTCAAATTACAGAAGAACAAAAATAAAATATTAAATAATAAATAAAATATTAAATAAATATAAAAACTCAAATCCGAATCTGTCTGGCATGGATTTGGAGCAAATTAAGAACATCTAGAATCAGAAAGATGCTTAACTCACCCTAATTGTTTATAATTCAAAATCTGAGTGAAAAGTTTCATCACTTGTCAGGTTAGCTCTTTACATTGCTTTATCAATGGGTATCCTCAGCAGTGGTTTGGAAATGCAAGACATGAAAACAGAGATTACAATAACAAAATTATACAAGGCAAAAGCAAAAAGGGTCATAAAATCTAAGCTAGTAAATCTACATTAAATAGGGCAACATTTCCCAGAATTGAATTACAGAATCTCAGAATCTTTACACAGCAGAAGGAGGGTATTCAGCCCATCGAGTCTGCACTGGCTCTCTGAAAGAGCATTTTATCTGGTCCCTCATCCCTACCTTATCCCCATAACCTTACACATTCTCTCTTTTCAGATAGGAATAGAATTCCCTTTTGAGTACCTTGATTGAACCTGCCTCCACCACCCTCTCAGAAGTTCATTCCAGACTCCAACTGCCCTCTGGATGAAAAAACTTTTCCTCAAATCAATTTTACTCCTTTTGCCAATTATTTTGAATCTAAGCCCTCTCGTTCTTGATGTTCTCTTGAGTGGGAACAGTTTCTCACATTTTACCCTGTCCATACCCCTCAGGATCTTGAATACCTCTATCAAGTCTCCTCTCAGCCATCTTGGCTCCAAGAAAAACAAAACCAACCTCTCCAATCTATCCGGATAAGTACAGTTCTTTATCCCTGGAATCATTCTTCTGAATCTCCTCTGTACTCTCTCCAATGCCTTCACACCCTCCCTCAAGTATGGTGCCCAGAACTGGATGCAGTACTCCAGATGAGGCCGAACTAGTGTCTTATATAAGTTCAACATGACCTCCTTACTCTTGTACTCAGTGCCCCTATTAATAAAGCCTAAGATACCAAATGCTTTATTAACCGTTCTCTCAACATGCCCTGCCATTTTCAATGATTTATGTACATATACACTGAGGTCTTCCTGTTCCTGCACCTCCTTTAGAGTTTCTCCCTTTAGTTTACGCTGTCTGTCCATATTCTTCCTGCCAAAATGAACCACCTCACACTTCTCTGCATTGAACTTTATCCGCCACTTGTCTGTCCACTTCACCAACATGTCCTTTTGAAGTCCAACACTATCCTCATCACAGTTGACGACGTTTCCAATCTGCGTATCATCCACAAATTTTGAAATCATGCCCTGAACACCACAGTCTAGATCATTAGCATATATCAGGAAGTGCAAAGGTCCCAAAAATGACCCATGGGGAACTCCACTACAAACCTAATTACAGCAAAGAAATCATCAATCACATCTTTCGACAAGGGATTTCCAGAGGCATGAGTCTCTTCAGAACTATAAAAACTGCTGCAAAGTTAGATTCAGGTATGGCATACTGTAAGGTCAGGAGAGTTATTGCAGAACTATGGAGAACAGCGGGGGGAGCGGGACTAATTGGATTGTTATTTCAAAGAACAGCCAAAGGCACAATGTGCTTAGTGACCTCCTGCTGTGCTGTAAAATTCTATGATTACTGGGGACTCAAAGTGGGAATAATTAGCTGTGTTCATCTTGAGAGTGCAAATTGCACAAATGTAATTCTACATAATTTTTCTATTGGATAAAAGTCTGTTATTCCTCATTGTCAAAGGTGTTGTATGATGTGTCCGCATGCTATTGTAATGTAAATGTGCTCGGCAGAGCAAAGAATAACATGGGGCTGGAGGATAGCACCGCCCATAGTATGATGTATAGAGTCACATCGTAACAGTCTGAGGGAACAGTCTAGAAAGTACACTTTGGAATCAGCTTGTATGGAGGTAACAGCGCCATACATGACAGTTACCTGAGATCTATAAATAGTTAAAGATTAATAAAAAATGGTTCATGTTTATATATATAAGTCTCAAGATCCCATCGTTGAGACATGACCACGCAGTATAATACAACATGTTGGCAGTGGTGGGATATCAGCACTATCAGCATAGTATAACACAGCTGGCAGTGATGGTCACTTCTACAAGGTATCACATCAGAGATAGTACCATAATCTGACATGGGGATCTACGATGATAGGAATGTTGGCAGCTAAATGCATGAACCCAGAACAGCATCCCAATGTATGAAAAACTGAAAACAATGGAAACCTAACTGGAGAGATGCACACCTAAGAAGAAAACTTGAAGCAAAAGCTAAAGAAGCTTCACTGCAGACTTGGAAGTGAGGAATTCACTAGAGCGAGTGGAAGTCCATTACAGAAAATCACATGAACCTAAGTGATACAGTTCATGAGATGGTGAGCAAAAATATAAAAAAGTAGCTGTACTTACATTTTAGGATAGGTGGCAGTCCCAAGGGCTCAGCAACCAGAGGGTAGCTGGAAGATGGCTGCAGTGAAAAAAAAGTTTAAAAGGCTGGCAGAGTTAAATAGGGAAGTCTGCAGAGCATAGTAAGAACAAAAGAAAAAACCTGCCAAATTTAAGAGAAAGGAAACCCTTTTCAGTCGGGTCCTTGTCTTCTTCCACAGTGCTAAATGCTGAATATTAGTTTTAAAGGCATTCTAAAATGAAAGGAAACAGCTTCAAACACTTTCATTTTAAAATAAGGAGAGCAGATTCAGACTTCCAGCCCAGTGCAACACAGGACGGTACTGAATGCTGAAACACTCTGTATCTGCGTTGATACATTTGTTGCAAAATACAGCAGCTGCAAAGATTTTCTTTCAAAGTTGAGTCAAAAATTTCCCCAGCAATGTCTCTAAAAAAAGACAGAGGGAAGCCAACTGTATTCTTGCAAATATGGCTTGGGTAAGAGTAATGGTTACTGCACACACTGTCTTAAAGCAGTAACAACATTTAAAACAGTAACTACAAAAGGAAAAACCAACCATCAACAAAAATTTAGAAGAGCCAGATACATTTGTGTTATGGCGAGAGCTAAACAGACCCAAAAGTGTGAGTCTTGGAGAAGACAACTTTTAGTTTACAGAAGAACTACAAGATTAAGTAAGGAGTCAGAAGAAGTACACGTTGTTAAGTTTTTATTCATTTTTAGTTCATTTTCTGGTGAAGCACTCCACAGCCAATGTAGAAATCATTACGCAACAATATTTGATGAGATATTAACTGGCTTTGACAGATATTTTAAACTTCAAGTTGTGGAGAACGCAGGACCTAGCAGAAAGTCTAGCATACTCCCAATAATGTGATGAGGACAACAAGAAAACCCAGAGAGAGGACAACTCCCAATAAAGTGCAAAGGGCAACAAAAGACCCCAGCAAGAGGGCAACAAAAGATTCCAGAGTGAGGGTGACAGAAAACCCCAGAGGGAGGGAGACAAAAGACCCCACAGAGAAGCAGACAGATAGCAGTGCGGTGTGAACAGGTGGCTCTGAATGAAGAGGAACTATCAGAGGTAACAGAAGAAGCAAAATGTGCAAAAAGTAAATGAATCTGTTCTACAATAAAATGTTTGCATCAGAGCTGAACTGGAAGATTTGAAACACAAGGTTGAAGCTGAGTATATAACTTTTAAAATGCACGATAAACTGAAGTCTTCAGTGGACCAAGCTTTTTGAGATCTGAATAAACAAATTTCAGAGATGACACAAGGGTATCGGGGGAGATAACAACCCTTAATTCCACAGTTGGCAAATCAAAGCAGAAGTTCGCAGATGTACAGCCAGGCAAATGAACAGACAGAAAAGGCATGCAAAGAGGTTGCAACCCTGAATGACTCCTTGAAGAATATAGCTACAGAAAGACATGAGGAGCTACAGAGGATGTTGAGTATTACTTCAGAAAAAGCTGAGTTGGAACTATCAGTAGCAATGAAACAATGCACTGAAGCCTAGAGTGAGTTGGCAAGAGATCAACAAGAAAATGAACAGTTGAAAGGACAATTGTTTACCCTTCAAGGTCAGATGCAAAAGGAATATATAACCATTCAACAACTTGAAGAAATGAAGACTGTCTTAATTGAAGACTGCAGAGTGGAAGCACCACAGAAGGAACTCAAGGAGACTATGCTGAATTACAGGAAAACTCAAGATGAAGCAAGCAAGCTTTGCAAAGAAAAGGAAAGACCTTCATATGTTACAAGAGTCCCTCAGGTCAAAGTTTATTCCTCTGGAAAATTATGAAGAGAAGCAAAATGAATTTAATGTCACTCTGAACAAAATGAAGAACCATTTGGCAGAGAAGACACAGCAATGTTCAATATTCCAGGAGGAAGCTGAAAGCTACAAGAAACAGACTGACAAGCTGAATAAGCATCTAAATGGAAAAGAAGAGGCACTGAAAGGCAAAGCCGTAGAACTTTCCAAAATGCAGGCAGATTACAAAGCCATGAGTAGTACAATTACAGAACTGAAACAATTTAAGACTTCACCTGAGACAAACCTGGCCAACAGTGAAAACAAACTGAAGCACAAGAACAAAGTTATGCTGCAGACACAGAAAGATAAGACAGAACTAAGATCGGAAAATGTAAACCTGACACTGAAGCACAAGGCACGAGAAGGAAAAGCTGAGCTAAATGAATAGACTCATAAGCTTGCAAAACGGTTTAAAAATAAAACAGCAAAACAAATGCTTGGCTGAAACTGTGAAACACGTGGAAATGAGGGTTCCATTTGTGAAACATATACATCCAGCAAGAACACTGTGGAAAAAGAAAATTTGAGTCCACCCTAGGACTGAATGGAGTGTACATTCCATTCAGAAGGAACAGGACAAACTCACAGTGTCCGATAAAATCAGATGAGTTGTTAATATAGAGAAACGCAACTCAAAGGAGCACAAAAGGTGAATCAAATAGAGATAACCAAGTATCAGAAACACAGAGTGCCTCTACCATTCCTCCAAACATGACAGAACAAGATGTGGAAGAACTGTCAAGCCTCAAGACTGTCTGAATTTATAAAGTCAGAGACTGGACATGGGAGAGCTGGGATAGCAAGTAAAGATTGTATTACAAATAGTTATACTCAGTTGAAAAGGAAAGTTTTATTTGGAGAAGAAAGGGGGATGTTGTATGGTAGCACCACCCACAAAATGATGTATAGAGTCACATAATAATAGACTGAGAGAACAGTTTAGAAAGAGCACTCTGGAACCAGCTTGCATGGAGGTAACAGCACCATGCATGACAGTAACCTGGGTTCGGTAAATAGTTAAAGATTAACAATAAAAAGTTGATGTTTAATTTACAACTTTCAAGGTTTCATCTTTGAGACATGACTGTGCACCATAATACAACAAAAGGGGTTCCACTAGATTGGTGCCAGTGATTGACAAGTTAAGTGTTCTCCAGTAAATGCATTAGTGTTTCTTTGGGATTTAGAAAACACATTATACAGAGTTGGCATCTACCCAATAATTACGATAAAGACCTACCTGCAGGAATATTAGAAAAACTATCAATCTGTAGTGTACTGCCTTGTGAACAACTTTGGTTAGAAGTCAGAACTGCACTACATTGCCTAGCTTAACACAGCCGGTGACTTGTATAGTGTATTTTTCAAAGCTAATAAAGATGATTAGAAGGAGGAGTAGGATACTGTTTTGATGCATGCATGCCATTGGTATTCCAGGGCCTAAGTTGAATTTCACTCTTGTGAGTAATGTATAAGACAAGTGATGGCTTTATCTAAGATTGCAAATCATCACAGGTCCCAGGAGAAACCAACTTACACTGGCTTTGTTGATTTTATAAGGTTTTTAGATCTAGTGCATTTTGTGATTCACATGATGCTGGAAGCTTTGGTACTAAATCTTGGGTTTGTGGCTAAATCTTGGGTTTTATCCAGAATCTGTATTAATTGGAAAATATAGAGGATAGCTATCCAAGTGGTTGATTTGTATTTGTACCTGGGGATCCTGGTGGATGCTGCCATCAACGGCACACAGTCCTTTTGGATCACACTGAGAAGGGATTAAAAAGTGTTCTGGTCTTTCTCGTCTTTCTTCAATGACAGAAATGTTCCAAGAGAAGTTAAACCAGGTATACAACTGATTTCCAGCTCATATTCTCCTCCTTCATGGCTGTGTTCTTCCAAGCAGGCAACAGAAGGATTTCCTCTGATCCGGAGGCTCCAACATAAAGCAATCTGTGAATTGATTTAGCAGCAGAAAGGACAAGCGTCTGCAGGAAGAGAGGATTCTAGACTATCCCAACCTTTCACTGAGGACTCTGCAAAGAGAGAGCTGGTCAGGGCAGGTGCACCTCTTTGCTAAATCCCCTCACATGAGCACCTGTATAATGCAGTTGCTGACGATTTAGCCTGCTATGAAGTACAGTATTGGATATCTTGCTTATTAAGGAATGACATAAATTGCTTTGAGTAGGTAGTACTTCGCCACAGCGAAGGCAGGTGCCTGTCATATTACTGATGAGGAAACTGAGATTAGGGACAACAACTGTGAGGCAAAAAAATACTTGATCATGCTTGCTTGCATCCAGGGCTCAGGGCTCAAAGGGAAAAAAATACTTTTGTTTTTGTGGCATCTTTCACAACCTGCAGGCATCCCAAAGTACTTTACAGCCAATTAAGTGCTTTTGAAATGTCATCACTGTTGTAATATGATTGGGTTATGCTGTGCTCTGGACGCTTTGTGAAGGATTATGCTGCTTATCATGCTGCTTGTGAGGAACTCCATTTATCTGCTGCAAGAAGCTCATAACAACCAATGGGTGATGAGAAAGTGACAGACACAGAGACATTTTTGGGGGTAAAGATGGCTCAAGATGCTTCTCAATGGAAATTGTGAACTATAAGTCAATGCCCTATGCAGGCTTTGTGACCTGAATCAGACAGGCATGTAGGTAATTGATAGCATTGCTAATAACTAAGCAGATACGCTGACTCATTAACTCATTAAACGATCACTAGGAATTGGATTCTTCCCTCAGCTCTAGAATACTCTGCAAGCCATTTTACTACTGAATAGAGTCTTAGCTGCATACAAAGTGGAAGTTTGTATTCTGTATTGTATCCTGAATGGTTTTGGCTTGTTAAACTCCACAACCGAGATTCCTGAACTTTAGCTCTCCCAACATACACCAGGGCAGAACTTTTAGCTTGGCAGGTGGCCTGTGCCTGACACGATTGGATCCGAAATCGCGTGAGATGACTTCAGGTGAGTATCCTGATGTCATCCCACACTTGCACGATATTGAGGTTGGCGGGTGTGCTCAAAAGTCAGAAGTAGTAATTATGGCTGTAATAATTATGGCTTTACTTAGTGTGTAATGTACCTTTAAGAATAATACTTGTTAAGGAAAGATCACAAGATCTATAGTAACCAATAGGAGAGTAGCGTGGGCTACCTCAGCAGTGAGTGTAGAGCTAGAGTTGGGGTTGAAAGCACACGTGTAGTTGCTGCTGAGTATATTGTAAATAAACTTAATGTTTCCACACAAGACGTTACTGCAGATCAACTCTATCGCTAATAGTACAACTCAGCCATCCTACAACAAACTGGCAACGAGGATAAAACAGGACTTACCAGAAGAAGTCATGTTAAAAAGAAACCGGCACTGTACCTCGCCCAGTGACTGTAAGTGTCAAGCTCTGTTAGAATTGAAGAAGTTTCCCTCTCTCAAAATGCCACAATTTTGAAGAATTGATCCTTTTGAATCAGCTGCAGACGATTGGTCTCAATAGATGGAACACTTCATGTTCTTTTTTCAAGTGAATAAGATTACAGGGTAAGAGGAGAGGTGAGCAATCCTCTTGAGTACTTGTGAGAGCAAAACCTACAGTCTGATTCAAAGTTTGATGGCACCCCGTGCCCCAGATTTGAAGAATTTCAATGAATTGGTGGACCTCATGGAGCATCACTTTCAACCCAAGTCCTCAGTCACGATGCAGAGGTTCAGGTTTAATTCATGAAATAGAGCCCCGGGTGAGACAATTGCATGGTACATGGCAAATCTGAAGCAGCTAATGGAACATTGTGAGTTTGGTATGACTCTGAGATCGTTTAGTGTGTGGTGTGAGAGAGGACTCTATTCAGAAAAGGTTATTGTCTGAAGTGAATCTGGATTTCAACAAGGCGCCAGAGATAGTGCTGGCCATGGAAAGCACTGTAAGAGATTCACAAGCACCATCCTCCATATTGGGTGGGATACCTCAGCCGAAAGTGGCACGAGGAGGCAAGATTCTGCCAAGAAGCGGGAAATAGTCCCTGCTAACCGAAGAATAAAGAAAAACCTAGTAGAGAAATCGAAGAATAATTTTAATAGAGGTAGAAACAATCAGTCTTCTAGCGTTTGGCGATTAATTAAAAAAATTGAATGCTACTATTGTCACAGAAATGGACATATGATGAGGCAGTGTAAGGAAAGATTCAAGCCGGCTTGTAAACAAAAGAAGAAGCCCAATGAAACCTACAATGTACAAGTGCCTGAAACAACAAATTCTTACATTTACTCGTTGTTTAATCTGAAAGTTGTAAAGACAGAACAAATCTTTGTCATGGTGAAATTAAATAGCAAACCTGTTAAAATGGAAGTAGACACGGGAGCTTCTATTACAATAATTGAGGAACATACCTTCAGATATTTGAATAATGGTGAACATCAATTAAGTTTAGAAGCAACAGCTGCCAAGCTAAAAGCATATACTAGTGAAGACATTCAAGTAAAAGGCATAAGCAGAGTAACTGTCCATTATTGAAGCCAACTGGCAAAGCTACCGTTGATGGTGGTAGCAGGTGATGGGCCAAGCCTTCTGGGACGAAATTAGTTAAAGGAGATTAAGTTAGAATGGGCTGAAATTTTCCAGTTGAGAGCAAGTGGGCTACAAGAGCTACTTAGAAAGTACGACATCGTCTTCAAGAATGAACTGCAGAAAATCCAGGGCCTGCTGGCCATGATTCATGTGGATCTTGAAGCAACCCCTTGCTTCATGAACGTGAGACCCATGGCATATGCCTTGCGAGAAATAGTCAACATTGAATTGAACGGACCAGAGAAACTGGGCAATACACAACCTATTCAGTTCTCAGAATGGGTAGCACCCATAGTCCCCGTCCTTAAACCCAACCAAAGCGTCCAAATTTGTGGAGACTACAAACTGATGGTTAATAAAGTAGCTAAGGTAGACAGGCAGCCCATTCCAAAAATTGAAGACCTGTATGCCAAGCTGGCAGGTGAGACAATGTACACAAAACTTGACATGAGTTATGCTTATCAACAACGAGAATTGGATAATGCCTCCCGGGAATTTGTCACAATTAATATCCACAGAAGGCTGTTCCATTATACACAATTGCCTTTTGGTGTCTTCTCCGCTTGTGCCCTCTTTCAGAGAACAATGGAAAGCTTACTGTAGGGACTACCCCAGGTTGTAGTCCATTTAGACGATGTATTGGTGACAGGATTCACTGAAAAATGAGCATTTGGCAAACTTAAAATGTTTCTAGCAAGCTGGAGTGTGTTTAAAAAAAGAAAAATGCATGTTCCAAGCATGGGAGGTAATCTATTTGAGTCACCGGGTAGATTCACAGGGCCTCTACCCAGTTGAGGAGAAAGTGAGAGGCATAGAGAACGCCTTAGAGCTCAAATCATCCCAAGGAATGATCAACTATTATGGGCTGTTCTTACCCAATTTGTCCACAGTGCTAGCCTCCCTGCATTCTCTACTCAAAAAGAACCAACATTGGTCTTGGGAGGCATCCCAGAAAGAAGCTTTCATAAAGGTGAAACAATTGTTGCACTCATCCAATTTATTAGTGCTTTATGACCAGACAAAATAATTGGTGCTGGCATGTGATGCACCTCCCTGCAGAGTGGGAGCAGTGCTCTCTCATCGGATGGATGATGCCACAGAACGGCCAATAGGTTGCGTATCAAGAACACTCACCACAGCAGATAGAGAAAGAAGGCCTGTCCATCAACTTTGGTGTTAAAAAATTTCACCAGTACGTGTATGTACCGTGTACGGCCGTCATTTTACAATCGTTTCAGAGCACAAACCATTGCTGGGATTGTTCAGTGAGGACAAGGCTGTACCGCCCATAGCTTCAGCAAGAATACAACAATGGGCTTTAATTCTGGCAGCATACGAATACACTTTCATACATAGGCCTCGTAATTAAATCACAAATGCCAATGCCCTTAGTGGTTTGCCTTTACAAGAAAATGATGAGCACGTCCTAGTTCCACAGGAACTTGTTTTACTGTTAAATTTCTTAGATTCCCCGCTGGTATGAGCTCGAAAGATCAGAAACTGGACAAGCCGGGACCCAGTCCTATCTCAGGTACGAGAACAAGTGCTACATGTTTGATCACAGGAGACTGTATCTGACTAAATGAAACCGTACTTCAACAGAAGACATGAAATAACCAGCCAAGATGGCATCTTATTGTGAAGGAGCATGAGTGATAGTTCCACCAAGGGAAGGGAGCCACTTTTAATTGAACTACACAGTGTCCATCCAGGAATTTCCTAAATGAAGACCGTAGCACGCAGCAATTTATGGTGGCCAGGGATGGATGGCAAAATAGAGAGCTTAGTGAAGCGTGTAATATCAGCAACTGCAAAATTTGCCAGTGACAGCTCCATTACACCCATGGGAGTGGCCAGGAAGACCTTGGGTGTGGTTACACATTGACTACGTTGGACCTTTCCTGGGAACAATGTTTCTGCTCATTGTTGATGCCCATTCAAAATGGTTAGATGTATATGAGGTAAAGTCACCAACTTCGGATGCTACAATTGAGAAACTATATCAGAATTTTGCCATTTACGGACTACCAGAAGTAGTCATTTCTGATAACAGCATGGCATTTACGAGTGCTGAATTTCAACGGTTTATCAGCCTCAATGGTATCACTCATGAAAAATGCACCGTACCACCCTTCCTCAAATGGACTGGCCAAAAGAGCAGTTCAAATATTCAAGGCAGGCATGAAAAAGCTGACTGGTGATTCCTTGGCAACCAAGCTAGCGCACTTTCATTTTCATTACTGGACTACCCCTCACACAACAACAGGTGTCACACCTGCGGATTTACTGTTGAAACGCCGTCTCGTGACGAGATCGAGCTTAATAATGCTGAATTTAGAGGGGAAGTTGGAAAGGAGCCAGGGAAGCCAGAAAACTGGATATGACTGGCATAGTCATGAGAGGAAATTTACTGTGGGAAAACTGGTATACATGAAAAACTTTGGAGAAGGACCAAAGTGGTTACCAGGTGAAATAATTGTGGTGACTGGACCTCTATCTTACCATTTGGAGGTGGAAGTACGGATCATCCATAAACATGTGGACCATTTAAGGAAGAGAGAGACAAATCACCAAGATTTGGTTCCACCTGTGATCATGACCGGGTCTGTGTTTCCTGTTGACGATACTCAATCCAGGACTGACATGTCTGATGATTCTGTAAGTGTTGAGGATACAGAACTGCAAGAGCCCACTGAAGCAGCTGATGTTCAGGCAACTCTGGAAAAGGAGGTTCCTGAAGAAGAATCTGAAGCTGTGGAGCTGCGACATTCCGTATGTACCAGGAAACCACCTGAAAGACTGGACTTGTAAATTCCTTACCCAGTGTAAATATTAAGTTGTCTTGAAAAATGTGTACTTGTAAATATAATATGTGTAGCCGAGTTAAAGGGGGAGGAATGTAATAATTATGGTTTTATTTACTGTGCAATGTACCTGTAAGAATAATACTTGTTAAGGAAGATCACATGATCTGTAGTAACCAATAGGTGAGTAGCATAGGCTACCTCAGCAGCCAGTGTAGAGTTAGAGATGGAGTTGAAAGTACATGTGTAGTTGCTGCTGAGTATATTGTAAATAAACAATGTTTCTACCCAGGAAGTGTCTGCAAATCAACTCTATCACTAATAGTACAACTCGGCCACCCTACAACAGAGGCCAGTTAAGATACTAAAGGTGCAATTGTCTCCGATTTGTCGTGGTCTGTCCAACCTTACGGTTGGTGGACTAGCGAATCGGCCAGGCAAACTTTGCATTTTTCATCCTCATCCAAGGGCAGGATGAGGTTCCAGTTAATAAATGAAAAATAAAAATCTATGGACAGCGTTTTTATCATATATATGTTCAGGTGACCGATTATGATGCTTATACATTTTTTTTCCTGATTTTAAAAACATTATTTAATGCTTTTCAGGTCTTCAGTTCCCTGAAGGAGCTCTCTGCCTTCAGGGAGCTTTCTGTCAGCGCTCGCCCGCGCCTGTGCCCACACTGACATCAGAATCCCACCCTCCTCCTGCCCACAACCTGGCAGTGTTGAGCTTCTCAGCGTGCGCGCTTCACGCTGGCTGGCCATTAATTGCCCAGCCGGCATGAAATCGCGGTCGGGGGCTGATCGCGGTTGGTGGTCCATTCCCCAGCCGATCCTGAACCTGTCGATTGTGCCCACCCACTGACCTAACAATTCTGCTCCTAAACTTTCTGGACTTATGTTAAAGAAATACTTGCATTTATACACCACCTTTCATGAGCATATGATGTCCCCAGAGTATCTTACAGACAACAATGTCCTTGTCGTCATGACAGTGGACCATAGCCTGAATTACTTGCGGGTATATTGAATTTTTTAAAGGAAGACATTTTTTTTTAAAAAAAGGACATACAAACAAAAGCTGGCTGAGTCTGTAAAGTAACCACTTGCTAGAAAATTCCTATGGGATTACACTTGACTAACTAGTTCAGAGAACAGAATGTCACAGCTAAAAAGGTGTCAAGACCTACTTCAGACACAGGCACTTGAAAGGAAAAGATTCAATGCAAAAACTGAATTGTAATCTCCTGAGTTTGCAAAGATAATCAAGGCTGATTAACATCTCAGCAGAAACCATCACTCGGGAGTTATATCCCAGACTGTGGACATGATGTGAGTTGAAAGAAAGCAATTTCTGGGTGAAAGACATGTTTGTTTTTCCATTCTGGGAATACACAAGGAAAGGAGCTAAAAAGCCAACTGCAATCTTGGTCTCTGTACGTTAGTTTTGGTGTCCCAGGCCTGATGTGTGAGGGTTTGCTTTGAAAGTGACAGCTGAAGAACATCAACTAGTCATCCCTGCATTTGAAGTTAAAAAGCCCTCTTGTTCTGATTTCTGGAAGCAAGTCACAAGTAAGCAAAGCCACAGACTAAAATGAAGCAGGCAACTCCTTTCAGCCAACCTGCAGAACCATGAATCTCCAAACCAACTGCTCAACTGCCAAAGTTAGCTCTACCAGAATGATCCAACTTAACGGATGTAATGTTTCACCATCTATCCCTCACAGACAAACCAAAGACTGATTCATATATCTTTTTAACTTTTATTTTTGGACTTAATTTCTCATTTCTAATCTGTGTGTACGTGTGTTTTTATTATTTTCTCTTGTGTTAAGTAATTAATAAACCCTCTTTTTCTTTGGCTCAAGAAAGCCTGCTTAAATTGGCTCCTTCAAAAACATAAATGCATTTGGGCTGAGAAAATGTATCCTCGAGGGAAGGGATCTTTTTAAAATTAACCTTGTTGCGACCAACCAAAGGGGGTTGAATAAAGACGAGGAGCCAGTTCATCCCTCCTCACCTGGGAGCATATTAATTTGGGGTACCTTGTCCGGGATCATAACAACTGGGGGAACCTCGACCGAGGACTGGTTGTAATATTGTGAAAGGTAGTCACTGTTGTAAAGTAAGAAACACAGCACCAATTTATGCACAGCAAGCACCCACAAACAACAATTTAATAATGATCAGATGATCTGTCTTTGTGATACCTATTGAGGGATAAGTATTTGCCAGGACAGTGTGGATAACTCGTTTGTTCTTCTTCAAAATCATACCATGGGATGTTTTGTGTTCTCCTGAGAAAGCAAGCATGGCTTTAGTTTATCATTTCATCTGAAAGGCAGCACCTCCAAAGAGGTAACACTCCCTCAGTACAGCACCTGAGTGCCAACATTGAATTTTGTGCTCAAGCCCTGAGTGAGGCTTGAACCCACAATCTTTTGATGTAGAGGGGGGAACACTATCAACTGAGCCACAGTTGGCACTTTAGCAGAGTATGTCCTTTTGGAAGAGAGCGTGCAATGCATTGGTTAAACAAAAGCTTTCCAAGCGTAGATTTATCAGTGAAATGGTTCCCAGATTCTTAAACATGAGTTTCATTGCATTTGACACGTGACTGACAAAAGAAAACTCTGCTTCTGGCCCCTATTGTTAATGTTACTTTGTACCAGGTACCTGGAGGCACAAGGGAACAGCCTAACAATGAGAATCTTCCTGATTTATCCTCTTTCTTCATTCCCTCCCACCTAGATGGCGCAGCTTCAAATTTGTGTCTCTCCATAGCAGTGTCATGGAGGTCAGGAGCTGCATTGAATTAGGAGATTACAACCATGGCCTCATATGACCCTATACTATATATTGCTATCCCAATGTTCAGCATTACTAAAACATTCAGTTCATCAATCTCTGCTGTTTACATTTTTTAGAAACCTATGTGCAACCTAAAGCTGTGGTTTTCTTCCCGAACATTTGATTCAGCCTATTAAAGTTCTACACAAACCTCAAC
This sequence comes from Carcharodon carcharias, assembly GCF_017639515.1. Classification (NCBI taxonomy): domain Eukaryota; kingdom Metazoa; phylum Chordata; class Chondrichthyes; order Lamniformes; family Lamnidae; genus Carcharodon; species Carcharodon carcharias. The sequence goes on along the minus strand of NC_054468.1, from coordinate 198,695,066 downwards.
TGTTATTACTACTGCACATCAATGAATTCCTTTCATTGCAATCCTGTCAATGCAGACCTGGGAAGTTTACTCTTTGATTATGCTGTGAACCATTTATGCACAAAGTAATCTGCATGTTTTCTAACTAATCATTTTGGTGAAGACAAAGACAAGCAAAATAATAACTGTAGTGTTGTAAGTGAATGTCAATTATTTCTGTAAGTGAAGAATGTTTGGATAAGATGTTTGAGGGGGAGACATTTCAAGCCAGAACGATTCCTTCTTAAATGGGTCTCAAATCTCAGTATCATTTGAAAGCAGGAGGAAAGACTAAGTACTGTTATCTATTTGAGTTTTGCCTACCAAATTAACAAAGAAAATTACAGGAGTTGTGAGTAATGATGATTGACGAAACCAGATTTTCTGCATCTCGCACATTAAGGCAGCTTTATTGTGCATAGAAAACCTTTCATTTACTATTAGAACCGTAGAGGCTTACAACACAGGCCATTCAGCCCATCATATCTATGCTGGCTCTTTGCTAAAACAATTGAAATCTAATCCCACTGCCATGCTCTTTCCTCATAACCTTGCAGTTTTCTCTCGGAATCACAATTTCACAGAAACTTTACAGTGAAGGAGGCCCTTCAGCCCAATGAGTCTGCACTGGCTCTGTGAAGGAGCATTCTACCTAGTCCCACTTCCCTGCCTTATCCCTGTAACCTTGCACATTCTTTCTTTTCAGATAGCAATCCAATTCATTTTTGAATGCCTCAAGTGAACCTGCGTCCACCACTCTCTCAGGAAGTTCATTCCAGATTCCAACCGCCCTCTTTAGATAATTATCCAATTTCTGTTTCAAATATTATCCAACTTCCCCTTAAAAAATACACAAAGGTCGCTGCTCGAACCATTCACCAGGACTTTAACAGCCCATTTTGTAAGCTAGTGTCTTCTAACATCTCTCTTTAGGGTCTTAGTGATAACTTTCTCAATTGATGAGCCCTTGCTACTGATTCCCCAATCAAAGAACATCTTTCCAAATTCACTCATCAAAAATGCTTCTTAATTTTAAAAGCATTTATTAAACCTGCTCTTATCCTTCTTTATTCTACAGAAGTATAGTCCCAGCATCTCTTGCCTCTCCCATCAACGGCATGATCTCAATAAATTGACACTTCATGACTTCCCTTTCTATAATGGAGTACCCAAAACGGCAGTATTCATGATAAACCTCTATGCAGCAGCAATGCTACAATAAGGGAGCTTTTTGCATTTAATTTACTGTTTTCTGTACTGGCATGTCATTTACATAGGTTTCTTTAATTCAATTTTTTCACAAGCATACCATCATTACAAAAGTAACATCTTTGATTGCACTGTGCATGTCAAAACACATTAGTGTAACACAATATACAACACAGGTACAGTCGGACTATTGTTCCAATACCTTTACATCTGAAGATATAATAGTCAAACTGTGATAAGAAGATAACTAGAATATTACATAATAAGAAGATATCAATGGTTATGTGTTGCAAGCAAAAACCTTCTGACTATATTTATTACCTTACAATGAAGATGTAGGCTGGAATTTTCGGGGCCCTTTGGGGATTGGCTGTGAGGATGGAGGACTGGCAGTGATGGGAGAAGGCATTGGGAAGAGAGTCTGATATCTTCCTGCTACCATGCCAATTGCCAGTGGCAAGAATAATGGTGATTTGGATGTGCAATGGGAAGCCAAATGAGCAACTTAAGTGGCCAATTCCCGCCCCTGTGGGCACTTTTCCTGCATCAGGCGGACCCACTGACATATAGGCAGTCTGCCGGTCAAACCTAGGGGCCTCCCAGTATGCTCAGTGGGGGCTCCCTCCTTTCTGGGCATTCCATGGCCCATTGAGGAGCCTGGCCTGGTGGCAGTGGCCACCCTCGTGGTAGCAGTGCCACCTGTACTTCACAACCCAGGGCCACCTGCCCCCAATTATGCGGGCTCCATGGTTCCGGCTGCCCTCAAACTTGCTTCAGTGCTCTTCAAGGGCACCCGGCAATTGAGGTGCCCTCTCCCTGGAGCTGCAGCCTCAGCAATGGCCACCACTGATGGTGGTGCTGCTGAGGCAACAGAGCTGCTAGTCCTCCATAATTGAATGGCAGTCCTAAGGATGGCATGTTCATTGTTCCCCCCCAGGAAATATGCTGCCCTGGGTCCCACCACCTGCTGAAAATGGTCACCTCCCAGTCTTGGCCCTGGCGACAATCAACAAAATTCAGCCCATAGCTTTTTTAAAGAAAAGCTTTAGTGTATGCAGTTTATAAGACATAAGTATGTAAAGTCACTAACTCTTACGGGAAAACAGTTTTACAATACCTTCCTGCCCCATCCCAAATAGCCACCCCGGTGTGACTGTTCAAAGTGCCGGTAAGACAACCCAGTGAGTTTGAAGATTCAGGGAACTCTCCTTCATTCACAGCCTCAATAGTGAGCCTATCAGCAGCAAATATGGGAGAGAAACAGGCTGTGATCGGAAGAGCAGTGAACACAGGCAACTGGAAGTATGCGGAGATAGAGAGACTCTGAAGTACGCGGGGCCTCAGCTCACCACACTTTCCTATGGCTCCAGATGCTTTTACCCGGTTCTAGTTGCTTTGGCCCAGCTCCAGCTGCTTTCCACCATTTTCCCCTGCGTTCCCAGGTTCTCCCCGATTTCCCCCAGTTCTCCTGACGTTCCCTCACTTATCCCCCCGCCACCGGTTCTCCCTGCGCTCCCATAATTCTCCCCACGTCCCCCCACTTTACCCTGGTTCTCCCCACTTTCCCCTGGCTCTCGCCTCAATCCCCCAGCTCTCCCCATGTTCCCCAGGTTCTCGGCCCTCCAGTTGGCAAATGGTTAGCAAAGCACTGCTGAATTATGAAAGATAGGCTCTGAGAGCTAAACTGATATGGTTACAGAGCAGAGTATGCATGTAATGACTACTTACAGAAGCTCCATTTACATTAATATGCACTGCATGCTCATTTACCCTTCATTTGACATTGTCCTTGGGTAGTTCTATTTGATTTTAAATTAAATTGAAACTGTATAAATACACAAGTTGGCTATACAAGTGAAAAGGAAATTCCACGCCGCTACTTAATCTACAGAACATTCCTCCAATTTCTCAGCACAAAGTTATTCTTGTGAATTCATCAACACAGTTAAGACCACTGTATAAAGTTAGTAATTCCCAAGCACTGAAAGCTCACTGTGGCAAAATGGATGTCAGAACGTTGTCACTCGATCATGATGTTTCACTCCTCAGTGATGGCTGAAATTACTTTCTGCAATGGAAATAGATTTATAGTGTTGTGCAGAATCTGTTCCATTGAAGCGGTGGAAGGAATCTGTCAACTGTGCACATGCGAGATTCCTATTTGCAACTTTCCCAGTCGTGCTACAGACACCTCTCTGTGAATTATAAAGAAATGACAAGCTGCAGCACAACAGCAGTATGAGCTGGTCCACACTCACCACAACCAGCTAGTGAAAACAAGTTCTCTTGCACTTTGTCCTAAATTTTTCAGATTTCATCTATTATCTATGTTCTTTCGTTCCAGAACACTTAACCACTGGGAAAACAATTCTCTCTACTCTGTCAGAACCTTCCATAATATTAAACATTTCTATCAAATCAACCTGCGATCTCTGCTGTTCTAACTAAAAGAAAGGTCCCTGCTTTTTAATGCCTTTGTTATTTTTAAAATCTACTCCTACTAGGCAGGACCTAGTGAATCTATGCTGTATCCACTCTATTGCTTCTATCGTTCCTATAATGTGGAGCCCAAAACTATGTACCGTACTCAACTGAAGTCTTATTAAAGTTTTATGTAGATTCAGCATTACATCCTTTTTATTCCATTCCTTTTACCATAAAATCTAGATTCCATTGGCCTCTTTTAAATGCCTGACCAACTTTAGATGCTGCTTTTAATACCTTGCTTATTGTAGCATTCCCCCTTGGAATAAGGGGGAAAACTCTTCATTGGTTGAGTCATACCTAGGACAAAGGAAGATGGCTGTGGAGGCTAATTATGTCAGTCCCAGGAGTGCCTGGTAGTATCCAGTCCGACTGCTTCATCAATGACCTACCCTCCAACATAAGGTCAGAAGTGGGCATGTTCGCTAATGATTGCACAATGTTCAGCATCATTCGCAACTCCTCAAATACTGAAGCAGTCCATCTCCATGACAAGACATAGACAACATTCAGCCTTGGGCTGACAAGTGGCACAAGTGCCAGGCAATGACCATTTCCAACAAGAGAGAATCTAACCATCTCCCGTTGACATTCAATGGCATTACCATTGCCTAACCCCACTCTATCAACATCCTGGGGGTCACCATCGACCAGAAACTGAATTAGGCCAGCCATATAAATATTGTGGCTACAAGAGCAGGTCAGAGACTTGGAATTCTGCAGAGAGTAATCACCTCCTGACTCCCCAAAGCCTGTCCACAAGGCACGTGTCATGAGCGTGGTGGCATGCTCTTGGATGAGTGCGGCTCAAACAACACTCAAAAAGCTCAACACCTTCCAGGAGAAAGCAGCCTGCTTTATTGGCACCCCATCCATTTACTTAAACATTCACTCCCTCCACCACCAATATGCACAGTAGCAGCAGTTACATACTAGCTACAAGGTGCATTCAGAGTGATATGTTGTATAAGTGCTGGTTCTGTGAATTACTGCTGTGCTTGCCATTTCAGGAGGTTAATGGCCTTTCCAGATTGGAACTCTGTCCTTCCCTGATTTCAAAACAGCAGCTGTGATTGAGAACACTGAGACATACAATTGCCACGTTCCTATGTGACAATATCGAGTAAGAAGTTGTGCATTTGGGGCAGAATTTTCTCAGACTGTAGGTTTGGAGGTGAACAGGATGGGAAAGTTTTGGAATGGACATTGGAGCATGATCCCAAAGAGATCCCTGTTCCTCTTGCAGCTTTCCCAGATGTGAGTTGCGGGCGAAAGAGGGAACGGGTTGGGTGGGAAGACAATTAAGGGAGTTTGAAAGGCAATTAAGAGCTTTTTAAGCATGAGTTCCCCCCTTTCCCAACACCCCATAGTTACACGCCATGCCTGCAACATAGCAGGTGATTGAAGTCAGGTGCACAGCTGGAAGTCATTATAGATGAAGCTGCCACATGAGCAGCATAATCCAGCAAACCAGTAGTCAGCTGCAGTGGCTTGCACTTTTGGGAGCAACTTTGTTTGGAGTGCTTTGGATACCTCTGACGGTTATCTCACCTTGTTGACTGTGAGACTTTCCTCTTACACATGGTTGACATACTTGGGAATTGACTGGACCTCCGAGGATGCGGTGCAGCTTCCTGTGGTTTACCAGCCCCAGCGAAAGGGACAGAAACTCCAGCAGCAGGAGCAGCAGCTGCTTCTTGCTCCACAACCACACACTGCTGGATGGAACAGAGGGGATGGACACAGGACTGCACCTCAAAGGAGGGGGCGATACCTTCATCTCAAGGGTCAGCTTCCTCAAACATTCTGAACAGCAGCACCTCTGAAGTCCCTGATTCTCATGGCAGATGGTCGCAGACATCCATGGGAAGAAGACCTCCAGCCCAAGTGAAGTAGGTGGCCACCCATTGCCCTTGGCTGTGAAGGTGACCACAGCCTTCAATTTCTTTGCATTCGAATTCACCCAGAGTTCAGCTGCTGCCGTATGTAGATTTTGCAACCTGCAACCCACAACGAAGCCCACAACTCCAGGACAAAGCAGCCCGCTCGATTGGCACCACATCGACAAACTCCCTCCACCACCGACGCACAGTGGCAGCAGTGTGTACCATCTACAATATGCACGGCAGGAATTGACCAAGGCTCCTTCAACAGCACCTTCCAAACCCATGACCATTACCATCTAGAAGGACAAGGGCAGCAGATACGTGGGAACACCGCCACCTGTAAGTTCCCCTCCAAGTCACTCACCATCCTGACCTGGAAATATTTCACCGTTCCTTCACTGTCGCTGAGTCAAAATCCTGGAACTCCCTCCCTAACAGCACTGTGGGTGTACTTACACCACATGGACTGCAGCAGTTCAAGAAGGCAGCTCACCGCCATCTTCTCTAAGGCAATTAGGGATGGGCAATAAATGCTGTCCCAGCCAGCAAAGCCCACATCATGTGAATGAATTTTTAAAAATGCATCAGCTAGGTCACTGAGGCTTGTTTGCGAGTCCTTCCAACAGTAATACATTTGAGACTGATTAGGTCAGTCAAACCTATAGGGCTGTCAGCTTTACTTCCCTCACAGGATTTCCACAAGTTCATGGGTAGACTGTACACATGTGACAATCAGGGCTCCAGCAGAGCAGCCAGATATTTTTGTTAAAGGGAAGGGATTCCACTTCTTCAATCTGCAGCTGGCATGTGACTACAGCTAGAGGATAATGCAAGTGTGCACCAAGTATCATCACATTCATCTTTTGGCTTTCTCAGCTTCCACAGCTCTTCTCTCCACCATAAGGGGCAAGGGCAAGGGCCATCTCTCAGGGCTTACTTGCATTTCATTGCTAACCAAGAACGGGGACTGTGGAGCCGGTGGTTGCATGGCAGTGGGGGGTGGGGGGGGGGCGGGGCGTGGGCACCTGGCTGAATTTGACTGTGGTGTTCAGCCATCAAGGCGACATTTTGGGTAACACTTTGTAAAGTGTCAGTCACAGCGTGCAGGCCACTTGCGTGGGCCAGCAGGCTATCGTGTCTGATCCTCTATGAGGTTGGCCACTCGTTCATTGAAGGTGGTCATCTTGCCTGGCCTATCATGGCATTTGTGCTAGAGATGGACTCCTCCCTTTCTTTGCAAGGATGTGCACAGCCTCTGGAAAGGAGGAATACACACACTGCTCTGTGTGCTACTCAACAGCATCAACCCCAAGGCTCAGCAGCAGAGTCTAGTTGAGCAAAGCTTGGAATGTCTTCTGTCCTCCAACAGGAACTCTCCGCTGCTTTCCCTACCCCATCATATGTGATGTGCTTTCAGCATGTGCCACCCTATCAAACTGAGAGGCTAGACCCACCGAGGTGGTTGTATCTGCACTGGTGGAGGGTGCACAGGAGTCATGTGATGGTGCATCTTTAGACTGCTGATCCTTCCCTCAGGATCCTCCGTCATCCAGGGATGAGCCAGTGAACTGGGAGGACAGCCTCTCCTTTTCTTGTATCCACAATCCTGCTCTTTCCTCCCTCACATTGACTGTTTTCCTCCAAGCAGTGTTGCCAAAGTGAGCGGTCCCTTTAAATAGAGATCCTTCATTGCTGCTTTGGGCACATCATCCTATCTGCCTGTATGATTGGTTGGGGAACCCAAAGGTGGGCTGTTAAATGGTTTGGTCTGGGAAAGAGCAACCACAAAGCATGTACAGCAAAGGGCCAGGTTTCCGACCCAAATATGTTCCTGCCATTGCAGCAGGGACTAAATTGGTAAGATTCCTCCCATGGAGTATGATTCGTCAAACACATACACTGGCGTATTTCAATGAAGACAGAGAAAAGAACATTCTTTCACATTCAATTTTGCCTACAAAGTACTTGATTGGCTGAAAAGCGCTTTGAGACATCCAGTGCTCATGAAAAGCGCTATGTAAATGCGAGTCTTTTGTTCACTGATGTGGTTGCATATAAATGATTTTTCAATACAATTTTTTAACATGTAGAACTGCAAGCAAGGTATTAGAGTGTTTGAGTTTCTGAAGTGTGAACACTTGGGGGAGGTGGTGGCATAGTGGTATTTCAGAGACCCACGGTAATGCTCTGGGGACCTGGGTTCAAATTCCATCATGGCAGATGGTGAAATTTGAATTCAATAAAAACCTGGAATTAAAAATCTAATGATGACCATGAAACCGTTGTTGTAAAAACCCATCTGATTCACTAATGCCCTTTTAGGGAAGGAAATCCACTGTCCTTACTTGTGACTCCAGACCAACAGCAATGTGGTTGCTCTTAAATGCCCTCTGAACAAGGACAATTAGGGATGGGCAATAAGCCAGTGACACCCACATCCCATGAGTTAAATAAATAAAGCTCACTGTCTGGATGGTTGCAGCCAGCTTTTTGCAGCTTCACAATCCTCATACTGCCTTGTTGCCAGTAAAATTTGCAGGTTACAGATTATAAACCAAGGCCTATATCACAACATTTTCAAGGGGAGAACAACTGTTGTCCATCAGTCACAACAGCCAGAACCTGCCTCTCTCTTTCTGCTCCTTTCTATGCAGCTTAGAGTGGAAAATTTCCATTGGCCACATGACCACACCTGGCTCATTTAATGGGTCGTATGGAAAAATGCAGACAGCGTGAAACGATTACATCACATGGAGCAATCAAACTGCCACATGGGAGCATGGATCTTGGGATGTGATTAACTTGGATTTTCCTAATTTTATCCCGTAGTTTCCAAAAACATGTCTCAGTTTTTTGCAAGAACCATCTGCAGGATTTTAAACACAATCAAAAACATTCTGTAATTGCAACTAAATGATCGCCAGTCAACTCCTTATTAACAATTTCCATCATAGGAGTAACCAACCGCATAATTCTGACTTTTGGAACATAGATTTACAATATATATTTGAGAAACGAACAGTTTTACAGGAAGCATGTTATTTTGTCCAAATTTTATTGACATATCCAAGAAATCGGTCATGAAAACATAAACAAAATGAAGAATAAAAACAGCGCATTGTAGAGATGCAGCGTGGGTCAGGATAGCTTCCCCATTGTGATACAGCTCTTAATCTAGCAAAGATACCCAGGACTGAATTTTCGCTTTGAGGGAGGTAAACGGGAGCCAGGACTATTTCTGGCTCATCCAGCCTGTCCCGGGTGGAGGAGAAAACAGTCGTTCATCGGGATTTTGATGGGGATGCCCCCTTAATTGGCATGGAGACAGTTCCCTGTCCAACCAAGGGCAGTGGGCGGGCTCTCAAAGCCAGAGGGCCAATCAGAGGCCTCCAAGCTTCAGAGAAGCACCTAGCTACAATAAAAACTAAGTAACTGGCAGGGCGCTTCACCAAGAAGGTGCCCTCTCAGCCATTTTCTTTAAAAATTTAATTAAAACATACAAAAGCAGTCGAACCACCACAGAGGATGGTGGAAGGAGCCCCCCTCTACCCAGTGGCCTTTGGCTGCACTCCAACCCAGGCAAGCAAGGGGCTGGGGGGAGACTATAGGCACCCGGGCCTGCAGCTAGGTACCTGCCTCCAGGCAGTTGAACTACTCCCTGTCATGTTGGGAAATTGGAGGCTGACTGGAAAACCCATTACTTACCCTTAACAAGCCTAATTTGGCTGCCCACAACATGGAGTGGACAATCCTTCCCACAGACGAATAGCCAACGTATCTGGAAGGATTAGGTGTGATACATCAATTCTGTACACAGCACCCAGAGTCACTGGCACTTAATTTACAAGGGGTTTTCTAACCTGGATGAAATAGCCAATGTAGGGTGATTCATTATGTCAAAAGAAACAGCAAATCAACCCAGCTGCTATGGAATGAAATAACAGGTTTCAAGTAGGATCCTCCTTCAGAACAAGTAGTTGGGCAAAGTATGCATGTTACAATGCATTCCCAGCATCCTGTACTGGATTGCTTTGCATGGGACAGCAGTCATTCAGAATACCTTACCACTCATACTGCAACAGGGTATCAGTTCTGGGTACAAATTTGCATTAAGTAGTTGGCCCACAGACATCTTTAAGACCTTTGCACAAAAAATCTTTCTAACTCTTAGATCCAATATGCATATTCATGTACTCATGCAAAAAAGGACTGCTGCATGAGTACTTAATTCTCACTTTGTGTTCTTAACACCTCTAGAATCTCAGAACTTCTCTACTATCAGGACAAGATGGCATAAGATGGAAGGGATTGAAACAGAACTGTAGAAGGGGCACAGAACAGAATGTATTGAGGGAGAGCAAGAAAATCTTTGGCTTAAGAGAGTCAGACAGAGCGAAGCAGCTAGGGGGGCTAGCATTATCTTTCTTATATTCTTTCTATCATGTTTACTTAATTAGTATACAGTAATTGAGAATTGAAGGGATGTCAAGCAGTTATCATTTAAAGGTAAGTTTAAATAAGTTAGCATTAGTAGTCCATATAATATTCTTGGTATTGTTAGCCTAATACAGAATATTTACTGAGCCTGATGAAGTATGTAAAAAGAGCTTTAAAGAGACATCTTATTGCGCTTGCTGCAGCTGCTTGAGAGAGAGCAAACCATATGATGTTGCATCATTTCCTGTGATGATATACACAGTATCTGATTAGCATATTACAGTTAGAATTACCCCTTATACTACATTCCACAAGAGCCAGCTGAAGCTCACACTCTCTTTTTAAGAAGCCCAACACATCATTACCCCTTACATCACTCAGCTACCTGTAAAGAACAGACACAGGCCTATCCACCATGGGTGCCTTCTCTGTAATTTTGCCTCTCCTGATTTCAAAATTGTGCAACATGAAGAAGACAAGGATGATCTTTAAGAACCTGACAGACCTGTACCCTCAAGACATTAGTCTACCAGAGATTATAGGTAGTTGCCTCGACTATTAGTCCAGACCTTCTGGTTAAGGCTGTCTAACTCCCTCCTGAATCCTAGCCAATGAAGCCAATTCTTTTCTGAAAGTCCCAGTTATCTGCTTGTTTGCACATGGTGGTTAATAGCTTAGGGGTAGATGAACCTCCCCTGCCATCCCTTCATTCACAGTTATCCAGCTCTGAAAAATAATACTTGGGTTACAGGAGCACCAAATGCTTGATCAAATTTACAATTTTTCGATGAGCAAAATTCAAATGGTTCACCATTAAGAATCTACATCCTATTAGGGAAAAAACCATGTGTTTTTAACTCTCATTTTATGTAGCCAGGACGGATACATAAAAATGGGGAGCTTGCATAAGAATATGTTGATATCAGATTACAGCGTACATCAGCTAAAAAGCTGGCAACTATGCGCTGTGCAAGGCCAGTAAAGAGGCAGCGAAATCGGATAAGGTCTATTCCGAGTTCTTGCGTACCCCAATTGCGCTGTTACATGCCTGCAAGTATAGTCCTGGCTGTTTGAAATTGGAAACTGGAAATTGTTACATGACCACATGACTATTTTTGCACTTATCTTGAGCACAATCATTATTCACACCAATACTACTGGCATTTGTGTCTTTGCACCCCAGGAGAGATTCTGCTTCAGCTGCCATCTTTAAAAATACTTTTCAACACATACAACAACAACTTGCTTTTATATTGCGCCTTTCCTGTACATAGAGGCCCTTACAAGAGGGTTATTGCCAAACAAAATTTGACAATGAGACACTTATGGAGATAATAGGACAGGTGTCTGAAATCTTAGTCAAAGAGGTAGGTTTTAAGGAGCATCTTAAAAGAGGAGAGAAGTCGAGAGGCAGAGAAGCTTAGGGAGGGAATTCCAGAGCTTAACACCTAGCCAGCTGAAAAAAAGAATGGTTATTGGTGGCTTAGCTATTGAAATCAGGGATGGAGGAGCACAGAAATCTCAAGGTGTAGGGGCTGGGCTGTTGGGGAGTAACATTGGTGGGCTGGGTGAGTTGAGTGCTGGAGGCAGTTATACAGTTAGGGAGGGGTGAGGCAGTGGAGGGATTTGAACACGAAGATAAACATTTTAAAATAAAGGGCTAGATTTTCTGACCCGCCGGGCATGTTTTCGGCAGGGTTGGTTGGCTACATTCCAGCCCAACCCAGAGCTCACTCCCATAATATGGGGAGTGAGCCTGTGCTGAAATCAGCAGCCCACCCACCATATTTAAATAGATAATCAAGGGTCAATTAAGTTTGCTAACAAGCCAATTGACCCCGATGATACGCTGCCCATGCTATAACATGGTTGATATGGGAGATCGGGCAGGAGTAGGCAGGCTGTCATTTTGAAATAACTTTTTAAAAGGTGGGAAGGATGTAGGAGGGTGCATTATCTTTCTGGGGGGGTGCATTATCTTTCGGGCGTGCCATTTGCACTTCGGGGGACATCCCCTCTAAGATAGTACGTCCCCTTTCTTCCTACTCATCTACTCTATGAAACACACCACCCCCACCTCCCCACCACCCCCCCAAACTGCCCAAACTCTCCATGCCCAAGACCCTGAACTTACCTGGCTCCGGGATCCATGGGCCTTCTTCTTGGGCCTGTTTGTAGTCCTCCTTACTCTGGGCATTGTGGGGGTGGGGTGGGGGGCGGTGTGAGCCACCTGCCCTCCTGTAATATGCTGCTCCAAGGCATTGCCAGGCTAGAAGCCATTGTAGGTTAAGTGATCGTAGGGTCATTGGTTGAAGGGGGCTTGATGCAAACTAGTACAGCAGAGTTTTGGATGAGCTCAAGTTTATGCAGGGCGGAAGGTGGGAGGCTGGCTGGGACACCATTGAAAGATATAAATCTGGGGGTAACAAAGATATGGATCAGGCCTTCAGCATGCATTTACATTGGTAAACAACCGATCTGTGTGGAAAAGTAGCAGACGTGAGTGTTTGGCAATGGACAACATTCATGCTTACCAATAAAAATGCAAGGCCTGCTTCTACATCATGCAGACCAAGTGCTTTTGTTTATTCGTAGGTGAATATTTATTTCTTATGGAAAAGAGGTATATTGTACATTGTTCTCTATGTACAATATCATACAGGTCTAAAGCACAGTCAAGCTCACTGCTCTCAGGTCCAACCATAGAGACCTGCCTTCAGCCATAAACTCTATATGTCTGTTGCTGCAAAGTAAAATTAGAGCAAAGTAAAACCAGACATGGTTCTATTCCTGTATATGATTGTCTTTTATGTTGGTATTTGTCTTAATACAAAAGTAAATTGACTCCTTTGATCTCTGGGGGCTGCTTTCTAACAATGAAGAGAAATAAAAATGTCGGCACTTTGCTTTTGTGAACCTTATCGGGAAAGCAGCCGAAATTGTTTTAGACATACATTAAGTCGATAGTTATGTACCATAAGTCATCAGACATTAAAATTTACAGGTCTGCATTAAAATTTACAGGTCTGTAAAAATTACTTGGGTTATGTTGAAATTTCATAAATTCTACATTCATTTTGGAGATGCCTGGAGCATCAGGAAAGTGTGGATGCAACATTGCAAGTATTTTTTTGATGGACAATCTGTTAGGAAAAGTGAAGAGAAATATGAGCTGCCAATCACATATTGGCAACCAGAAAGCAAGTTTTGACCAGGCCCTGAGCCCTCCACTGCTGACTGACCGCCCAGCTGTCTTATCTGTCCCAAACAAACACTTCTCCTGAAAAGAAAATTCATTGCATTTTACAGGTTAATATAGGTATGCCATCTCTCTGTTGCTTTGCACATGGTGGTCGACAATCACAGTAACTATTTCTGGATTGGCTTAGTTTTTTTTGATTATTATTAATAAGGGAGGTTTTGACAATGGAATTAGAAGTTGATTCTAGTGCTGAGAGTCACTTGGCATCTCCAAGTTACTATCTCTGGCCTCTAAGTTTTAAGCACACACTAGATGCATAGCACTATGAGCCCAAGCTAATTTCTAGGCTATGATACCAAACTTACAGATGCAACAAACTGTTGGATGGAATTCAGGAAACTATACGAGGATTGACTGGGAGACTGGGTAGACAAGTGGCAGCTGCAGTTTGAATGTAGAAAAGTGTGAAGTAAAATATTTTGGAAAGAAGAATAAAAAAGAGGCATTGGAAATTTCTCAAAACAGAGGAGGATCTAAGCTATCTCAGCCTGCAGAAATTTCAATCCTTAAAAGTCAGTAGACAGGTTTAAAAAAAATGTCAAGATCTCAAGATAAGTGTTAGATTCATAACAAAGGAGACTGAAAGAGTTAACTGAATGTGGAATGCTTTGCCAGCAGTGATGATTAATGCTAATTCAATTATGCCATTCAAAAACATCTGGGCGATTGTATAAAAAATATATTAAAAAGGGGATTGATAACATATGGGGAAGAAAACGGGAAAATGAAGTTGCATAAAACTACTCTCTGAGAGGGGTCTAAATGCATAAAGAATTACATAACTTCTTCAAAAGTAAAATACTGCAGATGTTGGAAATCTGAAATAAAAACACGAAAACAGGAAATTCTTAGCAGGTCTGGCAGCGCCTGTGGAAAGAGAAACAGATTCGCTTCAGGTTGATGGCCTTTCATCAGAAGTTACGACATTCTTGTGCTAAAACTGCTATATTTCCACTTTGGTGTAGCCAAGCAATTATTCACAGGAACATCACTAATGTAGTAAGTTTGGTATGGTTGTATAGGTTGGTATAATGTTACAAATTTTAGGACCAGGTTGCTAAGTTGCCAGTGGAGCAAATCTGTCCTGTCTTATGTAACAAGGTCATCTTGTACTTGCTGGGACGGAGCACTTCTGTCCGTCTTTAGGGTGAGATATTTAAACCAAGCCCCCATCTACCCTTTCAGGCAGACATAAAAGATCTCATGACACTATTTCGAGGGAGTCTAGGGGAGTTAAGTGGTGTCTGGATCAATATTTGTCCCTCAATCAGCACCAGAGAAACAGATAGTATGGTTATTATCACATTGTTGTCTGCGGGAGTAGGTGTGCACAAATTGGCTGTGGCGTTTCCTACATTACAACAGAGGCCTACACTTCAAAAAGTACATCATTTGCTGTCAAGTGCTTTGGGACACCCTGGTGTCACGAAAGACGCTATTTAAATGCAAGTCTTTTTATAACCACCCTTCTGAAAATGGAGTAAAGTTGGAGAAAGGGAATTCTGTGGCAGTATGTAAATTGGTAATCATGGTGACCTGATTACAATGGCTGGGATTTATAAAGTTCTCATTAACATAAAGAAAAAATTGCATTTATATTATATCTGAGATGGGGATGGGGTGCAGTGGGGGTTGTGGTGAGTGAATGCCCTGTGGCATATTAATGTCTCAGGATAGGAAACAGAGGCGCTCCTGAACTTGGACTACATTTCAGATGTGGTGCACCAGCTCAGTGCCAGGATGGAAAAATCTGCCTCAACTATATAATTCTGTGCTCAGAGTCAAAATTGAATCATTGGATTACATGTAGATTATCTGCATCTTTCAGCTATTTTAAAGCATGGATCACACATCCTCTCAATCCTCTCCAAAGAAAACACACGGCCTTTCATGATTTCCAAAAGAATCTAGATTCTCATTTGATGAGAATGAAAGCCAATTCCACTTTTGTTGAAGTTAGAATAAATCCCAGCTGGTTTGCCCTGGCTTTTTCTGCCCTGTCTCTTCTCTAGTTTACTGACTTCTTTTTAATGGCATTTAGATTTCAGTCATAATTGGGTCCCTCAGGGAAGTTGGGGTCGGAGGTGCAGGGAGGAATGGTGGGTGGGGTGGGGGTGGGGTAGGGTGGCGATGGTGGTGGTGGGGGCAGCATGTCAATGTCAAGATGGTGATCCTGGTGCAGGCAATAATCACCAGGGCGAAGGCTGAGGACAGTTCAGGAATCCGGCTCTCCCCGCTGTGGAGGCCAGTTAAACTTTAAAAGCTCATTTAGAGCTTATTGAAGGGGGAGGGCGGGATATTTAAAGGCTGCACAGGTTTGAGAAGCTGTCAGTTTCTGAACAGATGGAGGGAGGTGGGTACAAAGTGGGAGGCCAGTTATGGATGGATCAGGGTATCATCCTGGACCATAAGAGGGTTGCAGGGCAAAGGGGGACCCTGCACTTGGTAAGAGGGTTCCCTTGATTCTGCACAGATGGAAGGTGTTGTAATATGCCTTAAGGGATGGCAGCATGACATCATTAGAAGAGGTGTGACATGCAATCCAATCTTAGTTTCACATTTGCTTTTGCGCAGAGCGTGCACACACACAGCTCTGCTGCTGATGTCTTCAAGTTTTCTACCTTTGTATAAATGTTCTCATATACCTCATCTAAATAAATGAACCCACAAGATGGTTCCAATCCAAACCCTTATGAGCGATTGGTGCCTTTATATCAGGATAACAGTACAACATGGGGCAGTATTTTAAGTCAGTGGACGGGGGTGATCAGCAGGTCTGGGAACAGCTGGGGAATGGACCACCGATCACGATTGGCCCCTGACCACGATTTCACACTGGCTGGCCAATTAGTGAAGCGTGCACTGAAATGCTCAGCAATGCCAGAGTGGGGGGCGGGAGGAGGGCAGGCGCTGATGTAATTGCTGGCGAGGGTGAGCACAGAATGAAAGCTCCCTGAAGGCAGAGAGCTGCCTCAGGGAACTGAAAACTTCAAAAGTATTAAATAAAGATTTTAAAATCAGAACAAAAATGTCCAAGCATCACAAACAGTCACCTGAACATATACATTATAAAAATACCGCCCATTGGTTTTAAAAAAAATTTAATAACAGAAACCTCGTCCACCGATTCACTCGTCCTCCAACCTTGACGTTGGACAGACCACGGCACATTGGGGACAATTACAACCTTAATGAGCTTAATTGCCCTCTTAATTGTCGGCAGTTGCGTTTCCGACTTTTGCATGCGCCCACCGACTGAAATATCGCACAAGCGTGGGGTGATGTCATCACGCGCTATTCTACGCTCAAGAGGGTTGGGCGCGTTCCCGATTGCTGGCCTGAAAATTCTGCTCATGGTGTCAGAAGTAGGGTATCAATCACGCTACTTCTTCTCCTCTTTACCCTCAATCTAACGGCCTAGCTGAATGAAAGATTCGCAAGGTAAAACCCATAATTCTCAAATGCAAACAGACCAAGCAAGATCTACACATTGCAATGTGACATCTGAGAGCAACGCTATTAAGTGCAACTATTCCATCACCAGCAGAGTTCATGTTTGGCAGAACAATGTGTACCTATTCTTTACCTACTCTTACCCATTCTCCTCTCATGGAAACTAGAGAGCAGCTTTTAAAACTACAAGAGAAGATGACCAATGCACACGATAAAGATGCAGGTACAGAATTGCCAAGTTTACAGTTGGGACAACAAGTTCACATCCACAATCCCAAAGAAGGTACGTGGCAACCAGCTGAGGTGACAAAGTTTTGTTCAGAACCAAGGTCCTATGAAGTCATTACACACAAAAGCACAATAGTAAGGAGGAATAACCGAGGACAAAACAGATCCATTCCAGCTCCTCAGTCACCGTGTAATCCTATTGCATCAAGGACTAAATCCCAAATGCAACCAGGAACAACATCCAAGAATGATAGCCCCACAGGTCACTGTGAGCAATTAAAGGAATTTACAGACAATGTTACCTTTACTAGATCTAAGCATACCAGCAGATTACCTCTTTGCTTTAGAGACACATGTGTAATGGTAATTAATCATGAACATGTATTGCAAATAGTTATACTTCTTTGCAGGAGGAAAGTATCTTTAACAAGAAAGGGGGATGTTGTAATATGTCTCTAAGGGATAGCAGCATGACATCACTGGAAGGAAAGTTTCACTTTTGCTTTTGTGCAGCACACAGTCACATGGCTCTGCTGCCGATGCCTTCAAGCTTTCCACCCACGTATATATGCTCTCATGTGCCTAGTCTAAATAAATGAATCCACAACATGTTTACACAATCCCTTATGAGTGATTGGTGCCCTTATATCAGTTTAATAATACAACAGAAGGGAGAGTGGGCACTCAGGGCCTGGGCTTTGCATGGGGTTGGCATCCCCTAGCGTCACATGGGCAGCGGAGTGGGGGAGAGGAGAGAGGGGGGAAGCATGCCAAGGACAATTGGGTAGTCACCTATCCAGAAGGAAGGGTCAGCTGGCAGTGGGGCACAATTGTCAGATTTTAGGCCCAGTGGCAATGAGGGGCAACAGCCTCTGCAGGAAAAGCAGAAATTCAGGCATCAGGAGGGCATGGGAGGTGAAAAACGATTATGAAGGCAATGGAGGACAATCCATCAACATAGTATACATCACTGCAAATGGAGCTACCTGGAGATGACTGAGAAGCAGTGCTGCAGGAGACTGTGACTCTCTAGGTAGATGGTCACAGAAAAAAGCCAAAGACTTCATATCTCACAGCACAGGTTGCCGTGCCCTACTGGCAGCTGTCAAAGTCACTGAGGCCTTGCACTTCTTTCTTTCTAGCTTCAGGATCAGCTGCAGACCTTAGTGGCATCTCAAAAATGGCTGCACACCACCAGATATTGTTAGTTACTGATGCCCTCTTTGCCAGGGCTGGACAACACAGTTCATTTAACAACAGTCACAGCCTTACAAGGACAGAGGGCATTAAGTTTTGCTTCCATCATTGGATTCCCCCATGTGTAGGGCATCATCGTTTGCACCAATGTGACCATCCAGACACCCAGTGACTAGCCAGTGAGTTCTATCAACAGAAAGGGCTTTCACTCCCTCAGTGTTCAACTGCTCTACAACCACAAGAGCTTCTTCTACGTGTGCACTTGCTTTCTTGGTAGCTGCCATGGCTCTCCTCCAGCTCCTGACAATCAAAGCTGTCTGAGATCTTCATCCCAACACTCAAAGTGTGTAGATGGAACCCAGGGGGGCAAGGGAAAATTCCTTGAAGAGATGGCTGCTCACTTTTTTATTGGAGCCCCAGACGCAGGCATAGAGGCTATACAACTAACATCTCCTGCTCAGCAGGCAAACCATTGAATGCGCCATCAGACTTCTGAAGATGCATTTCTGGTTCCTGGACTAGACTTGTCATGCCCTCCGATACCCTCCTGCAAGAGCCCTGGACATTGTAGTGGTCCGCTGCGCTCTCCATAGCATGGCCCTCCAGGGAGGTGTGGACCTTGGGGTTGGTGAAGACCTGGAAGGAGACAGCTCATAGGGGGAGGAGCAGGAGATGAGAGAGGATGAGGAAGTGGAGGTGGAGGGAGATGATGCTGAACAGGGAAGTGCTCCTGCTGCATGGCAAAGTAGCTCCTCCTGTCACCCTCAACGAAGAGGACCTCCTTCCTCTTGCTTGCAGCATTAGATCTTGGTTGGCATAGATGGAATAAGGGACTGCCTTGCCCAGGTGCCAGGCCTCCAGCTCCCCTGTGACATCTTGCTTCCCTAAAGGTGCCATGGAAGGCTTTGGCACAAACTGCAGATCTCTCCCTCAGGACAACCAGCAGCTTCAGTAATGGTTGTCATGTGATTTCTAAATGAGTCCCACATTTAACTGACCCACTTCCATTTCCATTCCCACTGGCTCTAAGTGGATAGCAAACTCCATACTAATTACAGACCTACTCCTGTGACTGTTGCCGCTCAGGGACAGGAAGTCTCACCCTCAAGAGCTGCTGGTTAATCTGATTGGCCAGTAGCTCTGTAGAGCCAGTAGTGTCAGAAGATAGTAATGGCCACATGCTGGGACTCCTAGTCCCCAGGAAGAAAGGAGGTGTCTCCCTGGCGGGAAGGTAAGTCAAGCATTTTGGGTGGGCAGGGATTGGAGACCCCAGTGAAGTGGGGTGGGGGGAAGAGAGGTGGGGCTTCAGTTATTTAGAGGCTGGTGCATAGGCAAAAAGGTGGGGCCACCATATTGGTGGGCTGCCCCCAATGGGCACAGGGGAGCCCCCCCTCCCAAAAGGAGGTAATTCCCCTTCCTGCCCGACAGTGGTCTGCACTGTTATGGCTCCCGGCCTACTCACCTTCCTTCCATCTTTCCCCACAGGCTGAAAAATTGGCAGAACAAGGCCTTAAGAGGCAGTTAATCATCCACATAAGAGCCTCAATAGGTCTAAGGGCAGGCGGACTGCCAAGCAGCTTACCCACCCCTGCAATATGTGGGACAAGTCGGGGGTGGGCAACAAGACAGTGGGCTGGTTATCTGCTTTCAAACACACTGGAGTGGGGGTACGGCTGTAAAATTCAGAAATTTATATGTTGCTTATAAAACTACAACTTTATGCCGTGTAAGCTGCTAGAAATAGTGATAAACAGCAGTGACGTGTGTTTAACACTGTGCAATGTGTATAGTTAAGGCCAGTGTAAGCAGGCACAGATGGTCGGCTGCAGTCTGTACATTTAACTGCTTTCACCTGTGTGCTCATTCATATACTGTATGTGATCCTTCCCTGGAGCTGGTCATAAACTCTCCTTATTGTAGCACCCCATGTGACCAATGACTCACATCATACCAGATGAGGTGTATATTCATGAACATTATATTTTGCCAGACATCCACATGGACTATTTGTTCAGTTCCCGTAGTCTGACTCAGCTGCTCATGATGTCTGCTTGTCTAGCCAGTTTCAAGTTTCATTTCCCTCGGAGTATTGTGTATTTTTTTAAATCTCTTGTAGCTTTTTCCCAGATGCTAGTTAACAGTTAGGAAAAAAAACCATCCTAGTGACTGTATGTAAATCATTTCAGAATAGCCCTGTAAGGGTGAAATTTACATTTAACTAAAGCTGGGAAGGTAACTTTTAACCATTCAAAGTCTTGATTCTGCTGCCCTTCTGACTGAGTGGTGAAATGTAACACATGCAAGGTGGAGACATCCCAAAACAGAGCAGGTAGAGAGCACTTTAACAGAATAGGCACCGGCAGTACTTATATTAAAGTTGCAACATAAGAAAATTCTGTGATTTGTTAATTTTTCTCACAAAAAATGGTCCTCTCCTCCCCTTTCTTCCCCTCTGAAGGTCTTTTTCCTTGCTGGCTTAAGTTCTGGACTCCCTGTAACACTTTATCCAAGTAACTATACTTTATATTGTATGTGAGCTTTCATGGTGAGTGACTATTCAACTACATGAAGCATCGCACTTAAGCTCAATCGGCATCTAACTCCAAAACGTACTTCCAGAAATGGATGTAAGATAGAAATCAAGAGCAGGAAACAAGATTACCTGTCCCCCTCCCTGGTGTTGAGGACAACTGTAATAGTTCCGCTTTGATGAGCTTCCAAAGAGCTGGCAACAGCATGGACTGTGATCCTAGTGTGATTACGGCCTTCAGGAGTGGATCCTTGGATGACAAAGGAGGAAAAAAGAAATGGGGAAAATGATTTTTAAAATTCTGATGTCCACTTTTTTCCGAGCCCCTATTTTCATAAACGGTGAAAGTCATTAAAAATGTTCCCTTTAAAAGTCTTTCCGAAGTGTCTGATAAAAGTCATAGATCAAGCAGTTTTTTCAAGACACCAAAAAAATTCAGATTTGTCATGAAGATTAATCCATATATTAAAATGAGAAAATATTGAGGAATATTTGGCAGTACATTCTGCACCATAAATTATCGCACAGAACATTCTCAGTTCTCTTAAACAGAACAAGATATAGACTTTGATTAGACCCTTACTCCAAAACAGAGGAAGGTCTGTTTAAAATTAATGCTCATTCAAGCCACGGATTGTATTTTTGCATTCTTACCACTCTTAGGGTCTGGGCACCACTGGTTTATAAGGCATTATTATTATTTAATGTCCATCCCTAGTTACCCTGAGAAGATGGTGTAGCTGTTTGATACAACTGACCAGGCCACTTTACTTGGCAGTTAAGAGTCAACTATTTTCAAGTGAGATTGAAACCATAGGCCAAACTGGTTAAAGATGGCAGGTCACTTCCCTAAAGGATGTCAAGGGACCATTTAGGTATTTACAACAATCTAACAGCTTCACTTTTACTGGCAGCATTTTTTTTATTTCCAGGTTCTCAAAACTGAATCCAAATTCTCAAACAAACTCACATTCTATGGGCTGCAAATTCAGGAACTAAAAAAACAAGTCTTCCATTTATATAGCACATTTTACAGCCTCAGGCTGTCCAAACCACTTTAAAACCAATGAAGAACTTTTTTTTGAAGTGTTGCCATTGTTGTAGGAAACATGGTGTTGATTTGTGCACAGCAATCTCCCACAAACAACAATGTGATAAAGGACAAATAAACTGTTTTTCAATAATTTAGTGGCCAGGATGCCAGGGATGACTCCTCTGCTCTTCCCTGAAATAGTGCCATTGGATTTTTTACATCCACATTAGAGAGCAGTCAGAGTTTAACATCACATCTGAGAGACAGCATCTCCAACATTGCAGCACTCCCCTAGTACTAATCAGCTTACATTTCTATGCTTAAGCATTCTGGAGTGGGCCTGAACCCACAATGTTCTGACTCAGAGGTAACAGTGCTACCAACTGAGCTACAGCTAATATTCCAACATAATCACACTACTGTACTCCTGCCTTTGACAAGTAAGTTGGCCCTGCTGAGAGGAAACATAGCTGCTTGCTTAGTAGGAAATTGCAGAATGAAAAATATTAATAGATATTCCTACAAAAAATTCTCACAGAATCTTCTTCTATTGCACCAAAAATAAATGTGGCAGCAAAGGACCTTTTGCCATAATGCAAGACAACTATAAATGGACTGCATAGAGGAAAAGTGAGGAGGGGAAAATTACCCCCAGCAGAGGAGGATAAGGAAAAGGCATAGGAAATGTGAAAGCAAAAAACATTTTCTGAGGTAACTTCAATGCCGGAGAAAAGGAGAAGGATGTGACACGGGTCACTTCCCCACTTATGGTGGCTAAGTCTCAGAGGTCCGTCTCTCCTTTCCACAGGAAGGTGAGCGAGAAATGTGCCTTTATGTGTGCAATACAATTTTAGAATTTGTGTTAAGTGAGACAACAATCCCAATGTATGCCCACATCACTACCCCCATCCTGAGTGAAAATATACTGTGAAGACATAACAAATGCAGTTTTCCAGCTCATCAGGGCGATTGACAGCCTACTGTGCTGTTGGCTTGGGAAGCTTGAGGAGGTGGTGGGTCACACATTGTTCTAAGATCAAAGCGAAGGCAGCTGACCCAGCAGAGCCAGCACCTGGGAGTTTTGTAATACTGTACAGCCAGCCTAGATTCAGCTGCTTGAGTGACTTCAAGGAATGAGCTTTCTATGTGTATTTTTCTCTTTAATGGAGACACTTCCTTTGAATATTCTCAATTGCAAGGATAAGTCAAACAAGGCAAAACGATCAAAATGCCACAAATATGCCAGCCAGGTCAATTTCTATTTGAACCGTTTAGTCAGTTAACTGCTGAGTAAATGACTAAAGTTTCTTTTACTGAAACCAAAATCAAAAGGAAATTGTGATCCATGTAGAGTGAATTTTATTTGAAATGAATAGGAAAAAATAATTAATCTGAAGTCTAAAATCTGGCATTCTCCAGTTGTGTGGAAATTCTCCTCACAGGGGTAAACCACTCAGGCTAGGGAAAGACAGAAATCAACTGCGGTCCCTGTTTCTGACTGGCAATGTCTGCTGGAAGTGCCATGGATGTGGGTTAGCATTGGTTTGTGCTGCAAAGTCCAATAGCAATAATTACAACAGCTTGCATTCATAAAGCTTTTGATATAGCCATGTGTTCCAAAACACCTCACAGGAGTGTTTAACAAACAAAATTTGACCGAATCACATGAGAAGATATTAGGAGGGGTGATCTACTAGACAAAAGGAGTAACTCAAAGAAGGACAGAGAGAGACAAAGATGCAGACGGGATAGGGAGGGAATTCCAGTCAAATAGACTGTTGATACTATACAGGCGCACGCACACAACAAAGAAATGCTGTCATACATAGGCCACTTTCAAAAATGAAGGGTCCAATGGAGAATACAAGGAAGCAAATCTGGAGGAAAGGATAGAAGCGTTGTTGCTTTAGTCAGAAGATTCTATGGAACTGCTGCTCACAGGACAACTCGCTCTCAGGACTACACTCAAATGCAAGCACCAGAGGCAGTGTTTGCCCTGCAGAGGCCCAGGCACCCAGCCAGTTTGGGGATTGAGTTTCATTCACAGTGCTTTACTGTTCATTTGCATGGGTTGCATTGCCCAATAGCTACATGCTCCTGGCCATCATGATAACCTCTCAGCAAATAAAATATTCACAGTTTTCTGAATGTTATCTGAGTGTGGGATGATGGGGAGGAGTGAGGTGGTGTCTCTGCCTCACTAAAATTTCCAAATCAAAATGCCAGACAGGATTACATAGTTTACTGATCACATTGTTCCTTTATGTACAAAACCTTTAAAGGGTCTGCCAAACCTCTAGATTTAAAGTCACATTAATCAACAATTGGCATCATTTTATTTGTGGCTAATGAAACATTAATGATACAAAAACATAATGCTGTGGATGCTGGAAATCTGAAACAAAAAGAATAAACACTGGAAACACTCAACAGGTCAGGCAGCATCTGTTGAGAGAGAAACCGTTAACATTTCAGGTCAATGAGGATTGATCTGGAGCATTAACAATTTAATGATATTTGCTACAATTTGAATCTAGAAGTTAAAGGAACGCCATTATAAATGCGATTATTTTGCAAGCCTATATGTGTTCCTCAAAAACATGATGTAAATTTTATGAAAATATTGTTATTAGCGTCTTCAGTTAAAAATGAAATTTTACCATTCTGATTTTTTTATCCAGAAGACAGAACCCATTTAAATAGGATTACTTCCAGTGTAATTGTTGTTTTTAATCGCTTTCCACTTCGTGCACCGCACATTAAAAATTAAAAAAAAACTGCTGTTTTTTTTGGAACAACGACTGTCACATAATTGTTCATACTTTAAACCCAATTCAAAGTATTAATCCAAGTACTCAACTGAACTGTCAGGATATGCAGTTTCACAAACAAGTCAGTGCCTGTTTTTTTTAAAGCAAGTTTTAGATATGAGAATGAGTGTTGTAAGAAACCCATGTGAAAACTTAATTCATTTTCCAGATGGTTCTAGTGACTGACCACAAAATTTAGTTTACTGACCCGAAGTTATAAGGAGTATTGTGTTTAGTCGGCTGTGGAATTTACTGTAGATGTTTTGTTAAGCGTTGACATTCAGCTTAATTTTCTCTGGTTATTTTTAATGCCGAGCCATCTGGTCGTTTTTAGTTTTGGAAAGTCCCATAAAGCCCAAGGCAAAGGATACTGGGATTGAGTTCCGCCTCTTTAAAAGCTACAAAGCCATTAGTGCATTCCAGCACACCCTTTACAGCCAAACATGTGCTTTCTGAATGGAATAGCTTTGGGCTTCATACCCTGATAAATGACTTGGCTTTGAAAAGATGCTAGGTTTCCTTCCAAGTTTCTTCCAAGAGCAACAGAAAAAAAAAGTGATTAATCGACAGCGAGATAATATCTCACATCTTGATTCAGTGATGTGAACGAAAGCCACTGAACCAGACATGAAGGCATTTTACCCACCCACATGCAACATGTGAACTTGGTCTATTAACTCTGCAGACTACTACTTTGCTGCACACAAGCTGCAGCTTTACCCAGTGCAATTCTCACAAAACAGACTTTTTTTAACTGTAATGTTTCCCTTCACTTTCAGTTATGAAATCTTGATTTCTTCAGTTCCTCTGCCCCACTCTCTTCTCATTTGGTTTAATGGGAGACTGGTTGAAGAATTTTCTCAAGAATACAGATGCCTTAGGGTATAGATTAGTGAATGTGGAAGAACATTGTTTGGCTCACAAACACACACATTTGGTTTTGTACTTCTCAAAACTGAGTTCTGACTCAAAATAGCTGAACAACCACCCCCCACCCCCACCCCACCCAAGACAATAAGTACATTTCCCTGTTTTAAAAATTATGGTTTTCCACAAGAAGCTTTATAAGTTAAACTTGTCTCATCTGAAAAGTCCCACAAATGCATATTTTTTTCAAGAGCACTTTATTTTAACTTAGTTTCAATCTGACCCAAGCTATCATACTATAAGTGTTGTGTTCAATTCTGGGCACCACACTTTAGGATATCAAGGCTTTAGAGAAGTGCAGAAGAGATTTACTAAAATGGCAGCTGGGATAAGAGACTTCAGTTTAGCGAAGGGACTGGAGAAACGTGGATTGTTGTCCTCAGAGCAAAATGGTTCAGATGAGATTTGATAGAGATGTTCAAAATCATGGACTGTTTTGATAGATTAAATAAGGAGAAAGGCAGAAGAATAGTGCCACACAACATGATGGAGGGTATCCTGAATGTGAAGGCAGAACTTCATCTCCACAATGATTGTGCGGTGATCATTCCAACCGATACTGCCACAGATGCATTTGTCCATAACAGTATTGGTAGGAGTGACCACCGCACAGTCATTGTGGAGCCGAAGTCCTGCCCTTCCACTAAGCCTTCAGGTTGTTCTATGCTGGAAAACAAACATTTTGATTCTCTAAAGCACTTCAGTGCTGTTCATTTCCTCTGATAAACCTTGGGGTTAGGTTGTTGTGCAGAAACAGATGAAGGGATACAAATTGTGCTGGGGGACTGGAGGATAATAAATGTGACATCTCTTTTCAAGAAGGGAGTGAAGGATCCATTAGATAACACAGTGTAGAAACTAAAATCATCAGCTTAAAATCCTAGAACTTCCTACCCAACAACTGTAGCTACGAGGATAGATTGGAGAGGTTGGGACTCTTTTCCTTAGAGAAAAAATGGTTGAGAGGAGACTTGATAAAGGTATTCAAGATCCTAAGGGGTATGGACAGGGTAAATAGTGAGAAACTGTTCCCACTCAAGAGTACATCAAGAACTAGAAGGCACAGATTCAAAATAATCGGCCAAAGGAGTAAATATGATGAGTGGAAAAGTTTTTTCACCCAGAGGGTGGTTGGAGTCTGGAGCAAACTTCCTGAAAGGGTGGTGGGGCTAGGTGGAATACTCTTTCAGAGAGCCAGTGCAGACTCGATGGGCCAAATGGCCTCCTCCTGTACTGTAAAGATAGTGATACTGTGTTACTGTGATTGTGGGAGCACCTCTACCACAAAGACTGCAGCAGATCAAGAAAGTCCACCATCACCTTCGCAAGGGCAATAACTGTTGGTGTTGCCAGTGATGCCCGTATTTTTTTTATTCTTTCATGGAATTTATGTATTGTTGGCTAGGCCAGAATTTATTTCCCATCCCTAGTTGCCCTTGAGAAGGTGGTGGTGAGGTACCTTCTTGAACCACTGCACCTCATATGGTGTTGGTACACCCACAGTGCTGATAGGGAGGAAGTTCCAGGATTATGACCCAGCGACAGTGAAGGAACAGCGATTTAGTTCCAAGTCACAATAGTATATGGCTTGGAAGGGAACTTAACAGGTGGTGGTGTTCCCATGCATCTGCTTAGCTTGTCCTTTTAGCTGGCAGATGTCACGCATTTGGAAGATGCTGTCGAATGTTTTCTTGGTGAGTTGCTGCAGTGCATCTTGTAGTGTGGTACACACTGCTCCCACAGTGCATTGGTGGTAGACAGAGTGAATGTTTAAGGTGGTGGATGGGGTGCCAATCAAGGAGTCTAACTTGTCCAGAATTGCATTTCTTGAGTGTTGTTGGAGCTGCACTCATACAGACAAGTGGAGAGTATTCTATCACACTCTTAACTTGTGCCTTATAGATGGTGGACAGGCTTTGGGGAGTCATGAAGTGAGTTACTTGCCTCAGAATTCCCAGTCTTGGACCTGCTCTTGTAGCCACAGTATTTATATGGCTGATCCAGTTCAGTTTTTGGTCAATGGTATCCCCCCAGGATGTTGACAGTCAGGTATTCAGCGATGGTAATGCCATTGAATGTCAAGGCAAGATGGTTAGGTTCTCTCTTGTTGGAGATGGTCATTGCCTGACACTTGTGAGGCACAAATGTTACTTGCTACTTATTGGCCTAAGCCAGAATATTGTCCAGGTGTTGCTGCATATGGATATGGACTACTTCAGTATCTGAGGAGCTGTGAGTGGTGCTGAACATTGTGCAATCATCAGTGAACATCCCCACTTCTGACCTTATGATGGAAGGAAGGACATTGATGAAGCAACTGAAGATGGTTGGGCCTAGGACACTACTCTGAGGAATTCCTGCACTGATGTCCTAGGACTGAGATGATTGACTTCCAACAACTACAACCATCTTCCTTTGTGCTAGGTATGACTCCAACCAGTGGAGAGTTTTCCCACTGAGTCCCATTGACTCCAGTTTTGCTTGGGCTCCTTGATGCCACGCTCAGACAAATGCTGTGTTGATCTCAAGGGTAGTCACTCTCACCTCACCTTGTGAGCTCAGCTCTTTTGTCCATGTTTTGACCAAGGCTGTAATGAGGTCAGGAGCTGCGTGGTCCTGGTGGAACTCAAACTGAGTGTCAATGAGCAGGTTATTCCGTTTGATAGCACTGTCAACAGCACCTTCCATCACTTTGCTAATGATTTGGGCAGTAATTGGCTGGGTTCAATTTATTCTGCTTTTTGTGTATAGGACATGCCAGGGCAAACTTCCACATTGCTGGGTAAATGTCAGTGTTGTTGTTGTACTGGAACAATTTGGCTAGGGACGTGGCCAGTTCTGGAGCACACTTCAATACTATTGCTGGAATGTTGTCAAGACCCATAGGCTTTGCAGTATCCAGAATTTTCAGCTGTTTCTTGATGTCACCTGGAGTGAATCCAATTAGCTGAAGACCGGCATCTGTGATGCAGGGGACCTCAGGAGGTAGCCAAGATGGATCATGCACTCGGCACTCCTGGCTGAAAATGGCTTTTGCACTTATATGCTGGGTTCCTTCTTCTTTAATGATGGGGATGTTTGTGGAGCATTGTCCACCAGTTAGTTGTTTAATTGTCCACCATCATTCACGCCTGGATGTGGCAGGACTGCAGAGCTTAGATTTGATCTGTTGATAGTGGGATTGCTTAGCCCTGCCTATCTATCACATGCTGCTTCCACTATTTGGCATGTAAATAGTGCATATATATGTATATATGTGCTGTTGTCATTCATTCCTTTTAGAATTTGCAGCAGGTTGTTACAACTGAGTGGCTTGCTAGGCTATTTTAGGGGGCATTTAAGGGTCAACCACATTGCCATGAGTCTGGAGTCACAGGTAGGCCACACCAGGTAAGGATGGAAGATTTCCTTCCCGGAAGGGCACTAGTGAGCCAGATGGGTTTTTATGACAATCAACAATGGCTTCATGGTCATCATTAGACTTTTAATTCCAGTTCTATTAATTGGATTTAAATTCCATCAGCTGCCCTGGTGGGATTTGGACCCATATCGCTAGAGCATTAGTCTGGGCCTCTGGATTACTAGCCCAGGTGATATTACCACTACGCCACCACCTCTTCTAAATATTCCAAGAATAAATATTGAAAATAATAATGATAGTGTAATGTCAGGAGTGGGTAAACTCTTCAAATACATAATTCAAGATAAAATTAGTGAGCATTTCAAAATGCATGGGTTATTCAAGAACATCAAGAATATGGCAAGTCATATGTGGCAAATTTATTAAGAACTTTTTAAGAAGTGACCGTGTTGATCGATAAAGGAAATGCAGTGAATGGAATGTGTATGGATTTTCAAAAGGTGATCAATAAGTGTCTCACACGCAGCTCATCACAAAGTACTCAGTAATGGGCATTGTCATAAGGGAGACTATGCCTGAGTGAGTAGGAGACAGAGTGAATACCTGGGAATTTGATTCAAAGTGGGAATCTGGTGCATAGAGGAAAAGGGGTGCTATAGGTAAGGTTTAGTGTAAAAAATAGAGCTTGCTAAGTTGGGAGTTCAGTGAAGTGAGGGGGCTGGGGGGTACGGGCAGTGGTGGGGAAGAGGTGCTCTTTTCTTCTATTCCTTTTCAGCCTCCAGCATTTGATTTCCACTTTGGTGCAGCAGAAGGAGTAGGTTAATCAGCGACTGGTCATTAACTGGAGACGTCTGAGAGCTTAAAGCAGCAGAGAGAGAGACAGGAGTTTACAGATAAAATTTAAAAGGGATGTCACAGGATTGGTTGGTAAATATAGGCCCTTCCGGACTCAGCATAGAGGAGACAATTGGTGAGTGACAGGTGAATTATTATGTTATACCATACTATAACATATGTGAATTATTATGTTATACCATACTATTGTAAACACTTCATATAAAGTTGAAAGTATGTCAGTGTAGCTTGGCCATGTGGAATGAGCATCCTGCGGGATGCAGGAAGTCATGCAGGCACAAAGTGCTCTCGATGACACGTCTGCAGGAAGTGTCACCAGCTGCAGAAACTTGAGCTCTGGGTTACGTAACTGGAACAGCAGTTGGAGTCACTGTCGTATATCCGCAAGACTGAGGTTTACGTGGATAGCATGTTTAGAGAGGTGGTCGTACTACAGCTAAGAAATACACAGGCAGAGAGGGAATAGGTGACCGCTAGAATAACTAAGAGAAACAGGCAAGTAGTGCAGGAATCCCCTGAGACTGTCTCGCTCTCTAACCGCTTTTTCATTTTGGATATTGGTGAGTAAGATGGTTCCTCAGAGGACAGCAGCAACAACTAAGTTTGTGGCACCATGGGTAGCTTAGCTGCACAGGAGGGGAGGAGGAAGAGTGGAAGAGCTATAGTGGTAGGGGATGCCATAGTTAGGGGAACGGACAGATATTCCTGTGGCCGTAGACATGACTTCAGGATGATATGGCACCAGGGTCAAGGGTGTCACAGAACGGCTGCAGGACTTTCTTTTGGGGGAAGTGAACAGCCAGAGATCATAGTCCACATTGGGACCAATGACATAGGTAGGAAAATGGGTCACGAAAGGTTATCACGCAGGTACAGCAAGTAATTAAGAAGGCTAATGGAATGCTATCCTTCAGTACGAGAGGAATTGAACATACCTCAATGAATTTCGGGCTCGGCACGATGTTAAACTCTTCTTCCACCGCCTTCGTCTCTGTGCTCACTTCTTTGAGCAGGAGGCCTCTCCACATTCAACAGATCCTTTTACCCGCCTCCAATATTCTCCCTCCACCTGGAACCCTCCCTCTGGATTCTTATCTGCTGTTGATCTTTTCATTGAGAACTGTTGGCATGACATCAGTCGTCTCAATTTCTCTGCTCCTCTCACCCACTCTAACCTGTCTCTTTCTGAACTTGCTGCACTCCGTTCTCTCAGGTCCAACCCTGACTTTGTCATCAAACCTGCTGACAAGGGTGGTGCTGTTGTTGTCTGGCGCACTGACCTCTAACTCGCAGAGACTGACCGTCAACTCACAGACACTTCCTTCTACCTCCCCCTGGATCATGACCCCACCACTGAACATCAAGCCATTGTTTCCAGGACTGTCACTGACCTCATCTCCTCTGGAGATCTTCCCTCCACAGCTTCCAACCTCATAGTCTCCCAACCTTGGACGGCCCGCTTCTACCTCCTACCCAAAATCCACAAACAGGACTGTTCCAGCAGACCAATCGTGTCAGCCTGTTCCTGCCCCATGGAACTCATTTCTTGCTATCTTGACTCCATTCTCTCTCCCCTTGTCCAGTCTCTTCCCACCTACTTCCGCGATTCCTCTCACGCCCACATCATACCAACAATTTCCATTTCCCTGGCTCCAACCACCTCCTCTTCACCATGGATGTCCAATCCTTCTACACCACCATCCCCCACCGGGATGGTCTGAGGGCTCTCCGATTCTTCCTCGAACAGAGGCCCGAACAATCCCCATCCAGCACTACTCTCCTCGGTCTGGCTGAACTTGTTCTCTCACTGAACAATTTCTCCTTAAACTCCTCTCATTTCCTCTAAATAAAAGGTGTGGCTATGGGTACTCGCATGGGCCCCAGTTATGCCCGTCTCTTTATGGGGTATGAGGAACATTCCTTGTTCCAGTCCTACTCCGGCCCCCTCCCACAACTCTTTCTCCGATACATCGATGATTACTTCGGTGCTGCTTCATGCTCTCGTCTGGATGTGGAAAAAATTATTAATTTTGCTTTCAATTTCCACCCCTCCATCATTTTCATGTGGTCCATCACTGACACTTCCCCTTCCTTGACCTCTCTGTCTCAATTTCTGGTGTTAGACTGTCCACCAATATTCATTACAAGCCTTCCGACTCCCACAGCTACCTTGACTACAGCTCCTGACACCCCGCTTCCTGTAAGGACTCCATCCCATTCTGTCAGTTCCTTCACCTCCGTTGCATCTGTTCTGATGATGCCACTTTCAAAAACAGTTTCTCTGACATGTCCTCCTTCTTCCTTAACTCAGATTTTCCACCCAAGGTGGTTGACAGGGCCCTCAACCGTGTCCAGCCCATCTCCTGAGCATCCACCTTCACACCTTCCTCTCCCTCCCAGAAACATGATAGGGTCCCCCTTGTCCTCACTTATCACCCCACCAGCCTCCGCGTTCAAAGGATCATCCTCTGCCATTTTCGCCAACTCCAGCATGATGTCACCACCAAACGCATCTTCCCTTCACCCCCCCCCGTGGCATTCTGCAGGTATCATTCCCTCCAGGACACGCTGGTCCATTCCTTCATCACCCCCTACACTTCAACCCCCTCCCACGGCACCTTTCCATGCAACTGCAGCAGGTGCAACACCTTCCCCTTTACTTCCCCCCTCCTCACCGTCCAAGAGCCCAAACATTCCTTTCAAGTGAAGCAGCATTTCACTTGCACTTGCCTCAATTTAGTCTACTGCATTCGCTGCTCCCAATGCAGCTTCCTCTACATTTGAGAGACCAAAAGCAGATTGGTTGACCGCTTTGCAGAACACCTTCGGTCTGTCCACAAGCATGACCCAGACCTCCCTGTTGCTTGTCATTTCAATACACCACACTGTTTTCATGCCCACATGTCCGTCCTTGGCCTGTTGCAATGTTCCAGTGAAGCTCAACGCAAACTGGAGGAACAGCACCTCATCTTCCGACTAGGCACGTTACGGTCTTCTGGACTTAATATTGAGTTCAAAAATTTCAGATCATGAACTCTCTTCTCCATCCCCACCCCCTTTCCGATCCCCCTTCTTCCAATAATTTATAATTTTTTAAAATATATTTTCTTATCCCACCTATTTTTATATTTATTTCAATCTATTGTTTTATCTCCACCTTTTGGCCCATTTTGATCCCTTCCCCCCACCCCACCCCCACTAGGGCCATCTGCCACTTGCTTATCCTGGCTGTTACCCTTAATGTCCCCATTAGCACTTTCCTTAGATAATATCACCACCGTCATCATCCTTTTGTCTTTTGTTTATGACATCTTTGCAATCTCTTCTTTGCCTCCACCTACCAATGGCCCTCTATCTAGCTCCACCTGTCCCACCCCCCTCTACCAGCTTATATTTCACCTCATTTCTCTAATTCCTTAGTTCTGATGAAGAGTCACAAAGACTCGAAACGTCAACTGTTTTCCTCTTTGCAGATGCTGTCAGGCCTGGCTGAGTTTTTCCAGCTATTTTTGCTTTTGTTATAAAAGTAAGGATGTTATGTTCAGTTATACAGGGCATTGGTGAGACCACATCTCAAATACTGTGGTACAATTTTGATCTCCTTATTTAAAGAAGGATGTAAATGCATTGGAGTTGATTCAGAGGAGGTATACTGGATTGATACCTGGAATGAGGGGGTTGTCTTATGAGAAAAGGTTAGATTGACTGGGATAAAAACAAAAAACTGCGATTGCTGGAAATCCAAAACAAAAACAGAAATGCCTGGAAAAACTCAGCAGGTCTGGCAGCATCGGCGGAGAAGAACAAAGTTGACGTTTCGAGTCCTCATGACCCTTCAACAGAACTAAGTAAAAAGAGGAGAGGGGTGAAATATAAACTGGTTTAAGGTGGCGGGGGGTGGGGGGGGTGGTGGTGGGCTGGGGAGAGAAGTGTGTGGTTGGGGTGGTTGTAGGGACAAGCAAGCAGTGATAGGAGCAGGTAATCAAAAGATGTCACAGACAAAAGAACAAAGAGGTGTTGAAGGTGGTGATATCTAAAAGAATGTGCTAATTAAGAATGGATAGCAGAACACGCAAGGTACAGATAGCTCTAGTGGGGGTGGGGTGAAATAAGACAAAAGGGCATAAAAGGTATGAATTTAAAAATAATGGAAATAGGTGGGAAAAGAAAAATCTATATAAATTATTGGTAAAAACAAAAGGGGGGGGAAAGAAATGGAAAGGGGGTGGGGATGGCGGAGGGAGTTCAAGACCTAAAGTTGTTGAACTCAATATTCAGTCCGGAAGGCTGTAAAGTGCATAGTTGGAAGATGAGGTGCTGTTCCTCCAGTTTGCGTTGAGCTTCACTGGAACAATACAGCAAGCCAAGGACAGACATGTGGGCAAGAGAGCAGGGTGGAGTGTTAAAATGGACAGCGATAGGGAGGTCTGGGTCATTCTTGCGGACAGACCAAAGGTGTTCTGCAGAGCGGTCGCCCAGTCTGCGTTTGGTCTCTCCAATGCAGAGGAAACAGCATTGGGAGCAACGAATGCAGTAGACTAAGTTGGGGGAAATGCAAGTGAAATGCTGCTTCACTTGAAAGGAATGCTTGGGCCCTTGGACGGTGAGGAGAGAGGAAGTGAAGGGGCAGGTGTTGCATATTTTGCGTATGCATGGGGAGGTGCCGTAGGTGGTGTTGAGGAGTAGGGGGTGATGGAGGAGTGGACCAGGATGTCATGGAGGGAACGATCCCTATGGGATGCTGCCCGGGGGTTGAAGGGAAGATGTATTTGGAGGTGGCATCATGCTGGAGTGGGCGGAAATGGCGGAGGATGATCCTTTGAATGCGGAAGCTGGTGGGGTGTTAAGTGAGGACAAGGGGGACCCTATCATGTTTCTGGGAGGGAGGAGAAGGCGTGAGGTCGGATGCACGGGAGATGGGCCAGACACGGTTGAGGGCCCAGTCAACCACCTTGGGTGGAAAACCTCGGTTAAGGAAGAAGGAAGGCATGTCAGAGAAACTGTTTTTGAAGGTAGCATCATCAGAACAGATGCGACGGTGGTAAAGGAACTGAGAGAATGGGATGGAGTCCTTACAGGATGTGGGGTGTGAGGAGCTGTAGTCGAGGTAGCTGTGGGAGTCAGTAGGCTTGTAATGGATATTGGTGGACAGTCTATCACCAGAAATTGAGACAGAGAGGTCAAGGAAGGGAAGGTAAGTGTCAGAGATGGACCATGTGAAAATGATGGAGGGGTGGAGATTGGAAGCAAAATTAATAAATTTTTCCAGGTCCCGACGAGAGCATGAAGCAGCACTGAAGTAATCATCGATGTACTGGAGAAAGAGTTATGGGAGGGGGCCAGTGTAGGACTGGAACAAGGAATGTTCCACATACCCCATAAAGAGACAGCTTCTTTCTCAAACAGAGGCCCAAACAGTCCCCATTCACCACCACTCTCCACCGTCTGGCTGAATTTGTTCTCACACTGAATAATTTCTCCTTTAACTCCTCTCACTTCCTCCAAATAAAAGGTGTGGCTATGGGTACCCGCATGGGCCCCAGCTATACCTGTCTCTTTATGGGGTATGTGGAACATTCCTTGTTTCAGTCCTACTCCGGACCCCTCCCACAACTCTTTCTCCTGTACATCGATGATTAATTTGGTGCTGCTTCATGCTCTTGTCGGGACCTGGAAAAATTTATTAATTTTGCTTCCAATCTCCACCTCTGCATCATTTTCACATGGTCCATCTCTGACACTTCCCTTCCCTTCCTTGACCTCTCTGTCTCAATTTCTGGTGATAGGCTGTCCACCAATATCCATTACAAGCCTACCGACTCCCACAGCTACCTGGACTGCAACTCCTCACACACTCCCCGCTTCCTGTAAGGACTCCATCCCATTCTCTCAGTTCCTTCACCTCCGTCGCATCTGTTCTGATATTGCTACCTTCAAAAACATTTCCTCTGACATGTCCTCCTTCTTCCTTAACCGAGGTTTTCCACCCACGGTAGTTGACAGGGCCCTCAACCGTGTCTGGCCCATCTCCTGCGCATCCGCCCTCATGCCTTCTCCTCCCTCCCAGAAACATGATAGGGTCCCCCTTGTCCTCACTTATCACCCCACCAGCCTCCGCATTCAAAGGATCATCCTCCACCATTTCTGCCAACTCCAGTTTGATGCCACCACCAAACACATCTTCCCTTCCCCCCACCACCCCCCCCACCCGGCGGCATTCCGCAGGGATCATTCCCTCCATGACACCCTGGTCCAATCCTCCATCACCCCCTACTCCTCAACCCTTACCTACGGTACCTCCACATGCATACGCGAAAGATGCAACACCTGCCCCTTCACTTCCTCTCTCCTCACCTTCCAAGGGCCCAAACACTCCTTTCAAGTGAAGCAGCATTTCACTTGCATTTCCCCCAACTTAGTCTACTGCATTTGTTGCTTCCAATGCGGTCTCCTCTACATTGGAGAGACCAAACGTAAACTGGGCGACTGCTTTGCAGAACACCTGCGGTCTGTCCGCAAGAATGACCCATACCTCCCTGTCGCTTGCCATTTTAACACTCCACCCTGCTCTCTTGCCCACATGTCTGTCCTTGGCTTGCTGCATTGTTCCAATAAAGCTCAACGCAAACTGGAGGAACAGCACCTCATCTTCCAGACTGAATATTGAGTTCAACAACTTTAGGTCTTGAACTCCCTCCTCCATCCCACCCCCTTTCCATTTCTTCCCCCTCCCTTTTGTAACTTATATAGATTTTTCTTTTCCCACCTATTTCCATTATTTTTAAATCCATACCTTTTAAGCCCTTTTAGTCTTATTTCACCCCAACCCCACTAGAGCTATCTGTACCTTGCGTGTTCTGCTATCCATTCTTAATTAGCACATTCTTTTAGATAATATCACCACCTTCAACACCTCTTTGTTCTTTTGTCTGTGACATCTTTTGGTTATCTGCTCCTATCACTGCTTCACTGCTTGCTTGTCCCTACAACCATTCCCCCCACCCCCCACCACTTCTCTCCCCAGAACCACCGCCCCCCCCCACCCCACCTTAAACCAGTTTATATTTCACCCCTCTCCTATTTTTACTTAGTTCTATTGAAGGGTCCTGAGGACTCAAAACGTCAACTTTGTTCTTCTCCGCCGATGCTGCCAGACCTGCTGAGTTTTTCCAGGTATTTCTGTTTTTGTTTTAGATAGACTGGGCTTTTCCCTCTGGAGCTTAGAAGAGTGGTAAGTGACTTAACTGAAGTATATGAGATCCTGTATAATTTGACAAAGTGGATGTGGAAAGGATGTTTCCTCTTGTAGGTGAGTCCAGAACTAGGGAGCAGTGTTTTAACATTAGGGTCACCCTTTTAGAACAGAGATGAGGAGAATATTTTTCTCTCAGAGGGTTGTGCGGCTTTGGAGCTCTCCACCTCGCAAGATGTGTCATTGTATATTTTTAAGGTGGAAGTAGATAGATTCTTGTTAAGCAAGGGAATCAAAGGTTATCGGGGTGGATTAGAATGTAGAATTCAAAACACAAACAGATAAGCCTTGATCTTATTGAATGGCGGGGCAGGCTCATTGGGCTGAATGCCCTACTTCCGCTCCAAGTTCATATGTTCATATGAAAAAGGATGATGTCCTGAAAGCAGATTTTAGGGAATTAGGAAGAGAATTAAAAAGCAGAACTCAAGAGCACTAATCTAAGGGGTACTCCCAGTGCCACGTGCTAGTGAGCATAAAAATAGGAAGCTTGAGCAATTCGACACATGGCTGGAGAAATGAAGTAGAGGGAGGGCTGTAGATTTCTGGTGCATTGGGACCGGTTCTAGCTCAGGTGGGACCTGTGCAAGAAGGATGGGTTACACCTTAACAGAACTGGGCCTAATGTCTGGGAGTTTTGCTAGTGCTGTTGGGGATGGTTTAAACTAAATTGGCAGGGGGATGGGAACCTGAGGGGAAGTTCAGAATGGAGAAAAGAAAAACTGGCAGTGGGAATTAGAGAAATATTAACTGATAAGGAGGATATTTCAGACAGTAACATCAAGATAAATAGAATACTTGGAGAGTTTGATAGAATTAGAGAAGGTAATAGTAAGTTATTAGATGGGATCAGAATAAGGGGGAAAGTAAAAAGCCTAAATCAGGCTTAATGTGCATGTATGTGAATGCACGGAGTGTGGTTAGTAAGATTGGTGACCTGCAGGCACAGGTTGACAAATGGAATGATGATATTATTCCTATAACAAAGACTTGGCTCAAACAAGGGCAGTACTGGGTATTAAATATTCCTGGGTGCAAGGTGTTTAGCAGGGACAGGAAGTGAAGAAAAGGAGGGGCTGGAGGGAGTGGCAATATTGGTTAAAGACGGCATCACAGCACTGGAGAGAGAGGATGTTCCAGAAGGGTCAAAGACAGAATCTCTCTGGCTACAGTTAAGTAATGAAAAAGGTGCATTAACATTGATTGGTGTAGTACATAGCCCACCATCTAGTGGAAGGGATGTAGAGAAACAAATTTGCAAAGAAATTACATAGAGGAGCAGGAATTATCGAGTAATTATAATGGGGGACTTACCCAAATATAGAATGGGGTAAAAATAGTGCAAAGGGACAAGGGGGGTGTGAGAGTTCCTGGAGCGTGTTCAAGATAAGTTTCTGCAGCATCATGTTTCCAGTCCAATGAGAGGGCAGGCAATGTTGGACCTGGTTCTGGGGAATGAGTTGGCCCACGTGGATCGAAAATCAGTGGGAGAGCATTTAGGGAACAGTGACCACTGTATCATAAGGTTTAGGTTGGCCATGGAAAAGAACAAGGAGCAACCCAGGGCTGGGAGAATTAACTGGAGAAGCAAACTTCGATGGGATGAGTCGAATGAGTTGGAATCAAATGTTGGCAGAAAAGACAGTGGCTGAACAATGGGCTACCTTCAAAGAAAAAGTATTGCAGGTAATGTCAAAGAATATTCCCTGAAAGGGGAAAGGTAGGACAAATAAATCCAGAGTGCACTGGATGTCGAGAGAGATAGAGGTGAGGATGAAAAGGAAGAAGTGCACATACAACCGATGTCAGGTAGAAAATACAATGGAGAATCATGCTGAATATAGAAGGACCAGAGGGGATGTGAAAAAACTAAAAAGAGCAAGGAGAGAGCTTGAAAAGAGAATGGCAACTAACATAAAAGGGAATCCCAATGTCTTCGATAAGCATATAAATAATGAGTGGTAAAAGAAAGAGAAGGGCAGATAGGGATAAAAAAAGAATCAGGGGGCTTGCACGTGGAGACAGGAAAAATAGCAGAGGTATTAAACGTGTACTTTGCATCTGTCTTTACAAAGGAAGAAGATGCTGCCCAGGCTGAGGTGGGAGAGGAGGTAACTGGTACACTAGAAGAATTTACAACTGAGAAGGAGGAGGTGTTAGAAGGGCGATCTTTACCTAAGATAAAAGCAAAATACTGCGGATGCTAGAAATCTGAAACAAAAACAGAGGAAGAAGAATAATACGGACTTGAAACGTTAACTTTGTTTCTCTCTCCACAGCTGCTGCCAGACCTGCTGAGTTTTTCCAGCATTTTCTGTTTTCTGTTTTCGTACCTTTACTTAAAATTGATTAAGTACCAGCACTGGATGAGATGGATCCAAAGGTACTGAGGGAAGTGAGAGTGGAAATTGCAGAGGCATTAGTTGTAATTTTCCAGAATTCCTTAGACAGGTGGTGCCAGAGGACTGGAGAATTTCGAATGTTACACCTTTGTTCATAAAAGGGTGCAAGATAGAGTTGGCAAATATAGACCAGTAAGTTTGACTTCAGTGGTAGGGAAACTTCTGGAAACTATAGTTTGGAACAAAGCCAAAAGTCACTAAGAAAAGTGCAAGATAATTAAGGAAAGTCAGCATGGATTCATTAAGGGAAAATCATGTTTCACTAACTTGCTGGAGTTTTTGAGGAGGTACTGGAGAAGGCTGATAAGGGAAACACTGTTGATGTGGTGTATATGGATTTTCAAAAGGCATTTGGTACGTGCCACACAACAGACTTGTGAGCAAAATTCTAGCTTTGGAATAAAAGGGAAAGGAGGCCCTTGGATAAGAAATTGGCTGAGTGACAAGAAACAGAGAGTAGTTATAAATGGTTGTTTTTCATATTGGAGTAAAGTTGTATTGGCATTCCCCAGGGGTCAGTGTTGGGACCCTTGCTTTTCCTGATATATATTAATGATCTAGACAGTGGTGCTCAGGGCATGATTTCAAAAATTGGAAGTGTTGTCAATTGTGATGAAGATAGTCTTGAATTTCAAAAGGACACAGACATATTGGTGGATTGGGCAGACAAGTGGCAGATGAAAATCAATGCAGAGAAGAGTGAAATGATCCATTTGTCAGGAAGAATATGGGCAGGCAGTATAAAATAAATGGAGAAGCTCTAAAAGGGGTGCAGGGACAGAGGAACCTTGGGGTATCTGTATGTAAATCATTGAAGATGGCAGGGCATGTTGAGAGAGCAGTTAATAAAGCATATAGTATCTCAGGGTTTATTAATATAGGCATTGAGTACAAGGATTAGGAGGCCATGTTGAACTTGTATAAGACACTAGTCCGGCCTCATCTGGTTACTGCATCCAGTTCCCGGCATCATATTTGAGGAAAGATTTGAAGGCTTTGCAGAGAACACAGAGGAGATTCACAAGAAGGATTCCTAGGATAAAGAACTGTAGCTATGAGGATAGATTAGAGAGGTTGGGGCTCTTTTCCTTGGAGAAAAGAAGGCTGAGAGGAGACTTGATAGAGGTATTCAAGATCCTGAGGGGTATGTACAGGGGTAAGTAGTGAGAAACTATTCCCACTCAAGGGAGCATCAAGAACTAAAGGGCACAGATTCAAAATAATTGGCAAAATAAGTAAATGTGATGTGAGGAAATTTTTTTTCACCCAGAGGGTGGTTGGAGTCTGGAATGAAATTCCTGAGAGGGTGGTGGAGGTATTCAAAAGAGAATTGGATTGTTATCTGAAAAGAAAGAATATGCAAGGTTGCAGGGATAAGGCAGGGGAGTGGGATGAGGTGGAGTGTTCTTTCAGAGAGCCAGTGCATACTTGATGGGCCAAATGGCCTCCTTCTGCACTGTAAAGATTCTGTGATTCTGGGTTGGCGGGGGAGGTTGTTAAGAGAGTACAGATATTGCTCAGAGATCCATATTTGAGAATGGATAGGGGTCAGTTCTGAGTTTACGTTTATACTTGATATTTATAAATGATTTGGCCTTGGGCAAAGGACACAAAAAAAGGGTTGGATGCAGTAAAGTTGAGTGTGCTGATGGGCTCTCACTGCCATTAGAGGTGCCATCTTATGTGCTGGGTAGCTGCAAGTTTCCTTAGAGCTCATGGCACAGCGCTGCAAATGGATTTATGTTGACCCAGAGCCTGCAGAGTCAGTTAATCTTGGCCATAGCAATGGAAATGTGTCATGACCTGTAAATATGTCAGAGGATGAGTGAGGCCTGTCCAATCTTTGTGCCTGTTGATCTCCTTGGCATGCCTGCTTCCATCTCTGCCGCTCCAGCCATGAAATATTACCATTCACAACTATGGGACTCAGGTTTTTGTTGGTATTCTTCCCCTGAGAGCAGTGGAGGCAGGGTCATTGAATATTTTTAAGGCAGAGGTAGATAGATTCTTGACTAACAAAGGATTCAAAGATTATCGGAGGTAGGCCAAATATGGAGTTGAGAGCACAATCAGATCAGCTATGATTTTATTGAATACTGAGGCAGGTTCAAGGGACTGAATGGTCTACTCCTGCTCCTAATTCATATGTTCATATTTTGTACTTGGAAGCCTTGATGTTTCCTGAACCATGGGAAAGTTCATATTTAACATGCCCTTCATATGTCTTGTCTTCTTTTAATCTGTTCCTGTTTTGTTGAATTCTTGCCAACGCTTCAACTTCACTTTGCAGTCCAGTGGTTTTATTACAACACAAACTTTCCCCAGATATTTATTGA
Organism: Carcharodon carcharias; assembly: GCF_017639515.1. Taxonomy (NCBI): domain Eukaryota; kingdom Metazoa; phylum Chordata; class Chondrichthyes; order Lamniformes; family Lamnidae; genus Carcharodon; species Carcharodon carcharias. The sequence goes on along the minus strand of NC_054468.1, from coordinate 198,653,386 downwards.
TGCAGAAAAAGAACATCTAAAAATAAATACTGAAAAATATTTTCAGAAATCAGAAAAAAAAATAAATGTTGAAAAGTCCCCACCGTTCAGAAAGGTTACAAAACCAAAAATGAACTAAGTAACAGTTGACCTCTTACATGCTCCATTGCACATGGAACTTCTTCACACCCACTCCAGATGGGTATACAGGCCACACAACATGTTATCCTAAATGGACAGAAATTACAATGTGCTTAATATTAATATATTTTAATCTTTGAAGTTAGCTCTCTCACAGTTCATGTGGCATCACTATCAGCCGGCCAGAGTGGCTGACCAGAAAGTTGTGTGCGGCGCCAGTCAAGAATGATTCCCACTTCCCTACTTGATATTTCCGACTCCACTCACATCATCTGTGCTGTCAAGACTCATTCCCGCCTGCCGCAAAAATATTTCCTATTTATTTCTTTGCCAAGGGATTGGGCCAATCCCAGCTGGAATTTTGCGCGAAGTTCTGGTCACCTAATTGTAAGAAGCATATTGTTAACCTTAAGAGGAAGCAGCCTGCTAAGATGATGGCTGGTGTCAGCAAACTGAGTCCGGAGTAAGAGTTAAGGAAGCTAAGCTTGTTTTCTTTTCATAATGAGAAGACATTGAGCTGGCCTAATTTAAGCTTTCATGGTTATGACAGCCATTAATAAAGCTGATCCAAGCAAATTCTTCACATGGTGAGTCAAATGCCAGAGATAGAAGTTAAAAATTTGGACAAATACATAAATAACTTCAAATGCTGGAAATCTGAAGCTAAAATAGAACAAACTGGAAACACTCAGCAGGTTGGTCAGCTTTTGTGGAAGGGATAGGTACATTAATTTCTTTGGATCTGGCCCTTTATCAGAACTGGAAAAAGTAAAAATGAGAAGTGTTTAAAGGGATCAGATGGGGTAGTGAAAAACACACAAGAGAAAAATGGGTGAAATTGAAAACAAAACCAGGAGGTGAAAGCTAGCAGAGATGGTGTTTACATAAGAAAGATAATAAGGCACAAATGAGACAAAGGAGAAGGTAGCTGGGGGTCTGAAACAGAAACAGGAACAGGTGGAATGAACAGGGTAGGATGCAGCAATTGTCAAAACCAGAAGTGCCGATTCCTCCACCAGAAGAGGTCTCCACCTCAATCCTCTTTACAATGTTGACACGCCCATCCTACAACCCTGACTCTTAACATTTGATGTAGGCTTCTCAGATCTTCCCTGAGTTAGCGTAAGAGATTGAAATCTAAAGAAAAGCATTCACATTGATTAACGTTTGCCGCATTTATATTGCATATTGTCAGGCCATTAACCTGAAAAATTGTTCTGGATTTTACCACCAACTTCTGGACCCTCATTTGGGACAAAATACGGGTCCTGAGCCCACACTTGCTGACAGTGGTCCACCTAATTGGCCAACTGTGGGCCCGCTGTCCAATCAGAGGGCTATTTTTTATTCATTCATGAGATGCGGGCGTTGCTGGCTAGGCCATTGTCCATCCCTAATTGTCCTTGTAAAGGTGGTGGTGAGCTGCCTTCCTGAACCGCTGCAGCTTTAACACTTCAGCAGCCTCACAGGGAGAAGTGGGCACTGCTGGGGGTCACAAGATGGAGGCAGCCACATAGAGGTAAGTGAAAGTTAAAATTCAGGAAGGCCAAGGGCCCCATCATTCGCAGGGAATACCCTCTCCAAGGGAGGGATCACTGGGGCTGCGGGGGCTGCCTTTCCTGCCCGCAGCCCCCTCTGTGGAGCATGGAACTTCAGGCTCCAATAGCTCCTCGCAGTACCACAGGGATGCTGCCCTCCATGAAAGTGGTGGCCTCCCCACATGATAGGGGACCTCCCTGCTGTCAGCAAAATGCCTGCAGCCCCACAAAATAGCCAGTAACAGGGCCTTGGATTACGTAAATCTTTTGCTTGTCTCCTTGGAGTGGTCCTAATGCAGCTCCCCACTATCTTATTCACCTCCCTGCCTCCATTCCCACCACCTGGGGACTGGTAAAATTAACCCCATTTCTGTCTCCACTGCCACACCTGCTGAGTATTTCCAGCATTTCCTACTTTTGTTTCAGACTTCCAGCATATGCAGTGTTTTTCATCTGTACACAATAGCATATCTTGTCCATGTGGATTGCTGTCACAAAGGCAAGAATTGGCATAAGCAGTAATTCAACTTCAGATTTAAGTAACAACAATATTCTCCTCAACTCCTCTTTCGTGCCAGCTCCTCATAACCCTCAACTCCCCGATATTTCAAAAATCTATTTACCTCCTCTTTAAATGCTTTCGGTGATCTAGCCTCCACAACTCTGTGGGATAGAGAATTCCAAACATTCACTACCCCCTGAGAGAAGAAATTCCTTTGCACCTCAGTTTTAAATGAGGGCCCCCTTACCCAGTAATTACATCCCCTAGTTCGAGATTCCCACTAGTGCAAATGATCTGTACATTGTCTCTGCTTTTTCTAACAGTTAGCAGCTTTGTGCCAGTTTAAGAGAAACAAAAATTTCAAAATATTTCAGTTCTGCAACTCTAAAAACCACATTTATGGTGCATTCTTGATTTGCTGGTGACATTGCTGTTCGGGTCTAATTAGAAATGAGAATTTGAGTTACATTTATGCTTTCAACTTCAGAAGCTCTAAAATTTGAGATATTTATAATGCTTCCTCAATAGTCTCTGCTTTTTCAGACCACACTAAATACATTCCACACCTCATTCCTACTAGACCAACATGGATCAGAAGCATACCTGTCCACCACCATCATCCCACACACCACTAAGATTACCAGAGCATATAATCACTTAACCACCATGAAACCATGAGTGATCAGACCCACCACTGACCTGAACACCCATTGGGTACTGTTCCTACCATAAATGAGGCATGAAATATATCCTCCACTGACCGAGAAAGGATGCCCATCATAATGCAAACAGGTAGTTGATGAAAGTTTTTTAAGTAACAGTGTAAAGAATAAAGGATGCAAAGAACACTTGCCAATTTTGCTCTGTGGCTCCACTCAAAAGCATACAACGGGTGATACATGTTTAAGAGGACGCTGATCACCCGAAGGAAAGTGGGGACTTGGTTTGCATACATTTGGGATTATTCTCCCATTCATGGATTAGTTGCAGAGCAGGATTTCATTCCATGCAAATGACCCCACCACTAACCCATTCAAATTACCTGAACAGCAGCAAAGTATGGCAGCGACTATACTATATGCCTTGACACCGTTGAAATGGAGAGAAATTCAGGGGTGCACAGCAGCTGATAAAGGGGCGCGCAGTTTTGGTAGGGAGCAGCAGCAGAACACTGCAGCAATGAGTAAGGATGCAGCAGCTTGGGGTGGGGCTTGGTCACCAACAGGTAGGTCTCCTCCCAGATTTACTATTGTATTGTTGGAACCCCGAGGAGTATTAAGATTCAGAAGGAGAAGGTTGAGGGTGGCAAGCCCAACGAGAAAATGCTTCCGGGCGGAATCATCCCAGATTTGCACTAAATGTGGGAGCGGGCGGGTAAAATGTCATTTTACCCGTCGGCCACAATGGCGGCTTTTCATGACTTACCAATTATACATTCCCGGGAAACACGCTGTTTCCATGGTGGGCGGGCTCTCATTCGCCTGCCCTGCCATCATCTCGCTGCTTCATCATGCCGGGAGCTGTATTTAAAGTGCAGCTGCGTGCACACCTCTCAGTGCTTCCAGCCCACGATTGCTGCAAAGAAGTCATGGCCCTGAGAAGCAAGAAGACTGCAGCACCCAGGTTCAATTACATGTCTTTCAAGTGCCTTTTGGAGTCAGTGGAGGCTCACCGTGATGTCCACTACCCCCAATCTGCCCGTAGGATGGGCAGCAAACTCACTAAACCAGCTTGGGGGGGGCAGTGGCAGCGGTGATTGGCGCCAACGCCCTGCAAAAAGAGGACAGCCACCCAGTGCCGCAAGAGGATGAATGACCTCCTCTGTTCCACCAGTGTAAGTCACTCTTCTCATTACTCTCAGCTCACAAACCCATCACACATCCAAAGGCCCCCACTCACTGCCAGTTCAGAGGACATCGCCATTCACTGTCTCACACTCACCTTCATTGTCCTCACCCCATCCATAGAACCATTCAGCACCCACACATGCCAGGCATACTTATCACCTGGCCTGGCAGGCATCCTGCTTACATTCCCTCCAACTCTATTTATGCAGGACAAGCTGGCACACAACAAGAGGGAAAGCTTGCAGACCAGTGGAGGAAGCCTTAAATCAAGGTCCTCAAGGACATTGAAAACAGAGCCATCCAGTTGGCTGGTGAGGATTTGGACTGTTCCTGTGCTGACATTGAGGTCAGTGCTGCTCTACCAAGTGAGGATCCAGCAGTGCAACATCCATCAGACACCCATGCTGTGAGTGATGTGTCCTCTTTCACTGGTCACTGCCATGCACTAATTATCTCCACTTGCTTTCACAGGCACATCTGGGAAACAGGTGATGGAGTTCACGACCCAGGGCCTCCAATCAAGCCCCGAAGGAACCTCTAAAGAGGAATCTGAAGGCACCCTCCCTGAAGTCCTGTCACAGCACTCACCTATACCCTCCCCCAGCATAGAGACACACACCTCGGTGGGACCTAGCTTTAGAGTAGCCTTGGGATCACAGTCTGGTGAGCACATCGTATTTCTGCTCCATAGCAGGCGGCGGGCGGCAGGGATTTCCCAGGTTTCCGACATTAGGGCTAGGATATTGAGGTCGGCGATTTGGTGGGGGGGGGGGGGGGCCCATTTGCCAATGCAGGATGATGTCGGGTGGAACTCCCGACATCATCCCCGTGTCATTTCAATTTTCAGGTCGGTAGGGGCGCAGTCGAATCAGCTGTGCGCCCGCCGACCTGCCAACGGCCTATTGAGGCCATTTAAAAACTAATTGAACAAGTTAATGGACCTGCCCGATCATCCTTATGGTTGGCCGGCAGACCGGGAGCCCTGGTGGTCTTCAGAAAAAGCATGAAACCTTATCCACGGGCGGGATGAGGTTTCATGTCGGTTTTTAAAAATTTAATAAAAGTTTAATTAAAAGTGATGGACATGTCCTAACTCATGTGACAGTGTCACATGAGGGGACATGTCAGGGAAATTTCATTTCTCTACATGTACCATTTCTGAATTTGAAGCCCATCCCGCTGAGGCAACACTTAGTCTCAGGGAGATCTGTGCGCGCTTCCTTACCCATGCGCGAAAGAGCGCACTCCAAGCTGAGGGAATCCGCCTCCCCCACCCCCCCAACCCCCCATTTGCACAGGGAGCACATAGCGCTTCCTGGCGGACATCAGGCTGGGTAGGCCTTAATTGGCCCGCCCACGTAAAATGGCGGCGTGCCCCCAGCTGGAGGCGCCGATCGGAGGCGTGCCTGCCTGCATGCATCCACTCCTGAACTTCCTCCCGACGGGGGGAGAATTCTTCTCTAGGAGGATTGCTGGAGTCCAGGGATTTGGTGAGTCCAAGTCAGAGATGAGCCTCTGGACTCGGTCATGTCACAGTTGTTGGAGCTGCAAAGGCAAGCTAGGGAACATAGGAAGGGATGTCCTCTGCACTCCTCAGATTGCAAGGCACAATAAACGAGTCCATCTGCCTTCAGGCTGAGCTGATAGCGCCGGCATGCCAATGCACTGAGGTCAACACTGGTAGGATGGTGGCCGCCAAGGAGAACTTGGTCCAGGACGTCACTCCTGCGTGGGCTGAGCTCCACCGCTGGAGGCCATAGTTGGCCTCCAACAGTGTGTACCTGAGTGGGTGCAGGGCAGCTCGATCTCACTCCAGCTACCCCTTCCCCTCATGGAGTCAGCCTGGGGCCCTCGGGCACCCATGGGGGGAGGATCAGCAGGTGCACACCATGGGGCCATCAATTCACATGACTCTGGGAGTGTCCAGCCCATGCGAATCCCCTCTTCCTGTGACCCCAGCAGCTCCAGCTCCTCAGCTCAATGAGGGTGTTACTGCCACACAGCAGGACCCCAAAAGCAGGCTGGGGGCCCTCCAGAGGTCATCACAGACAGGGTGTAGCAGTCAGCAGGCTGTCTCCACCTCCGCTGTGGATGTCCGGGGAGCACAAAGGCATAGCAGCAGGATTAGGAATGTTAAGGAGATGTAGTTGCACAGCTTGGGCACAGGTGTTGATACTTGTAAATACTGTTCACTATTGTCAATAAACTCCCAAGAATGTCTCCCTGCCTATGGCTCCTTGTCCTGTTGAGCAGTGTTTGTGTCACTCAGATGTGAAAACTTTCTGCACAAGATAAAGGCAGGTATCTCAGTCCAAGGCCTCTCCCCTGTGCAGTGTGTAACCTGCAGACCAAAGTGATGGTCCGGCCTCACACTCCCTGGAAACATTAGTGATTCCTGCACCTCGATGGTCCTTGTAATTGCTGCCAGAATGTTGTGGGCAGGTGTCACAGAGTTCCGTCATTCTCTCTGTGTGAGCTCAGCACCTTTAAGGTGGGGCTGAGCCCCCATCTCTTCAGCATCTGTGACCAGTGACCCTGAAGGTCTCAGGTGCTGAAGGCGGACAAAGGAGCAGATGCTTTTAAAGTTTCACGGCAGCATCTCCATCATGTGACCCTGATCACAGAGCGCAAGCGACTGTCCTAGGCCAGACAGGAGTCAGACATTCACAGAGGCTACATGAAGATCTATGGAGAGTCCTCACTGCATATCATCATCATCCTCCTGGAAATGTGTGACTATTAGGGCCACCACTGCTTCTCCATGACAGGAGCATTATCACAGAGGATGTGTGCGCTGCCATAAGCCAGACTGGAGTCAAATGTTCACAAATGCAATGTGAGGATCTTATGGTGTCTCCTTGTTGTATGTTGTTATCATCCTCCCCAAATCTAGCAGCTATCAGGGCCTCCTGAAAGTGCCTGCCTCATCCCGCCAATGCGAGGCCTCATTGCTGTCATCGTCGCCTTCTAGCACCTTCTTATGCTCATCACTCCTGACGTCCTCCTCATCGGAGGACACCTCGAGCTCCTGCATCTCCTCCTTAGCCAGCTCCCCTCCCTGTTGCAGCGTCAGGTTACAAAGAGCGCAACAGGCAACAACAATACATAACATCCTATATGGACTATATTGCAGGGCTGCTCCAGACCGGTCCAGGCACCCGAACCTCATTTTCAGCATCCCGATGGTTTGTTCCACCAAATTGCGAGTTTCAGCATGAGCCTGCAGTCTGAGGCCGCCACATGGGTGTCGTCAGCCACATCCTCTGTGGGTAGCCCTTGCCCCCAAGGTGCCAACCTTGCAGCCTCTGTGGACCCTGGAAGACATCAGAGATCTGTGACTGACTGAGATTGTAGGAGACATGCACTCTCCCTGGAAACCGTGCGCAGAACTGCAGGATGTGTTTATGGTGGCCACACACCAGCTGCACTTTCAGCGAATGGAATCCCTTGCGGTTGACATAGTTGACCACGTGTTGCGATGGAGATCTGAGCGCCACATGAGTACAGCTCATGGCACCCTGCACCTGCAGGAAACTCGAGATCTGGGCGAGTCCAATCGCTCTTGTATCCTGGCTCTCCTGGTCCCGGGCGAAATGCACAAAGTTATGTGCCCTTGTGAAGATGGCATCCGTGACCTCATGGATGCTTTTGTGGATGACGGCTCGTGATTTCCCACAGCGGTCACCTGTGGAGCCCTGAAAGGAGCCACTGGCAAAAAAATTGAACGCCGCTGTCACTTTCATGGCCACTGGCAATGGATGCCTTCCATGTCCCTGTGTTGCCAAATCCTGCAGTAACTGGCAGATATGACTGATCAGTTCCCTGGACATGCGCAGTCTTTGGCGACACTGGTTCTTGGTCATTTGCAGGAATGAAAGGCATCGTCTATAGAACATGGGTCTAGCTAGGTGCCGACCAGCGACTCGCTGTGGCTCTTCAGTGGTGTGTTTGGAAGCCCCAGCCATCCCTTCTTCCAGACAGTGCTTCTTCTCCCTCAGTCACTCCTTTCTCCGTCATCTCCGCTCTCTGTATGCCACAAGGTATACAGCTAGTTCACCAGGCTCCATGATCCTGATGTACTCCTCCTGCATGATGAAAGAGAGAGACACGTGGGTGCACTAAGAACCTCTCTTGGTTAAGTCTGAAGGCCCCTTAACATATCCCAGAGAGTGCTGGCCACCACTTGGATGGCCAGAGATTAGTGCACTAAATGGCTGGCCGAAACCCCACCAACCTCCACCTGACTGATTGGTGGCAGCTTTGCCCACTGGACTGCATGCTGTGCTCTCAGCTCAGGCACAGGCATTCTCCTAACCTGGGCTGCAAGGCTGCGCTGTTAGCTTGAACCATGGGAGAGACTGGTCCAAACCAGGATGATGACATTACAAGGGGCTGTGAGCGCCTCCACCAGTGACTGCTCCATGGCCAGCTTTAGCAAGGAGATTGTACAATGTGCCCAGTCATCCAACTGTTCTGCAGTCCACTAAGACATTCATTAGTTTGCAGTCTGTGCCTGAGGGGTGAAAAGCTCTTGGTGAGACTTTCCTGCCTCTGCGTTGCTTAAGGGGGCAGAGAAGCAAGAGGCCCGACTCCAGTCATATCAATGTGGCTGCACCTGAACTGTCTCAGCTGCAGAGGAATGGTCACTTTATGCAAGGGGGTGTCCTTAATGCGTGGCTGCTTCCCTCAACCGCCCAAACCCCCCCACCAAGCATGTGCTTGTGCGCTACCTTCAACCAGAGCCACAGGGTAGCCTTTGCCCTCCCATCCCCTTCCCCAAAGTCGCCAACTGCAGGGCATCCTTTGCACCCCCCAAATGCGCCTCAACATTGAAGTCCAACAGGCAACCGTCACCAGCACTCTGCATCATTATTGTACACTCACCTCTGAGCTCATCCCAAAGTGCACCCCTTTTATGTGCTGTTCTGAAACATGTTGGCATGCAATCACACTAACATGGGCAAATGATCCAGCGGGGAGGGATGATTCCAGCAGCCTGGCCTTATAATGATATACAGATGTATTACAATGAGGTTGCCGACATTCAACCGGAGGAAATGCAGCCCGCCATCGACGGGCTGAGCGGATGATCGCAAACTGGCTTCACGATGACGTGAAACTGATTTTTGGCTTTCTTGGCATATTATCCACTCACGCCACTGAACGCACCTGATGCCAGTGGGCACAGGTGATTCTGTCATCAGTCTTTGAAGTGAGCTGGCAGACACATAAATACAACCTCTCCCCCATCTCAAAATAAGCCACACAGAGGTTTAATAATCTCGCCAATTTGACCAAGCCAAGTGAAGATACTGCCCCCTTTTACTTTCTGTGGGAATAATAGTGATATGGAGACTCTCAGGCTTACTTCTCAGACTTTCTTGGTTTCACATGCCTGGATGAAACCTGGCCTGTTTATCGGTGAACCTATAGAGACAACAATATGCCCTGTTGCCTCCCAACCACTATATTGCCTATACCACATGAGTTTTGCTAGTCTTTAAGCAGAGATGTTAAATGGGAACATAAAACTGCGTGCAGACATATGGACTAGGTTTTACACGCCCCTGCTGACCATGTTTTTATTTTGTAGGATGGCATGTAAAATAGGGCAGGTATTCTGCCCACCACCTTCCATCCACCCCTGAGTTCACTCTCATAGCACGACAAGTGGGCAAGCACCAAAATCAGCAGCCTGCTCGCTGATACAACTGAGGTCATTTCAAAGTGGGTTTGGAGTCACATGTTGGCCAGGCCAGATAAAGACAGCAGATTTCCTTCCCTAAAGGACATTGTGAACCTGATGGGTTTTTAACAACAATTGACAATGGTTTTATGGCCATCATTACCAAGACTAGCTTTAAATTCCAGATTTATTAATTGAATTTAAATTCCACCAGATGTCGTGGTGGGATTTGAACCTGCTTACCGAGAGTATTAGCCTGGGCCTCTGGATTACTTGTCCAGTGACATTACCACTACTGCACCAACTCCCCTTAATTGGGGTAGAGATGGAAGCTGGCTGCGTCCGCATCTGGCACCGTCCCACCAGATTAAATGCTCCCGCCACCAAACGCACCTCGAGCAATGACATTAAATTCAGCTCTGCAGCACAGTTGAGTTCACAAGTGCTGTCATTTACACACTGGATTGGAATGGCCTCCAAGATCTGCGCAAAGCCCTGTGCCAAGTTGGAGCTGGACTCTTCCATTCTCCTTGAGAATACATCATGCAGTGTGTGCGTGCCCGTCCACTTTCTCCTGTATGCCACCCCACTGAAGTTTTCTGCAACAGAAACTGGGTGCAACCTCATCCTCTGGGGAGCTGACACACGCACAGTGGCCAGAATTTTACATCCCATGGGCGGGCGTACACCAGACTCGAACGGAAGATGACCCGGGGCGAGAGTCCCAATGTCATGGCACACTCGCGCGATATTTCACCCGGCAGGCGTGCGCAAAAGCCGGAAGAGCCCCCGCCGACAATTAAGCGGACAATGGGCCTACTTCTGCTCTTACATCTTCTGGTCCTATAGGGTTACCAGATCAGCCATGATCTCATTGAATGACAGAGCATACTCGGTGGGCCAAATGGCCTACTCTTGTCCCTACGTCTTATGGTCTTATGGCCTTAATTAAGCACATTAATGGTCAACTTGTAAACGATTTTCCGTGGCCCGTCCAACCTTATGGCTGGCAGATGGGCCAACCGGCCAGGCAGGCTTTACATTTTTGATGACACCTTGATTGTGCTGCATGGACATCTTTTTGCAGTATTTTTGTGCTTTCTTTTATTATTTGGAGGTCTGCAGCTCCCTGTGGCAGCTGTCTGTCTTCAGGAAGCTCAGCTCAGTGGAAGTGCTCACCAGCACCCGCTGTGATGTTGGCGCCCGCCCTCTTCCTGCCCCGACTAGCAGTGCTGAGTCTTTCTCAGCGCACGTTTCATGCAGGTTGGCCATTAATTAGCCAGCCAGCATGAGATCGCAATCGGGGGCTAATCGCAATCGGGGGACTGTTTCCCGTCCGCTCCCGGGTCTGCCGATCATATCCGCCCGACAAGCGCAAAATTCAGGCCACTATCTTTTCACCCTTGTCTGGCTGCAGCCCACTATGGTGCCTGGTAACTCACCACATTCAGATTTCGACCCTATACCACCCTCTAAAGTATACACCATGCCAGGATCTGAGCTGGTAATTGCCAGTGTCAGGTGAAGCGATGGAGCTTCTTCATCAGTCATGCGCTCTCACTTATACACTTCATTGTGAGGCTGCACTGGTCAGGTAGTGCTGGGTACCTGAAAACGTAAATGCAGAGGGTTGAGGGAGGGAAGAGGGGTTATACATGGAAAGTAACAGCTCATGGTCACACCACCTCATGTCAGATAGCAGGATGAGAGTGAAGGGGGATTTGAGGTGTGTAAGACAGCAAGGTACTATCATTATGGATTTTCCCAGCAACAACACTTATAAATACTTTAATCACTACCAGCCCAAACATTCATAGATGTGTCTTCTCCAAGGAGGCTCAGGAGATGCAAGCATGCCTGCCTCCCCTGCCAGTTCTCGACTGCTTCCCACCACCCCCCCCACCCCCCACCCCCTGTTATCTGCCTGCAAGAGGGAGGAGAGTGTCAATGATTGTGCTGTAAGGTGTCTGGGTGATGTGCCTGCAAAGCTGAACAGCTGGAGGTGTGTGAAAGGTGCAAGATGTGGATATGCATTGGTAGCATTGGTAAGTGTATAAGGGTGAGGTGGAGCATCTGAATGTTAGGCTTGAGTCCTGACTGCTGATAGATGAGCAATGGGAGGTGTGTTAGAATTAACAGTGAGTAAGTTCAGTGGTGAAATGGGTAGGAGATGGCATTTGAAAATGCATTCACTGTTAGATCATCGAACATCTGGAACTGAGGCCTCGTCCTTGGAGTTAGTTTCCTTGCTATCTCCTCTCATTTGTAATGTGTGCCTGAAGGGCCTCAGGCCTCTTGCTGAAAATGACCTCCCTCCTTTGCATCTCCTGGACTAATCCCCCATCAGTGAGCCTGGGACCCCTTTCTCTGGCCTAAGGCTCCATTGATATTCTTACTCCTTCTGTGAAACACTTTTGGAAACAGTTCCACCAGCTGCTGCAGCCTCAATGCACCTCCCTTTTAAGGGATGCAGGCTATCTTTAAGAAGACGTGCAGATTAGTTGTGACCCAGGCTAGCAACAAATGGACCTGGGCTCCCTCCGCAGTGTGGTGAGCTGAATTCCACATCATTGAATTGAACAGATAGTGTGAAGTTTGTGTACTGGTCTCAGTACCTCTTGTGGTAATTGTGCATCGCGATCACATGCCTGATAACAGACATAATCGAATATTTAACCCTTACTGTTTTTTACCAGTTCCTGCAAGTTGTCGACAATGGATTCACCCTTTCTGCTATCACCTTCCTTGCCTGTTTCACTAATCTCAGAGTTTACTTTTTTACTCCCAACCCCTAACTCATTCCAGCTAGGCAAAGCCTAAGCCTGGCTTTTCTTTGTCTGCAATACTCAACTGTTCAATAATATTAAACTGATGCCCTTGGCTATTTCAGCTCTTTAAATGTCTCATTGTCGTTCACAAAGTTGATTTTCTGGATTGCTGATTCTGCTGCCAGGTGGGAGTTAAAGTGCACATTTTAGCAAAGCTCCAGGAAACAGTAGAATGAGGGGGGGTGTGAACAAGCCTTCTTAATAGTTTTCAAAATCCTTAAACAATGTCACTCAACCTCTCGATAGTGCAAAGACTATAATTTCTAAATAATAAGTAATACCAACTGCCAGGTAAATCACAACACTCAGTTATAAAGGCCAGACCTGTGGCAGACCAGGTACAAATTGACTACAAATTGTTCTCTATAGAAACTGTGATATTAGCTGAAAACTGAGCTAGGCTAGCAGTTGTTCTCTCTGCTATTACATTAAATAGTTTACTGCAGCACTTAAAGGAAGAGCTTACAAAGGAAACAGAGCACTGAACTGTGGATATTAATAAGCATGGTGCAAAATTGCAGCCGTTTTGACAACCTTCGATCATCAATCAATTCTTTTCAGCAAATTTTGTTTAGTAAACATGAATAGTCAATTAGCTTTGATGGAATTTCTTTGTTGTAATAGCTGTATGTGTGTATGTGAATGTTGTACCGTGCCTCTGGGTGTAGGTAGAACTGTGTCTTACAGTGAATTTAGGGCGTGGATTTTGCCTTACCTGCTTGTTGGAAACTGGGCAGTTAAAATGTCCTGGTTTGGTTAACTGCCAGAAAGCCACCCAGATCCCGACATTTCCAATTTTAACACATTTTGCTGGATCAAGGATCAAGCACCAATTGAAAATCGGTGGAGTCCTATATAGTAACCAGGGTCTGATGACACTATCAGGCTCCAACAGTAATTCTAACTTGTGCCTGAGCAGGGAAGCTGCCTTTTCCACAAGGTGAAGGTGATTGGAAAGCTGAAGGGGCCTTCTTCAGGTATGCTTCCATAAGGTTCTCACTCTTTGTGGTGCCAGGAGGATGCTTTTCCTGATCCCACAAGGAAACTTTAGGCATCCCCCTACTCTGTACTCCTTGCCCACCACCCTTCACCCTGCCCCCAACCTCGCCTACTCTAGACTCCTCGGGATCTGTTCATCTGACTGCTAGCATCCAGACATGGGTTATTCAACTTCCTGGAGCCTGTCAGTTGCTTCTAACACACTTTCTGGGCAGTGAGTCAAACAATGGCATGTTGATGAGCTCTGGTGGTTAAAGTCACCATGACCTCACATTCTATGGACAGATGGATGAACAATAGGATTCCACCTGTAGGTAATGTTAGTGCCCCTTCCACTTAATTTTCACAACCTTACTAATATCTCACAGCCCTTGCAGTTTTTATCTTCAATTTGCTTCTTCAACATCTTTCCTGCCTCTCTTGAAGGCATTGGCTCCCTCACTTGGACACCATGGTTGCAGAGCACCTCAACATCTTGTATAAGTGCCATTGTTTATGAGTCAGACTTAACAGGAGGCTGTCAGACTGTGAAGGGCATATCAGCAGGGCTCGGTCATGTTGTCACCCAACATCCACAAACACATGTTTTAAGTATGAGCCCCCACCCCCACCCTCTCCACCACCACCGCCAGCCCCTACACCCTCTCACCCACCAACATCCCCACTCCACCACCCATATAGCAATCAGGAGTAGTAACTATGCTCTTTTTTCTTTAAGCCAAGGGCATTGCAGTCGTATAGGCCCCTAAATTGCTCCCCAAGTTGAGTTCAGCTAGCTGAGCATAGACTGGGATTTTTTCCTTGCCATATAAGTAGGAGCTAAAGAAGACTGCTGGTTAAATAAAGCATCTGTTACTTGTTTCTAAATCCTAACTGAATGAATGCTCATCATTAACCCTCATGTCACCTGCACTCCCACATATATAAACTCCAACTGCTGCGTGACGTTCATCAATAAATAGCAATCTCCAGGAGCATTCTCAAATAGCAAGTATTCATTTCGTCTACATATTCAACATGCCTTTTCTACATATTAGTTGAGATGGTAAAGGCAAAACTGTCTGTAAGTCATTCATTCAACATCCATTCATCAAATAATACCTCGGTTAGCATGCTTACATTGCAAAAAGGGAAGGATTAATAATAAGCACTTCACTCACATGCACACATTCAAACACTCAGGCTCAAACATACGTTGGGCTTGGTGTATATGTCATATTTTCTGAAGGAGATTTGATGGAAGTGTTGAAAACTTTGATTTTTCAATCTGGACTTGGCCTTTTTTGGGGGGCAGGGGAGGTGGTGGATGGAGAAAGGGTGACAGGAGGATGGTTTAATCTGTTAATAAAACCTGTACACTTAATCAAGGGACTGTACCATCAATGGCCATGTTCCAACATGACTCATCAGGGCATTTCTCCTATTACCTTTATTTATTTTATCCTAGGGTTACACATTTCTCAGACAGTGGGTCAGTACCAGCAGATGTAACATGCTATTCACACATATTGGCTCAGAGGATGGGGGAAAGCAGTAATACATCATAACACACACCATTCCTTGTGTTGAGCTCATAATCTGGGACAGCTGCAATTGTGGTAACATTTCAAACTGACAACCTTCAGAGGCCAACCATGGAAACTTAGCTAAGTTTGACAAATATATTTACACATATATGTAGGATTTGACAGATGCAAGAAGATACAAGTTTAGCATCAACATTTCTGGACACAGACCCAGTTTACATAAACTCAGAAAGTTGATCAAGAATTTAGATGTAGCTAAACAACTAGTCTTCTGTTTAAAAAAAACTGAAAAAGCACAACACTAAAAACTCTGTCCAAATACGCTATAAGTAGATGAATACTGCTCTATTCAGGCAAAACATCCTGCAAAATCAACTGCGATGGATTGGACACTGTTTCTGGGTGAAAAGCATTTCCCTGGCAAGTCTTGTTTTCTCAACTCTCAAATGACCGGAGTGCGAGGGGAAGACAAAGAAAGTGCTTCAAAGACAATGTGAAACTCTCTGAAGTGCCGTAGCATTGACATTAATGACTAGGAGGAGCTTGCTGCCAATTGTTCAAAATGGTGACAACTTGTCCATCAATCTGCATCAAGCTTTGAGCCACTTTAAGGATGAGGTAGAGCAATGGCAGAGAAGGAAAGAAAAGGAAGCAAATCCTGCACTCCGGATCCCACAACCTTGTGGGACATCTTGCCCCATGTGTTCAAAGTTCTGTGATTCAAGAATTGGTCTGTTCAGTCGCATGAAGACCCATTGCAGGAACTTGCGACCCTGAGGAGACATCATCCTCAAATCGAGAGACAGCTGGCGACAAATGCTCATTCTAAATTTAACCAGAAGAAAATGATGACTAAGGCAGATATTCTTTTTTGGTTAATTGCATAATGACAAATCACAACCAATTATTAATCAGTAAATGATAGATAGAAGTTTAGAGGAATTGATATCCAAGAGTATCAGCAAATTAGCCAAGTCACAAAATCCTGCTTCTCATTTTCCTTTTTTTGGGAAATAACCAAATATTTACATTTTTGCTTAAATTCATTTTTAATCCGTTTTATATCATGTACCTATAAAACTCTGAATGACAGAATCAGACAAAATATTATTTTTAATATTTTTAATGGCAGCAAAGTAATAACCACACAAACATATTACATAGTAAAGCACTTTTAAGGATTTAGCTGCAAGAATCCAATGGTTAAAAATTGCAGTGCAGATTGGAGCAGCTTGTAACATCTGATGACTAATCTCTCCACTGTTATGATCGATATAATTACTGATAGCTGCCAAGAAGTGCTGCCTCGCTCTATTCATGTGCCATTGGGAAATAGGGTCTGTTCAAGATCAGGTTCTCTCCACGATGACATGCCTGCTGATGGTAAATCAGAACTGAGGCAACCCTATAAAGCAGGCGAGGTAATCCAATACTTGATTCAGGTGGCTGTTGAACACTGACTGGCTTAACTGATAAATGGGGCCTGGACAGGTAGACGTTTGACTGCGAAGCTGAGATACTTCCCATGCGGCTGCATGTAGCCCTGCAAGTCAAGGTTCCAATGGTTGGGGTTATTGAGAAATAGCAGAAGCCTGCCAGAGATCTGTACTAGCAAATGGTGTTGTTTTAGTTGGGGGGGTAGGTGCTGAAATCGGCAGTCCACCTGCCATATTTAAATAAATATTCAAGGGTCAATGGAACTTGTTAACAAGCCAATTGGCCCTGATAATATGCTGCCCATGTCATAGTACGGTTGGCATGGAAGGGAGTGGGCAGGCTGTCTTTTTAAAAAACATTTTAAAAGAATGGGAAGGAATGGGGTTACTATCTTTGGAGGGTGCCATGTGCACATAGGGAGGAAGATCACCCCCCACTTCCTTCTTACCCATCAGCTTTATAAAACATGCCACCCCTTTGTGCCCCCCTCCCCTCCCTAAACTGCCCTCCCCGCCCAAGACCCTGGACTCACCTTGTTCCAGGATCCATGGGTCTTCTTCTTGAGCTTGTTTGCAGTCCCAGCAGCGCCCACTAATGTGCTCTTGGTGCTGCCAGGACTGCTGGAGCTGCCGGCCAATCCAATTGATGGTGGGGCTTCCCGCCCACTGAGGGAGTCCAACTAGCAACCAGTTTAGCCCAGCTGCTGCACATTATGGCTGCGGGGTGGGCTGGCATCCAGCGAGTCAGCTTCACGCCAACTTTGCTTCAGGGGGTGGGGGGGATGGGTAGGCTGGTGAGCTGTCTGCCCTCCCCACCCCCCCCAAACCCCCCCCCCCCACCCAATAATATGCTGCCCATTATGTCTCAAGCTCCAGCCCCCAGCTCCATTCCTGCTGCAGTCATATTTGAATCTCCTGTACCAACTCCCTCTGTGTCTGAGTGAATTTGCCAGTTGTGAGTTTAGGGCAATTTATGAATTATATTCATGTTCCCTAGTGTGGGCCTGAGATTGTCTGAACTGGTATAACCTAAGATCTTTAATGACAGTCATAGACGATCATAAGCAACGACACCATCTTATGCGCACACGTCCAGGGAGAGGAGAACTGAACCAGAGCCCTGAAGTCCCAGCTCATCACTCTCCCTCACATGCATTATCTTTTTCTGCCACCCATTCTGGGTGAAACTGGAACCCTTGTGTTATGGTGCACTCAGTAAATATCTTCAAGTTAGAGGAAGATATCACAGCAGAGAAATAAGTCACTTTCAGTCAATATAGGCTGGGTTAAATGATCCCATATGTAAACATGAACTTAGATAATCCTGTATTGTGTCAACACTAGAGGCCAATGGAACATGGGTGAGTTTATACAGAGCCAGTTCTGTGTGTCTGCATATTTATGCCGTGATGCACTGGAGACTAGAACACTAGATTCTGACAACAGATTGCAAGACCCACAAAAAATTTTGAAAGTCATTTATGGTTCTTTATGTTTGGGAGAGCTGTTGACTGTGAGAGATTTGTATCTGCCAACAACAGTGAATGGGCAATAACACATATGGCACTACATAGCCTCATAATTCTGTATGTTTGTTAAATAACCATCAAAAATGGCAACTGATTTTAGTAACACAAATATCAATTTGTCAGCATTTGGATTTTTAAATACCTTGAATTTACTGTCGCGACCAAGATACCACAAGCAGAATGTTGCATAAGCTCAATTCACAATGTGTTGTCAAATCCCAGTCAACGTAGACAAACAAAAGTTCCATTATGGACCGTCTGTTTCTAGGCAGGGAGTGGGTTTGACTTTTGCTGGATAGGAAATCTGGGGAAGGCACAGTTGTTCTTGAATTTAACAACAGTTGGCAAGATTGAGGGGCTGGCTAACTGTCAGGTGGGAAAGCCGGTGGTAGTAGGCTGCAGCTAGGAACCAGAGAGGAGGGAGGGGGAAACTCTGTGATGGGGGGAGGGGAGGAAATCATGGATGGCAGGTTGCGGGAGGATAGGTCACTTGGGGTGGGGCTGAAGTGTCAATCATGGTCAGGAGGGGTTGGGGGCCAACCCCCAACGGGGGCGACGCACACCTGCTCCTTCCTGCCTGACAGCAGTGCAGGAAAGGCACTTACCTGCCCAAGCTGATAGTTCCCAGGCTCTGGGAAACCTGGCAGCTTCAGCATTCCACTTGCGTGCATTAGGCAGTGTGTGTACAATACCATCAGGAAAGGCAGGTTGTCAATTACCATACATTAAATGTTCAGTTACAGGGTTATTTTGAGACACTTTTGAGTTTAACAGCGGATCTGCTGGTTTCCCATTGTTCTCAGAAACTGGCCAGTGAAAGCCAGGTGAGTTCACAGCAGGAACTGAGGGGGCTGAATCAATCTCAGGAAAATATGCTGACAAATAATCAATACTCACAGCTGTTTTCAAATGCTTGTGGAAAAGGATTTGTTCACAGTACTTTTGCTGTGAGGTTACTTTCTACATGAGGGTTTGTTCAGATCAGGAATGAATGCCGCTTATCCACCAGAGATTGGACCTCACATGAGCACGAAGATGACGAGCAACAGTATCAGCAACAGCACCTGAAGACTGCCGGTCACACAGTTATAACTCTTTTGAGGTTAAATTACATCAGTTCTGTCTTGGATTCGAACCGAGGATGCTGAGAGCACAATGGAGAGTACAAATCACTTTACTCATGGCACCATACATCAGCTGATATTGCACAGCAGAGAAGGGACCACAGAGAGGTTCATCTCATACGAAACAGGGTCTACCACAAGAGGGCCAGCTTCTTTGACTTATCAGTGTCTCAGAAGACTGAGGATCACACGTCAGGTGGTGGCAGTCATCTGTAGCCTCCTTGAAGAATACCTGCCACCTGCTGGACACAGTGGTCACGCATTGGCCACACCAGTTGCTGTCAAATATTCAATTTTTTCCCCCCGGAACCCACAACTGTATAAGACAGGTGACTAATGACTTATTTGCCAGGATGAGCAATTATAACAACTTTGCCTTTGATGGTGCGAGCCAGAAGTAGTGAGTGCTCTGGTCTCTAAGTTGCTGTGCGCCATCACCTACAGTTGTGCGGCAATCTGGAGCAACCAGGATTATTAGTCAACCACAAGAGCTTCCATTCCATCAATGTGCAGCTGGTGTACAGAACAATGGGCAGAAATTTGCACCAAGAGGGTGGGCATGCGCTGGACCCGCTCGAGCGTAAAATGATGTGTACCAACGTCATTGGAGTTGGCAACGCACTAGCCGACAATTAACAGGTCTATTAAGGCCACTAAAGTGATAATTGACTGAAATTTTTCATTGCCCATCCAACCTTATGGTTGGCGGGCAGGCGAAAAGGCAAAGCGGCCTTTGGATATTTTAGGAAACCTCATCCATGGGCGGGTGTGGTTTCCAATAGCAATTCAAAATTAAATACCTTTTTAAAACTTTGATTCATATCATGTCCCAGCTCATGAGTCACATGAGGGGACATGTTTTTAACAGTGGTAATTTTTTTATTTCGGTGCTTTTAAAACTTGGTTGCATGCACTTGCGCGCATGCGCGAACTTTCGCACTCGCCCTCCTCCCGCCCCATCCCGGCAGCGCTGAGCGTTGTAGCACTCGTTTCACGCTGGCTGCCCATTAATTGGCCAGCCAGCATGGAATCAATGTCGAGGCCTAGTCGCAGCTTCACGACTGCTTCCGGGCCTGCCCTGAATGCCCGCCCGACAAAGTAAAAATTCTGCCCAATGTTTCTGCAGGTGTGCACAGGATTCCCAGAATGATGCTTTCATCCTGCAGCGTTCCAAGCTCCCTGCTCTCTTCAGACATGGGAACAGACTTAACAGATGGTTATGAGGTGACAAGGGATACCCACTGTAAACTTGGGCATGACATCCATCTGAAACGTTACATTCATGCCCAACAGCACCACAATGAATGTCATAGTACCAGCAGATATTAGCAGTGATTGAGCAGACCATCAACATGTTGAAGAATGTGCACAGATTTGGGACGGTGCCCTTTAGTATGCCAGGATCTCTAGAATGATCATGGTTTGTTGCATTCATGATCTGTGTGCAGGGAATTTTGGGCACACTTGTACAAGCATCTTTTTAATTTCTGGCTTTAATCCCTGTCAGGTCACATTTTAGCAATGATGCTTTGTATCCCATCCATGAGCTCAAAGGGGCAGTGTTTTCCTATTCAATCATTTTAACATCATTATAAAAGAGCAGAGAATAATGATGGGATTATAAACTCAATGGTGCTATTCTTTATGGTGACACAAATACAGAGCTGTAGTAATTCCATTGTGAAAGTTTGGATTATTACGTAATATCTACTATATGAGGAACATACCTTGCTGTGAAATTTTCAAGAACACTATCTGCCCATAAACTCCTGTTCTAATAATTGATCTTCCAACTTCAAAGAATGGATGCCCAGTGCAAACCTTCAAATGAAGTTTTAATTTATTGCATTTATTGCTGTTTATTTTTTTCAAATTCCAGCGCACTTTAACACACAATGAGATACAATTCACAAGTGCCAGACATATACTTAGAATAAACAATAAAACAGAAATGACTCACTCTAATCCCATTGATGTCAACCCACACAGTTGTACTGTACAGTCATATCTCTAACTAACATCATCAACTAAGTCCCAAATCTCTGCTTGCAGGAGTATAAGATTCATCTTTAATAAACTGATGTTTCACACTACAGGGTCTGGCAATGAACACTACTTCACAAAGTGGCAATATATACTGCTGCATTGACTGGTAATATATTCTACCCTAAGAATGGCAGCAAACAATGCTGCAGAGATTTGTACTATCTGTCAGCCTACTGCTGTTTCAGGCAATACTTACTATTCCATCGAATGGCAATACATACATTACTCAACAGTCTGAAAGGACACATTATCTAATGAAGCACATTATATCATCGGCAGACAATGTACATATTCCATGGATTGAAAACTCAAGCTATTAAACAGACTGGCAATATGCGTTACCCCTATACAGTGACAATATACTCCTCGGAGTGACAATATACATTACTGTATACACTGGCATGGCAGAAAACTCCATGGACTGGCAGTACCTATGGAATCAGGGGACAAGTGGCAGAATGAATTTCTCGTTGACTTCAAAGCAGAGAATGGGAGCAAAGGGTAGTTATTTAGGGTGGCAGAAGGTAGGAAGTGGTGATCCACAAGTATCTGTGCTGGGACCACTGCTGCGCAGTTTTCAATAACAGTTTGGGCTTTGAAATCAAAAATACAATTTTAAAATTTGCAGTTGACACCAAGTTGGGACAGATAGTCAATACCAAGGAGGGCTGCAACATATTAAAGGAGGGCATTAATAAACTTGCAGAATGGGCAAATAAGTGGTAAATGAAGTTAAACACATAAATGTGAGGAATTATATTTTGGTAGGAAGAATAGGGAGGCCACTTGTTATTTGGAAGATGCAAGCCTAGGTTGAGTTAGAGGAATAAAGGGAGCCCAGAACACAAAAATACCAATTACCAAAAGTTTGCATAGGTTAGCAAGGCCATAAAAAAGCAAACCAACTTTGAGGCTTTCTAGTGGGGTAGAATTGAAAAGTGGGGAAGTTATGCTAAACCTCTATTGATCCTTGGTTAGACCAACTTAGAGTACTGCATGCGATTCTGGCCGCCATATTATTAAAAGGATATAGGCACTATAGAGGGTGCAGAGAAGATTTACAAGGGCGATAACCAGAAATGTGTGGTTATACATATCAAGAAAGGATTGAAGGGCTGGATTTCTTTTCTGTTTAAAAAAGAGGGCTGAGGGTTGACCTAACAGTAGTCTTTAAATAATGAAAGGTTTCGATAGAGTGGATGTGGGGGGAATGTTCCTTCTTGTGTGGAAGACCATAAACCATAAAGCGAGTAGTTGGCTGCAACGATAGATGTAGATGAGAAAAGTTGGGAGGAGGCTCGAGTGAAGCATAAACACCGACATTGGCTGGCTGGGCTGACTGGCCCGTTTCTGTACTATATGTCCTGTGTAATCCTATGTAATGCCACCATATAGAATGGCAATACATGTTACTCTATAGACTGGTAAAATATGCTACTCCACAGACTCAACAAATGACAGTAAACCACATTTTG
The DNA here is from genome assembly GCF_017639515.1 of Carcharodon carcharias. Classification (NCBI taxonomy): domain Eukaryota; kingdom Metazoa; phylum Chordata; class Chondrichthyes; order Lamniformes; family Lamnidae; genus Carcharodon; species Carcharodon carcharias. Next base: position 198,630,730 of record NC_054468.1, on the reverse strand, counting down.
GAAGCTTATTGAGTGTGACTGTTTTTTCTGTGCATTGCGCTATTCAAAAAGTGTCTTGTTATTGTTAAATGGGCTGGCAATGTAATCACTGTTGTGAAATCTCAATCTTGGTAAATTCTTCAACTGACAGCTAAATCTGCTGACCAGGAAGATGTTGTTTTATCCACATATCCAACACTAGCCAATTAATAGCCCACCAAGACACTCCCAATCATCAGTAATGTGATGGAAGAAGTTGTCAATAAATAGATTGCTTTCATCCTTTATTTATCAAGCTTATCGCTTTCCTTTACTACCCTACCATATATTATCTTTGTTGCAAGTTGTGCAACAGCTCCTAAATTGAAACTGCCCTCCCCACTGCTATATTCTGCTTACTCCATGGAGTCAGTTCTGACAAATTAAGAAGGGTCACTAAATAAATCATATTGTTTAATATAGCCTTAAATTATATATTCTTTGGCACTGAATGTTTCTGCTTGCAGATCTACACATTAAAATTGAAAATAAGTGTTTACCTTTCTAACATACATGAGCAAAACCATCACAAACTGGGAGAATAATGAAGTGTCAGTTGTGGCACAGAGGTACAGTCTTGCCCCTGATTCAGAAACTTGTGGGCTAGAGAGCAAAATCTACATGATAGCCAGGTGCAGTACTGAAAGAATGCAGCATTATCAGGGATGCTATCTAGGAGGAGATGCTAAACCAAAGCCCCCATTCCATTGCAACCTTGGCCTGAGAATGTATAAGACTGATCAGCCTTGCCCAAGAGTTTTTTGACTGTTTACTCCAACTTTGATCCCGCTTATGACCCAGTGAAATGAAGTACTGTAGTTTCTAAAAGCACTCATCTTTTTTCCCTTTGGTATATCGATTCTTCACTATCTGTTGTCTGACTAGCCCCGATACATATGAGCATGACTCATAACAGTATCATTTATATTCTGTGTTTTTATCAATTCATTTGTAAATAGCTTTGGGAATGCCAATATGAAGAAGTTATAAGTTCCTCTAAGATCCCAATTCCACTAATGTGATGAAGAACAGGGAGTTCTCTGTGGTGTCTGGACCGATATTTACTGGTCAACCAATATTACTAAAACAGATTATCTGCTCATTATCTCATTATACTTTCTGAGGCCTTGCAGTGTACAAAGTGTTTGCCGCAGTTCCTACGTTACAACAGTGACTGGCCTTCAAAAGTACTTCAATGGCTGGAGTTCTTTGGGGCATGCTGAGATCGCAAAAGGTGCAATATAAATAGAAACCTTATTTTGTTTCAATACATTTACTGTTTTTCTTTCCCTCATCATTTTTTTCTGTTCACTCCCAAACTCCTTGACTCCTTGCTGAACTATGGTTTTATATGATGTTGGCTGCCGTCCATTACCTCGCCCAAATGACCATCATTCATGTATAAGCCTTGATGGTGAATGTTGGCAGTTACTTGCCTCCCAGGGATATTTAAGCCAAGCCAGTTTTGTCCTCACCTGACCTCCACACACTATACACACTTCCAGCAGGGGTTGCTGGCTAGCCAAGGGAAAGAACAGGGGTATTGATGCCAATTGCAAAGTCCCTCTAGCTGCCTTAGTTGGAAACAACAAACTCAGCACAAGCCATTGATCAAATCCTATTTGCCCTAGTTGCCAACAGGTGTTCAATGAAGTATGACAGAAAACATAATTTTGAGCTGGAGAAAATAGCCATTAAAAGAATGCTGCAATAATTGAAAGAAAGACTTGGGGCAGGATTTTCCCATCGTCCAGCAGGCACGACGGGCGGGCCCGGGAGCGGCCATGCAACAGTCCGCCGCCCGCGATCGGGCCCCGAACGCGATTTCATGCTGGCGGCCAGCCGGTGTGAAACACACGTTGACAGCCTCAGCACTGCCGGGGTGGGGGGCAGGAGGATCGCAAGTGCTAAAGTTTGCTCATGCATGGGGGAGCGCTCACTGAAAGCTCCCCGAAGGCACAGAGCAGCCTCACGGAGCTGAAGATTTTTTAAATGATAAATGAAGAATCTACAATTAATGCAAACATGTCACCACATGACTCGGTCACGTGAAGAGGGACATGTTAAAATGAGTTTAAATTTTTTAAATATTTTTTGTTGTATCCATTGTTGGAAACCTCATTCCACCTGTGGATTAATTGAAAATCCTGGCCTTGCATTCATAAAGCTTTTTTAATACCACAGGATCTCTCAGAGCACTTCATTGGTGGAGGTAAGCACCAGGAAAGGCACCCATGGCATTTTACAGGCCACTGCATCTGCAAACCTGCCTGCCTGGGAGCATAAAGTTCTGCCTGTACATCTTCCAAATGTTGTTCAGAGAAGCACAAAAACATTAAATATTTCAGTGAAATATTTCGTAATAGTTCTGCCACAAAATGACAGAGATATAACTTATGGTAACCTAGGAAACGCAGAGTGCTTTTTAAAAAAAGAAACAAATTAGTCAAGAATCAGACAATTGTGTAATTGGTGGAAAAATCTGAACAAGATCTGTCATGCAACAAAAAGCACAGTAACCTTTGTGCTTTCTACTTGTTGAGTTACAAAGGCAGAGCATGAAGCCTCAGAAATCTTTAAGGCCACTTCAAATATTATTTTAACTGAATAATGAAACCTGTACATGTCTGGACTAAGTTTGGTTTCAAAGCAGCATTTTGGCATTTTGTCAGACAGCACTGCATTGCCAACATTAACCTTTAAATGTTTGTAAGAAAAGATATATTGTTTGTCAAATATTCTTGTAGGAAATTTGTTTTAAAAAAGGTATCATTCCATACTTGTTACATATCTCAGCTTTAATTAATGTGGGGGATGATGGTGCAGGGGAATGGAACATGTTTCCACCCGACATCTGATGACAGACTGAAGAGATTAGTTTTCAAGTTTGATTTCAGGCCAAGAAATTTGGTTGTAAAACCAGTGTTGAATCCTCTAAGCAAGAGCAGTAAACAAACCTCTGTGGACTGGCCAGGGGACAAGGGTTAACAATAATCAGTATTAGGCTGCCAGGTACAAAGGCTGATTTCCTCCACGTCCTCTTATTACCAGGGACACAAGCTTGTATCTCCCACCTCATCTTACTACACAGGCCCATTCCTCCCATTAGTACCAGGGATGCAGGCTTTTTGTCTCCATCTACTGCTTCAATGAGGGATGAAAGCTTATCTGCCGCAACTCATTTCCACAGGGAACAGAAAATTGTTGCCTTCACCTGCTATTTGATTGAGAGGGGCACAGTCCCATTCCTCCCACCTATTAAAATGGCAATAAAAACAGTCCTGTTTCCCATCAATTAGTCTAACAGGACCACACATTCAATCATTAGCATTGACCTCTGCAATTCTTTGGAGTATGCAGCTAATTGTAGATGCAAACAGCAGTTTTGTGATATTGTCTAAATCTGCTTATTAAACATATGTTAAATTGTGTTTCAGGGACTGGAAGAAACAATGCCAAAAAGACAATTTTGGATTGTTGGAAATATCAATGTGAAACCTAGTGAACCCTGTGGCTATGGACAGACTTCAGGAAATGATATCCTGTAATATTAATTTCCAGCACTTTGGGAGAGCTCTAACATTTAGGTGGATCACTGGGCTGAAACTGGCAGCAATACAGCACTAAGTAGACATGTATATTTAGCCTCAGGACCTGTATGTTTGACACAGGACAATCCTAGGCCAGATTTCCACGGCCCTCCCTCTCACTTCCCTATCACAAAAATACTCTATAGCTGGAGGCAATGAACACTGAATGGAGCTATTGTTTAAACCGGCTGTGCTTCCTCGTCTTAATCTTGTGTACTTGAATGCTATTCATTTGATATGCCTTAGTGTAGATTAAATCATCCCTTTTAGCAAATCATTTCCATCATGCAAAGCCTGCTTAATTATGCCAGGAATCATTTGGTGCCTGACAACATTCCACCTGTAAAATAACCACATCCTAATTAGTGACCCGCACTACTTGATAAATGCAAAAATCACTCTGTCATCATTGTCATCGGTTGTCCCTCAATTCAAGGATGAAGCTCAGGGACTCTGCCATGGCTCTTCATGTGAGTGAAGAGGCCAATTCTCAATCCACAAATCGTTGAGCACATGGGCAACAAGTCCCGCGAGGTAGTGGGATCCACAGGATTTGCTTCCCATTTTTCCTTCCCTGTCACCGCTCTGCCTCATCATTAAGATGTTGTGACTGAAAGTGTGATGCAGCTTAATGGACAAGTTTTGGTTGTCAACATTTGAATGTCCAAGAAACTTCATCACAATCCTGCAATTATATGACTGCTACTATCTTGAGTGGGAGATCTGAAACAGGCGCCTTCAAAATCTGGCCCGAAGTTAAGCAAGGCTGTGTGCTATTTACAATCTACCTGACAGCGGCTATTAAGCTCAACAAAGATCAGCTGCCCTCTGATGTCAGTATTAAATACCACCTAGATGGATCATTCTGCAACAGAAGTCAATGCAGTCTGAAAACAAGTACTCTGTCACCATTATACACTTCTACACTCTCTGCCCTTGTGGAAATCTTTTGGTTTCAAAATCTCTTTCATGTAACATCTGTAAGAACTAACAATCTGTATAGGCAAATCCTAGATGTATGAAACAGAACAGCAAGTACACCTAACCCCAAACAATAATCTGTAGGAGGGTCATACTGACTCAAAGCGTTAACTCTGATTCTCTCTCCACAGATGCTACTAGGCCTGCTGAGTTTTTCCAGCATTTTCTGTTTTTGTTTCAGATTTCCAGCATCCACAGTATTTGCTTTTATATTAATCTGTAGGAACTGGCAAAGAAAAATTAAAACCACCAATGAACTTTTAATATTTATTTTCATCTCAAAATTGTACTGCAGGACAAGAAATGATTTAAAGGGGTGAAGTAAATATCATTGTTGAACATTAGCAATGGAGTAAAATTTGTTTGTAAATATGCAACGTAATGCTATTAAAAAGAAAAATTGCTAAGTAATTTGCAGTGCATGTCACTGAGGTGAAATTTGCTCTGGACTTTTAAGTTCTCTTATGTTCCAAAACAACAATGATCTCCATATAATTAAAAGCTGATTCTGTGTTTTTACAATATCTGATATGCATTAGGAAACAAAAGTTACCACTCAGAGGATTACAGCTTAACTTTTGCAGTAGTAAAACTATAAATCATATATTTTACAAGGAGTTTAAAAATTATTGTGGTACTACTGTCTCTTGGTGATGGTGATGTCTCCAATGTAAACAATCTAAATAAGAAAGCTGAGTACAAATCATGCAAAATTCCAGGTGATAATTTCTGCTAAACATACGTACATAAAGACATACAAATTAGGAGCAGGAGTAGGCCATTCGGCCCCTCGAGCCTGCACAACCATTTGATAAGATCATGTCTGATCTGATTGTGGCCTCAACTTCACTTTCCAGTCAGCCCCCGACATCCGGTGACTCCTTTGTTAGTTAACAATCTATCTAACTCAGCCTTAAAAATAATCAATAAGCCTGCCTGCACTGCTCTCTGGGGAGGAGAGTTCCACAGACTAACAATGCTCTGAGAGAAAAAGATTCTCCTCATCTCTGTTTAAACGGGAGACCTCTTATTTTTAAGTGGTGTCCCCTAGTTCTTGCCTCTCTCATATGGGGAAACATCCTCTCAGCATCCACACTATCCAAGTCCCCTCAGGATCTTATATATTTCAATAAGATCCCCTCTCATTCTTCTAAAGGCCTATAGATACAGGCCCAAATTGTTCGACCTTTCCTCATAAAATAACCTCTTCATTCCAGGAATCAGTCGTGTGAACCTCCTCTGAACTGCTTCTAATGCAATTACACACTTTCTTAAGTAAGGAGACCAAAACTGTACACAGTACCCCAGATGTAGTCTCACAAACGCTGTGTACAAATGTAGCAAAACTTCCCTATGTTTATAGTTCATTTCACGACAACATTCCATTTGCCTTCCCAATCATTTGCTGTACCTGTATACTAACTTTTTGTGATTCTTGTACCAGGACACCCATAGCCCTTTGTACCACAGAGTTCTGCAATATATCTCTCTCCATTTAAAGAATAAACTGTTTTTCTATTCTTTCTGCCAAAGTCGACAAGTTCATATTTTCCCACATTATACTCCATCTACCAGTTTTTTGCTCACTCACTTAACCTATCTAAATCCCTTTGCAGACTCCTATGCCCCCTTTACAATTTACTCTCCTTTGTGTCATCAGCAAATTTAACAACCATAAATTCAGTCCCTTCATCCAGGCCATTAATATAGGTTGTAAATAGTTGAGGCTCCAGCACAGATTCCTGTGTCAGCTCCACTGGTTACAGCTTGCCAGCTCAAAAATGATCCACTTAACCCTACTCTCTGCTTCCTGTTGGTTAACCAATCCTCTATCCATGCTAATATGTTACCACCTACACCATGAGCTCTTATTTTGTGTAGTAACCTTTGACATGGCACCACATCAAAATCCTTTTGGAAATCCAAATGCACCACATCTACAGGTTCCCCTTTATCCACATTGCTTGTTACTTCCTCAAAGGACTCTAATAAATTAGCCCTTTTACCTCTTGATTTATATTTATTTCTGTGATGTTATTTGTGACCTTTACAGTGAAGACAGACACAAAATATCTATTCAACACTTCCGCCATTTCTTTATTTCCCATTACTAATTCTCCAGACTCACTCTCTAGAAAATCCATGCTAACTTTTGTTACTCTTTTCACTTTGAAATACTTGTAGAAACTTTATGATCTATTTTTATGTTTCTATCTAGGTTTTGATCATACTCTAGTTTCTCCCTCATTACATTTTTTGGTCATTCCTTGCTGGTTTTTAAATTCTTTCCAATATTCTGACCTACCACTAATCTTCACAGAAGAAAACTTATTTGCTCTGCTATTGCACCCATATTGAGTGGAACAATTTCCTCTACCTCCATAACTTTGAAGTTTTTATGCATTCATGGAATGTTGGCATCACTGGATAAGCCAGCATTTATTGCCCATCCCTAATTTTCCTTGAAAAGGTGGCAGTGAGCTGCCTTCTTGAATTGTTGCAGTCCTTCTGGTGAAGGTACATCCATGGTAGCTAGGTATATGAGTTCCAAGGCTTTGACCCAGCACCGATGAAGGAACGGCAATATTTCTAAGTGAGGTTAGTGTACGACTTGGAGAACTTGGAGGTGGTATTCTCATGTGCATGCTACTGCTATCTGTAAGATATACATGTCATGCTTAAATTTTTCTTAACAACATTGTAGTGAAGCAGTTTTGGGCATTTTATTATGTTAAAGGGTCTATTTAAATATGCATTATTGTATCGTGGGCATGCATAACACAATCTGTAACTTCATTGCACAGCATACCGCCACTCTACCATTACTATCCAGCCAGGGGATCAACCCTGGTTCAATGAAGAGTGCAGGAGGGCATGCCAGGATCGAGCAGCACCAGGCAAACCTAAACATGAGGTGTCAACCTGGTGAAGTTGCAACAGAGGACTACTTGCAAACCAAACAAGAGAAGCAGCAAATGAAAGAGCTACCGACGGATCAGATCTAAGCTCTGCAGTCCTGCCACATCCAGTCGTGAATGGTGGTGGACAATTAAACAACTCTCTGGAGGAGGAGGCTCCACAAATACCCCCATCCTCAATGAAGGAGGAGCCCAGCACGTCAGTGCAAAAGGCAAGGCTGAAGCATTTGCAGCTATCTTCAGCCAGAAGTGCTGAGTGGGTGATCCATCTCAGCCAGCTTCTGAGGTCCCCAGCATCACAGATGCCAGTCTTCAGCCAATTTGATTCAGTCCATGCCGTATCAAGAAATGGCTGAGGCACTGAACACAGGGAAGGCTATGGGCCCTGCCACCATTTTGGCAATAATACTGAAGACTTGTGCTCCAGAACTAGCAGTGCCCCTAGCCAAGCTATTCCAGTACAGTTACTACACTGGCATCTACCCGGTAATGTGGACAATTGCCCAGGTATACCCTATACACAAAAAGCAGGACAAATCCAACCCGGCCAATTACCGCCTCATCAGTCTACTTTTGAGTGTCGGCAAAGTGATGGAAACTGTCGCTGACTGTGCTATCAAGCAGCATGTACTCAGCAATAACCTGCTCACTGATGCCCAGTTTGGATTCCGCCAGGGCCACTCAGCTCCCGATTTCATTACAGCCTTAGTCCAAACATGACAAAAAAGTTGAACTTCAGAGTTGAGGTGAGAGTGACTGCCCTTGGCATCAAGGCAGCATTTGACCGAGTGTGGCATCAAGGAGCCCTAGCAAAACTGAAGTCAATGAGAGTCAGGGGAAAAATTCACCATTGGTTGGAGTCATACCTAGCACAAAGAAACATTGTTGTGGTTGTGGGAGCCAATCACCTCAGTCCCGGGGCATCACTGCAGAAGTTCCTCAGTGTAGTGTCCTCGGCCCAACCATCTTCAGCTGCTTCATCAATGACCTTCCTTACATCATAAGGTCAGATGTGGGGATGTTCACTGATGATTGTACAATGTTCAGCATCATTCATGATGCCTCAGGCACTGAAGCAATGCATGTCCAAATGCAGCAAGACCTGGACAATATCCAGGCTTGGGCTAGTGGTAAGTAACATCCCCACCACACAAGTACCAGGCAATGACAATTTCCAGCAAAAAAGAATCTAACCATCTCCACTTGATATTTGATGGCATTACCCTCACTATCAACATCCTGGGGGTTACCATTGACCAGAAACTGAACTGGACAAGCCATATAAATGCTATTGCTACAAAAGCAGGTCAGAGGCTAGGAATTCTGCAGAGAGTAACTAATCTTCTGACTCCCAAAAGCCTGTCCACCACCTATAAGGCAAAAAATTTTGTAATGGAATACTCTCCACTTGTCTGGATGAGTCCAGCTCCAACACTCAAGAATCTTGGCACCATCCAGAACAAAGCAGCCCGCTTAATTGTCACGCCTTCTACCGACAGTAGCTGCAGTGTGTCCCAGCTACATGATGCACTGCAGTAATTCACCAAGGCTTCTCTGATAGAACATTCCAAAGTCACCACCTCTACCATCAAGAAGGACAAGATTAGCAGACACATGGGAACACCACCAACTGAAAGTTCCCCTCCAAGACACACACCTTCCTGACTTGGAAATATATCGCCGTTCCTTCACTGTTGCTGGGTCAAAATCCTGGAACTCCATCCCTAACAGCATTATGGGTGTACTTGTACCACATGGACTGCAGCGGTTCAAGAAGATAGCTCACCACTGCCTTCTCAAGGGATATTAGGGATGGGCAATAAATGCTGCCCTAGGCAGTGATGTCCACATCCCATGAATGAATTTTTAAAAAATGAGCATACAATTTCCTTCCTCCTATCCTATTTCTCATTAAATTTTTTCAACTCAACTTGTGAACTTGCTGAGAGCTTAAACAGTGAGGTTGATATTGTCTTCCCAGTTGTGAACTTTTGTCCATTTTCCTGGCACTTACAGAAATCTTTCTTGATCAAGGTGCATCGAGCAGGCACCCCAGCCTTATGGGATCCCACCATTTCCTGGTTATGAAATCCTGGTGATGTTGCAATGGGACCACTGCTACAGCACCAGAATGAGCAGAAGAGAAATATGGTCTGAAAGTTAGCAGGCAAATAAATTCCGGGAATCATTACAGCCAAGCTGAATTCTGTCTGCATCCAATGTCGACACGTTCACTTTTCAAGAGGAGTAATTGGATAGCGAATTTGTTGTGGAATATGTCTCTCCAGAACAACACAATATTTAATGGTCACTCCTTACAACTTCCTTACAGTAATGGTCTTATTAGAATTTTTTTGTAAAGTTCCTTGCAATCTAGGATTGAATGAGCAAGAATAGATTACATCTTAAAACCACGGTGGCCCTCATATTATGATCCCAAAATAAACAGTCATGTTGGCCTGATGTGTGAATGTACCTGTACACAGAGCAGATGGCATGAGACTTGATGAGGGTTACCAACATTCCAGGATTTTCCTGTGTGTTTCTTTCATTTTCTTTGAACACTCTTGTTTGTTACTCATAAAAATGTTGGAAATAGGAAATAAGGTTGTTTGACTGAGTGGGGGCAGGAGGTCACGTGATGAATTCTCCAGAGATATCACCATCCAAAGTTGGTGACTCTAGTACTGACTCTTCTTTTGACTAAGCAACAGGCAAGGAACAGCTTGCCCGGGGCATATTCAGTTGTGATTGCAAAATCTGACCAGGAACCAGTTCCTTTTGCTTGTCAAAAAAGAGGAAATTGTGATGGTGACAGAAACAATTGCCAGCCGCAATAGCAAGTATCATCCCATTCCCGCTTCATTATTATGCAGCCACAGGAAACATGCTATATCACTGGCGGGTGGCCTCCAATTTGCCCACCATGGCATTATCTCACAACTTCCTCACACGGGGCGCCATATTTAAACTGCAGTCGCCCACACTCACTTCTCAATGCTTGCAGTCCAGGGCTGCTCCGGTGAAGACATGGCATCAAAAGCCAAGAAGAGTGCAGCCCTCCAATTCAGTGATGCATCCCCAGGATGCCTTCTGGATGCTGTGGAGGCCCATCATGATGTCACTTACCCTGGCTCTGGCTTCAGGTGACCCATCAGTCTTACCACTCTGGCTTGGGAGGCGGTGGCAGAGGTGTCAGTCCCAACGATGCACACAAGAAGTTGGTCATTTAGTGCAGAAAATGGGTGAATCATCTCATTCATGCTGCCAGGGTAAGGCAACTATCCCATCACTCTAAACTCGAAGAGCAGGATTTTTACCTCACTGATGGGCCTGGGAGCGGCTGCAAAACCAAACACCACCGCAATTAGGCCCTGACCGTGAATTCACACTGGCTGGCCAATATTGGCCATCCATTGTGAATCGTGTGCTGAAACGCTGCCTGGATGTGAGGGGAGGAAGGTGAGCGTGGAAGTCAGCACATGTGCACAAGTCTGCTCAGTGAAAGCTCTCTGAAGGCACAGAGCAGCCTCAGGGAGCTGAAGATTTCTAACATTAAAAATAAAGATTTTAAAACTAAGGTAAACGTCCCCTCATGTGACTCGGTCACATGAGCAGGGACATGTTAAAAATGAGATTTAAAAATTTTTATTTTTAATTAACAACGAAAACCTCATCCCGCCTGTAGATGAGGTTTCCTCAAAAATCCAAAGGCCGATTGGCCTTTTCGCCTGCCCGCCAACTGTAAGGCTGGACAGGCAGGGAAAAATTCACTTCAATTAATTTATTAATGAGCTTAACAGGCCCCTTAATTGTTGGCAGGCACACTGCTGTCTCCTGGGTGCGCCTGCTGACCGAAATATCGCGCTCGCCCAAAGTCATCGTATGCTATTTCACACTCGTGCGTGTTGAGTGCACACCCGCAAGCGAAGCGGAAAATCCAGCCCAAACGCTCACAAACCCATCACACATTCACTGGCTTCTCACTCAGTGCCAGCTCAAAAGACAACACCAATCACTCTCTCACACGCACCCTCACATCTCCATCCGACCTCATCTCTTCTGGAGACTGCCTCCTCAGTCCTTACCATCTTGAGTCCACTTGCACAGATCAGCATGGGCCCTCCCACACACCCTGGGATACCCCTTCTTCCCCAGTACAGCCCTCGCCCTGCAGCCTCTTCACTTGCCTGAGGCCACCTCCCCCTTCGTCAAGCAAGCCTTAGCTCTGCAGCCATTGAAAAGCCACCACCATCTTAAGGCTGGTAGGTCGAAGCCTGCCCGTGAGCCCCCCTAAAAGTGATGTGGTGCTGCCTGCCTTGCTGATGACTGCGAGTGGTGCTAAAGCAAGGTAAGCAAACAAACCTTGAAATCCTGAGCGAAGTGCAGCTCGCCAGGTGCACCTCACTTATTTACAGTTGTGAAACACATTGGTGTGCCTGGAAGATCCAGTATGGGAGGATGATTCCGGTGAGAGTGTTCCCGACGTGCAGTGGTGGGAAATGCGACCTGCCATTGATGGGTGGAGCGGACGATCACAAACTGGTTTCACAATGGTGTGAAACCGAAATTTGACCTCACCATATTGTCTCCTCCTGCCCGCCATGGCTCTCGGCGCCAACAGGCCGGAAAATTATGGCCGTTGACTAATTGTACACAATGTGCAACAGAGAGATACAGACAAAACCGTTCCCTTTGGTGAAGAACAAATGGTCTGCATAGAGAAGCTACCTTGAAAGAAAGCACTCCCACCCCCACTCATCCCTAAAAGTTCCCAGCTGAAAGGAAGGAAGTCAATAACCAAGTAAATGCAGTCATATAACTCCTTCTTCCCTGGGTGCAAATGAAGAGACACTTTGCTGCTATCAGGAGAAAGGGAAAGTTAACTGGACTATATTTTTCTCAAAGTATTTGTGGAGTCCCATCAGCTATCACTGCATGAGTCAAAATCCTGTAAACTCCCTCCCTAACAGCACAGTGGATGTAACTACACCACATGGACTGCAGCGGTTCAAGTCAAGGGCAATTTGAGATGGGCAATAAATGCTGGTCTAGTCAGTAATACCCACATTTGATGAATGTATATATAAAAAAACAATGGGACAGACCTATGCTGGGAACTCCTGCACCCTCAGGGTGTTACCATTTGAAGCACTACATATAACTGTTGCTCTTTTGCACAATAATTATTCAGCAAATGTGCAGGTTTTTCTGCTGCTAGGGGTCAGCCTTCATTGATGCAGTTCCCCTTAGAGTTATTCACCTAGTGTGACTATTTAACTAATGCAGAGTTGCTGCACAATGAAGGCACCATGGACAATGTCCACTGAAGCACAATGATGTTTCTGTCAGACAATATTTGATCATGAGTTGAGTGCAACCTATTTCTCTTCATGAAGACTTTGGAAAAACCGCCCTGATACTCACATGGATACTGTGTCCAAATCTTTGCACTCAGTGGGATCCTGGCAACTGCTGAATGCATTCTATGTATATGATGTCCCATCCACAGGGGAGCTGGTGGAACTGTTTTCTCTTGCAAACATAATGGGTGTCACTTTCCTGACACGTGTGTGCAGTACAGGCTACCTGATATGGGAGAAGAGCACAGAAAGGTGCTATTTGGTCATTCCTTGAAAGTGCTGTGCAAACAGCTCTACTCCCCTGCCTCTTTCCCCATGGCCCTGCAATTTTTTCCCATTTTAAGTATATATCGAATTTCTTTTTGAAGTTACCACTGAATCTACTGCCTGCATCCTTTCAGTGCATGTTTCCCGAGATAATAAGTTAACTTTAAAGTCTCATGATGTGGTAACTATCACTCATATAGGAAGATGCGAATGTGAAGAGATTATTGTGCAGCAAATGGACGACCCTGTGCTAACACATTTTGTGAAGTGGAGATAATGAAAACAATCTATTCTCTTATATGTCTAGGCCTAACTCCCAGGACAACATGGCCTGAAGTTTTCAGATGGTGGGGTCTCGCTTCCCGCCATCTGAATTGTCAGTGGGGAACACATCCCTGACAACTCCAAGTGCCCCACAGCCATTTCATGCTCAACATAAAGTGGCTGCAGGTGGGTCTTTCCCTCCCATCACTTGGGAGAAAGCCCCGCCTTAGAGCTGCCAGCCAATCTGATTGACCGGCAGCTCTGCAGTCCCTGCAGCAATAGCGCTGCAGTGGACAGAAGGAGAAATGCAGTCAGAGCCTAAGTCCAGGCACTGGAGGCCCAGGTAAATTCAAGATGTCCCAGGGCAGGGGAGGGTAGGGAAAGCCTGGGGGTCATGAAGAGGGTGATCAAGGTACTGGGGGAGAGGCTGGGGTGGGGGGGGGGCAGGAGGGAGGTCTGGAGGTCACTTTAAGGGAGGGGTGCTCGATTTTAGAAGGGAGCTTGTGAAGGAGGCACCCCCAACCACTTTCCGCCCAATATGTAACTCTGTTCTTTATCTGGCTTCTTCCACAGAAGTTTAATCTTCTCACCAGTCTTAAAATTGAGGCCAATAATTTGCCACTTAAGGGCCTCAATTGGGGCAAGGGCAGGCTTCCCGTCTGAGGCTTAGCCTGCCCCAGCGTAAAATTGTTGTGTGGTTGGGGTGAGCGGGAACCCAAAGGGTGTCCTGTCCCTTCAATTTCATGCTCCTCCCCATGCCTAAAAAGCCGCCAGTTGGGGGACCGTAAGATTCTGGCCCATGCGTGTGACATAAGCAGCTTTGAGGTCATTTGCATTTGTACTTGTTTGCTCCTCATAAATAATTCAATTATGGGTCATGTTTAGCATCCTGATCACATCTTGTGAAAATATCAGACCTATTACCTTCCTTCTTCCCTTAAGAGACATCTAAGAGTAAGAGAGCTCATAAAAGGATGTGTCCAGTTTTAATGGGAAAGGCACTGTGGGCAGAAGTTAGCTTGCAGCCATAAAATTCAGTCACCCACAATTTGAAAGAAGGATTATTGTATTTACTGTTTGACATAAGTGAAGTTTTTTGGAGACATTCCCTCCAGTGATCAGTATGGCATTGTCATTATTATCTATTCTCCCTGTACTGTTTGTAAGGGTTTAATTAAAGTGAAACTAAACTACGTTAAGCACTGTGAAAGGGTGAGGTGATACAATGGAACACATTGTGAAGGCTTGATTATCTCTTTCAATTGCATTTAATAAGCTATACTGGTGTTAAATCAGTTCTTAATGATTAACAATTGGCATACATTTACCAGAGGATGGTCACATATTTTCCTTTCTGATGGCAACACCTCCAGAGGTTTAGCGGGATGACTCTTGACAGGGTTTCTGCTGATCCCAGAAAACTTTCCAGGGTCCCTTTAATTTACAGGGCCTTAACTTCTAAGTTCCCCAGTGTTGGTTGGGGTGGGGGATGGTGACCCAAAGATGCAACGGGGAATCCCCTTAGCAAGTTCCCAAGTAAGGTTTGCAGGGTAATTGCCCAGAAGTACAAACATCTCTTGGGCAATTGCTCTGCACTGGAAACCATCCAAAAAAGCAATTTAAATCACTAACTTCAGATGGTACTGACTGAGTTAGACCAGAGTTACCCAGAAAAAGTTGGATTGATTAAAACCACTTCTAACTTCTGGATAACTATTGTACAGACCCAGGCTGACCCCCCACAAGACTCCCCCCACACCCTGACTATCTCCCACCACGGGACTCCCTCCACCCCCACTGGAGTTTACCCCACACCCTGACAACGTCCCCAACCAAATTTCCCCCCACCCATGTGGGACTCCCCTCGCCCACTCCCAGACCAGACCTGTCCCGACCCGAGGCCTGGCCACCCCCAAGGCCTGACCCACCAACCCCATGGCCTGACAACCTCCCCCCGAGGGCCAACCCCTACCGACCTTTCCCCCTCAAGGCCTGACACCCACCCTGAGGCCTGATCCCTCCCCCAACGCCTGATCCTCCCCCAAACTCCAACCCCCCAATCTCCGACCTCCCAACCTCCACCCCCCCCAGCCTCCAACCCCGACCCCTCCCCCGAACTCCAATTCCCACACCGGGACCTCTGATTTCTCCACCCCAACTGACCTCCGATCCTCCCCCCCAACCTCCAATCCAATCTCCGATCCCCCCGACCTCGATCCCCAACCTCTGACCTCCCTGACCTCCAATCACCCCTGACCTCTGATCACCCCCACCATCTCCCAAATGCTATCAACTTACCTTGGACACTTACCTTCTCCCTGGCCTGTCAAGGACTTTTAAATATCTATGGACCTTTAAACTTACCTGGTTTATGGCAGCTAGCGCTGGAAAAAAGCCAGGATGACCTCTTTCACTTTGACTCTACTGGACTTTGATGCTTGGTCCCAGGGACACGCTGCACTGCCTTGATCTTGCCCAGCCTGTGTTGGAAGGCTGGACAAGATAGGCTGGGAGAAAAAAATCAGTTAAGAAACTGGGCATGGAATGGCAATCCAACGCTGATTGCCAGTCCAAGGAAGTTCAGGCCCAATTTTCTGCAGGTTTTGTCTTGACACAATTCCCATTAACATAGAGAACTTAATTATCTTGGGGTGGGTGGAGGCGGTTGGTGCAGAAGGGATGACTGCAGCAGGGATGGACAATTTAGACAATTAATAAAAAATCCTGTTTCTGATAAAGTGGCAAAATCTGAATGTGGAGTTGCCCCTTTTGTTGTGCAGAAATGAATAATTTACACTGCCTTGTACATTTTAAATGCTGCTGTCATCCTACCAGCATTATCTGTTGTATACATGTATTCCCTGTATCCAGTTCTCCTATGACCGCAAAAATGGAAAATGTGATAGGTAATCGCAATTCATCAATACTTCTTAATTTGAATGTTCCTATCAATATTTGGACTTGCACTTCCTTTATTGGCTGTGTAGGAATTATAGTTCTGATAAACATAGGACTGTAGCTTTAAGAATAACCCTGTATTGTGAGATCACATGATCTGTTCTTTTTTAGTTATAAAGTTAGATGCACACATGTAGCTGCTGCTGTCTGTCTTGTAAATAAAGTTCAATGTTTCCACCAAGAAAAGTTGCCTGGAAAATCAACTCTATAACAGTCTGACCTTTACTGACTGAGCTTTATGGGAGGAATTTTAGGTCGGTGGGTTTTGGTCCCACCAAAGTCAATGGGCTTTTGAATGGTCCACCACATTTTATGCCCCCGCCCCTGCCACAACGGGCCATAAAATTCTGCCCTATGTCTTACAAATGGGCAGGAATGCATTGGAACAAGAACCCCCATATTTTCTGTCCTCACCCTTCTGAGCAATGCAAGAAAATCAAGAGCAAAAGTATGTCTGCATGTGGTCGTAGACATCAGTTTGTATGCTTTTGATAGATCCAAATGCAGACTTCGGTGGATCTGGGGAATACACTAGTGATGGGATGAGATAACAGCAATTACAGGCGAGTGGCAAAATCTTTGAAAGTCTCAAAAGTCATTGCAACCATTTTGCTGAGCCTGCAGCAGTTATGGATTAAGAAGTAACAGAGAAAAATAAAATCTAAGGAAAACCTAAAGTACTGGTATATGTCTTCACTTAAATAATAGATCAGCCCAAACCTGATCCCTCATTTGACAGCTGATAAAGTGGAGTTTTTGCCATATTAAATGGTTGCAAAGAGCACTCAATGGCACCATTCCCATAAGTCAGCATTGCTGTGTGTTTGTGGGGGGGTTGGAGGTGACGATGAAGGCCGTGGTGGAGCCAACAGTTGACTATGGCAGTCACCAGATTTGGCATTTGTATGTATTTTTTTAGATAGTAACTCCCACAGGATGCAGACATTCCAAATTTAGCATTGTACCATGTTTACGGGGGCTGCACAAAAAGTGTAAACAAGATAGAAGAGCACAGCCATCTTCACTTTTCTTCTGATACAAGAAATCTGGGTGACGACCTTGATTCAGTTGGAAGTCTCTCTTCATGTAGCCAGCACCTATTCGTTTCATAGAATTATAGGACAGTACAAAAGGAGATGCGTCTGTGCCAATTCCTCCAGAGAGCAATCCATTTAGTCCCATTAACCTCCTCTTTCCCCATATCCCTGCATTTATTTTCCTTCAAGTATTTATCCTATTCCCTTTTGAAGGCTGTTATTGGATCTGTTTCTGCCACCTTACCAGGCAATGCATTCCAAATCCTAACCGCTCATTGCATAGGAAGCTTTTCCGCAAGTCACCTCTGGTTCTTTTGCCAATCACCTTAAACTTCTTGTTATCCATCCTTCAGCCATTGGAAACAGTTTCTTTTTGTTTACTGTTCTAAACATTCCATGATTTTAAACACCTCTTTCAAATCTCCTTAGTCTTCTCTGTTCCAAAGAGAACCATCCCTTATCCCATCCTAGTATATCTTCAATGTGCTTTCTTCAATGCCTTCCCATCCTTCCTAAATTATGGTGCCCAGAATTGGGCACAATACATAAGCTGTTGTCGTACTAGTGTTTTATATAGATTTAGCATAACTTCCTGGCTATTTCTCTACTTATAAAGCCCAAGAACTGCTTTATTAACCTCTCCTGGCACCTTGAAAAGTTTGTGCACAAGAACTCCCAGGTCTCTCTCTGCACATCCTTTCTGAGTGCACTATTTAACATCTCTCCTCATTCTTCTTCACACCTTTCTGCACGGAACTGCATCTGCCTTGTGTCTGACCATTCCATCAATGTTTAGGCACCATCTTGTTCCTTTATTAATGAGTGAGTCTTCAATCCCACATATTGCAACCTTCCTTTCAATGTACCTCTTGCAGCATCACCTCCAACCTTTCAGAATCAAAGGCAGAAGTGTTGTTCAAGACCTGTCTTCAACGCTTACCACAGCCATTTCCTTTTGTTCGTTCCTATCGCTCCTACGAGCCCCTTTTTTCTCCCTCTACAATTGCTTAAAATCTGCTAGGTTTCTGACTTTTACCAGTTCTGATGAAAGGGCGTCGACCTGAAACGTTAACTTGGTTTCTCCCTCCACAGATGCTACCTGACCTACCGTGTATTGCCAGCATTTCCTGTTTTTATTTCAATGTTACCACAGGTTGCTGTGGTATTGTGTGTAATTAGTCAACAACTCAGTGTCCAGTACAATTCCATTTTGTGGTAGGGTTGCTGCTTTGCTAATATTTCCAGTCCCCTACCAGGTGCACTGCAGATCAATCTTTCCATGTATTTAAATTAGGAGAAGTAACAACCATTGGAAAATTCAGCACAGCCTTTTCCCTGAAATGTTGGTGTAACTGCAATTATCAGAATGCTGAATTTCCAATGTTTAGTAGCATTATAAACCAGTGCAACGGAATAAAAGTGTAATGCAATCTGCTGTTTATATGTTGCAACTTGGGTCAACTTAATCTTTGAATGGTACATGACTGAATGGCAGTACAGGGTTAGTCAACCATTATCCAGACTGAATCTGCCGTCAGTTTGCACTAAAGGCTGAGTTCGGAAAAAGAGGGCAAAGATTAGCACATGCTAAAGATAAACCCCTTCTTTATTTATATCAGATAAGACAGCAAATGGCTTTAAAATAAGATTGACTAGATGGCTAGAAGAATTGGGACTGTTTTGTCTACAACAATTACAAAAAGGAATATAATTTCACCAAAATATGCAGAAAAAGTAAAACCAGATTTGAATGAGTTTAAAAAATGCTGCCTCCATAATGTTATAAAGAGACTATTACTTAGCAATCACTTGTCATTCAGCTAAAGTACAGTTCAGTTCTGTGTACTGACTGGTTTCTAATTGCTTTAATTGAATGGGGCGTTTCCAACCTGTGCTAATTGTTCACTTAATCAGAAAAGCAAGAGCTGTTAAAGCAGGTGGGGTCCAGGCCTTTGACCCTTGGTTGCTTAAATGTAGCTATGGGAATCTTTTTTTGTGTGCCTGTAATTTGATTGACCTGCTGGTCAGCAACGTAGATGGGAAGTACCAAAGGGACGAGGGTTATTCAAACAAGTGAGATTTCTTTTAACTTGGTATAGCATTTTAATGGTAACAGTCAACTTTATTTTACAAAGGTTCCTTCTGGCCTTAACCTTTCTCCTGCTGATTTTTCTTACTTTCCTCCTGTAACAATAACCACCATGAATAAATATTGAACTGTGCACGCAGCAGACCGTAAGTAGCAGAGCAACCACTTTTCAAATACTAAGATAAAAGCAAAAAAACTGCGGATGCTGGAAATCCAAAACAAAAATAAAAATACCTGGAAAAACTCAGCAGGTCTGACAGCATCTGCGGAGAGGAACACAGTTAACATTTCGAGTCCATATGACTCTTCAACAGAACTAAGGAAAAACAGAAAAGAGGTGAAATATAAGCTGATTTAAGGGGGTGGAGGTGGGACAAGTAGAGCTGGATAGAGGGCCAATGATAGGTGGAGATAACCAAAAGATGTCATAGACAAAAGGACAAAGGTGTTGAATGTGGTGATATTATCTAAGGAATGTGCTAATAGGTGACATTAAGGGTAGAAAGCAGGACGAGCAAGGTACAGATAGCCCTGGTGGGGGTGGGCTGGGGTGAAGGGATCTCCCACCCCACCCCCACCAGGGCTATCTGTACCTTGCTCGTCCTGCTTTCTACCCTTAATGTCACCTATTAGCACATTCCTTAGATAATATCACCACCTTCAACACCTTTTTGTCCTTTAGTCCATGATATCTTTTGGCAATCTCCACCTATCACTGGCCCTCTATCCAGCTCTACTTGTCCCACCCCCCCTACCTTAAACCAGCTTATATTTCACCCCTTTTCTATTTTTCCTTAGTTCTGTTGAACAGTCATACAGACTCGAAACGTTAACTGTGTTCCTCTCCGCAGATGCTGTCAGACCTGCTGAGTTTTTCCAGGTATTTTTATTTTTGTTTTAGCCATTTTAAAAAATGTTTTCTGCTGGTGTCCCCAAGAGGTCAGAATGTTTGCTAAGATTGTTACCGTACCTAAACTTACAATGTAGGCCTTTACCGATTAAAATGGCATAGAGATATGTCAACTTCCAGCTGGACATTTGCTCACCCCCAGTGGAAAATCACTTGCTGGGAGGATTGTCCAGCCAATTTTCCATCGCCCTCCCCATTTCTCCAGACCAGCATCTTTTAACAGATAGTCTTTAATGTTGCTGTTGAAGAAGGAAAAATTGAGAAACCTATAGCCACAACTACCAGCTCCAAGTTGCTGAAAAACCCAGTGCTGAGTCCGCTGCAGATAGCAGCAAGAGCAAAATCCAAGCTCTTGCAAAGTGTCTATTCTAATGACAGTTACGTCACAATTTTTTTGATTAAAAATAATAAAAAGATTAAAAGGCAGTTCTCTGTACAATGGCATGGTAGTTATCAGCCATGTCCAAAGTCTATGTTGATTTGTGACAGCTTCAACACCTTCCACATTGTAATTGGAGAAGTGATGGCCTCAAATAACCTATGCGATATTGCCAAATATCAACAGGCTAGATCAAAGTCTTTGTTCAACTAGTTTGCTAAAGGATTACGAATGTTTTAAAGGGGTACTGTTTTTAGGAAAATAAATGTCTGGCAAGGCTTTGTTCACAAGCACACAGCACATTCGCTTGAATCATTGTGCACAATGTCAGTTTGATGAAGCTGACAAGTGAACTTTCCTACTTGTTCCAAATAAAAGCTGCTTTGTTCTACAAGACCCGTGTGTCGGTGCTGCTGGGCCTTAAACTGCAGGTCTCATGCAGGCCTCAGTAAAACCGCTTGTCAGGTTTGGTGACGGGGAAGAGCCAGGCAAAAATTGGCCTGTTCAGATATTTTGTCAGTTTACTTCAGGATTGCTGCTGACGACATGAGGAGCCAGGAGCACTGGTGTGGAATCTAAAAACAACTAAAGAGAGGTTTGCCAGATACTTTATTTTTAACAGCAAGCTGATGCTCCCTTAAAATACCACAGCAAGTAAATGATTATGTCCTAAAACCTGGACGTTGCCCTTAAAAACATTGGCAAACTTCCCACTGAAACTGCAACATCAACTTTCACGTCAGGCATGTGACTTTCTCTTTGGCATAATGTCACTTTGTGGTGGACTTACCCTATCTTGAAGTAGTAGTTTTTAATAACTTTCAGCAACAACCTTCTTGAAACTATCTGAGAATTCGTACCATTTTGGTTTTGAAAAAGAAAGAAATAATGAATAAGGTATTAGCTCTAATTTCAGACTCCATTTAACCATCTTCACTCCATACCTTCAATATCGCTAACAAACAAAACTATCAATCTCAAGTCTTGAAAATGTAAATTGACACAGTGCCCGCATTCTTTTGGAGAAAGAGTCCCAGATTTCCATTACCCTTTGTGTGCTACCCAATTTCATACCTAATTGCCTCAGCTATAATTTGAAATTGATCTTGTTCTGCATTCCTCCACCAGAGAAAATTGCCTCACAACTATATCCTTAAAGCTCATGGGTAATACTTACCTATGTGCTGCAGGCACCTTCTTGAGACCCTTTTTTGTGCTCTAGCATCCTGTTGGACCAATTTTCTTCCCTTTTCTCAAAAAGGCATTGGAGTACAATTCCATAGGTGTCAACTACTCTCCTGTATCTTGCTAGAGTAGCTAAAAGCAGAATGATCTAGGCAAATATATTTGTCCAGGCTAGTTCTGTGTGCCTTTTTCTCTCTGTCTTGAATCAAACCAAAATAATCTTTTAAAAATGCAGCTGTCTGAAGGAAATCTTGAAAGCACATTATGCTATTTATGTAAAGCTATCATAAAAAAATACACAATACGGAAATTTTCCAGTTTGAAACATGCTGGAAGTCTCTTCTCCTCCTTCTTAGGTAATCCCTCAGGATCAAGGACAATTTGTTTTCGTTGATGTGTTCTGAGATGGCTGATAAGTTCAATTTGTGATCTGCGAACTCTGCCACATGTGGGGTAGATGATTCTTGAAGAGTTGGGTAGATGTGTTGTATGGAGGTTTGTGCAACCCCTCTAATTTTGCCCCAGCCTATAATGATGAAGTCTCTCGATGTGTTCAGTGCCTTTTCCATTTTGGTTGGTCACAAGTCTCCCACGAGTTGGCGGGGATGTACCTCTTCAGGGATACTTTGAGGGCATCTGTAAAACATTTCTGTTGTTCTTTTGGGAGTCTCCTGCCATGGCCAAGTTCCACTTCCACCACAATCAGCAAAATGCCATTTGGCTAAGGAAGAACGGGAAAAGAGTATTGTCTCTGTGGTTAAAGAATCAGTGGCAAGGGGATCATCAATTTAAAAGTGAGAAGACAGGTTAGGAGAAATGTTTTCGTACAGGGGGTTGTTGGAGAATGAAACACTCTGTTACAGGGAGTAAACTGAAGCACAGGCCATGTCACCATTTAAGGGAAGAGTAGGTAAATATTTAGAGAAGCTGAAAATACAGGACTACAGAGAGAACAGGGTAGTGGATTAGCTATGAATAGTGCAGAATCTATTGTTCCATGGTGATGATTTATTAATGCAAGCTTATTTTTAATGTTTTGTTAACAAATTCATGAGTAGCCCTCAACACCTGAGTTTTGAGACATTCTCCAAGTTTACATTCTATCAGATGCCGACCAGCTGAGAGTAACATTTGATTTTGGGAAGCAATGTCCATGGCAGTATGCTTGAGAGGAAACTGTGTTTCATATGGGGAGTGAAACAAGTAAAAAGGATAAAAGCAAGATTTTAGGGTTTTTAAAACATATTAACGTAGCTGAGAGCATTACACAATTTGCCCCACCAAAGAAGTTTTATTTATAAAGAACTTTTCCAATCATATGTTCTTCCCCACCTCTTCAATACACTAGCAGGGCAGGTTCAAGGATGGTGATTTCATTCTCAAGCAAGAGGCCATTCTTTATGTTTAAGTCTAGGCAGTGCCACACAGACGGCTATCAGAAAAACTGCAAAGGGAATAACTTATTAAAGTATATACTTTGATGAATGTCTATCAGTTAAAAATTAGGTTCATTGCAAAAATGCAGTAGGCCTAATCTCCTTGTGCTATTTTTACCAATTATAGCTAGTACACCTGCTGTTGGACATGCAGTCAGGACCTTAAGCACAGCACCACTCATTCATCTATTTACATCTGCAAATAAGAATATAGACATAGACTGACCTCTAACTTCAATTACAAAAGAGTCAGTGGGATCAGCAGATCACAATCACATTCTTCAAAAGGTGCGCATTTTTCTGAGCCAATTCTGCTGCATTTAAGTCAGCTTACCGATACATTAAAGGAACTGAAGACATATAAATTCCTAGTGACAAATGGTATATATTTGAGGTGCTAAAGGAATCTATGGGTAGATTAGCAATCATCACGAAAGAAGCATTGAGGACTGGGGAGCTTCTGCCAGCATGGAAGCAATTAAATGTACTAATTTGTGTTTCAGCAGGGAGACAAGTCTGGTCCAGACAACCAGAGCTCATTAGCCTAACATCAAAAGCAGGAGATATAATAGATTTCAAAATACAGAGTGGGCTAACGGGGTATACATATAGCCATTTGGTGTCAGTTTTAGCTAAGTGGTAGCACTCTTGCCTCTGATTCTGGAGATTGCACATTCAAGACCCACTCCAGAGCCTTGACTACATGATCTAGGCTGATACTTCAGTGCAGTAATGTGGGAATGGCACACCATTAGAGGGCCTGCCTTTTGGCTGAGATGCTAAACTAAGACCCTGTCTACCGTCCCAGCTGTATGTAAAAATTTTTGCGGCATTATCTTCCCATGGTACGATTTGAAAACAAAAGTTAGAGATTTATAAATGATTTGGTCGGCATTTAGCCCTCAACCACCAGCACTGAAACGGAGGCCAGGGTTTTCTGGCCCCACCCCACCACTGGGATCTTCCGGTTCCACTGGACGTCAATGGACTTTTGGCTGGACCTCCACATCCCCCGCAGCAGGTCCCTCCACTTTGAGGCCAGAAAATCCCAGCCAGAATATCTGGCCATTTCTCTCATTTCTATTTGTGGGGCCTTTGTGTGCAAATTTGTTGTTGCAATTCCCTATATTACAACAGTAACTAATCTTCAAAGGTACTTCATTGGCTGTGCAATGCACTTGAGGTCATTAAAGGCACCATGCACTTTTTTCATTAGATGTTGAAACATTAGCCATGGATTTAGAAAGAAAAAGTCCTGCTTGCCAAATCTCCTCGTCTTCTTTGAAAATGTTAAGATAGATGGTGCAGGTGACACAATGTTCAATTCCTCATTTCCACACATTCACAAAAGCATTGCCCACAGGAAGTATATTGCCAGAAACCAGGCCAGAGAATGAAATTTTAAATTTCAGACAGGTGATGATACGTCTTTGACAGAAAGAGCTGCTGAAGGCGTAAAAGGTAAAGGGAAATGGAGTAGGAAGTTCCCTTTGTGACTTGTTCATTGAATGGAAATGGTCTTTTCCCATCCTGTACAGTTCATTCTTCTTAAGTGAATTGGGACTTAGAAGTTGAGGTGAGAGTGGTGGGGGAGGGGCGGTGTTAGTTACATACAACTATGGAGTGCGATGTAAAGCCTTTTTCTCCTTAGAAAATTAAGGAAGAATTCCCCAGAATTTGCTTTTATGTCACCACAGGATCTTGTTTTACCAGGAATTGGAGAGACTGATATATGCAGTTGCAGCATCGGATGGACAAGAGGCCACTAATTGGCCTGATGATCTTTTATTGATCTTCTTTTCATATTGAATCCAATGTGTTTGTTGGGGGAGTGGTGGGGGGAGGTTTGGCGGGGGGTGGGGGTGGGGGGGTTGGTGGGGGATGGATAGCGGGAGGTACTGACAAGCTAAAGACTTGGGTGATAGGGGAGCAGAACTTAACATAAAATAGTCGTGGGTAGCAGAGGTTTACATGAGTAATAGTGCAGGGCAGAACTTGAAAAGCTACTGAGTACCAAATTGGAACAGTCAAGCCTGGAGGTAAAAAAGTTTCAGTAACAGTAGATGGTTTGTGGGAAAGGATGTAGGTAATTTTTGAATATAGTAGGTAGCCTTCGTCGTTGCTAGGCTGTGGGGTTCGGAGCTGAGTTTAGGATTAAGCAGGACAATGAGATTGTGCACCATCAGATTCAGTCTGTGTGAGGAACATGGAAGTAGCACTAATTAGCCTAACGTCATGCTTGGAGTATATAATACAGGAAAAAAGAGCTATAAGCATCATAAAATCTAATCTTCCTAACTTGCAGACAATTAATGTGGCATCGCATTGCACAGCAAAAGATAATTTATATCTTATTATCATCACCCAATTGGGAAGCAGCTTTGATAAGCAAAATCTTTTTAAACCCTGCAATATGAAAGATTCACTCATACATGCCAACTCTGTTTTTAGCACATAAAACAGAGCCTCAAGAAAATATTAATTGGGCTGGCCTTTTTTCAATGTTTATTATTCTGACATAGTTTGTTTATCTCCTATGTCACAAATAGACTGCGCAAGAACCTGACATTAAAAAAACTCCACAGCACTAGGTCTTATCAGCACAGATTACATCACAAAACCAGTCCATAATTCCTCTATGCTCTGTCAGCAAGCAGGAGTGATATGATAAGGGAGAGTCAAGGCTGAACATTGACACGGCTCTCTGTTTGTTAAAGTCTGATATGAAAAACAGCTGAAACTACCTCAGAAGGGAAAAACTGAGTCATATGATTTACATGTTCGTTCAAAATGGTCTCAGCTTGCTGCGCAGATGTAGCTGTATGTATGATTTCCGTGCGGGCAGGGTTTTGGAAGTTTGTTACGAAAGATCATGAAGATCTTGTGATTATAGTGAAACTGTGCTTTCTGTGATTTTTAATTATCTTAAAAATAAAAGGTTACAACATCAAATTACTAATCACAAGTCAGTTAAACATAGCAGCAACTGTCAATCTGTCTTCTTCGTACATGTCTTTGTTCATGTTAGTAACTACCACTGGCACAATTGATACAGTGTAAGATACTCATGTTTTTCTTTGTTTAACAGAGGTGAGTACATTGGCAGAATTTGAAGATGATCTACAGAAACTCAAGAAACAGGATTTCTCTATCCACAAGTAGCTGACTAACTAACTCATGATTGCAGATAAAGCACATTGTTACGACCAGTCTCTGCCTGAGGTTCCCCCATTTGTTTTGCTCCCAGGTGAGGTGGGATGAATTGGCTCCCCTTCTTTATTCAACCCCACCGGTTGGTCGTGACAAGGTCTAACTTAAAAAGGATCTCTTCCCTTGTGGACATCTTTTCCCAGTTCAAATGTATTTATGGTTTAATAGGAGCCAATTTAACCAGGCTGTCTTGAGTCAAAGAAAGAGTGAGTTTATTCATTACTAAACACAAGGAAAAAAATAATAAAAATGCAACACATATTGATTGACACACAGATTAGAAATGAGAAATTGAATCCAAAAACAAAAGTTAAAAACGATATATGAATCAGTCCTTTGGCTTATCCATGAGGAGTAGATGGTGAAGCATTGCGGCCAGTCAGTTGGGGTGATTACGGTAGCACTAACTTTGGCAGTTGAGCAGTTGGTTTGAAGATTCTTGGTTCTGCAGGCTAGCTGAAAGGAGTTGCCCTGTTTCCTTTTTGACTGTGGCTTTGCTGCCTTGTGACTTGCTTCCAGCAATCAGAGAGAGAGTCTCTTTTTTTATCTGTAAGCGCAGGGATGCCCAACTGTTGTTCTTCAGCTGTGACCTTCACAGCAAACACACATCAGGAGAGAGCACCGGATTAGCACACAGAACTAGGGTTGCAGTTGGTTTTTTTGAACCTCTTTCCTTGAAATATTCCTGGTAGGGAAAAACAAACATGCCTTTTGCCTAGAACTGTTTTCTTTTCAAATCAGTTCATGTTCACAGTCTGGGATATAATACAACAAGAGGTGGTTTGGCCTGAGATTGTAATCATTTTCCATTATCTCCACAACCACAGGAGATTGCAGTTTAGTTTGCATTGTGTCTTTTCCTTTGCCATGCCTCTGTCTGAAGTAGGCCGTGTCACACCTTTTAGGTGCGACATTCTGTTCTCTCTGAACTGGTTGGTCAAGTAATCGACATAGGAATTTTCTAGCAAGTAATTCCCTTACAGTCTCAGCTTGTATGTCCTTTAAAAAAACACACATCTTACTTAAAAGTTTAATATGTCCATGAGCAATTTGGGGTTAGGATCCGGAGTCATGACTCTTCCCCACACGAGGAATGAAATTTGATTCATTCCCATTTCATTACAAAAGGGGAGAAAAAATATTAAATATAAAACACACTCACACACACAAATTCACTCTTCTAGCCTTGGTCAATATTATCTTTTCAGTTCTAACTGGGTCTCTTTAAGTTCTGGACAGGGCATCTGCAATTACATTCGATTTCCCGGCAGTGTGGGTGATTTTTCGGTGGTACGGTTGGAGACACAAACTCTAATGGAATAACCTGGCATTCTGTGTCTTAAACTTTTCCACAAAGGTTACCTTCATTTACAGGTTAGCTTGGTGTAAAGATTTCAAACTTTCTTTATCTTATTATAGTCATCTCTAGTTAGTAACCCTGTGCCTATCCCTTGCTGTGACTCTGGGTGTCTTACTTGACTGTTAGCTCCCAAATTGCTAACAATGGCCAAGGTGCTCAGACTGTGCTTTTCCCAGGCTGTCTTCTACACAGACTAGGGTGCTGAGCTGTTCTTATCAGGTTCAACTCTTTGTCTATCTCTGTAACGCATGAATTTACTGGCTCAAACCCAGGCACTTTTATAGATATAATTGTCAGGAGGCTAGTGGGACATCCACCTCCTGTAGGGATTCTGGTTCTGGTTCTTCACGTTTAGTGAGTTTTTCATCAACACTGTTCTGGTTGAAGTCTAAAGCTTGTTTTATTTCATCAGGTTTACCAGGGCTAACCCCTGCATGGGTTTCCCTGTTCTCCTTGTGATCTTCACAAGCTTTGCCTACTTTAGGGTAGACTCTCCTCTCTTGCATTTTTGCAATAGGAGGGGGGTCTTCCCTTAACCTGTCCCACTCGCTCGGGGACACTACTGCCCTCAGGTGGAGGTTCATCTCTTGCTGCACTGCCCTGCAGCTCATCAACTAGGTGAGGCAACCCCCTCACCATCTGCATGTCTACTTGGGACATTCCCTGTTCTCCCTCTGAAGTTGGAAAAATGGTGTGGTCTAGCCAGAACTCCTGCTCATCCAGCAGGCCATAGGCTTCTTTCTTTTTAAAACATTATGCCCAGTTTGGGACCTTTTTGCATCCCTGTTCTGTCCTGTATCTTTGGGGATATCTTTGTTTACAGGGGTTGGGCTAGCTTCGGCTGCTATACTCTTCAGTTAAATGGGGCATCACCCTCAATCTCTCCTGGCCTATTTAGTAATTTCCCTATTCCCTATTTAAATTTGCCACAAAGCTATCACTCAAGCAGAACATTGGTTCAATAGCACCCTCTGTTGTCTTGGGAATTTGCATTCCCCTAACATGTTCCACATCTCCTGGAACATTACCACCTCCAAGAGGATGTTCGGCTCATGCTGTATTCCCTTGTGGCTTTTCAACTGGCATTTCCCTCACTATCTGCCTTTATGTTTGGGAACTCCCCTCATCCCTGTTTAAATCTGCCATGAGTCTGTTTGCAAAACAGATCATTGGCCTATTCCTATCCTCTTTTTTAACCTTTACGAGTGCCTCATGGACCTCTTTTATTATTGCTGGTCTAGCTTTGGTCCTCTTAACTTGCTCAGGTTCTACTTTATTTCTTTGTACTCCTACAAGCCTGTTTTTGGCCCTTACAGCTTCTAATGGCTCTGCAGCCTGGCGTGGCACCTCTCACTGTCGCTTTGCTTGTCTTGGAACTCACCCGATCCCTATTTAATTCTGCAAAAAATCTGCCCATTGTTACTGAGGGATATTAAATAGAAAGCATTCTAATGCTTCCTTTTAGGACATATGGGCTGTTTCTCACCTCTTTCCTGAAATGGCTTACTTTAATCTTGAAAAAGATTACTAACCTCCACCCAAAAGGTTAAGGGAAGAGCCCCCTCCTATTGCAAAAATGCAACAGAGGAGAGTCTACCCTAAAGTAGGCAAAGCTTGTGAAGATCACAAGGAGAACAGGGAAACCCATGCACGGGTTAGCCCTGGTAAACCCGATGAAGTGTCTGTGCCACCCAGCTGAAGCCAAAATGCCTGAAGCTACTTCTGGGATAACTTCAGCAAGCTGGAGAGCTCTCTGGTCCCCCAGAATCCATCCACACTCTTTGCTGGTGGGAATGTAGATCTGAAGCCGCCTGGGCTGGAAGAGGATGAAGAAGTCATGGAAGCAGCCAGGAAAGTGAGCACACACATGGAAAAGCTCTTGTTGAAATTTGTAAATACAAGATGCCCTGAACTGATCCTTGTTGAGCTCTCAATGAATGCTCCCGGGCCACATTGGTGGGCAGAAACCCATTGGCTCCATGCTGTGGATGCAAACCAGTTGGATGTTGAGGGAGTGGAAGCACTTCCTGTTGATGGTTCTCACTGGCCAGTCACTGGGTACCTAGATGCCTACATGGATGCAATCGATGCCCTGAACTTAGGGGAATCCAGCGATGGAGGTGAAACTCAAATGTGTTCTGTCCCTGTGAGGCCACGCCTGTTTTTAAGTGTATATATTGTCTAACTCTGACAGACAGGGCAGCAGTGACTTGCGAGATGCAGTGATGTGCATCTGTTTTTGAGATGCCACTAAGGTATGCAGCTGATCCTTGGAAATAGCCAGGAAGTGGAGAAGTTCAAGGCCACAGTGACTTCCACAGCTACAACTAGAGCATGGCAACCAGTGCTAAGAGATGTAAAATACTTGGCGACAAAGACACAGATGTCTGCGACCATCTGCCTGAAGAGTCACAGGCTCCTGTGGCATTGGTTCTCGGTCATCTTCAGGTAGTTCCTTATTTGCCGGTAAATTCCTGTCTTGAGAGTTTGGCCTCTGCATCTCTTTCCCCTCCTGTGCCCTCCTGCTGCCTGAGATTATGCTGTTCCTGGGGAGGGTGTTGTCCTTCATTGCCATTGGGACCAAAATCTGACAGTCATGCCCGCATAGCAAGTTGGGGATTTTCTCCAGGACAGGTGGTTGCTCAACTGTTTTTGGCAGCCATACATCCTGCTCTTTTGCTCCTATGATGTCAGGGTGGTTCCAATTCCCTCAAAAGCCCAGGCACTGAGTGCCCACTCTCGCTGCCACCTGTGCTGCACCAAAAGCATGAGCTGGCTAAAAGGTGAGCCCCCCTTTGACCCCTGACCCTTTTATGAGGCTGGGGTGACCCCTTGGGGAGCACTGACTAGCTGCCTACCTGCCTTCCCCGAGCTGATCTGTTTTAGAAGGTACATATTAAACCCATGAATCTCTTTGGAAATCCAACTTTCTAACCCCAACAAGCTCTTAACCAGCTTGTAAAGTATCCAATTGGCCTGAATGTCTATAGCATTCTAGTCAGTATTTCCAGCACCACTTTCAATTTGAAATTGGGATGCTGCTGCCGCTAGTGTTTTCAGGTACCCCACCACCATCCCCCCACCTCCCTCTGCACTGCCACTGCACTCGCCATTGCCTTCATTCCTGTCTTCAAAGGTCCCTGAAAATTCAGCCCTTAACGAGTTTGCAAAGGGATCTGGTTAGGTTAAAAGTTTGGTAGGTAGGGTATTATGTGAGAAAATGTGATGTTGTCCACTTTGGTAGGAAAAATAAAAAAGCACAATATTATTTAAATGGACTGAGACTACAGAATGCTGTGGTACAGAGGGATTTGAGTGTCCTTGTACATGAATCACAAAAAGTTAGCACACAGGTACAGCAAGTAAGTGGGAAGACAAATGGAATCTTGACCTCTTTTGCAGGGGATGGTGTATAAAAATAGGGAAGTCTTGCTACAACTCTACAGGGCTTTGGTGAGGCCACACCTAGCATACTGCATGTAGTTATGGTCTCCTTATTTAAGGAGAGATATACATGCATTGGTGATAGTTCAGAGATGCCTGGGTTGATTCTTGGGATGAAGGGTTGTCATATGTGGAAAAGTGGGGCCTAAACTCATTGGAGCTCAGAAGAAAGA
This sequence comes from Carcharodon carcharias, assembly GCF_017639515.1. Lineage (NCBI taxonomy): Eukaryota > Metazoa > Chordata > Chondrichthyes > Lamniformes > Lamnidae > Carcharodon > Carcharodon carcharias. Next base: position 198,599,148 of record NC_054468.1, on the reverse strand, counting down.
GAGGTGATCTTATTGAAACGTGTGGGATTCTGAGGGAGCTTGACAGGGTAGGCACCAAAAGGATGTTTCCCCTTATGGGAGAATCCAAGGCCAGGGAGAACAGTTTCAGAATAAAGGTGGAGAATAAGATGGAGATGAGGAATTCCTTTTCTCAGAGGATTGTGTATCTATGAAATTCTCCACCCCAGAAAGTTGTGGAGGCTGAGTCATTGAATATATTCGAGGTTGAGATAGACAGATTTTTGAACTATAGGGGAGTCAAGGGTATGGGGACCAGGTAGGAAAATGGAATTGAGGCCAAGATCTTGTTGAGCAGCGAAACAGGCTCAAGGGCCGTATAATCTTCTCTTGCTCCTTTCTTTCAGGGGTGTTTTCCTATTTTTAAGATGTTATTTAAGTGCAAGTTGCTTTTGATGTTGAATTGTAAGAATTCCGACCCTGTGAACCATACAATGTAAAAGAGGGTGGGATAAAAAGCAGACTATTACTGTTTACTTCTCTTTACTTCCAGTCTTTGCATGAACAAGCCTCTGAAATATGCTGGTGGAATACAAAAGCTGGAAACAGCTACCCAGAATAGACAACGTGCTTAATGATTTATAAGCAGTGCCTGTATTTGACTCATGATATTGGTAAATGGTTAGTGCCATTTGTCCAATAGTGGTGGCTGTTGTGGACTTTGTACTTGATCTAGAATGCAGCTTTGACTGCACTAGCTCTCCAAATAGTAATGTGACCTGGGCATCGTAACACAGAACTTTACTCCATTTACCGGCAGTGACTGCCCATGGTGCCAAGGCTGTTTTCCATTCTTTTCAGACGATAGTTTGAAAAACACATTATCAAGAAGAGGCAGAACTTCCACATAAGAAACCCCTTCTCCAGACCCTTCAAGGTCATACGGACTCGAAACGTTAACTCTGTTTCTCTCTCCACAGGTGCTGCTAGACCTGCTGAGTTTTTTCAGCATTTTTCTGTTTTTGTTTCAGATTTTCAGCATCTGCACTATTTTGCTTTTATCTTGCAGATAAGAAGTTGGTTTATTTATCATAAAATACATCAACGAATATGATACAATTTTCATGGTGAAACTGTTCAACTTCAAATGCTCTTTAGAAAACTAATAAGATGCCTCTACAAATGCATTGAATGCAGGTTAACCCTTCCAGCTTGGTCTCTCAGGCTAACTGGTCTCGACTTTTGAAAGCATAACAGATAGCTTTCTTGCTGTCAGGACACAACTTCCTCACTGAAACTAACTTTGACGTTGTGTGTTGGTGCAAAATGGGCTACGAATTCGCTATCATTCATTATGCACAGTTGTGCAGAAAATTTCCCATGCTGTATCCACAGCCTTCGTGTCAAGTAGCCTAAGTGCCACCCCTACAGAAGAAATGGCCATGTTGGAGGCGGATTTGCATCGGGAAATAGATTTAAGACTTTAACCTGCTCACCTGACCCAAATCTGCCTGTTTATTTTCAGTTAAAATTCATCGGTTTGTGTCCTTCATACAACTTACTTTCCCACCCAATTGTCTATCATCAGCAAATTTGGATACATTACAGTTGGTCCCTTCATCTAAATCATTAATACAGATTGTAAATAGCCAACTGCCCAGCAATGATTCTTATGACACCCCAATAGTAGCAGTCTGGCAACTTGAAAATGACTCATTTATTCCCAATCTCTGCTTTCCATCCTTTAACCAATCGTCTATCCATATTAATACATTACCCCCAATCTCAAAAGTCTTTACCAGCTTTTTAATGTGGCACCTCATGGCATGCCTTCTGAAAATCCAAATAACCTAGAGCCACTGGTTCCCCTTTATCTATCCTGCTGGTTATATCTTCAAAAAACACGAATAGATTTACCAAAAATGATTTCCCTATCATAAAACCATGTTGACTCTGCCTAATCATGTTATTATTTTCTAATTAGTGTGCGTACCACTTCCATAATAATGGATTTTAGCATTTTCCTGATGACTAACATTAGGCTATCTGACCTGTTTCTTGACAAATTCCTTGTCTTCTCTTTCTTATCGTTCTGAATACAGGTGTCACATTTACTTTCCAACTGGGACCATTTCAGAATCGAGGGAATTTTGGATGTTCACAACCAATGCATTCTGCAGTTTATAGCGGGGGATGGGGGCTTACTCCTTGTCAAACCCCCATCTCCCTGCAACTGCTAAGTCTGTCACAAACTGACTGACAAAGAAAAATTCTGTCCCACAGCAATAACATCGTGTGGGTGACAACAACAAGAATCTCACTGGCAGGAAGTCCCACCCTCGGGAATAGCTGACCAATCTGATTGACCAGCAGCACTTGCAGTGCCAGAGCTCAGCAGTGGGCATTTTTGGAACTGCAAGCAGGCCCAGGATGAAGGCCCCAGTGGATCCTGGACTCAGGTAAATCAGGAGTATTGAGTGGAGAGGCAGTCAAGGGTGTGGTGGTATGGATTTTGCAGTGCATGCCGGGAGGAAGGAGTGCCATCTTCATGGAAGGGCGTGCCCCTGATGCGGAAAGGATATCCCCCTCACCAAAGATGGTACCCCATCCTTCCTGCTTTTTAAAAAACTTTTATGAAAGAATGGCTGCCCACTCCTGCCTGCCTGCCCACGTCAACCATGTTATAGCACAGGCAGCGTAATTTTGGCATCCATTGATTTGTAAACAAACTCAATTGATTCTTAATTATTTATTTATATATGGCAGGTGGGCTGCCAATTTCGTCACCTGACCTCTCTCCCATCTTATGGGGGACAGCTCAGGGGGTGGAAAGGTGGTAGGCTAGCCATCTCTCATGTTTTACGTGCCCCCCTCCCCCCACTGTCCAACTGAAAACATGCCCTGCGTGTGGGGGGCTAAAACCCAGACAGCTATTTCTGTAGCCACCTTTTTTAGAATCCTAGGATGTGTAGGCCACTAGATTTGTGAGGGGGGAGACACGCTGTGGTGGGGTCGTAAAATCCTGGCGCCAGGCTCTGGTGATGTCTGGATCCCAGTGATCCTGGCATAAGTAAAATTCTCCCAATTCTCAGGCTTGCAGCTCTTCTTAGCAATATTATAAGCCTTTCTTTTAACCTAATACTTCTTCAAAAGAATGTGTATTCATTGAGATTTATGGAATATTTCTTTAAATGTTTACCATCTACCATCAAACCTTTTAATCTAATTTCCCAATCTACATTAACCAACTTGTCCCTCATGTCTGTGTAATTGGCTTCATTTAAGTTCAATCCTCTGATTTCAGATTTATGTACGTCATTCTCTAACTACTTGTGAAATTTTAACATATCATGATTATCCTTTCCTAGGTGATCCCTTACTATGAGATTACTAATTAACCCTGTCTCACTACACAAAATAAGATCTAAAATAATCGCTTCCCTGGTTGGTTTCACAACACATTTTCCTAGGAAATTGCCTCAAATGCACAAATTTGGAACTCAACTTCCAAATGACTTTTGCCAATTTGATTTGTCTAGTCTATAAACAGTTTAAATTACCCCAGGATTATTGCATTGGCTTTCTTACAAGCTCCTCTTTTCTCTTGATTAATACTCTGTCCACAGTGTAGGTATTAAGAGGCCTTAAAATCGCTTCCAACAATGTTTTAAGCCCCATGTTATTTCTTATCTAAATCCCACCTGTTTCTACTTCCTGCTCATCAAACCCACATCCTTCCTCACTACTACCCTTATGTCATTAATTATTATCAGGGCATTGATTTCTACTTCCTCCATGCACTTTGGGCTGATCTTCTGTGGAGTCTGTGGCCTTGGGTGCTGAAGCCATTCCCACCATCGACCCCACACCTCCACCACCACCTTTTCCATTTATGTCTTCTCGAATCATCCATTATGTTAGAATATTTGGTTCCCAACTTTGGTCAACCTGCAACCAATGGCTCTTAGCTCAAACTCATTTATCTCTATTTATGCCATTACTTGTTATTACTATCTTGTTATGAATGGCTTGATACATTCTGATAAAGTGCCTTTCATTTTAACTTCTACCATTTTTCTCTAATTTGGCCTTATTCACTAATGTACTACTATTGGTAAACTCTGCTTATCGTTATCCAAATCACTACAATCTATGGTCTGTGGTCTGGGCTTTTCTCTTCCACTTTATAAATTACCCCTGACCAGAACCTTCCTTCTGCAACTCAACCCCGCCCCCATCCCTTGCTTTGGCCATGTATGGTAAATATTTAAATAAGTGAATGTGACGGGACTGGACAAGCACAAACTACAAACTTCGCAATCTTACTTATGATACTGGTGCATCCCGGAATGTCTTGCACACTGGAACCATATACTTTGGGAGTTATTTTGCACATTGACATTGATTTCTACTTCCTCCATGCACTTTGGGCTGATCTTCTGTGGAGTCTGTGGCCTTGGGTGCTGAAACTATATGTGAACTTTAGAGGTCTTCTTCAGCATGTTCCATTTTCTTTGCTATTGCACTGCATGTTACACTACCAATGCCACGAACCATTCCTCCTACAGCCAGCTTACCAAATCTTACACCAATAAAGCCATGAGCTGCTTCTATTGGTATTGCTTCACATTAATATAGCTGGCCATGCATTTCAAAATGCAATTTACCTCTGTGCAAATTAACAGGAATGAAATCCACTGTGTCCAAACTAGATTTACTCCATTTTCAGTCTGTGTGTCCAAACTAGATTTACCCCATGGAGTTTCAATGATGAGCTGTGTAAGGAGTAGAATGATTTGAAACAGAGATCAAGCATTGTTCAGAGATGTTTTGATGGTTAGTCAATAATTGAAGTTATATTCACTGCACCAAATAGCTTTTTCATGATAACCCTGTACCTAGGTGTCCTTGGAGATTACCCTGAGATGGATTATTTTCTGCATTGTTTCCTCTTTATTTAAAACAATAATCAGATTAAATATACATACTTAAAAAAACCTATATCTTCTCCAAATCAGCTAAGAGCTGGTTCATATTTGCAAATAGTTGGATATTACAAAGTATCTTGCTGTTAATATTTGCATTTATTTTGTTGCCTACATATTAATCATTTAACATTTCAGAATCTCAAGGGTTTGGAAACAAAAAGCTCCATTATAGTACTCTGAAACATCTCAATGCATGCCCAATCTCCTCTAATAACAAGAGATACTTATTAAATGACATCAATATTTCCAACCACTCTGTCCGCATCAATTGAGACAGTGTGCAGAGTTAAGGCTGTGACTAATTGCTAATGCTGTACAGTCTTTTCAAAATAAACTACTAAATAATTGGGTGGGAACTGTTAAAACACTGCTTAAGAAACCCTGCCCAATAAACCTATCATCTACCAATGCAGACTAACTGAATTTTGGAGTTTATGTAGGTTAACATGACAGCTCTGATACAATGTCATTGACCTGAAACAGTGGATGAGATTGTCAATTGTGGTTGGGGTGGGAATGGCAGTGGCCACAATTTATAAGTTGTGTTCTCAGAGAGCAGCACTTCACCCTGGTGACTCCAGCACACAACACAATTTTCAATGGGATGGTGGGACCTGCTCACCTCCAATTAACAGCCCATTAATCACCTTGAAGAGCTTGTTAACAGGCCAGGGAAGGCAAGGAAGTGATTTTCAGTTGGCGAGCCTGAAAGTCTGGTGGTCATTGGTGCACAACTGTCGGGTTAATGGCTTTTTTGTGGTGACAAAGTTCACAACCTAGTGGATCTTGCACTGGCTCTTGCGTACACACTCTATCTTGTGCATTGACTTTCATTTGGCAAAGTGGGAACTTTTTGCATGCATTGATGCTGCTCAGAAGGCCACTCTGAGGTGATGCCTCATCTTCCCTGCAAGACAGTGGCAGGCCCCATCATGGCTGGCATTTGCCTTTTCCACATGCTCTGCAGGCATGTTAATGTTTGGCACCAATAGTGGGGTGCCGAGCTCACCTTCTGCTCCGTTAAGACATTTGAAGAGTGCATTATGTAAGCATTATCTGGGAATCGGGCTCCCAAGCCAAATTAAAAATCAAGCCCATCAACTCAATTGGCTGACTGGGCAAGTTGTAGAATCCCCTTGCGAAAGGACACCATGGTGCAGTCACTGGTAGAAGCACACACAGCCCCTTGCAATCTCTTTATTAAGGTTTGCACCAGTAACCCTGATGGTTCAAGCTACAGCACAGCCTTGCAGTGCAGATTAGGAGAATGCCTGTGCCTGAGCTGAGAGCAGAGCATGCAGTCCAGTGGGCAAAGCTGCCGCCAATCGATCAAGTGAAGTGGGGCTGAGGTGGGTGGGGCTTCGGACAGCTAATGAGTGCACTACACACTGGTCATCCAAGTGATGGCCAGTGCCGCATGCATGAAGGGAACTTGAGACTTAACCAAGAGAGGTCCTTAGGACACATATGCTAACCCGCATGTCTCTTTCTTTGAATCTGCAGGCAGAGAATACCAGAATCATGGAGCCTAATGATTTAATGGTATGCCTCATGGCTTATAGGGAGCAGGGAAGAAGAAGAGTGCAGAGGTGCCTGGCTTGGCAAAAGAAAGAGCACCTCCTTCAAGGTGAAGGGGCAGTGGGACCAGCTGCGCATGCAGCTGAAGATCCATAGTGAGCTGTCGCTAGTAGGCACCTCGCTAGACCCACGGTCTATAGATGACGCTGTCATTCCTGCAGGTGACTGAGAATGAGTATCGCTGAAGGCTACGCATGTCTAGGGAACTGATCGGCCACTGATGCAGGATTTGGCGGGCATCTGCTGCCAGTGGCCATGAAAGTGACCGTGGTGCTCAATTTTTATGCCATGGTTCCTTCCAGGGCTCCACAGGTGACCTGTGCAGGATCTTGCAAGACTCCACCCACAATGTATCCAGGAGGTCACAGACACCATCTTTACGAAGGCACAGAACTTTGTGCATTTCGACCAGGATCAGGAAAACCAGGAAGCAAGAGCACTGGGATTTGAGCAGATCTCAGGTTTCCCACAGGTGCAGGGCGCTTAGATCACCATGGCAACAAGCAGTCAACTACATCATTCGCAGCGGCTAGCACTCACTGAATATTCAGCTGGTGTGTGACCATCACAAATGTATCCTACAGGTTTGCGTCCAAGGTCCCTACACCCTTAGCAGGTCTCAGACCCCTGATATCTTTCAGGGTCCAGAGAGGCTGCAGGGTTGGCTCCTGAGTGATAAGGGCTACCCACAGTGGATGTGGCTGATGATGCCCATGCGGCGGCCTCAAACTGCGGTGGAGCGACAGTATAATGAGGCTCATGCTGCAACCCAGTGGAGCAAACGAAAGGCACTTTGTAAATGAGGTTCCGGTGTCTGGTCAGGCCCAGTCGAGCACTGCAATGTAGTCCACTGAGGGTGTCATGCTTCATTGTAGCTTGTTGCACGCCACACAACCTGGCACAGTAATGGGAGGAGGACCTGGCCGAGGAGGAGATGGAAAAGCTGCACGTATCCTCCGATGAGGAGGACGTCAAAGGGGGATGATGGTGATGAGGTCCTTGAATGCGAGGATGCTGGTAATGAGGCCATTGCACTGGCCAGATGAGGTAGGTGCCCTCATTGCCACAAGATTCATGGAGGATGATGACGAGATGCAGTGAGGACAGTTCTGACATCCTCTCCTTGCATCTGTGAATGTTTGACTGCTGTGTGGCTGATGGCAGCACACATACCCTCAGTGCTCAGGCTCATGTCATGGAGATGCAGCGGAGGCCTAAATAGTCTCAAGATTCCAGGAGGATGATGACGACATGCAGTGAGGATACTCCATAGATCTTCACATACCTTCTGTGAATGTCTGACTCCTGTCTGGCTGAGGGCAACTCGCTTGCACTCTGTGATCAGGGTCATATCATAGAGAAGGAGACATGAAAATTTAAATGCACCTGATCCTTTGTCAGCCTTCAGCATCTGACCCCTTCAGGAGCACAACGTCACTGGTCACAGATGCTGAAGAGATGGGGGCCAGCCCCACGTCAAAGGTGCTGAGAGCACTCGGAGAGAATGAGAGAACTCTGTGATGCCTGCCTACGACATTCTGGCAGCAATGACAAGCACCATCGAGGTGCAGGCATCACGAATGTGTCCTGTGAGAGTGAAGCCAGACCATCACTTTCCTCTGAAACTTACGCACTGCACAGGGAAGAGGCCCTGGACTGAGACACCTGCCTTTATCTTTTGCAGGAACCAAGGTTTCACATCTAAGTGACATGAACACTGCTCATAGGCAAGAAGTCATTCTTGGGAGTTTATTTACAATGGGGAACATTATGCACAAGTGATTAACATCTGTGTCCAGGCTGTGCAACTACATTTTCTTAACTTTCCTACACCTGCCACTGCATCTTGGTGCTCCCTTGATATTCACATGGAGGTGGAGGGAGCCTGCTGACTGCTACGCCCTGTCTGTGATGGCCTTGGTGGGCGTCCTCTGGAGGGCTGAGACCTGGAGGTCTCCTACATGCTTTGGGTATCCTGCTGTGGGCCACCTGGTCCTCCTCGGCCTGTGAAACTGGAGCTGGAGGGGTCAGAGGAAGAGGGGATTTGGATCTGTCGGACATTTCAAGAGTCGCCTAGATGGAAGGCCCCAGGCTGATGAGCTACTTGTCCTCCTTCCTGTGGGTGCCCTGGGGCCCCTGGTTGACTCCTTGAGGAGAAGGGGAAGCTTGAGTGAGATCGAGCCGCCCCACACGCCCCTCACTTTGACACCAACTATGACGTCAGCAATGGAGTTCAGCCCACACAGCAGTGCAGGACCGATGTCCTGCACCAAGCTCTTCATGCCAGCTGCCATCCTACCAGTGTTGACCTCTATGCATCGGCATGATGGTGCTATCACCTTGGACTGAGGACAGACAGACTCCTCCTCTGTCCCTTGCAATCTGAGGAGTGCACAAGACATCCCTTCCTGATGTTCCTGTGATTATCTTTGCAGCTCCAACAACTGATTGAGGACCGAGCCCAGAGGCTCATCATCTGACTCGGACTCAGCAGATTCTTTGCCTCCAGCAGTCCTCTGAGTGCTGTCGACCAAGGATGTCCCTGACTCCAGCTGCTGTGGAACAGGCTATGTGCTATGCTCACCAGATTGTGATCCCAAGGCTGCTCTACCTCTGGGTCCCATCGAGGTGTGTGTCGCTGCACTGGTGGAGGGTATGACGGAACTTCAACAGTACTGCCCTCAGGGTCCTCATCTGAGGTGTTCTCAGTGCTGGGGTCAGGGCCAAGGTGTCAGATGTGCCTAGGAGTGAAAGTGGTGATTATTAGTGCTTGGCAGCCTCATTGAACATAGAGCAGTGGACTCAGAGTAATGTTGAGAGAAGAGTCATTTGGTGCAGGATCCTCGTTTGAGCATTGGCTGCAGACCTCACCGTCACCATAGGAACAGTCAAAGTCCTCCCCGGCCACCTCCAACCCTGAACTCTCGAACAGAGCGAGGACTTTGATGTCCAGTACTCCACCCATGGCCTGGGTCCTCTCCTGTTGATTGTGTGCAATCCTGACGTACATAAAGACAGATGGCGAGAGTGTGAGCAAGGCACATCCAGGCCACATGAGAAGGATGCCAGGCGTACATGTGTGCTGAGTGGAGCCATGGACGGGATGAGGAGGCAATCTCCAAAGGAACTGAGGCCAGATGGAGATGTGAGAATTTGTTTGAGAGAGTGAGTGGTGATGTCATTGAGCTGGCAGTGAATGTGTGAGAGATTTGTGAGTGGGTGAGTTGAGATTGATGAGATGGTTGCCTTACCCTGGCAGCACGGATGAGATCATTCATCCATTTTCTGCACTGGATGGCCAACCTCTTGTGTGCAACGTCGGCACTGACCACCTCCCTAGCTGGAGTGGTGAGACTGATGGGCCTCTTGCGGCCAGAGTCGGGGTAGAGGACATCGCGGCGAGCCTCCACGGCATCCACAAGGCGTCCCAGGGACGCGTCACTGAATTGGGGGGCTGTAGTCTTCCATGCTTTTGTGGCCATGTCTTCAGTGGAGCAGTTCAGGCTGCAAGCATTGAGAAGTGTGCGCGCAGCTGCATTTTAAATATGGTGCCCGGTGTGAGTAAGTGGTGAGGTAACGGCGTGGTGGGCAAATCGGAGGCCAGCTGCCAGAAAGACTGCGTGTTTCCTGTGGCTGCATAATTAATGAGGCGGGGATGGGACGAGTTGGTGTGAAAACCCGCCATTTCAGCTGGTAGGTAAAATCTATCTTTTCACGCTTGCTACCGCACTTAGTGCAAATCTGGGACGATTCCACTGTGTTATGGCTTGAGCGTTTGAGACATCCAAGTTCTTTGTGTTTGAATGTGGAGCCATCACAATTGAATGAAAGATCAATGGGATCCACTTCATATTAGTCTATTACCCATGGGGCAGGATTTTTACCTTGTCGGGTGGGCGTGGCAAGGAGGAGGTCCCAGGAGGGGTCTCAAAGCCAACCACCACCTACGATCGAGACCCGACATTGATTTCGTGCGCTGCAGCACTGCTGGGGTGGGGGTGGGAGGAGGACAAGCATGGAAATCAACACCTGCACAGGGATGCGCTCAGTGAAAGCTCCCTGAGGCACAGAGCTGCCTCAAGGCTCTGAAGATTTAAAAACTCAAAAATAAAAACGTTTCCACTGTTAAAAACATGTCCCCTCATGTGACTCTGCCACAGGGACATGTTATGAATGAAATTTAAAAATTAAAAAAAAAATTTAATTGCTGTTGGAAACCTCATCCCGCCCGTGGATGAGGTTTCCTAAAAAATCCAAAGGCCGCTTGGCCTTTTCGCCTGCCTGCCAACCGTAATGGTCTTAGTAGGCCTGCTAATTGTCAGCAGATGTGCTGCTGACTCCCACATGCTCCTGCTGTCTGAAATATTGCATGTCATTTTACGCTCGAATAGGTTGAGCATGCACCTGCCCGCTCAGTGAAAAACCATGTCCAAGGAATTTGTTACGACCAGGATAGGAGGAGTGTGTGAATTATCAAGCTCTGCTACTCCACAGGCCATAACATTAATTTAAATGTTTAATTTTCTCACCAAAATGGCCAATTGCATACTTATACCTCTAGTACCCAGAAGAAATGAGACATAGACCAGGCTTCTTTCAAAGACTCAGAATGATTAATTTATTTTAGAACAAAATTTGCAAGTACTGGTCAACATGCAGTTGTAACTGGGAAGTATTACTATCTACCTCTTCCTAAAGAAGTCCCCCAGCACACACACACATGTACACAGACAAAGGACAAAAAGATAGAGGGCAGAATCTTGCGCTTGGATGGCATACGGGCCCCACCGGCTTGGTGGAGGCCGGGCAGCCGACCCCCGCCACTGAAACTGGGCCCACCGCCATTTTGAGTGGGCGGGCCAATTAAGGCCCACCCAGCGGCATCCCCGACGGGAAGCGCTATGCGCATTCTGTTCAGGGGGGGAGGGAATTCCCATCTGTCAAAGTGCATTCTTTCGTGCGTGCGCGTGAAAGAGTGCACTTCTCCCTGAGGCAAAGTCCTGTCTCAGGAGGAATACTGGCAGTGGAAAAAACCTTAAAAATAGAAACATTAAAAAATTATTAACATGTCCCCCTCAGTGACAATGTCACACGAGATGGGACATGTTAATAAAGACCACATAAACTTTATTAATTTTTTACAAAACAGACATGAAACTTCATCCCGCCAGTGGATGAAGTTGCATGAATAATCTGGAGCCCACTGGGGCTCCTGGCCTGCCCGCCAGCCTTAAGCTTGGACAGGCTGGTCTTTAATTACTTTAACCAGCCTGTCAATAGCCTCAATTGGCCATTGACAGGTCAGCGGGCGGACAGCTGACTTCGCTGTCCGCCTGCCTTCCTGAAAATTTAAATGGACCGGGATGACGTCAGGGGTTCCTCCCGACCTCATCCCACGTCATTTTCCCCTCGGCGACCAGGCCCCACCCCCAAATCATCGAGGGGAAAATCCTGGTCAGAGTCTCTCTGGAGAAATGGGCTTTGGAGGATGGGCGTTATACAGTAAAGGATAAAGTCCACGGGGTCTCGATGCTGTCAACCTGGACTTCTTTCATGTGAAGACCGGCCGCTAGTCGTAGAGGATGCCTGCAAGTTCTCACCAACTCTCAGCTTCGCGGGTCCAAATGCAGATTAGTTACACTCAGATGAGGATTTTCTGGATTTTCTGGCTGCAGGTTAATAGCCACACACAACTTTAGACAAGGTAAAGAGAGGGAGCCAGTTAGGGTAGGCTTCTTTCCTCAGCTTATTCTCTGACAAGATTGCATTCCAAACAAGCAGGTTCACAATTTAAGTTTTTTTTCCTCTGCTATGTGATTTCCTTTCTGTCTCTCAGCTTTTGATTAATTAAATCGCTTTGCAGTTCAACACAATCAGACAACTCCTTCTCAAGTACAATATAGGTCAGATGATTTCTTGGAAGAGACCTTCTTGTTGACAGTCCCAAGGTAAACTTGTGACCTTTTTTAAAAAAAAATCCCAGGTCAGCATCTAGATCATGCCATGTCCTTCCATTTTGTAAAAGGAAACTTCAGCCTTGAGAGATAAAATTCTTACATGTTTCAATGTCTCTGTTGTTCCTGGTGAATCATGGAAATGAGTTGTCTATAAACACCATTGACTATAGGTTATTGTTTATTCTTAAACACTCTCAAGTGGCTGAGAGATTCCTTCACTTAGGTCCATAGTTAATCAGGCATTGCATCAGTTTCAGGTCTATCTGGAGGTGATGTTGCCAATATCACATGACATGTTGCTAATCATCTTAAAAGTTGTTGTATCCATTTTAAAATGCAGCTTTAAAAATTGCAATATCTTTAGGCCTATAATGGGAAGAAATTAGTCAGTCAATTTTGAAATTCATGATCAGGTCACTCTATGTCTTTGTTTTTTTTTTGTTTATACTTTGATTGAATTGAAGACCACTACCAGAAGATTCAGCAGCATCTTATTATCATTGTGAGGTTATCTAGGTTGCATGACACCATACAGTCAATATGGAATTCAGCTACCTTCCTACATTTCCTTAAAATACTTATGTCAGAAAAGAATAATAATTCGCTTAACATCTTCATTCTGCTTAATTTCTCTATGTGATGAATGTTTGAGCCTCCACCTCGAAACATACCTCGTGATCAGTTTGTTTGATTGTAAATCTCTTTCAAATATAGATGAATGTCAAGACACAGATCTAATGGAACCCTGAACACGGGATTGGCATGTTGAAGATATCCTTCCCGTGTCCACACAGTCAGAAAGAGCTGTATAAAATGTGCGGAAGATCTAAACGATATTTTGAGAGTGATTCATCGTACAAAACTTTGCCTTTCAGGGGCTTTCGGAAGAAAACTTATACACATTAGTGCAGACTTTGAGAAAGGGCACAAACATGTTCTTAGCCAGTCCAAATAATTTTTAATGGCCCACATCACATAATTGTTTGAAACATTTTGAAAGTCTGTATGGGACCCTGCATGGCTACTGCAGCAGTCTGTACAGCAGCATGTCACTCAGGTGTACTTATGTCTATGTCTCCAACAGCTTGCAGAATCTTTCAGAAAATAGCACGTCTACTGATATTCCAGGCAACAAATAGCACGTCTACTGATATTCCAGGTAACAAGTGTAATTGTTTCAGCCTTATTGTTTCTCCTGAGTCCTCTCTACCCACTGTGTGGTTGGAACATCTGTTGGAGCAGAAGTTGAATCCCAAGCAGCTGTGTATTCCATGGTAGCAATGCAGCATGATGATGTCACTGTGGGTGTCTGCAGTCTGCACTGACTGACTCACTGCAGAATGTCATTGCTTATCTTAAAAGAGGAGGAGAAAACACTACATTCCTTAAAAACATTGAGCCAAAATTACAGTTAGAGTATTTCAGGAAGTAGTTGTTTGGTAGTACAGAACTTGAGTGTTGCTGAAAAAAGAGACATGCCTAAGCTTCTGGCCTTGCACCAATCAGGGCACTTCACAAGAATGCCAATATAAGGGGGAAAACAACAACTTATACTGTATATGAAGAGAATGCTGATCGGTTGGCAAGTGGCGTTGCCATTGATAATGTACCAGTGATGGCGACTGACAGTTAACTGCCAACATTGTTTGAAATTTAAGTCAGGCAGACTAACCCTGATTGGTCAAGGCATTGACCTGAGGAATGAGTCAGCGAATGCTGTCACTTATCTTGCTTAGCTGAAACAGACACAATGTATGCACATGTTTGTTCTGTCTGCAAAGAACAAGGTCCTGTGTGTACTGGATGCTACATATATTAATACATATGATTCCGGAGAGCAGGGCTTATAATGAGATGCTGCATTATTGAAATTAGGATCTCGATTTGTGGCGAGTGATTGCAAACTGATTTCACAACGGGGTGAAACCAATTTTTGGCCTTCTCACCATTTTGTCCCCCCTCTGCCTGCCACGACGCCTGACACCAGCGGCACTGGAAAAATTCCAGCCCATAACCTCAGTCACCTCCATGCCAAAACTAAACTGGCCAGTATAGACATACATGATCTAAAGTTTGCAGGTGACTGCAGTGCCATTGCCCATTCTGCATCAGATTTACTTGCGACTCTCGATCTCTTCGATACTGCATACAAAGATACTTGGCCTGACCTTGAATGTTGCCAAAACAGAACTCATATTTCAATCCATACCTGGTGAGCCAAATATTCTACCCCCCATTTCTGTTGAAGGAGAGATTCTGGAATATGTTGAGCACTTCCAATACCTTGGCAATCATCTCTCTCAAAAGGCGACCATTGACAAGGAGGTCCAACACCACATCAGCTGCTCCAGCTCAGCCTTCTACAAACTACAGCAGTGAATTTTTGACAACAAAGACCGATGCAAGTCAACAAAGGTGCTCGTGTACAGAGCAGTTGTCATCACCTCGTTCCTACTGACCTGGACTATGTATCAGTGACTTATAAGAATGCTGGCAAGATTCCATCAGCAATGTATCTGCTGTCTCCTCCTAATTCAATGGGAGGACCATCGGACAAAATCTAAAGTCCTTCTTGAAGCCAGTTCCACAAGCATTCAGGCAGAGCTCCTGAAAAATCAACTTTGATGGACTGAACACTGTGTCCAAATGGCCGAAAGGCATCACCCCTGCCAGGGCCTGTTTTCTCAACTCTTAAATGGCCAACTCTCCTTGGAAGGGCAAAGAAAATGCTTCAAAGACACTCTAAAGCTCTCCTTGAAGGGCGGCAACATTGACATTAATGACTGGGAGGAGCTTGCAACCAATTGTTCAAAATGGGCACAGCTTGTCCATCAAGCTACATCAAGTCTGGAGTCACAATTTCTCAATGATGAGGGAGAAATATGACAGAGAAGTAAAGAAAAGTTAGCAAACTCTGTGCTCTGGATTCCACTAACTTGTAGAACATCCTGCCCCATGATTCCGAATACCTGCAGTTCAAGAATCAGCCTGTTCAGCCACATGAAGGCCCATGGCAGAAACTCACAACTTTGCATTGATGCCATCCTTGAATCAAGATCGACAGCCTACGATGATCAAAATATGAATTCTGTTTCCAGAGGCATGTGAGATTGAGGGCCGAGGATGAGAAGATAGAGTTATACTCATTTTCATTCACGCTTGTTCAGTTATGAGTTATACTCATTTTCATGCACGCTCATTCAGTGCATATCTGCAAATACAAAAAAAATTGTAGTCCTGTTTGTACCATGTGTTTGCCTCCTGCCCTTATTGTGGATTGAAGGTCTCATTTATGATGCATGTTTTTGTTGTTTCTTTTTCACAGTAGCTCCACATTCAAAAGGTATGGTCAAAATGAGTTGACAACCAAAAAAGACCCTGTATGGGTGAAATTTGTCTACAGCAACGGTACAAAATGTGCTTGTAGCAAATTGGCAGCTTTTATTTTCCAATAGCTTGGAAAATATTGCCAAGATTTTTGATTTCAAATCCAAGCAATGGTGACAGTGAATCTAGTAAGTGAGTCTCTGAAAAGTGTTTGAACTGTTGCACTGTGAAGTTCAGTGGAAAAAGATCAAGAATCTTGAAAGATCAACTGCCATTTCACTATGAGTTTGTTTCAGGCTACTTGTGTAAATCAGTTTAGCCCCCTGCATGTTTCAGGGTGCCTGTATTATGCTAGCATAAGCTTTGAAAGTGAACTTATTCCGCATGTATACTACTAAATCTGAGGGTATGTGCATTTATTTATACTTGGGGAAACGTTTTGATCAATTCACGTCAAAGGTCTAGCGTTCATGAACTGATCGAGAACTAATCTTATGATTATTGCTCTAATGACCTGCAATATAAACATGCCATTCCCAGCAATAACGTTTAAATAAATTGATGCATGTTAATCCAGCGCTGGTTAATGCACAGAAATCCTTTTGAAAGCTTCAGGATGTTAAGAACAAAACAGAAAAGCCAAAGGGAAAAAAATATGTTCCAAGGGGGGTGGGGGGGCAGCATGATAAATTGTTATGTCAAACATGAAGTTAAACCATATGTGCCCTAATCTTTCATCTGTCCATAGAGAATGTGTCTATGGGTTAAAATTACATGGTACTGATCACAAGGTTCCTGAACACAGAGTTTACTGCTATCCAAGTTATTCTTGAGAAAATAAAGCAGAAAATACAAAAACAAAGCCCCCAAAACTGCAACTTACTTGGATGATCAACAATGGAATCATGTCAATGTTTAAGGAAGAGCATAAATATAATGGACAAAGCATATTAATTTAATTGGCACATTCAAGGTATGTTTTCATAAATATTCAGCCCACATTTGAATGCAGTTCTAAGTTAGTTTCTTTTGGCTGTGTAGGACCCAGTCAAAATATATTGCAGTCAATAGGGCTGACAGACAACAACACATAATTGTGGGCATTCTTTTACTAGTATAACCCAAACTTCCTGCATTGTTATCAAATTAATGCAATGCAATGATTTGCAGGGACTTTACCTGCATTAATAATGACTTCACTGTTAGCTTGGACTAAATGTTCTTTGCAGTATGAGAACAATAAGGTCATGAGTTATGTTGTTACTGTATTTTAGTTACACAAGGAGGTACAGTATGTCCTATTTCTGAACACCCACCTTCTAGTTTATGCAATATATGGTTAAAAGAGACAATGCAATCAGATTTCATAATTGCTTCCAGTATTGTGCCTAAACCAGACTCAATTCTATAGCTGCAGCAACGTGAACTTGATTTTTCTGAAATGATGATTAGTCTTCTCTTGTCGGACAAGCGTATTCTCCCTCATTTTCCTTTGTTTTCGCTTTATGCGGATTAAGTGAAAACACACCTAGAATTAATAAACAGTAAATAAGTATAATGGCTGCCCCATGATACCCAATTAATTCACAAATGCCTCTCTAATAACAGGCTCCCTGGGAATTTCAAATAGCTGGCTTGCTGATGCCTATTTCCATATCCACAGGGAATACCCAAATCTTGCTTTTTCTGTTTTATGCATCCGGCATATACCAGTTTTTATAATTATTCTAAACTGTTAATAAGACAACAGGATTTCATTATCTCCCTCTCTGTCACTCTCACTTAGCTCCACTCCTGTTCCTGTACTGGCCTACCAGGCCAATCTCTGTAGTAAACAATGGCACTCAGAATAACCTCGATTTCACATTCCAGTTAAAGTCCATGATTTGCACTGTATCCTGTTGATATCAGCTGTATTCTCAGCTGGCAGCAGCTCACTATTGGTGAGTAGAACTAATGACGTGGACTGCAGCTGTAGGCTTGGTACCTGTACCTGCTTACAATGATGTGGCGTATGGGTACTAGCAGATAAACATTTTCCACCCGGCCCAGCAAAATGCAGTTTTCTGCCCTTGATTATATACACACAGAGTCCACTCCCAAGATCCAAACAGTGAATTGCATTTGTAATGTTAACAGAAGGCATTAAATCATCCAAGGTGAAATTTAAAAGCTCGGCAATGGGTGGAAAACTGAATCGATGTGAAAGTATCGGCTAAAAGCCTGTGAAGTGATACCCAACCCGACACAGGGACTCTCCATGCCAGGGTCAACCAGTGACATCAGTGCATTACATCCACTGTTTATGCAGAGCATTATATAAAATTAGAGCATAAAGGACAGAAACAGGCCATTCAGACCAAACTGTCTGTGCCGCGTGAGCCTCTAATCCTATTCCTCTAACCTCATCACCCTATAAAATATCAAAAAAGCTTTTTGTGATATGGAATCAATTTAAAATGCAAGAATTTTGTTAAAACAGACCCTGTGAAGGACTAAAGGGTTTACATTGCGCTGAAAATATTGTCCTGAAGAATGCAGAATCTCTACCTTGTACGGAATTTCATAACGCAATCTTCCACTTAGCATGGCTATGATTGTGGCAGCTTTGTCATCAGTCTTCTTGCAATGCATTCTAGGTGGGATGGTCTGCAGCTGCGTTAAAGTATCTTTCCATAGGATTTTCTGGCTCATAAATAAAACAGATGTTTATTATTTCTGAAGTGCCAAAATGACGTGGAAAGTTACAACAGAGCTCCAGTGTGCGGCGCACCACAAGGAAGACGCGCAACCCAGACCTACAGTCACACCCTCTGAGGAGCTTAACAAAATGCAACCTCATCCATTGATGTCCTGCACTATACAACAATGTATGGACATATGGTAGGAAAGTGCTTCAGACAATTATTGACATCTGGCATTTTTAGAAGCTGCACCCTATAGATTGTGAAAAATACTTGCTTGTAGTCTGAAATAAATGTGGCAAAGGGGAAAATGACCTTAGATTAGTAGAAAATACAGGAAAGAAAGATTTGAACTTATGCCATGCTTCCCTCCCAGAAACACCACAAAGCACTTAAAAAGCATTAATTGTAAAGTGGTGACTGCTGTTATGTAGACACATGCAGCAGTTATTTCATCCATGTTAAGGCCTCACAAACATTCAAGAGATGAACGGCCAGTTAATCTGTTTTTGGCAAAATTGATTGAGGAAGGAATGTTGACCAGGCAACTGGGTGAGCTCTCAGCTCTTCTTCAAATAGTACCATAGAATCATTAACGCACCTGAACAGATGGCCTCAATTTAATGGTTCATCTGAAGAATGCCACCACCAACATTATGCTTTCCCTCAGTCATGCACTGAATTATCAGCCTACGTTGCTCAATCCTGAAGTAGGCTTTGAACCTATAATCTACTGAGGTACAACAGGAAAGCCATAGACACTTCATTGTAACAGCTAATATATTAATGTCAGAAGTAACATTTCTTTTCAAATTCTCGTAATCTTTTGTGACATATATTTTAGTGTTTAGCATTTTGTTCCTTTGGTAAATGCTTGATTCTATGGTAGTTTTTTTGAAGAAACAATTTTTAAAAAATGCTTTCCATTTACATTTAGAGATAACTGAAAGTTACAGCTATTTTGGTTAGAACTCCTCCAGTACCAACAAGTCCAGAGAGTTGCAGTTTCACTGAAGGAATCACAGTTATAAAATTAACAGAAGCTAACCTTTCCAATTAAAAAAGATGACAGGAATTCAGAACATTTCTGGGTATCTACAGGTTAAACCTCAGATTTGTGAATCTTACCCTGATAGGGTTTCTGTAGCGAGTCCATACGCCATATGCAATAATAAGGTCTTCCGGTTCCTGGGTTTTGTATTTTTCTTGTATTTGGACAAAAAGAAATCCAATGAAATCGGGTGTGCATACACTAACTTGGGTGAAAAATAACATAAAATGAAATATTTATAACAGGATAGCTTTGTGGTCTAATCAAGTTTTATCAGAAAAAGTAAATTTGAATAGAAACACGTAATTTAAACAGGAAATCAGAAAAATGGGAAAATGCGAGAAACACTCAGCAGGTCAGGAGAGAGAAATAGGGTTAACATTCCATGTTCATGACAAATCTCCCTCCACTGATGCAGCCTGACCTGCTGAGCATTTCCCGCATTTTCTCTTTTTATTTCAGATTTCTGGAACCCGTTGCATTTTGCTTTTGCTTTCGTAAAATAAATGCGTGCAACCATATTTGTGAAATGTAATCCTAAGAGGATTTGATATGCTGCTTTGCCACATTCCCGTCATGGAACTTGATTCAGACAAGTGTCTCTACGGACATCCAAAGGCGTAAATCTACATTGAGGCTGCCTGTCGGCACAGAGGGAAGATGAACTGTCCCCTCTGCCAAATGGCAAGAGCTGCATTCACCACTGCAGAAGTTCAGTATGTCAACAATGGCAATCAAATGCTTTTTCTGAGTTTGACTTACTTTTGGAATCATCTTTTAGGAGATTATTAATCAGTTTAATGGGGTTTAATCGAAAGATCAGTTTGTTAAGCAGTGACACAGTTATTAGGTCATATAGTTTTGTTAATTTTCTTGGAGGCCAGATACCATCACAATCCGAACCTTATACAGGTTGATTTTCTGGTCCATGGAACCAGTGACAGGAGCATGAAACAGATGAACAGGAACCTGGAAATTGCGTGAAAAATATTCTTGCACTTTTCTTTTTCCTCATGACAAGTGCAAGAGCTGCATTGCAGTGCATTTAAATTACAGTAAAGCCAATTTGGGAGAATGCTGTGCAATCCCTCAACACAAATGGGCAATGTTGAAAAGGCACCTTTGATCTTTTACTGTTTCTAATCTTTAAAAGGCAGCTGTAAATAGAAATCATAGAATAAAAGTAGTGTTCCTAGCTGCAGGTTTGCTTCCTAGATTTGTACTACCTGAATGAGCTTTCCTGTTTTTTAATCAAACATCTTGACCTCTTTGCGTTTCTGGGTAAAGCAATTTTGTTGAAATTCAAGCCAGAACAACTGCCTCAGTGTCCTTCTCTTGATTCAAAGGACAAGTATTTGAGGACGAATTAGAGGCTGGTCTGTTTACACTGTAGGCAGATTGATTTTGACCACCCTTACAGAAGGAGCAGTGTCCATAAGTCAAAGCACAGATACCTGAAGAGATCCACCTCATCGAACCCTTGCACTGGGGGAAGCATTCACAGAGTTATGTCATTCTCTCCATCTTGAATTTCAGACACGATTGATTGAGCCTTGAGCATTTACATATTTGGGTTTTTCCAAGCCACCTTGGAATGGTGGAATAGATGTCAAATCAGTCAATCAACAGTTCACCAGTGCAGGTTGCATATGGCAGATGCATTGTCACCTCTGCTATCACTTTCCCATGGAAAGGCACCCTTTACAATTTCACTGCATTTTTCAGGTTTTCCTAAAGTACAGGCCATTACGTATTACATATACATGTGCTTTGGTCCCTATCCTGAATTCAACCATTTTTTGTGAACATAAAAGTAATGTATAATTGGGGACTCAACATGCACATAAAATGATGTAACTGACCTGCTCAGAGTTATAGTACCATTTTTTATGGCAAGCCATCTTGCCACCATTACTTGAAGGAGAAGGAAATCTGGTGGACTGAGCGAAGACACCTTCTGCCCTGGTTCATAACCTTGCTGAGTCCATGAAGATGATGAGATGAACAGCAATGGAATGAGTCGCTAATAGCCAAAAGGATCATTTCAGATGCTTGGAAAAAACAAGAAGTATTTTACAGTAAAGCAGAAGCAGCCTTGAGGGGCTGAATGGTATATTTCTGCTCCTATTTCATATGTTCATATATCAAGAGGTACTAAGGTTCATGCAAGCATATATCAAAAGGAGGAAAAAGACCATCTGCTCCATCAAGTCCACCCCATTCAGTTATGCTGCAGCTACATGCTGTATCAATACAAACACTGGCAAAAGCAAGAAAAATACAATGCCAACTTACCAAATTCTGCAAACTTTTTTCTCCATCCTCGAAGGCACTCAAAGAAACAGGGGAGACTGTAGTAACTGATACATATCGTTAATCCCACTTACACTGCATCCTGTCAAACATCACAATATGGTGTTGCATGTTGCACAGCCTTGCTGTACTGAACAGGCAATTACCAAGATGTAGGGGAATGAGAAAGCCTAGCCATAGTCACTGGCAGAGTAGGACATTGACCTGGCCCTTGATGGTATACCTGCCTATTTGACCCCGGCTGCAGCCAGAAAGAGCCATACAGAAATAGGCAACTGATTCAGGTAAATACCAATCTCAATACACAAGCAGCCCTGACCATATTTCATGAGACAGTGAGTCAATACATCTTCACCAACAATGTTCCCTGTACTATACCAACAACAAAGAAGCTCCTTCTTTAATCTGCTGTAACCCTCTTCTACCCCTTTAGAAGTGAACTCTTTGGTTGCATTCCATTTCAACTTTGTTCAATGCAAAGGCTCTGGACCCTGAAAACCTCCTGGCTGTGGTACTGAAGACTTGTGTTCCAGAACTAGCCAGGAATTTAGCCAAGCTGTTCCAGTACAACTATAATATTGGCTTCTACCCAACTTTGTGGAAAATTGTCCAGGCATGTCCTGTCCACAAAAAGCTTGACAAATCCAATTCGGCCAATTACCCCATTGGTCTACTCTCAATTATCAGCGAAGTGATGGAAGGAGTTGTCGACAGCACTATCAAGTGGCATTTATTCAGCTCACCAAAGCTCAGTTTGGGTTCTGCAGGGCCTCTCAGCTCCAGCCATTACAGCCATGGTCTAAACATGGACAAAAGAGCTAAATTTCAAAGGTAAGGTATCAAGGCAGCATTTGACCAAGTATGGTATCAAGGAACAAGGAGTAAAATTGAAGTCAATGGGAACGCGGTGGCGTGAGGAGGGGGTGCGGTGGTGGTGGGGCGGGGTGGGGGGGGGGGGGCGGGTGGCAGGGGGGGGTGGTATCTCCACTGGTTGGTGTCAGACCTAGATGGTTGTGGTTGTTGGAGGACAATCATCTCAGCCTCAGGACATTGCAGGAGCTGCTTCATCAATGGCCTTCCCTCCAACATAAGGTCACAAGAGGGGGTGTGAGGGGGTGTTCACTGATAATTGAAATTTGTTCAGTTACATTTCCAACCCCTTTATTAGTTAGGAGTCCATGCCCTCAGGCAGCAAGACCTGGACAACATTCAGAC
Source organism: Carcharodon carcharias (assembly GCF_017639515.1). Lineage (NCBI taxonomy): Eukaryota > Metazoa > Chordata > Chondrichthyes > Lamniformes > Lamnidae > Carcharodon > Carcharodon carcharias. The sequence goes on along the minus strand of NC_054468.1, from coordinate 198,576,077 downwards.
TTAAGTGGCAAATAACATTCCTGCCACAGAAGCGCCAGGTAATGGCCATCTCCAACAAGAGACAATCTAACTCTCTCTCCTTGACATTCAAAGGCATTACTATCACTGTATGCCTCACCATCAACAACCTGGAGGTTACCATTGACCAGAAGGTTAACTGGACCAGCAATGTAAATACTGTGGCGACAAGATATCTTCAGCCAGAAATGCTGAGTTGATGATCCATCTCGGCCTCCTCCAGAGGTCCCCAGCATCACAGGCGCCAGTCTTCAGCCAATTCAATTTCTCCACCTGAAATCAGGAAATGGCTGAAGGCACTGGATACTGCAAAGGCTATGGGCCCTGACCACATTCCGGCAATGTTACTGAAGACCTGTGCTCCTGAACTTGCCGCGCCCCTAGCCAAGCTGTTCCAGTACAGCTACAACACTGGAACCTACCTGGCTATGTGGAAAATTGCCCAGGTATATATGTCCTGTACACAAAAAGCAGGACAAATCCAATCCACCAATTACCGCCTCATCAGTCTATTCTCGATCATCAGTAAAGTAAAGGAAGTGGTCATCAACAGAGCTATTAAGTGGCACTTGCTTAGCAATAACCTGCTCATTGATGCCCAGTTTGGGTTCTGCCAGGGCAACTCAGCTCCTAACCTCATTACAGCCTTAGTCTAAACACGACAAAAAAGCTGAACTCCAGAGGTGAGGTGAGATGACTGCCCCACGCATCAAGGAGCCCTAGCAAAATTGGAGTCAATGGGAATTCGGGGAAAACTCTCTGCTGGTTGGACTCATACCCAGCACAAAGGAAGATGGTTGTGATTGTTGGAAGTCAATCATCTCAGCTCCAGGACATCACTGCAGGAGTTCTTCAGTGTAGTGTCCTCGGCCCAACCATCCTCTGCTGCTTCATCAGTGGCCTTCCTTCCATCATAAGGTCAGAAATGGGGATGTTTGCTGATGATTGCACAATATTCAGCACCATTCGTGATACTGAAGCAGTCCATGCCCAAATGCAGCAAGACCTGGACAACATCCAGACTTGGGCTGAAAAGTGGCAAGTAACATTTATACCACACAAGTGCCAGGCAATGACCATCTCCAACAAGAGCAAATCCAATCATTGCCCCTTGATGTTCAATGGCATTAACATCACTGAATCCCCCACTATCAACATCCTGGGTGTTACCATTGACCAGAAGCTGAACTAGACTAGCCATATAAATACAGTGGCTATAAGGACAGGTCAGAGGCTAGGAATCATGCACCAAGTAACTCACCTCCTGACTCCCCAAAGCCTGTCCACCATCTACAAGGCACAAGTCAGAAGTGTGATAGAATACACCCCACTTGCCTGGGTGAGTGCATCTCCCACAGCACTCAAGAAGCTTGACACCGTCCAGGACAAAGCCGTCCGCTTGATTGGCACCACATCCACAGACATTCACTCCCTCCACCACCAACGCACAGTAGCAGCAGTGTGTACTATCTACAAGATGCATTGCAGGAATTCACCAAGGATCCTTCGACAGCACTTTCTAAACCCACGACCACTACCGTCTAAAAGGACAAGGGCTGCAGATAGATGGGAACAGCACCACCTGGAAGTTTCCCTCCAAGTCACTCACCATCCTGACTTGGAAATATATCGCCGTTCTTTCACTGTTGCTGGGTCAAAATCCTATAACTCCCTTCCTACACCACATGGACCACAGCGGTTAAAGAAAGGAGCTCACCACCACCTTCTAAAGGGCAACTAGGGATGGGAAATTAAGCCCACAACCCGTGAATGAATAAAAAAAAGAGCAGTTCAGAGGCTGGGAATTCTGGAGTGAATAACTCACCTCATGATTCCCCAAAGCCTGTCCATCATCTATAAGGCACAATTAAGGAGTGTGATGGAATACTCTTCATTTGTCTGGATGAATGTGGCTCCAACAATGCTCAAGGAACTCAACACCAACAAAGATAAAGCAACCCACGTGATTGGCACACCACTTTAAACAATCACTCCCTCCAGCACTGGTGCACAGTGGCAGCAGTTTGTACCATCTACAATATGTACTACAGCACTCGTCATGTCTCCTTTGATGGCACCTTCTAAACCCACGACCTCTAACACCAAGAAAAACAAATGCAGCAGATGTATGGGAACAGCACCACCCGCAAGTTCTCTCCAAATCACACACCATCCTGACTTGGAACTATATCAATGTACCTTCACTGTCACTGGGTAAAAATCCTGGAATTTCCCTCCTAACAGCACTGTGGGTGTTCCTACAGCAGATGGACTGGAGCAGTTCAAAGAGGTGACTCACTACCACCTGCTCAAGGGCACTTCAGAATGCAACAAATGCTGGCCTTGCCAGCAATGCCCGCATCCCAAGAACTGATAAAAAGAGTTATCAGTGTGTGTATCAATAATGTCTTTATACACCAGTGTTTCACATTGGTGACAACCTGTACCTTTTAGAATCAATCCTGAATCTTTAGGTGGATTCCAGTGGGGGAGCGGTAAGTGAAGTGGCTGGCTGTTAGGTCCTTGGAAAACTTTTGGAATGGAGGTAGCTTTATACCTCTTTGTACTGGGCCATGAAATGGTCCCACAGCTGCTTCTGTTGTGCTGTTTGATGCTTTGGTGTTTATGCTTGCGTCTGTCCATAACCAGAGGTGTTTTAATTTCTGAAATAGGCTGTGGTGTGTTTCCCTAAACCCTCTGTTTGTGAGGTCAATTTTTAAAGTGATTCGCAGCAAACTGTCTTTAGAGTTAAATCACAAGTATTGTTTATTCAACCATTCCAACCCAGGGAATGGTTGCACCTTCATACATGCACACAATAAGAAGATAGGAAAGAGGAGCTTTCACAACTGTGAATAACTTAAAAGGAAAAGAACCACCAACATGGAAATCAGTTCACGTGATTTTCAGAGTCCAGAAAGTCAGAGTCCAGTGAGCGTTCTTTCACAGAGGAACTACAGTTCAGGCGAGTTCAGCTAACTAAAGCAGGAGTTGCAGAATTCCTTCAACGTTGATAGTGATGCTGTGAGATGAGGTCAGTATACAGAGAATTGGGGTGGAATCGTCCATGCACGCTGGCATTGGGCATGCTCAGCGGCATGACCGGACAATATGGCCAGAAGGCCAGAAATCGGTTTCATGATGCTGTGAAACCAGTTTGCGATCATCAGCTCAGCCCGTCAATGGCAAGCCCTGTTTCCTGCCATCAGATGTCGGGAGTCTCATTGTAATACATCTGAATATCATTGTAAGGCCAGCCCACAGGAATCATCCCCTCTGCTGGATTGTCTGCCCCAATCATGCCAACATGTTTCACAACACCATTTATAAGGCGCGCACTTGGCAGGCTGCACTTTGAGGGAACTTTGAGGTGAGTACACAGCAACATTGCGCTGTGGGGGCAAGGGCTGCTCTGCGGTTGAAGGTAGTGCACAAGCATGTGTGGGGTGGGGGTAGGGAAGCAGCCACGCATTAGAGAAACCTTGTATAAAATGAATATTCCTCTGCAGCTGAGACAGTTCAGACACAGCCACATTGACATGCATGGACTTGGGCCTGTAGCTTATCTGCCCACTCAAGCAATGCAGATGCATGAAAGTGCCATCAAGTGCTCCAGAGCTTTTCACCCCTCGGGCACAGACTGCAAACTAATGAGCATTTTAGTGGCTGGCAGAACAGTTGGTTGACTGGGCATGTTGTATAATCTCCTTGCTAAAGCTAGCCATGGGGAAGTCACTGGTGGAGGCACTCACAGCGATAGATGCCATCTTCCCAAGGGCACACACTTTGTGCATTTCACCCAGGACCAAGAGAGCCAGGAGCCTTGGGTTTCCCACAGGTGCAGGGTGCGATCAACTGCAATTATGTGGTGTCCAGATCTCTGTCGCAACAAAGGGTCAACTATGTCAACCGCAAGGGCTTCAATTCACTGAATGTGCAGCTGATGTGCGACCACCACAAACGTATCCTGCAGGTACACGTACGGTTTCCAGGGAATGTCCACGGCTCCTACATCCTCAGTCGGTCTCAGATCCCTAAAGTCTTCCAGGATCCACACATGCTGCAGGGATGGCACCTAGAGGACAAAGGCTACCCACAGAGGACATTGCTGATGACATCAATGCAGTGGCCTCAGACTGCAGATGAGCAATGGAATAACGAGGTTCATGCTACAACTCACAACTTGGTGGAGCAAACCATGGGGATGCTAAAAATGAGGTTCCAGTGCTTGGACCGGTCTGGTGGCGCCCTGTAATATAATCCACAGAGGGTGTCTCCACATCATCCCCTTTACAACCTGGTTCCTCAGTGGGGAGAGGAGCTGGCTGAGGAGTAGATGCAAGAGCTGGAGGTCTCCTTTGATGAGGAGGACGTCAACGGGCACAAGGGTGAGGAGGTCCTCGAAGGCAATGATGATGGTGATAAGGCCCTCACACTGGCCAGATGAGGCCATGCTCGGGAGGCCCTCATAGTTGCCAGATTTGTGGAGGATGATAATGACATGCAGAGAGGATATGCTACAAGATCCTTACGTTGCATAAATGAATGTTTGACTCCAGTCTGGCTTATGGCAGCACAAATACCCTCTGTGATAATTCTTCTGTCATTGAGATGAAGTGGAGGCCCTAAGAATAACTCGATTGCAGGAAGATGATGATGACACGCAGTGCAGACTCTCCAGAGATCTTTACACAGCCTCTGTGAATGTCTGACTCCTGTCTGGCCGAGGGCAGCTTGCTAAGATCAGGGTCATATCATGGAGACGCAGCCATGAAACTTTAAAAGCACCTGATCCTTTGTCCACCTTCAACATCTGTCCCCTTCAGGAGCACAGCATCACTGGTCACAGAGGCTGAAGAGATGGGGGCCAGCCCCACCTTAAAGGTGCTGTGAGCACACAGAGAGAATGACGGAACTCTATGACACCTGCCCACAACATTCTGGCAGCAATGACAAGCACCATCGAGGTGCAGGAATCAGTAATGTGTCCAATGAGTGTGAAGACGGACCATCACTTCAGTTGGAAGGCTGCACAAAGCACAGGGAAGAGGCCCAGGACTGAGACACCTGCCTTTATCTTATGCAGAAAGGTTTCGCATCTGAATGACATGAACACTGCTCATCAGAACAGGGAGCCATAGGCAGGGAGACATTCTTGGGAGTTTATTTACAATAGTGAACATTATGTACAAGTAACACCAGCGCTGTGCAACTACACCTTCTTAACTTTCCTAACCCTGCCGCTACGTCTTGTTGCTACCCAGACACCCACAGTGGATGTGGAGGCAACCTACCGATTGCCAAGCCCTGTCTTTGATGACCTTGGCGGACGTCCTTTGGAAGGCCGAGATCTGGAGAACCCCAGCCTGATTTCAAGGTCCTGTTGTGTGGCATATGGAACCCTCCTCAGCCTATGGAGCCGGAGCTGCTGAGGTCACAGGGAGAGGGGGTTTGGCTGGGCTGGACACCCCTGGAGTCACCTGGATGGTTGGCCCCAGGGGGTACACCTGCTGATCCTCCTCCCTATAGGTGCCTGAGGACCCCTGGCTGACTCCTTGAGGAGAAGGGCTAGCTGGAGTGAGATTGGGCTGCCCCACACCCCTCTTGCATACACACTGTTGGAGGCCAACTATAGCATCAGTGATGGAGCACAGCCTGCACAGCAGTGCAGAAGCAATATCCTGGACCAAGATCCATGGCAGCAGCCATTCTACCAGTGTTGACCTCGGTGTGTTGGCATGCCGACGCTATCACCTTAGACTGAGGGTGGACGGACTCCTCCATTGTGCCTTGCAATCTGAGGAGTGCAGCAGACATCCCTTCCTAATGTTCCCGAGATTGCCTTTGCAGCTCCAGCAACTGAGACATGACCGAGTCCAGAGGCTTGTCATCTTATCTGGACTCAACAAATTTCTGACTCCCAGCAGTCCTTTGAGTGCCGGACACCTGGAAAGTCCCTGCTGCCACCTGCTATGGATCAGACAGTGCGATGTGCTCACCAGATTGTGATCCGAGGATACTGTAAAGCTAGGTCCCACTGAAGCATGTGTCTCTGCGCTGTTGAGGGTGTGGGCGAGATCTGTGATGCGAATTCAGGGAGGGTTTCAATGGATTTCTTTCTTGAGCTTCCCTCGGGCTTGATTAGAGGTCCTGGATTGTGGATTCTCTTGGCTGTTTCCCAGATGTGCCTGCGAAAGCAAGGAGAGATAATTAGTGCATGCTAGAGACATGTGAACACATCACTCACGGCATGGTTGTCTGATGGATGTTGCACTGCTGGATGCTCACTTGATAGATCACCACTAACTCACCATCAGCACAGGAATGACCCAGATCCTCGACGGCTAGCTGGATGGCTCCGTTTTGAAAGTCCATGAGGACCTTGATTTCAGGCATTCCTCCACCAATCTGTGGCCTCTCCCTCTTGTTGTGTGCCAGCTTGTTCTGCATGAGTAGAGATGGAGAGAGTGTAAGCAGGTTGCCTGCCAGGCCAGATGATAAGTGTGCCTGGCATGTATGGGTGGTGAGTGGTCCCATGGACAGGCTGAGGACAATGACGGTGTGTGTGTGAGAGTGAATGGTGATGTCCCTTGAATCGGCAGTGAGTGAAATCCCTGTGAATATGTGATGGGTTTGTGAGTGTGTGAGTTGAGAGTGATGAGAAGAGTGACTTACCCTGGCAGAATGGAGGAGATCATTCATCCTCTTGCGGCACTGGGTGGCTGCCCTCTTTTATAGGGCACTGACCACCGCTGCCACCACCTCCCAAGCCAGATTAGCAACATTGCTGCCCATCCTGTGGCCAGAGCAAGGGTAGCAGAAATCACGGCAGTCCCCCCGCTTCATCCAAAAGACGCTCGAGGTATGCGTCTTTGAACCTGGAGGCCGCAATCTCCTTGCCTTTCAGGGCGATGTCTTCCATGCAGCAGTCCTGGGCTGGAAGCACTGAGAGGCGTGCTCACAACTACACTTTAAATATGTCACCCGGCGTGATGAAGCAGCAAGGTGATGGCATGGCAGGCCAATGACAGCCTGCCTCCCATGGAAACGGTGCGTTTCCCACGAACTGGGCCGAATGGCCTGATTTCTGCTCCCATGTCTTATGGTCTTATCTTGATTGGTAAGGGGATCAAAGGTTATGGGGAGAAGGCGGGAGACTGGGGTTGAGAAACTTATCAGCCATGATTGAATGGCGGAGCAGACTCGATGGGCAGAATGGCCTAATTTCTGCTCCTATGTCTTATGGTCTTATGGTCTTATGGAATGCATAATTAACGCTGTGGGTTTGGGATGATACAGCATGAGAAGCTGCCATTGCAACCAGCAGGTAAAATGACACCTTACCTGCCCACTATCGCGCTTAGTGCAAATCTGGAATGATTCCGCCCTTGGCCTGTTCACCAGACAATGGCAGGAATCTTCCAGAGAAAAAGGCTTCGAGGAGGCTTAGACTTGATGCAGGCCGTGGGTCAACCTGCAGTGGTGTTTGCAGGCTGGAGGTTAAACAATTGACTGAGTTTGGAGTCTAGAAATGTAATATTAAAACTTTCCAATCGCCAGAAGCTTAGGTCATGCGATGTTTCCCATTAATGCATCAGTTGTAGGCTAACAAGCAGTTTCTATGACTCTGATCAAAATCCATTGTTCACACTAGGAGATAGATGATGGCTATTAGTGCCTCTGCAGGTGTACTGAGTTTTGATGGCTCTCTCTTTGTTGTAGAACTAGGCTGGGGGAGACAGACCATCCGCTGGTCCCTGGTTTCATTGATTGTAATGTGTCCTCACAATGAGAGGCGTGAGATTCTACAAGGATGAGTGTTGAGCTTTTGGCCTGTAACTGCTATTGGAACTTCCCAGAAACTGTGGCCAATGTGTGAATTATGTGGCCCGTAGCAGACATCTTTTGGTTCAGCAAAGTCCATTTTTTAAATAAGCAAAATGGGTAAGGTTTGATTTAAACAGTTTATGATCTCTTTCATGTCTTAGGAACATGATGTTTGCCTGTTTTCTAGCATATCATTTGAGGAGCCAGAGAGAAATTTCTCTGTTCAATTAAATTGGCATTAAACTTTTATTTTTCCCCCTCTCCTGAGAGATTATTTGACTAGGGATGGTGTGAGGTTGTGGCTAGATTATTGCTGGAACAGATGGCATTTTTACTGTTCTGTTTTGTATGCCTGTATGAATTGTAATGATTCCGGCATATGAACGTAAGAAATGGAAGCAGGAGTGAGCAATTCGGTCTCTTGAGCCTGCTCGGTTATTCAGGCTCAAGACAACCAGTCCCCAGGTGAGGTTCCCCAATATGTTATGATCCCGGATGAGGTACCCCAAATTGTTATGCTCCCAGGTGAGGAGGGGGGAACGGGCTCCCCTTCTTTATTTGACCCCCTCGGTTGGTCACAACAAGGTTAATTTAAAAAGGATCCCTTCTCTCGTGAATACCTTTTCCCAGACCAAATGTATTTATGTTTAAAAGGAGCCAATTTAACCAGGCTTTCTTGAGTCAAGGAAAGCGTGAGTTTATTGGTTACTAAAACACGAGAAACAAAAATAAAAACGTAACACACATACACACAGATTAGAAATGAGAAGTGAGTCCAGAAATAAAGGTTAAAAAAAATATACAAACCAATCTCTGGTTTGTCTGTGAGGAGTAGATGGTGAAACGTTGTGGCTGTTAAATTGGGGTGATTACCGTAGCGCCAACTTTGGCAGTTTAGCAGTGGTTTTGGAGATTCTTGGTTCTGCAGGTTAGCTGAAAGGAGTTGTCCTGTTTCCTTTTCGACTGTGGCTTTGCTGACTTCTGACTTGCCTTCAGCAATCAGAGAGAGAGGGCTTTTTTACCTGTAAGCACAGGGATGCTTAATTGATGTTCTTCAGCTGTGACCTTCAAAGTACACCCTCACACACCAGGCCTGGAACACCAAAACTAGCACATAGAGACCAGGTTTGCAGTTGGTTTTTAACCCCTTTTCTTGTGTATTCCTGGAGGGGATAAAGCAAACATGTCTTTCATCCAGAAACTGCTTTCTTTCAACTCACATCATGTCCACAGTCTGGAATATAGCTCACAGGAGGTAGTTTCTATTGTGATGGTAATCAGCTTTCATTATCTCCTCAACCACAGGAGATTACAGATTTTGCATTCCATCATTTCCTTTGAAGCGTCTGTCTGAAGAAGGCCTTGACACCTTTTTAGGGGCGACATTCCATTCTTTGGACTAGTTGGTCAAGTATGATCCACATAGAAATTTTCAAGCAATTGTTGACTTTATAGTCTCAGCCAACTTTTGCTTGTATGTCCTTTTTAAAAAAAATACGTCTTACTTAAAAGTTCAATGGGCAGAATTTTCTGCTTGATGTCAGCGTGTAAACTGATGCGCGGTGATGTCGGGCAAGCATCTTGATGTCACCACGCGCCATTGCGATATTTCGCTGGGCGTGCCCACGATGAAGTTTGATGCGCACCCGCCTTTAATTAACGGGCTAGTTAAGGCCCTTAAAGTGTTAATTGATGCCGATTTTCAGGCGCCTGTGCGATCTTCGGGTCGAAGCACAGGCGCAACAGGCAGGCGGGTAAGAGACTTTTTAATGAAATTCATCTACGGGCGGGATAAGAGGGCTCAGTGGAGTTGTCAATCTGGTCTGTGAGTATTTATTGTAGAAAGTTTTTTAAACTTGCCTGTGTGATCTGTAGCAGTTCAGAACGAATTCCAGCAGTACTTTGAGCCAGTCAGTAATCTTTATCAGGCCTGCAGCTTTCCGGAGGCCTCCTTTTAGCCTGGGTATAGGTTCTGACATCTCCACTGGAGGCAGCTCCTCTGAGGAGGAAAGGAGGGCTAGAATAAGGAGAAGGCCAGGAGTGCACAATCAGCCTCCAGAGGAGCCACCTTTGGGAGTACAGGCACAGGCACAAGGGGCACAGGGCCAAGAGGTTTTCCAAGGTGGAAGGGGCCGCAGAAGATGCCACTATCCTGCTGCCAGGGTATACAAGCGGTGAAGCAGCTACCTCAATATGTCTGAGGTGCAGTGTCGAAGGAGGCTCCGACTTTCAAGGGAGACAATCTGTCAGACAATTGGGCCTGAGATCTCAGCTAACTGTGTGGGTGAACATCCCATGCCAGTGGCTCTGAAGGTCACAGTTGCCCTCAACTTCTATGCCTCTGGCTCCTTCCAGAGCTCGGTGGGTGATCTTTGTGGTGTCTCCCAATCAGCTGTCCACACTTGTGTCAAGCAGGTTACAGACACTCTGTTCAGACGGGTATCCACATTCATCCACTTCCACTGCAACCAGGCAAGTCAGACACAGCGAGCCAGAGGCTTCGCGGCCATTGCTGGCTTCCCCCACGTCCAGGGTGCTATAGACTGCACACATGTGGCCATCAAGGCACCAGCAGGTAAGCCCGGTGCCTTCGTCAACAGGAGGGGCTTCCACTCCATGAACGTGCAGATAGTGTGTGATCACAGGATGCTGATCCTACAAGTCTGTGCAAGGTACCCAGGCAGCTCCTACAATGCCTACATCCTCAGACACTCCCAGGTGCCGGGGCACTTCAGTGCTCCGGCTGGGCTGGATGGTTGGCTGCTGGGTGATAAGGGCTATCCCCTCAGAAGGTGGCTCATGACACCTCTCCGCCATCCAAGAACAGAAGCAGAGCAGCGCTACAATAGGAGCCGCACCTCCACAAGGGCTGTGGTGGTGAGAGCCATCGGTCTTCTCAAGATGCGCTTCCGATGCCTGGACCGCTCAGGGGGCGCACTCCAGTACCCCCCAGATCGTGTGTCAACGATAGTGGTTGCATGCTGCGCTCTCCACAATCTTGTGCTGGACAGGGGGAACGCAGTGGATGATGAAGATGTCAACACGGTGGCTGCAGCTGCACACGATGAGTCCAGCACTGATCCTGAGGATGAGGAAGCACAGGGGAATGCTGAGAGGTTAAACACTGACCCGGGACTACACCAAGGAGGCAGGGACACCCGGGAGACTTTAATCCAGCAAACCTTCAGCTAGCTCCACACAAATGGATCAGCAGAACCAGCCTTTCCACTTGCTTCCATACTCGGCACTTAAGTGCTAAATCTGCCAGGTCATCAGCTGCAACTAAGGACTTTAGACATAAATTTCAATGTTGACCTCAAACACTCACATCATGTATGTAAAGCATATAAATGCAGAACAAAGGAGCCACCCTCAGCCATGGTAGCACATCTGGTTTTAATTTTCACCATCAGAAGTTCTCACAGATTCAAAACAAAACGTTAATCAAGCAGAGACAGAAATAATAAGGACCTAATCTGGGGCCAACACAAAAGCACCAGTGATACCCATGGTGTGCCTAAGGGGCCTTATGCTTGCGGGTGCTATGTCTTGGTGCCGCCCCATCGCTAGGAGTGGCATCTGAGACAGCCTGCTGACTCTGCTGTCCTGTTGGCCTCGATGACCTTGGCGGACATCCTCTGGCCCGTGGAGCCTGTGCTGGACCCACCTAGGAGGGATCTGCAGTTCCACAGCTGGCATCTCCCCGGTCGCAGCCTCACCCGATGAAGCGGTCACTGGGAGAGGGGCAGAGCAGCTGGTGTCCTCATCCGGAGCGCCGTGAGAGGAACCTGCAGATAGGACAGGCAGCTGCTGCGTGACGTGAGGTCACCCTGGTCCTCCCTGCTCACTGTCCATGGATGGGCAATGAGCTGGGAAGATTGAAGCCCACACCATCTCCCACATTGGCACTGACCACAGGTGCTGTGAGGGCTTGCAGGTCCAAGCATAACCCCAGGAGAACCTGATTGTTCTCCTGGAAGCCCCTCTCCACAAGAGTCGCCACTCTCTCCATGGAGGAAGCATGCCGCTCTGACATGAGGCTCATTGCATCAGTGATGCTCCATGTGGACTCCTCCATCACAGACACCAAGCGAAGCACAGTCTCATGTATAACTCCCAGATGCTCCCACAAACCCGGCCGCATTTCCTGCAACTACTGCGTCACGGGCGACGCCAGAGGCACATCATCAGACATCAAGTGAGCGTGTGCCTAGTCCCCTGCAGTCCTCTGACTGCTGGTGCCATCGGCACTCTCTGTCTCTGCCAGCTCCTCCAACGATTGTGAAGTGCCCTCTCCACTGTGCCCTGGGACACTAGCCAATGTTGCAATGCCTGCCCGATGTGCTAGTATCTGCGCTGGTGCCTGCCTCGCAGAAATGGTGTGACACAGGTGACAGTTGAGGGCCCTCAGGTGTGAGAGGGGCCATCTGGAATTGCTCCTGGTGGACAGGCTCTGATGATGCTGAAATTAACAACAAGGACAATGGATCAGTTAGTGTGCACACAGTGACACACTTCATCCCTTTCCCCCAGCTCATTATGTTCTCAGCCTTCCAGAACCTATGGAGACGAATATTGGTGGGGTAGCAAATAATGAGGATAATATCCTTACATTACAGGCGGATATAGATGGGATGGTCAGATGGCCTAATGGATGCCAAATGGAATGTTACATGGATAAGTGTGAGATGCTGCACTTGGACAGGACAAACCAGGCACAGGAATACACAATGAATGGTAGGACCATGCAAAGTAAGGAGGATCAGAGGGACCTTGCTGTGCATGTTGATAGGCCCGTTAAGGTAGCGGGACAGGCACATAAGGTGTTTAAGAAGATAAATGCCATACTTGCTTTTATCAGCCAAGGAATAGAATATAGGAATAGGGCAGTAATGTTCCATGTGCAGAAAACGCTGCCTAGGCCACAGCTACAGTTATGAAATGCACTTCACGGGAGGGATGTGATTGGAGTGGAGAGAGTGCAGAGGTCATTGACCAGGATGCTGGCTGGGTTGGAGAGTTTGACTTATGAGGAGACATAGCATAGACTGGGGTTATTTCCCCTGGAGCAGAGGAGATTGAGGGGAGACATTATTGAGGTTTATAACATTATGAGGGGCATAGTTAGGGTCAACAGAGAGGAACTTTTCCCCTTGGTGGACCGATGAGTAACCAGGTGGCATTGATTTAAGGTAAGAGGAATGAGGTTGACAGGTGATGCGATGAGCAACTTTTGCAAACAGTAATGTGGAACGCACTGCCTGAAAGGGTGGTGGGCGCAGGAACTCTCCTAACATGTAATAAATATTTGGATGTGCAGTTGCGATGCCATGGCATACAAGGCCATGGGGATAATATTGGGAAATGGGATAAGGTGACTTTGTAAGGTGTTTGATGTGTGCATCTTCGAAGGGCCGAGGGACCTTTGTCTATGATACACATCTCTGACTATATCTGTCTGTGAATGAGCAATGTTGCAACAATAACAAATCAAACAATCATCAGTGCTATCGATGGTGGGAAGACAGAGCGGAACAGTGTCACTGTTGACCTCAAATACTTGGCCGTTCCACCCCAGCCTCACCGACACCAGTTGACCTGGGCGCATGGCACCTCTCAAGCTCTAAGGCCTCCTGTTTGAAGTCGCTTAACATCAGCAGCTGGGCCTGGCCGCCTCCAGTCCTCAAACGCTCAGACGCATTGTGAGCATTCTTCTCCTGAAAAACAGAGAAGGCCATTCATTGCAGCAATTTGCACATGGACTCTGCACACACATGCCACACCCCAATCACAGTGGCCCATATCAGGCCTCCAGAGCCTCCTCTCCCCGCTACTGCTGATCAGTCACACAAAGATAGTACGCCTGCTCCCAACACCCCCAATGGCCACCTTGGACACATTCTGCATTCATCACTTTAGAAAACACAGGGTCTTAGCTCCCATAGCAAGGATGCGTAACTATGTGCACCATCGAGGGCAGCAGATGTTTCTTGGCCATGAGACCTTGAGGCTCCCCTTCCACAATCTCATCGCCATGAATAGGACATGTGTTGGAGTTCTGAGTATGCGCCTAGCTGCATCTCCTGCAGGTTGCCCCCAGACTAGTCATGTACGGCTAAGAGCAACACATGGTGCAGGAGAGAACTCATCTCCTCATCACTAAGGATGATCTAAGCATGGGAACTATCTGGTCGCCCACCCAGCGTACAAGAAATACCCGACATGATTCAATGCAGTCACGACAGTAAGACTTGGTGGCGGGGCCCTCAAAGTCTAAGGCTACCTGCTGGGTTAAATGCCCAACACTAACATGGTACTCACCCTTCCAGAGCGCAACAAATCATTGACGTGCTTACGGCACTAGACCCAGGTGTGCCACACCACATCGCAGGAACTCACCACCTCCTCCCAGGCACACTTCGTCATGTGGGGCCACCACCTCCTCCTATCCTGGGGGACCAACACCTCCCACTATGCTGCCACCTCCTCGAGGAGGGCAGTAAGGCAGTCATCAGAAAAGCGAGGGATGTATTGGCCCCTGCTGGCCTACCCTGCAGCCTGCCCTGCTCCTGTGGCAGACCCTGCAGCCTGCCCTGCCCTTCTGCCCTTCCCTCCAATGTGCCCTGCTTAGCCAACCCCCTGCAGTGTGACCTGGAAGTAGCCATTGTGAGCAGCCTACAGGAGGCTGCCGGGCCTTCCTTTAAACAGACTGCTGGGTCGCCATTGGACCCGCCGCTCTGTGCATGCCCGCCGCAGCCCGCACACTCCCGCTATTCACAGGAGTCAGAAATGCGCTGGGCAGGCCTTAATTGGCCCGCCCACCCAAAATGGCGACGTGGACCCAGATCCCTCTGTACTGCAGAATTCTGTAGTCTTTCTCCATTTAAATATTTCTACTTGCCAAAGTGGTGACCTCACATTTTCTCACATCTGTTTTTCTCACTCGCTTGTCCCACCTATATCCCTTTGCAGACTCCTCACAACTTGCTTTCTTATTTATCTTCATACTGTTAGCAAATTTAACTACGGTACAGTCAGTACCTTCACCAAAGTCATTAATGTAGATCATGAATAGTTGAGGCCCCAGCACTGAGCCCTGTGGCACTCCACTCCTTACAGTTTGCCACCCTGAAAATGACCCATTTATCCCAACTCTCTGTTTCCTATTAGCTAGCCAGACTGCTATTCTGACTATACTGCAAATTATTTTCTGATTTTTCTAAGCATTTGAAAAGCAGCACTTCTCTTGTGTCTTCTCCAGTGATGGCTCTATAACTTGACACTCCTTCCACGTGTCCACTTACATAAATGAGGCAGACCTCTGGGCAGTGAAGGTCTGCATAATGGCTGACTCCATCTGATCCCACAGCATGTTCAAGCTGCGTGGCCAAGAGATTGCAGATTTGAATGACCAGCAAAAGTGCTGCTTGGATGGTACAATTCTATTTCATGAATACTCCAAGTATCTCAAATCTTTGTGCTCTGGAGCTAAGGAAGGATGGAAATGGGCCATCTGACCTTCAGGTCGCTCCTTCTCTTGTGCTACTACCATTTGCTCCTCTTGATTCATCCCGATGCCTCATCTTGTGCTTCCCACCCAGTCTAACTATCTAGAGCCCCAGGGTGGGTGCCTGCAGCAGAGAGAAAAGTGCTGCAGGGCGCTGGGATCCAGGGCTGGTTAATGGCTGGGGCTAGATAACTATAGAAATGGAAAGAATATTTAGTGCAAGACCAGCCTTCAAACAGAGCTTGCATGTTATGCTGTGCTACTACAATGAGTACACGAGTAAGGAAAAAATGCTGAAAGAATGGCATTGGCCCTGAGCTTGGGAATGCTTCTCACCTCACCCTTCTCCTCTCCCTCTTTTGAGTCCTACCCTGGAATTTGTCAAGTTGCTTCTTTAAATTCTTTAAAACCTACAAATGTGCACTTATAGGTTTCTTCTCTGTGTGTCTTCTCTCCCTCTTGTTATGTAAAGAACTAGCATAGTTATTAAAATTCCAATGTCTTCCCAGCATTCTGATGTATGTGACCAAATGTGCTTGCATCATGAGATGTTGTTGGAAGCTCGCTCTGGGGCTACGACTTTAAAGATGTAAACCTGACACCAGTTTCAGACGGCAGTGGAAGCTACAAAGCTTGCTCAGCACCATAAGGGCAATGTACATGAACGTATGCATGAACTTAAAGAAGTTGTCAGAATGGCTTAGAACGTGGCATTAATTAAGCTGAAGCAGGTGAAAAGAACATTTTTGTGGGATGCATACGTCATCCAAACCGTTTCCCTAGAAAATGGCAGCTTTCCTGCAGCTGTAAAATCTCCACTTCATCGGTTCCAAATTTTTATGGGCTATGGAGATCACATTCAACCTTGTAGGAACTTCTCTCTGAGCAAGGTACACCCTGTCTGAGGTCCTTCTGATGGCCTTCTCCGACCTTTCCTGTACCGACTCCACCAGTACCTGCCGTACTGAGAATTGGGCACTTCTTTCCTCTGTGCTGCTGAATGAAAATTGTTGCAAAACTTTTCCAGTTGTCCCATCATTTTAATAGCAGTGGCAGCCCTTAAAGAGGCCCTGCCCTTGTCTTAAACCAGTTCAGATGATAAAACATCATAAATGTTTAACTAGGCAGGTCTGGGAGGATCGTGTGAGATTAACCTTGGTATAAACCAGCAAGTGCAACATTCCCAGCGATCTGGGCCTACTACCTCAGGACTCAGACTTGAAAATATTCTGCATGGTAGCATATTTGGATTTATTTTAACTTTAGTGCTCCTGGAGCAGTGTTTTGAAAACTGAAGGTGCATATTAGAAATTCAGTTGCAGGCACAAATGCCCCACATTTAATATACAAATATATACGTTGTTACAGAAGTTTAATTCAGCCTGCAGATTTCCCAGAAACCATTGGGTTGAATTATACAAGATGTCAGATTTTACCCTTGCGTCTCTCCCACCCTGCACCCCGCCTCGCCCCTAGCTAAAGTCGTGGAGGCGCTTACCCACTGATGGAAGCACCAGTTACCCTGCAGCCTGTTTGAGGATTTTGCCAGCTGCCAAGTTGGCAGGCGCCATTGAGGGGGGGGCGCTGGGGTGTTGCTGAGGGGGAATGTGGAGGACTGGAATTTGAGAGGCCTTGGGAGGAGGGCAACCTGAAGGCAGCTAAAATCTTGGGGGAGTTAAAACTTTGGTGGGGGGATGCCTTCATAGGGCCCAGGGGCCCATTGAGGAGGGACCTCCCCTGCCCACCGCCAGCCCACGGAGATGTTATAGACTTGATTTTCCAGGCAGGTTTCTCATAAGAAACATTTTATTTACTTTATTTACAGGGCTTCAGCAGCAGTTACGTACTTCCATCAAGATCCACAACTAGCCAAAAAGCACCACCTCTAAGGTTCCCTGCACTTAAGGCTGATTCGTTCACACTGTCACGTGATACTACACAGTACAATAAGTCTTATAGCTACAGTCACTACATTCCTTAAAGCCGCAGTTACAACAGGAAGGAAACCTGATGGGCTGGCCACTTGGCGTGGGCCTCCCCCATCACTGATTAAATCCCAGTGGATGAGGCCTTCAGTGGACATTAATTGTGATAGGGGCAGGAAGGCAGCAGGCAGGGCACTTGCTGGAGTTAACGAGATCCCAGCCTTCAAACCCATTAATGGGGGAGCATAAAATCCAGCCCATTGTTCCTTTATAGAGCTTATTGTTGCGCTACCCTGACCAAACCTGCCAGGCCAGTTTTATAACAAGTTCAAAACAAAAAAACTGCGGATGCTGGAAATCCAAAACAAAACAGAATTACCTGGAAAAACTCAGCAGATCTGGCAGCATCGGCGGAGAAGAAAAGAGTTGACGTTTCAAGTCCTCATGACCCTTCGACAGAACTTGAGTTCGAGTCCAAGAAAGAGTTGAAATATAAGCTGGTTTAAGGTGTGTGGGGGGGGGCGGAGAGAGAGAGAGAGAGAGAGAAGTGGAAGGGGGGTGTGGTTGTAGGGACAAACAAGCAGTAATAGAAGCAGATCATCAAAAGATGTCAACAACAATAGAACAAAAGAACACATAGGTGTTAAAGTTGGTATATTATCTAAACGAATGTGCTAATTAAGAATAGGTGGTAGGGCACTCAAGGTATAGCTCTAGTGGGGTTGGGGAGAGCATAAAAGATTTTAAGATATTTAAAAATAATGGAAATAGGTGGGAAAAGAAAAATCTATATAATTTATTGGAAAAAAAAGGAAGGGGGAAACAGAAAGCGGTTGGGGATGGGGGAGGGAGCTCACGACCTAAAGTTGTTGAATTCAATATTCAGTCCGGAAGGCTGTAAAGTGCCTAGTCGGAAGATGAGGTGTTGTTCCTCCAGTTTGCGTTGGGCTTCACTAGAACAATGCAGCAAGCCAAGGAAACTGGGCGACCGCTTTGCAGAACACCTGCGGTCTGTCCGCAAGAATGACCCAAACCTCCCTGTCGCTTGCCATTTTAACACTCCACCCTGCTCTCTTGCCCACATGTCTGTCCTTGGCTTGCTGCATTGTTCCAGTGAAGCCCAACGCAAACTGGAGGAACAACACCTCATCTTCCGACTAGGCACTTTACAGCCTTCCGGACTGAATATTGAATTCAACAACTTTAGGTCGTGAGCTCCCTCCCCCATCCCCACCCCCTTTCTGTTTCCCCCTTCCTTTTTTTTCCAATAAATTATATAGATTTTTTTTTTCCCACCTATTTCCATTATTTTTAAATATCTTAAAATCTTTTATGCTCTCCCCACCCCCACTAGAGCTATAGCTTGAGTGCCCTACCATCCATTCTTAATTAGCACATTCGTTTAGATAATGTACCAACTTTAACACCTATGTGTTCTTTTGTTGTATTGTTGTTCATATTTTTTGATGATCTGCTTCTATCACTGCTTGTTTGTCCCTACAACCACACCCCCCCCCACTCCACTTCTCTCTCTCTCTCTCTCCGCACCCCCCCCACACACCTTAAACCAGCTTATATTTCAACTCTTTCTTGGACTCGAACTCAAGTTCTGTCGAAGGGTCATGAGGACTCGAAACGTCAACTCTTTTCTTCTCCTCCAATGCTGCCAGACCTGCTGAGTTTTTCCAGGTAATTCTGTTTTTGTTTTATAACAAGTTCAAATCACTTACATGGCCCACCTCGCCTAACCCCCACTCCACATTTAGTAGCCATAAATGAGCATTGACATCCCAGTTCTAGGCAACGTTTAGACTAAACAGTTATTACTGGGACCTCCCAGGATGAGCATCTTTCCAGGTGCTTTGGAGTCTTCTGTGCAAGAAGCCTCCATGCAGAAACAATAGTCCATCCAGGGAATAGACGGCTGAAGGAATCAGGTGGTATACATATTTACAACCTATTTATCCAACCACCTCAACCATATTCGCACAATTCTTGCTGGCACTACCATGGTGAGGTCAGTCGGAAAATCTACACCTGTAAAATTAATGTTGCCAAATAACAGTTTCCCAGACTTGATCTATCACCAAAAGATAAACACAAGTCTGTACCTCAGGCATTAATTAGCTATAGCCAAGGTTTTGGATGAACTCAGTAAGAGCTTTATAAGTCCCAAATCTTTATGAGTAGGATTATAATGTAAAATAAATAGTTTATTTTCAGCAAGGAAAGCTCTCCAGAAATGCCAAGTGCTGGTGCGATAGTCAAACACAAAGTACAAAATACAGAGCCGTTTTGTGTGTAATAACATACTTCACCAAGACTTTCTAATGAGCCTGAAACTGCAAATGGCCTGTAAACAAATGGGGCTATGGCCAGTGCAAATATTTGCTAAGGATTGGAGGCAGCTAAAGGAACAGAATCATGTTTGTCTGATTAGCCTGAGTATGTACTTCACTGAACAGGAACTTGAATGTTTGTAAGTAAACACTTACCAGAATGTCCCTTGTGGCTATAGTTTCTTCAACAGCATGGTCATGTTCGAATTAATGCTATTTGTTGCTGCATTCATTCTCTTTTGAATGCAGCCTATCTCACCTACAACGACAATTCCAAAGCATAGCCTCTCGAGAATCGAAAGGATCTTCGATAGCTTTTACCTCCGCTAACCTAGATCGTTGGTTATGTAAATGCCGGAGTAACCACAAACATCCAAGCCTAATTAGAAATGGATACATATATGCCGACTGTTGTTGCCATGAAGCCAACTCAACTTGAAAAGCTTTATATTATTATTGCAAATGAACACATTGGTGCTAATTTTAACACCTTCAGGGTAAGTGGGGGCCAATGGGAGGGAAGGTTAAATTTATTTTAAATCTGCAATTTGACCCCGATTCTCCTCCACTTTAAATGAAGGTGCGTTGCTGAGGCGGTGGGGGACACTGTGGGGTGCTCTGTGGATGAATAGCCTCCTGTCAAGAGGTGGGTCCATCACTAAAATATTTGAATGATTCTGTGACCCTTCAATTTAATAACCTTTACCAGCTCCAATCCTGGTTTCCTGGGCTTCAGGGATGTGAGAGGGGCCAGGTCCACCAGGTAAATGCATTTCCAACATTGTTTTATGGATGTGGAGGAGCAGCAGTGTCCCTCGCCCCGCTGCCTCTCAAGCTTACCTGCTTCCCCACCCCCTGCGATTAGACCTCCCCCTACCCCTGTGATCGGATTTCTCTAATCCCCATATCAGTGATCAGAACCCCGATGTCTGAATCATCCCCCTCAACGTACGATCCATAACTCCCTCTCGGACCTGCCCAGGGAGCTGTGCACTGCACCGTCCCCCACCATGACTCCCCACCCCAACCACCTTTCCAGATAGCCAACTCGATTGCCAATGGTTGACTCACCCTGAAGTCCAACCTCCTCCTCCCGCATCACATGGCTGAACCCCCCCATGTCCAAGCAACCCTCCTTCGTACCCCCATGTCGGAATTGCCTCTGCTCCACTCTCTGGTTGCCTTCCTGCTCGACAATAGGGCAGATTATCAATTCGGCAGCAAATTTAGTGCAGGCCCTGAAGTTAAATTCGGCAAGAGCCCACGTGCTTCTGGGTTCCCCAGTCATTAAGTTTCCCGATAACTGGAAATGATCAAATTAAGATGCAAATATAAAAGAAACAGAGTGAGATGAGGAGAACAAAAACAGAATTACCTGGAAAAACTCAGCAGGTCTGGCAGCATCGGCGGAGAAGAAAAGAGTTGACGTTTCGAGTCCTCATGACCCTTCAACAGAACTGAGTAAATATTAGGAGAGGGGTGAAATATAAGTTGGTTTAAGGTGGGGGGGTGGGGTGGTGTCGTTGTAGGTTGTTTGTCCCTACAACCACACCACCACCAACCACCCCCACCTTAAACCAGCTTATATTTCACCCCTCTTCTAATATTCACTCAGTTCTGTTGAAGGGTCATGAGAGCTTGAAACGTCAACTCTTTTCTTCTCCGCTGATGCGGCCAGACCAGCTGAGTTTTCCAGGTAATTCTGTTTTTGTTTTGGATTTCCAGCATCTGCAGTTTTTTGTTTTTATATCTGAGCTGAGGAGAATTTCTTTTTATGCAGAGCATTACCCTGATCTGGAATGCACTATCTGAAAGGGTGATGGGAGCAAATTCCCTAGTATCTTTCAAGAGGGAATTGGATAAATACTTGCAGGGGAAGAATCTCCAGGGCTATGGGACAAAGGCATGGGGATTGGGAGTAATTGATAGGTCAGGTGGGAGAACAGGCACAATGAGTTAAATAATCTCCTTCTGTGCTACATCATTCTATGGGCAGGATTGTTCCAGATTTGCAACAAGTGCAGGAGTGGGCAGGAAAGAATTTGTTTTACCATCCGGCCGCAATGGCGGGATTTCACATCGTATCATCCCATTCCTGCCTCATTAATTATGCAGCCACAGGAAACATGCCGCCTCGCTGGTGGGCAGCCTCCAATTTGCCCACCATGCCATCACCTCACCGCTTCTATGTGCAGGGTGCCATATTTATACTATAGCTGTGTGCACACTTCTCAATGCTTGCAGACCAGGACTGCTCAGATGAAGACATGGCCCCCAAAAGCCAAGAAGAGTGCAGATTCCACCCCCCCCCCCTCCCCCCCCCCCCCCCCCCCCCCCCCCCCCCCCCCCCCCCCCCCACCCCTGCCCCAGGATTCAATGATGCATCCCTGGGATGCTTTATGGATGCCGTGGAGACCTGCTGCGATGTCCTCTACCTCCGCTCTGGCCGCAGGAGGCCCATCAGCCTCACCACTTTGGCTTGAAAAGCAGTGGCAGAGGTGGTCAGTGCCAATGCTGTACGCAAGAGGTCAGCCATCTAGTGCAGAAAACAGATGAACGATCTCATCCATGCCACCAGGGTAAGGCAACCATCTCATCACTCTAAACTCACACGCTCACAAGGCCATCACACATTCACTGGCATCTCAATCACTGCCAGCTCAAGGGACATCACCACTCACTCTCTCAAACACATCCTCACATCTCCATCTGGCCTCATTTCCTCTGGATGCTGCCTCCTCAGCCCTCGCCATCTTGAGGCCACTTGCGCAAATCAACATGTGCCCCCGTACACACCCTGGGATACCCAACTTCCCCAGTACAGCTCTCACCCTGCAGCCTCTTCCCTTGCCTGAGTCCACTTCTCCCCTTTCCCCAAGCAAGCCCTAGCCCTGCAGCCGTTGAAAAGCCACCCCCACATTACGGCTGGTCTGGTAGGTAGAGACCTGCCCATAAGCCCCCCCTAAAAGTGATGTGGTGCTGGCTGTGAAGCCTGGCGCTGATGGCTGAGAGTGCTGCTCGAAGCAAGGTAAGCAAACAAAACTTAAAGTCCCGAGCGAAGTGCAGCTCACCAGGTGCACGTCATTTATGTGCAGTTGTGAAACACATCGGCTTGGAATCACGCTGAAGTGCCCATGTGATCCAGTGTGGGGAGGATGATTCTGGTGAGCAGGGCTTATAATGAGATGCTAAAATATTGAAATTAGGCGGCGGCAGGAAATGTCGCCCGCTGTTGACGGGTGAAGCGGACAATCACAGACTGGTTTCACAACAGCATGAAACCAATTTTTGGCCTTCTTGCCATATTGTCCCAACCCAGCACCCCCACCAACCCCCACCCGCCACGACCCCTGATGCCAATGGGGCCGGAAATTTCTAGTCTATGACTCTTCTCAAGGTGCTTTTATAATAATACCTTCTGATTTCATGTGATGTTCTTATCTCCAGATGAACAGTAGAGCATCAGCAGGGTGGGTAAGATGTGCAAAAATGAAAGTATTATCCATGTTAAAATTAAAATACATGGAATAATGCATCATTATTCTGTCTGTCTTGGTTGAAGATACCTCAGAAGTCATCAGTAGGTTAAACATTGAGTTGCTGTAGATTCTTGTGACAGCAGCAGAGTTGGGGAGAGAAATATGAGGAAGGTAATTGAACAAACCCAAAGGATGAATATCCACACATGTACATGTGAATGCAAAAGATCTCTGTTAAAGACGTTATAATCTAGTCACATTGGTACCAGATGTTTTGCTAGTTTCTAACTTAACAGAGACCTCATACAAATGGTGATCAGGATAGACAGAATGGAAACATTTAGTTTGATATTATGCATAATGATTTTATCTTTCTGTTTATTTCTTGCATGGGTAATCAGCTTATCTGTGTCAATGTTGGCATATGTAACTTACTACAGCTTAAAATATATTTTAAAAAATACACTCATGTCGGGTAAGCAAGTTTGAAGATGAAACATTAGCTGAAGAAATGCAGACCTGTCATTTCTCACTCATTTGCCCATTTTGGTTTAAAAATATGACCTATTTTCAAATATCTTATTTTAAAAAATAAACACTGCTCTGCATGTTTAAATGGGTTTATGACCTGTCTTGCTCTTTTTGATCATAAATCTCACTCTTACTATTTCCCTAATGTCAACAGCTCTGCAAACGTTGCATTTAGTCTTCAAAAGTTGAATTATAACTGCCCTGATGGGAGTGAAATTCTATATTTATCTGTGCTTGCAAGTACAGCAATGGAATTTATAACAAAAATGAAAACCAGACTTGCTGAAGACAATCTTGTGGCCTTGGGAGTTTTAGAATGTGTTGAGTGCACTCCATGGTACGATGAACAGTTGCTGACTCCCTCATTAACTTTTTAAGATTTACTTAGTTCAGATTTTACTCCACTTAAAGTTGGTTTGTATCTAAAAGTAGAGTTTCGGCTAAAGAATCAGTTCTAAACCAGTGGGCTGTTGCAGATAGTCACACAATGTTCTGTGTTTATCATCAGTAATCACATCAGAGGCATATGCAGCATTTCGTGATCTCTGCTCCATAGTTCTCAGACACAGTGCCAAATTATTGGTAAAAGAGAGAGGCTCAAGTTTGTTTTGGACAGAAAACAAAGCCCCAGTTCTTGGGTCAAATTGAAAAATAGAAAGATCATTTCAACAGCACTATTATAAATCTGTTACTTATTGCAAACTGGCTTCTGTCAAAGCACTGTTGCTTAAGAATTTAGAGACAGATTAAGAATACTCGTTTACACTTAGAATTATTTTGATAATTTTACCATACTAAAAGCATATTGTAGAGTTAAAAATATTTCATAAAGATCAACATGTGTATCATTTAACTTTAAGTGATATTAATTCATGACAAGTAGATTTGTATGTCTTTGGCATTTTTTAGTGTTGCACAGCTTGCTCACTATAATAGCCGAATAGGAAAAAATGGCCCTGAGTTGGGCAGAACAGAATTTTCAGGTTTGATTGCTATTCTGTTACTGAGTTAGCTGATCAGCTGAGGCAGACACGTGAGGCTACAAATGTAACATTCAGGCCACACGAGTGCCAGGCAATAACAACCTTCAATATGAGAAAATCCAATCATCTCCCCCTTCGTGTTCAATGGGATTATTGTTGCTGAATCCACCACCATCAACATCCTGGGGGTTACTATTGACCAGAAACCAAACTGGACCAGCCACATAAATACTGTGGCTACAAGAGCAGGTCAGAGGATGAAAATTCTGCAGTGGGTAATTCATCTCCTGGCTCCCAAAAGCCTGTGCACCATCTACAAGGAACTCCACCAAGACTGTGATGGAGTACTCTCCACAACTGGCTTGGGTGAGTGCAGCTCCATCAAACTGAAGAAGCTCGACACCATTCAGGACAAAGCAGCCTGCTTGATTGGCACCCCATCTACCACCTCCAACATTCACTCCCTGCACCACCAACACACAGCAGCAGCAGTGTGTACCATCTACAAGATGCACTGCAGCCACTCACCAAGCCTCCTTTGACAGCATCTTTCAAACCCATGACCACTATCATCTAGAAGACCAATGGCAGCTGATGCATGGGAACACCAACACCTGCAAGTCCCCCTCCAAGTCATAAACCATCCTGACTTGGGACTAATCACCGCTCTTTCAATGTCACTGGGTCAAAATTCAGGAAGTCCCTCCACAATGGGGGTGTACCTACACAACAGGGACTTTAGCAGTTCAACAAGGAAGCTCACAATCACCTTCTCAAGTGCAATTAGGGATTTGCAATAAACTCTGGTCTTGCCAGTGGCATCTACATTCCACGAATGAATGATAAAAAAGGTCAAAGCACTACTCATTAGGGAGGAACAAAATCAATTAAGTCTAAGTTGTTGCTCCTGCTACTGCAAGACCCCTGTAGGGAAATGAACATCTATGAATATTGGTTGAGGTCAAATTTGGGCCTGGCTGTGTTGGTTTTCAAAGTTGAATACACTGCTGAAATTATCGTTCACATAATGACAGGCCACTTGAGTGATGTATTGGAGGGCCTCTGGCAAGCAATAGATTTTTAGCCCAAAGTTCAGACCCAACATGCAAAGAAAAAATTTAAACTGGGTACAAAAAAAATCCAACAAGAGCACAAGTCATCACCTGGCTGTGCAGGAATCAAAGATAATCAAGTCATGTAGCAGATGTTGCACTTTCTTATTGTACACCGACACAACTAACATTTTGGGCTGGATTTTACAGCACCCCTCCCCCTCCTCCCCGCCAGCATATTTGAAGGCGGGGCAGCTCAATAAAATAAAGTGGGCTGCCTACTCACCGCCTTCCCACCACCCCTGAACTGTCTCCCAGTGGTTGGGGTGGGTAAGGCAATAGGCAGCCATCCATCCTTAGGCCTACTGAGGTCCATAAGCAGCAATTAATGCTGTTTTACATGTAGCAGGGGAAGGTGGAGGCAAGGCAGGTAGCCTGCCAGCTTACACTATGTGGGCAGCTGTCGTACAGGAAGGGGGTTACCTCCGTTAGGGATCTGCCTCTGTCATCGGAGGCGACCCCCTTAACCACCTCCCCTTCAGCCTCTCACAACCCATCCCATCGCTGGTGTCTGTTAACCAGGCCTTTCCAAAATCCCTGACTTGCCGTTAAGTCCGCGCTCCATCAGTCTTCTTCTCTGGGATTGCCTGTAGTCACAGCAGTGGCCACCACTCAACCCTGGCACTGTTGGGACTACAGACCTGCCGGCCAATCAGCTCTTTAGGGCGGTCTTGCTCCCAGATGGGGCAGATGTCCCACTCTGAAATAATTAAAGCTGCGTAATATCACTGAGGGGCTGCCCACTTTCAGGTGGCAGGGGACTGACAACCCACTTTTCAGTTGGGGGAGGGGTTGGGGAGGGGTTAGTGAATATGGCATCCCATAAAATCCAGCCCTTTGTATCAGTTCTGACTCTACATTTAGTTTGGCCCTTTATAATCGTAGAGACGTCTTTTCATTGGGCCTTAGAAGATGAACTGTGCGTATTACAGCAGCTCCGTTACTGCATGAATCAATTAAACCAATATTCATTTCTTCAGCTTATCTAGCTTCTCCATCTTCTCTTCTTTTCCTGAACATGTTGACTCCTACTGCGATTCAGTTCCACAGCTTTCAGTTCCTTGCCCAAATGTCCATTCCTCAAGGTTGTGCTTGAGTGTTGACAGCAATGAATGGTCCAAGAATTTCATCCTCATTTTGCCCTCAGCTGGTGACCACAAACTTACACTTTCAAACAGGAGTGGCTGTTTCTTTTGCCTCCTGCCTCAACCAGGATGCTAATGCACATGATAGCACCCCATACCACAAACCCAAAACTCAGCTCATTCAGCACAGGTGGAGATCAAACCTAAGACTTTTCTGATATTGGTGTTTGTTGCATAGTTAAATTCATATTAGACAAAACATTTTTTTTAATGCAACAATCCATGGTCCTCCCACAATGTTTTAATCACAACACTAACCAATAAGAGCAGATCAGAGAGATGGAAGTTAGATCAAGACCCAGATACATCCACTTGCGGGGGAGTGTGTTGGAGGAGGGAGATTCTGGCACTCCTGTCTGAACCCAGTTACTTCTGCTGTATCTCTTAGGCAGTCCCTCAGGTTCAAGGATGACTTGCTTCCACTCTGGCTCAATGGGTTCTGAGATGGCTGATCAGTCCAATACATGACCTCCAGACACTGTCACATGCAGGGCAGGCCGGGCAGATGAGGTGTTTGGAGATTTGTCTCTCTGACACCTCAGCTGGGATTTTCTGCGCCCGTTTGGGACGAGCGTGTTCGGTGGCGAGATTGGAAAATCTCATGAGGAAGCCCTAGGTGTGTTTCCCAGCGACATAAATGCAGGAAGTGATTGTCCCCTCCTCCATCAATGCCGAGCCGCATTTTCTGCCGTTGGACATTGGGGATTTAATTTGAATACATTTGCATGTAATTATTGTGACCACATGACAGAATCACCCCACCTCGTCAAATTTAAATCCCACAGTGGGGTGATTTACAACTGCTTTTAAAAGGCATGTGCCCGGTGACCTGAACTTCAAGGGGACTTCAGAGGTGAGTGCAAACAATTTAGCACAACGATCGCGAGGATCCAAATGCAAGGAACTGGCTCTGTGGATTCAGTGCAGGGAGGGGTTACAGGCAAATCTCCACAGCGACTTCTTCGTGGCTGGCTTGTGCTGCCGGGGCAAGGGTGACAGTGCCAGGGAACAGGGAACCTTAAGGCTAGGGCAACAGTGCAATGGGGAGTCACGGCAGCATAGACTGAAGGTTGCACACTAAGATCAGACATGTTGGGTAGGGGGTGGGCAGAACGAAATGGCCAGGCAAATGGAAAAACATGTCAAAGGTGAGCATTCTTTCGCAGCTGAGACCATCTGGCTTGAGCTAAATTGACATGCTTGGAATCAGGCTAGTCAGTAATTATGCCCACTCAAGCAGCACTGATTCCTGAGAGTGCCAATGCTTACTGCTCTACTTTTAACCCCTTGTGCGCAGACTTCAAAACCAAATGAGTGCTATGGTACTTCAGATCCATTGGACGACTGGGCAAGTTTCAGGATCCCCTTGGGACAGGTAGACATTGAACACTGATACAGGGGTGCGTTCCTGATCCCAAGCATTATGTTTAAGCTGATGTTGAAAAGTCACTCTCATGGTCTCAGCAAACCACGAAGCCTTGGAGTCTAGGTTAGGAAAATGCCTGCGCCTGAGATGAGAGTTCAGGGTGCAGTCGAGTGGTTGAAGCTGTCACCACTCAGTCATGTGGTTTGGGATGGTGGTGGATGGAGTTTTGGCCAACTATCATGCGCACCAAACACTGGGCATCCATGTAGCCAGGACACTCTGATAGGCGTAAAAGGGCCATGAGAGGCAGCCAATGACTTGACCAAGTGAGATCATTAGGGGACATTGCTCACATCTCTCTCTTTGATCCTGCAGTGAGGAAACCATAAGGAACATGGAACCTGGTGATCTCGCTATCTGCCTGATTGCTTATCGACAGGAGAGAAGGAGGAGAAGAACGCGATGGAGGCGCCTGGCTCGCCAAAGGGAGGGGCAGAACCCTGAAGACCAAGCTGTGGCATGGCCTCCTCCGCACACAGAGGATGGGCCCCCCTGAGCCGTTGTTCATAGCCATCTCACTAGAGCCAGGGTCTACAGACGGCACATGTACTATCTGCAGATGATTGAGAACCAGTGTCGCTGATGCCTGCGCATGTCAAGGGAACTTGTTACTCACATATGCCATCTTCTGCAGGATTTGGTGCCATGGGGCATCCACTGCCAGTGGCAGTGAAGCTGACCGCCGCATTCAATTTCTACGGCAGTGGCTCCTTCCAGGGCTCAACTGGGGGCCTGTGCGGGATCTTGCAAGCCTCCACCCACAAATGTATCCAAGCGATCACAGATGCCATTTTTGCCAAGGCTCACACCTTTGTCAACTTCAACAGAGATCAAGCGAGCAGGAAGCAAGAGCACTGGGATTTTCTCAGATTCCTGGATGACTGCATGTGCAGGTGCCATCAACTGCATCCACGTAGCTGTTAAATTTCCCTGGCAACATGCAGTCCAGCATGTGACTCCCATATACTCTCTCACTCTCTCAATGTTCAGCTGGTCTGCGACCATAACAAACAGATCATTCAGGTTTGTGCAAGATACCCTGGAAGTGTCCACGACTTGTACATCCTCAGCAGGCCTCAGATCCCTGACATCTTTCAGAGACAACACAGGTCGCAGGATTGGCTCCTCGGGGACAAGGCCTACTAGAGAGGATGTGGCAGATGAAGCCTGTGCGGCGGCCTCAGAATACTGCTGAGAGAAAATAAAACGAGGCTCATGCCACAGCCCGGAGCACCATAGGGACCCTGAAAATGAGGTTCCAGTGCCTCAACAGATCTGATGGAGCACTACAGTACAGTCCCCAGATGGTGCCACGCATCATCGTGGCTTGCTGTGGGCTCACAACTTGGCGGTGCAAAGGGCGGAGGACCTGGATGATGAAGTGATGGAAGAGCTGTGCATCTCCTCCGATGAGGAGGAGGTCAAAGGAGATAAGGGTGATGAGGTGCAGGAAGGCGAGGATGCCGACGATGAGGCAATCGCACTGGCCAGACGAGGCAGGCGCACTCATGAGGCTCTCATGATTCCAGGAGGATGATGACGAGATGCAGTGAGGATATCCCTGAGATCTTCACATTGTATCTGGGAACGCCTGACAGCTGTCTGGCTGAGGACAGCGCACATACGCTGTGTGGCGATGGTTATATCATGGACATGCTGCTGAGATACAGCGGCCACATGGGCTTTAACAACACTTGATCCTTTGGCATGTTTCATCACCTGTTCCCTTCAGCGCCACACCTTCACCTGTCAGGAATGGTGTCAAGATGGGGGGGCAGCCCCACCTCTAAGGTGCTAAGAGCATCATGGAGCCCAGTGACACTTGGGTACAAGATTCTTGCAGCAACACAAACCACATGGAGGTGCAGGCATCACTGATCTGGACTTTGAAGTTGGACAATCACTGTGCACAGTATGTTACAGACTGCACAGGGGAGAGCTCTGGACTGCAACACTAGGCTTCATTTTGTGCAGGAACCAAGGTTTCACATCTGATTGACATGAACACTGCTCATCATAACAATGAGCCATAACACAAGGTGACATTCTTCGGAGTGTATTTACAATGGTCAACATTACGTACAAATGATTGACACCCATCCCCACGTTGTGCAATTACATCCTCTTGACCTTTCTAACCCTGCCGCTACTAGTCTTGGTGCATCCCCGACATCCACAGTGGAAGTGGAGGTGACCTGCTGTCTGCTACATCCTGCTGCCTGTGCTGACCTTGCGGGCATTCCCTTGAGGGCCGAGACCTGGAGGGCCCCAACCTGCTTTCAGGCCCCTGCAGCGTGGCTGAGCCTTCCTCCTTGGTCCATGGATCTGGAGCTGCAGGGGTCACAGGAAGAGGGGATTCAGATGGGCCGGTCACTCTTGGAGTCACCTAGAGTGATGGCCCCAGGGTGTGCACCTGCTGATCCCCCTCCCTATGGGTGCCCAAGGGCCCCTGGCTGACTCCTTCAGAGGAAGGGGCAACTGGATTGACTCAAGGTGCCCTGCCCCTCCTCTCACGTTGACACTGATGGATACCAACAAATGTCTCAGTGATGGAGTGCAGCTCCTACAGAAGTGCAGGGTCAATGTCCTGGACAAAGGCCTCCATGGCGGCACCATTGTACCAGTGTTGACTTCAGTGCACTGTCATGCTGGCGCTATCACCTTGCTTTCAAAGCAGACAGAAGCCTCCATTGTGCCTTGCAATCTGAGGAGCGCAGCAAACATGCTTTCCTGATGTTCCCAAGCTTGCCTTTGCAACTCGAGCAACTGAGGTATGGCCAAGTCCAGAGGCTCATCATCTGGCTCTGACTCAGCACATTTCAGGCCTCCAGCAGTCCTCCAAGTCCTGGGAACCTGGGAAGTCCCTGCTGCTGCCTGCTGTGGATCAGGCAGTGTGATGTGCTCAGCGGATTGTGACCCCAAGGCTACTCTAGAAGCAGGTCCCACCGAGGTGCATATCTCTGTGCTGGTGGAGGGTGTGGGTGAGCACTGTGACAGGTCTTCAATGTTAGTGTCTGCGGATTCCTCTTCCGTGGTGTCCTCAGAGCTGCGGTCGAGGACCTGGTTTGTGGCCCTCCTCAACTAATCCCACATATGTGCCTGCAAAAGAAATGAAAGATAATTAGTGCATGGCAAAGGCCTGGGGAACAGGAAACATCACTTACGGGATGGTTGTCTGATGAATGTTGCAGTGCTGGATCCTCACTCGATTGCGCACCGCCGACTTCACCATCAGAATATGAACGGTCCACATCCTTGACGGCCAGCTGATTTGCTCCATGTTCGAAGCCTGTCATGACCTTGAGGTCGGGCATTCCTCCACCAGTCTGAGACCACTCTCTTTTATTGTGTGCCAGCTTGTCCTGCAAGAAGACAGATGGGGAGAATGTAAGCAGGATGCCTGCCAGGCCAGATGAAAAGGATGCCTGGCATGTGTGGGTGGGTGAGTGATACCATGGACACAGTCCGAAAGGCATTTGAAGGTGTGTGTGAAAGAGTGATTGCTGATGCCCCTTGAGCTAGCAGCGAGTGAGATCCCTGTGGATGTGTAATGGGTTTGTGAACGTGAGTTGAGAGTGATGAGAAGAGTGACTTACCCTGGCGGAACAGAGGAGATCATTCATCTTCTTTCAGCACTGGGTGGCTGTCTGCTTTTGGAGTTTGTCAGCGTGGACCACTGTTGCCACAGCCTCCCATGCTGGATTGGTGTCCTTGCCTGCTGGTCTTTGCCCAGAGTGAGAGTAGAGG
Organism: Carcharodon carcharias; assembly: GCF_017639515.1. NCBI lineage: Eukaryota > Metazoa > Chordata > Chondrichthyes > Lamniformes > Lamnidae > Carcharodon > Carcharodon carcharias. The sequence goes on along the minus strand of NC_054468.1, from coordinate 198,544,038 downwards.
CCTCCATTGTGTCCAGTAGCCGCTTAAAGGAGGCGTCACTAAATTTAGGGGCAGCATGTTTCCTAGCTTTGGCAGCCATCAGTTCTCAGCCGCTTCCTATCCCTTGTTAGAGTGCTAGCTCTGTGTAGGGGTGCCCTTTAAATATGGTGCCTGGATTACTGAAGCTCTGAGGTCACAGCGGGGTGGGTGAATCCGAGGTCACCCTGCCAGCGATCCAATGTAAAACCCATGCCTCTGATTTTTTTAACAATGTTTCACACAATATGGGGTGAAATTCCACCATTGCCATCAACGGATCAAACACTGATTGTCCTGCCTGATATCGGACTGCCGATTTCAGAGAAAATTCCGCCTCTCAACTTCACCTCTGTGTGCTCCCGATGAGGTCTCTCAATATGCTCATTGCCTACCCAAATAAACCTTCTTCAATTCTTCAACCTTGGTCACAAGCCAAGCTCCCATGCATTGGCGGGAATGTTTGACCACTTCAGAAATGCTTTGAGAACATCTCTAAGGTGTTTCTGATGTTCTCCTGGAGTCTCCTGCTGCAACCAAGTTCCGAGTAGAATAATTGCAATGGGAGTCTGGTGCCAGACATATGAACAACATGTCCTGCCCACTGGAGCTGGTTTTGAGCGATTAGCGCCTTGATGCTGGGAATGTTGGCTTGGGAGTGGATGCTGCCTCGGACCATCTTTCCTGCCACCGGATTTTGAGGATCTTGCGAAGGGAAGGCTAATAGTATGCCAAATGCTTTAAGGTATCTGCTGTAGGCTGTCCAAGTCTCCAAGCATATCAGAGCACGAGGATTGCTGTTACCTGGTAAACCATGACCTTAGACTCATGTTTGAGATCCTGATCCTCATTATGCAACAGTATACAATATCCCCATTCCCCAAGCACCTCTGTGACTTTCCCCACCACTTTTTCCCAAGGGAGCATGAATGCCAACAGTAGCAGCCTGACCTGCACAGCTAATGCAAATTAGACCAAGCATTGAACATGCAACTGAACTGCTGATGGAGCAGTACTACTAATATTAGACTGCACCAATGCAGGCACTAGTAAAGCAGCAATATGAAGAATTCAAGATAAAAGTGCCTTGCTTGAGAGCTCCTGATTCTACATTTTCTGCTGTTGACACATGTTTACTTTGGACTTACAGCACACGGTAGTCAGATAGGATATTTAATAAACCATTTAACGTTTGAGGGGTGCATAGATTTTTTGTTGCTTCACAAATGCTAGGGTAAACATTTCATAAAGACTGGAAACGAGTATGAAAATTAGGAAGAATTGAGTATGGAAGTCATCATGGTCCACATCATGGAGTCAATGATAAGGGAGGAAAGGCCTGAAGCTAAACTCTTGGAGTTTAGAAAATTAGGGAGCAAATTTATGAGCAGGACTTCAAGGGTGATAATCTCTAACTGGCCCAGGTAACCATGTGCAAGAATAGAGAAGGGTAGTGAGATTGGGATTTTAAGGGTTAATGTTAGGAAGACAGTTTCCATTTTATGGGGTATCAGTACCAATTCCGGGGCAGGTGGGGTCTCTCCCACTAGAATAGAGCACTGAGCAGAAAGAAAGTAAATAAACTGGAAAAATTAATAAATGGGGAAATGAAGACTCATTAGGAGGGAAAAACGGGAGGGAAAATGAAAAGCAATCAGAACAAGAATGTAGGTAGGTATAAAAATAAAAGAAAGGTATTTACCTAGCACCTTTCATCAACACAACCAGTGAAGTGCAGTATTGAAGTATTTTCACTGTTATAATGCAAGAATTGTGGCCACCAATTTGTACACAAAATCCCACAAACAGCACTATGAGAATGACCAGATAATCTTGTTTTGCGATTTCGATTGAGGGATAAATATTGGCAAGGACATCAGGGATAGCTCCTCTGCTCTTCGGAATAGTGTCAAGGGATCTTTTACATCCACCTGAGAGAGCAAATATCTCTTTGAACAGCCAACAACTCTAACAGCATAGCACTCCCTTAGTACTGCACTTCAGTGTTAACTTTGATTTTTATGCTCAAGTCCTGGAATGGGACTTGAACCCACAATCTTTTGTCTCAAAGGCAATTAAGAGTGATACCAACTGAGCCGGGACTGACACATATGGGAAATATATAAATAAGAAGTTTAACAAAAAGGATAACATGCAGAAAAGGTGAAGGAAGTCGAGAAGGAAAAACAAATCAAGCAATTATAACCAGGGGAGAGATTAAGATAAAGTAGCAAAGTGTTGGCTTGGAGAAAAAAGCAAGAGAAAAGCAGAAATGTGAAATAAAAACAATACAAATTGCATGCATTGTAAAGCTCAGAATGTAGGAGTGAGAAGCAATTCTGTCAGAGGAAGGTATATCTTTAATATCTTGACTTCAAACTGAGGTGCGGAGCAGGATACAATGCTTTTAGGAGGGACAATATAGGTAAGGAAGGACAAAGAATGGCAATATTGATGATGGAGAGATTACATGCTGTAAAGAGAACTGATGTAAACAAAAAAGAGGTTCAGACAGAGTTAACATCACTAAAGAGATCAAAGAAAAACAAAGGGATTGTTTAATTTGTGTGGTTGTACTCTTGCACCTCCCCCACCTCCTGCTAATTATGACAAGGAAATGGAAGAGAACATCTGTAGACAGATCAGAGAGATCAGTAAGAATAAAGGCCTTTTGTTCCAGGAGATTTTAATGCCTTTTCACTATGTTACAAATATGAAATTTGTAGGATTGTTATGTTTTGTGGCAGTCTCTTTAATTTAGTGTGAAATGGAGGAATGAACAGGGTCATGTGTCCTGTCCTGAATTCTGCCTGACAACAAGCTTGGGTGGTTTGGCTGTTAAGGGTTAAACAGGGGCCCAGGTTATCCTAAAAACAAAAATAAAAACAAAAAAACTGCGGATGCTGGAAATCCAAAACAAAAACAGAATTACCTGGAAAAACTCAGCAGGTCTGGCAGCATCGGCGGAGAAGAAAAGAGTTGACGTTTCGAGTCCTCATGACCCTTCGACAGAACTAGTTCTGTCGAAGGGTCATGAGGACTCGAAACGTCAACTCTTTTCTTCTCCGCCGATGCTGCCAGACCTGCTGAGTTTTTCCAGGTAATTCTGTTTTTGCCCAGGTTATCCTGCTGGGTAGAAGGTGCAAGCACTAAAGCTTGGGGCAGCTGCCGCAAAGGCGCAATGGGGAAAGGTCCCTGTCTAAGACCTTTCTGCCATAGTGCACCGAGGGGCTGGGAATGGTTTAGAGCCCCTCAGGCTGTACAGCTCACAATGAATGTATGCATTGAATACCAGTTGTATTATAATTGTATTGAAGCACCTCAGAATGCAACATGATGTATGTTGATAACTCCAATACCACTGCCTGATTGTCTGTTATGACCATATTGAAATGATTGTAATATTCATTGATTGTATTGATGCACCTCGTGATCCATGTGTAAAAGTTGAATCTGATTGTACTTTTTGTGAAGGTGATTTAGAAATGTTTTGTAATGTTCTTCCAGATATTTTATGAATAAAGTATATTTTTCAAACAAAAACAGGGGCCCAGGTTATCTTGTTGCAAGCAAGGTGCAAGCGATTTAAATCAGCTGTGCTGAAAGTAGATAGACTGTTAGGGCAGAACTTTACGACAGTGGGATTTTATGTTCCCGCTGTCATCAATGGGATTTATAACAGCCCCATCCCCGCCAAAACAGGGCCGTAAAAATCTGCCCTTGGTCTCCAAGTCACAAGGAGATGTTAGGAATGTTAGGTTTTGTAAATGGTCATACTTTCAACTATCCATTTAATTTCAAGAGAGAATGGAATTGGGCCTAGGGGATAGCTGATTGGCATTGTAATTTCAGTTGTTCTGTGTTTGATTATATGGCTGGAATTTTCCACCCCCCCACCCAGTGTGGGTTTGGCAAGCCATTGAGATCTCCATTCACATCAGCAGGACCGGAACATCCCGCCGGCATGATGGATTGGAAAACCCCGGCCTATGAGTCAGTTTACTATAGTTTTTTTTTCTTTATTCTTTCATGGGATGTGGGCATCGCTGGCAAGGTCAGCATTTGTTGCCTATCCCTAATTGCCGTTGAACTGAGTGACTTGCTAGGTCATTTCAGAGGACAGTTAAGAGTCAACCACGTTGCTGTGGGTCTGGAGTCACACATAGACCAGAAAAGGACAGCAGATATCCCTCCCTATAGGGCATTAGTGAGCCAGATGGGTTTATACAACAATCAATGATAGGTTCATGGTCACCATCGCTGAGACTAGTTTTATATTTCAGATTTATTAATTGAATTCAAATTCCACCAACTGCTGTTGTGGGATTTGAACCCATGTTCCCAAAGCATTAGCCTGGGTCTTTGGATGACCAGCCTTGCGACATCACCACTATGCCACCATCTCCCTGTATTGGTGCTTTTTATCTACTACATTGCCAAGTTTTGTATCATCTGCAAACTTTATCAATACTGCTCCCTGCACCCAAGCCTAAATTATCTATTAAAATTAAAAAGAGTAAAATACTGCCCCTTGCCAGCACCACTGTAAGTCATTGCCTAGAATGAAAAACACCCATCCTCAACCAATCCGTCTGCATCCTATCACTGAACTAATCCTATATCCATACAGTTACTTTCCCCTTAATTCCATGGCCTTTCACTTTTATAACAAGCCTCCTGTGTGGCACTTTATCAAATGCCTTCTAGAAACCTATGGATATAGCATTATTGCACTCTTATTCAAACTTCCTTGATTCATCAAAAGATTCAATCAAGTTAGTCAGACATGATTAGCCTTTAACAATTCAATGCTGGATTTCCTTAATTAACCCATGCCTTTCCAGAGAAAAGTTTATTGTAGCCCGATAGTCATTTCCAATAATTTCCTACCATTTATGTTAGGTTGACTAGCCTGTAGTTTCCTGGTTTATGCCTCACCCCTTTCTTGAATAGTGGTATAACATTAGCAAATCTCCAAATCTGTGACACGATATTCCTGTTCACAAAATCAGGGCAAATCCAATCTGAACAATTACCCTATCAGTCTATTCTTAAGTATCAACAAATTGGTGGAAGGAGTTGTCGACAGCACTATTAAATGGCATTTCCACAGCATCAACCTGCTCACCAGTGAACAGTTTGGATTCCGCAAAGCCACTCAACTCTAGACCTCATTCCTGGTCTTGACTGAGCCATGCCCCTGTTAATCCAACCACATCATAACCCCATTTGGCAACCTTTGCCTACAACCTTATTAGTTACACTACAGATATCGATGTGCATATAATTTAGTAACTCCTTTATCCCTTTTCCTATTTTCCTCAACCTAGTCTCTGAATTTTTTGGGATATTTCTAATTTTATTACAGTTTATATCTCTCAATCCTCTGATTTCGTTGCTGCTCCTTTCTGCTATTTTTCTGTTCCACTTGCCCTGCAAATTAGTTTAAATCCTCCCCAACTGTACTCATTAATGTCTCAGCGAATATATTGGCCCAAGCACTGTTCAAGTACAACTTATCAATCTTGTACAGGTCCCCCTTCCCCCAGAACCAGTCCCAAATGCCCTAAGAATCGAAAACTCCCCCTTCTGGACCATCTCACCAGGAAGACTTACTATCTTCCTGTTTCCATGCTCATTAGTACATGGCACTGGGAGAAATCCTGTGATTACAACCTTTGGGAACCTGATTTAATCTTTTAAATAGGAAGAAATGTGTGAAAAAAATGTGGTGTTTTTGTTAGAACAAAGGCAATTAATATTTGATAGGGGTTTAAAATTATGAAGAAATGGGAGAGAGTAAATAGAAGCAGACTTTCCGGTGTTTGAGGGGCCTGGAATGAGGGGACAAGGATATAAGCTTAAATTTAAGCAATTTAGGACAAAGCAGGAGCATTTTACTTTTATAGTTGGAGCGTTGAGGATGTGAAATGTATTACTGGAGCTGGTGATTGAAGCAGAGACCAGATCTACATGTAAGATTGATTTAGTAGGCAGTTAGTGGAAAAGGGGGATAAAGGATATGGGTAAATGTCAGGATCATGGGATACAACCGCTGCTTGTTGGAGGATATATACCAGCATAGACAGATTGAGTCAAATGACCTGTTTCTGTTTGTAATTCTCATTGTTCTATAGGTTGGGTTAGGGCAGAGCAGTACAATTGTCCTCCTTCTCCTGGAACAGAGAAGGAAAAAGCTCAGCAATGGTTTCCACTCCAGGGTATAATCTAGTCACTCCTGCTGATAAAAGTGAATATGTGAATGTTAAATGTTTAGGAACAGTAAGAGGTTATATTAGGTCCTATGATCCCATTCCTTTTTGATGGAATGTTGGATGAAGACGAGGTTGGATTTAGTAATGGTGCTCCCATGATAAAATAGTCTCTAACACCAATTGCCTAAGTTGGCAAGTGACTCGTTACCATTCAGGCCAGGGCCGTGCAGCTGGTGCCTGCAGACCCATGCTCCACCAAAAGTACCTGCTTTCAAAATTCATGGGAAAAGTCATTTTCAAAATTAATAGCTATTCCTACTGAAAATCACAGTCAGATGGGGTTAGAGGGAGTGATTCTGATGCATTGCTGAGAAGCACGTTAAACTCTGAGTCACTCCTACTAAAGTATCCGGATCCTGAACGCAATCTTACAATCTTTGTGTGGAGACAAATTCCTGAGAACTCTTAATATTTGGCAACCAAAGTACATTGTTTACGTTGAACCAAAAAAGAAAGCTGTAAATAAAGATTAGCCGTAGCCTGTATTGGTTTCTTTTTGCAATTTGTTTCTTTAATGATTTGTTCTGAGTGGACAATTAAATGCTCAGCAAATGGTTCCAGTCATTACATGTTGCCATAGCGTAGCAATACAAATGGAAAACTTTACTAACCTCTAACATTCATTGTTACATTAATGGTCTGGAGATTATAAAGTTTTAGGAACCGCCACGTACCATGAGAAATGTTTTTGTTACAGTAGATTAAACATTGCTTCGAGCCTCTTGAAGCATAACATAGCATGCCACAACTAAAGGCCCATCAACTCCTGTAAAGAAAGAATAGTCCATTGTACTGAAGTAACCCAAGATAATTTATGTTGAAGGGTGTGAAAGGAAACTTCTGCTGACTCAGGTATGAGGTAATCAGAATCGGGATGTTTTTTTCTCTGGAAATCAATTAACACTTAACCACTAGTCATCCACAAAACCACAATATAAGCTCTTAGTTATAAGGATTTCTTCAGATTCCTACTGCAAATATGTGAATCAAAATTGGTCAATGGAGGGAAATTACATGACTTAGTGTGTGAGCCACATGTGTTAGTCAGTTTTACACCAAAACTGTAACAATTACCATTAATGTGTCATATTGATCTAGTTTCTGCATTTGTTTGAGTGAGCTTTCAAGCCTTCACTTGTATTGTCTTCATCCAAGCTTTAGTGGCAAAAAGCTCTCAAAACTTTGTAAAGTTTATAACAACCAAGGACATTTCCCATCCAGAAATAAACAGTGCTTATAAAGACAAACACCACATTTTGACAGCATGACTGGTTCCAGAATATTATGATACATTATCTTCTGCATGTTATGAACATGTTGCTTAGCTGTAAACATATCTTCGCCTTCAAGGGACTAGCAAGTAATATAAAAATGGACAGTTAGAGCTTCTTTAAATATATAAAAAGAGAGAGGCCAAAGTCATTATAGGCCCCTTAGAGAATGAGGCTGGGGAAATAATAGTGGGGGACCAGGAGCTGAATAAATAATTTACACCAGTCTTCACTGTAGAAGACACTAATAGCATACCAAAAATGCGAAATAATCACAGGGCAAAAGTGGGGGAGGAAATAAATACAATAACTATCAGTAGAGAAAAGGTACTAGGGAAACTAATGGGGCTAAAGGCCGATAAGTCACCTGGACCTGATGGGTTGCATCCTAGGATATTAAAGGAAATAGCTGCAGAGATAGTGGGTGCACTGGTAGTAACCTTCCGAGAGTCCTTAGGTCCTGGAAAAGTCCCAGATGATTGGAAAAACTGCCAATGCAACACCCTTATTCAAAAAGGGGAAGACAAAAAACAGGTAACTTTAGGCCAATTAGCTTAACAACTATCATTGGGAAAATTTTGGAGTCTATTATAAAGAATGTAATTGCAGAACATTTGGAAATACATAATCTAATCAAGCAGAGTCAGCACGGCTTCATGAAGGGGAAATCAAGCCTGACAAATTTATTAGAATTCTTTGAGGAGTTACAAGCAGGATAGATAAAGGGGAACCAGTAGATGTAATATATTTGGATTTCCAAAAGGCATTCGATGATACCACACATAAGGCTACATAAGATAAGAACCCATGGTGTTGGACGTAGTATATTAGCATGGAAAGAGGGCTGGCTAACTAATAGGTGGCAGAGAGTTGGGATATGGGGAGCATTTTCAGGATGGCAACCAGTAAGTAGTGGAGTGCCACAGGGATCAGTGCTGGGGCCACAATTATTTACAATATATATTATGACTTGGAATAGGGAAGTGAATGTACTATCACCAAGCTTGCGGAATGACACAAAAATAGGTGGGAAGGCAAGTGTCACAAAGTGTCTACGGAGGGGTATAGGCAGGTTAAGTGAGTGAGAAAAACACTTGGCAGATGGAAAATAATGTGGGAAAGTGTGATGTTATGCACTTTGGCAGGAAGAATAGAGGAGCTGAATAATATCTAAATAGAGAAAGACTGAAGAAAGCTGCAGCGCAGAGGGTTTTAGGGGTCCTCGTGCATGAATTCCACAAAGCTAGCATACAAGTTCAGCAGGTAATAGGTAAGGTAAATGGAATATTGGCCTTTATTTTAAAGGGAATGGAGTATAAAAATAGGGAAGTCTTACTAAAACTTTACAAGGCACTAGTTCGACCACACCTAGAATACTGTGAACAGTTTTGGTCCCCCTACCTAAGGAAAGATATACTGGCATTGGAGGCAGTCCAGAGAAAGTTCACTAGGTTGATCTCAGGGATGGAGGGATTTTCTTATGAGGAGAGACTGAGTTGGTTGGGCCTCTACTCCCTGGAGTTTAGAAGAATGAGAGGCGATCTTATTGAAACATATAAGATTCTTAGGGGTCTTGACAGGGTAGATGCTGAGAGATTATTTGTGGGAGAGTCTAGGATTAGAGGGCATAATCTCAGGGTAAGGGGGCGCACATTTAAATCAGAGATTAGGAGGAATTTCTTCTCTCAGAGGGTAGTCAATCTACGGAATTCTTTACCGCAGAGGGCTGTAGAGGCTGGGTCGTTAAGTATATTCAAGGCTGAGATAGCCAGATTTTTAATCAGTAAGGGAATCAAAGGTTATGGGGAAAAGGCAGGAAAGTGGAGTTGGAGATCAGCCATGATCTCATAGAATGGCAGAGTGGACTCGATGGGCTGAATGGCCCGACATCTGTTCCTATGTCTCATAATCTTAACCATGGACCCAGTGCGCAATGTATCTATGTCCAACTAAGTAAAATACAGTGCTACTGTAATATAGCTCTGGCATTACCTAATCTGCCTCATTTGACCTATAAATCATCAATACTTTAGCTCCTTGAAGGTGGAACAAATGAGTGAAAAATATCAAAGGAAACTTTGCTATTGTGCCATGGAGAGAACACTTGCAAGAGATACTTCATTCTGTCTGATAATTGAAATGATGCAAACCACAATAAGTCTAAAAGAGCCCTAACTAACTATTTCACTCCCGAGCATAATATCACATATGAAGCAATCATAATTTGCCAGGCTAAGTTACATAAAATGAATCTGCAGATGACTTCATTCACTATTTATCAAATCAACATATCAGTCTGGTAATGAGAAATTAGACAATCACAGAATCACAGAATCACAGTGCAGAAGAGGCCCTTCAGTCCATCGAGTCTGCACCAACATGTGAGAAACACGTGACCTGCCTACCTAATCCCATTTATCAGCACTTGGCCCATAGCCTTGAAGGTTATGACATGCCAAGTGCTCATCCAGGTACTTTTTAAAGGACGTGAGGCAACCCGCCTCGACCACCCTCCCAGGCAGTGCATTCCAGACCGTCACCACCCTGTGGGTAAAAAAGTTTTTCCTCACATACCCCCTAAACTTCCTGCCCCTCACCTTGAACTTATGTCCCCTTGTGACTGACCCTTCAACTAAGGGGAACAGCTGCTCCCTATCCACCCTGTCTGTGCCCCTCATAATCACAATGATAATATGTTTTCAAGGAGTTAATTTTTCAATTTTTTCGTGGGCAGAAAGTGGTTGTGGATTGACTGCCCATTAAACATTCTGCCAATTTTATATTCAACTGACTTCACAACACTGGATAATGCTGAGCTTCTTCAGTTGAGTAGCAGGTATATAACTGGACTGCTGAATTTGGTGCCTTATTTTTACAGCAAAGACACTATTTGTTTTCTTCAAAATAGATATGCAGTCTCTCTATCTTAAAGAAAGGGAGGGAGGTAAAGCATTCCTTTGAGTACTGGGAAGGATGACTAAGAATTTTCAATTGAAACAAATACCATGCTGTGATTGTATAACTTGCAACAAGCAAGGGTTTTGCCTGTCAATGAATAGTAAAATCAAAAGCAACATTGTTAAGATGCAGAGTATCAATGCTAGGAATGGAACTATCCATTTTTTGCAACCAATACTGGATCAAGTACACTCAGGTAAGTTACAAAACACTTAGATGCATAATAAAGCTCCATTTACAATATCCCAACAATGTATTTTATTAATAGTTTGCAGGAATTCCCGTTCTTGTTCCAGTTAAGTGAAACAGTGGCAGATTAAGTATTGTGCTGTGAATTTACGGCCACTGGGAGGTGAATTGAAATTGCTCAACTTCATCCTACTCAGGACCCCCAAGAAAAGGTCTCCAGTGCCGCACATTCTACCAAAAAAATTCAGACAAATAACACATTTGGTCATATCCTCTGCTCAGTAAATGTGAATGTTATCCTCCTTCATTTCAAAACTGTCTGTGGGTATCATTAGCGAACTCACAATACTGCCCAGCAAATAAAATAAAATTAATCATAACAGCAATAGGAGAAAAAAATTACACGAATGATTCAACAGTCTGGACTTTCACCAACTTCAAAACAACCTTCACTTGGGACTGCCATTAACTTAAATATATCAACAAAAATAAAAATAGCACAAAACAATTTCAAATGAACTTTAGTTAATACATGAATTGATTGATTACTGAATTAAGACATGTCATGAGAGCCTTTCTGTGTTAAAGTGGGCAATTGTCAGAAATGATTTCTATTCATATATGTTTATTATGAAATATAATAACTGGAGCTTCAAGAAGTAAATAAGACAGTGATATAATCTGAAATAAAATGTTTTAAATCTATTATCATTGCTAATAATTAAAGTGGTTTTTGTTGTATTCTTAATCTTATTTTAATAATGTTAGTTTCCATTCCTTTCATTTTAGATCTGCACCATAGGTCACTTTTTTGGGATTTATGAATAGACATGAAGGACAGCAATGTGCAAAGCATTCTTAGCCTAGTAAAGTGTCTCAAGACATTGCATAGAGGCAGAGCCAAAGAATAGACTTCAAGTCAAAGAAGGAGATATTAGGAGGAGTGATCAAAATCTTGGTCAACAAATCGGGTTTAAAGGAATGTCTCAATGGAGGAGATGGAGGTGAAGGGACAGAAAGTTTAAGGAGGGAATTCAAGAACGTGGGGCAGAATTTAGCCCTTGGCTGGCGGGCGGACCCCACCGGCTCAGCGGCGGGCGGGCAACCGAACCCCGCAGCCGAAACAAGACCCACCGCCATTTTGAGTGGGCAGACCAATTAAGGCCCACCCAGTGGCCTGCCCGACAGGAAGCGTTATGCTCTGCGCTTCTTGTTCCGGGCGGGGGAGGGAATCCCCAACTGTCAAAGTGCGCTCTTTCGCACATTTGCGTGAAAGAGCACACACTGCTCCCTAAGGGAAAGTCCTGTCTCAGGGAGTTTAGTGAAAGGTAAGTAAAGTCAAAAAATAGAGACATTTTAAAATTATTAACATGTCCCCCTCATGTGACAACGTCGCATGAAATGGGACATGTTGACAACAAACTCATAAAATTTATGACATTTTTACAAAACAGTAATGAAACTTCAGCCCACCAGTGGATGAAGTTTCATTAATAATCTACAGGCCGCTGGAGCTCCTGGCCTGCCTGCCAGACAGCCTTAAGGTTGGCCTGGTAGGGCATTTAACTATCTTAATGAGCCTGTCAATGGCCTTAATTGGCCATTGACAGGTCGGCGGGTGGACAGCTGATTTCGCTGTCCACCCGCCTTCCTAAAAATTTAAATGGCCCAGGATGACGTCGGGGATTCCACGTCATTTTCCCTTTGGCGACCGGGCCCCGCCCCCAAATTACCGTGGGGGAAATCCTGGCCATGGTCACCAATAACAGAACAAAGAGATTGGGGGATTGGGGGGGATAGTGTGCATGAAAAGAGACAGCCAGGGAAATGGAGAGTACAAGGGGCTTTTAGGGCTGAAGCTAGAGATAGGGAAAGTTGAAGCCCTAAGGCTATTTAAACTAGAAGATGAGCATTTTAAATTTCAGGAACTGGGGGGCTAGGAGCTAATGTAGCTCATCAGGGACAGGCGTAATGGTGAGCAGGACTTGTTACAGGTTAGGATACAACTGAGCAATAGAGTTTTGGTTAAGGTAAAGTCTATGAAGATTTGAGGATTGGGGACTGACCAGAAAAATATCAAAATCTGAAGATCAAAAATGTATGGATGAGAGGCAGGTGATGTTACAGAGATGGCAGAAGGATTACTAGGACTTGTTTTGGAATTGAAAACTCAGTTCAGGATCAAATAGGACCCTTAGGTATGTAGGAAACAGTCTGATTCAGCCTGAGGCAGTGGCCAAGGTGTGGTTTAGAATTGGTGGCAAGGATATGCAGTTTGTGGTAGGGAATGGAATGATGCCTTTATTTATTATGTTTAGCTAGAGGAAGTTGCGGCTCATCTAAGATTGCTTAGCTGCCTGAAAATACAGAGGTAGTAGAAGGGTCAAAATTGACAGTGGAAAAGAAAAACCTGGTGTCATCAGCCTTCATATTGAAGCTGACTCCATATCTGAAGACACGGCAGCATGTAGATGTGGAGGATGAAGAAATTCTGAACGGTAGTGGCTTCATAGATTGTGAAGGAAGTAGCCACAAAACTGTCCCTATGTGATGTCCGCACAAGTGCATTTTCCAGCATGGGTCACCAGATGGCAATGAGGAGCAGAAATCCTGGGTGATTTTGCCCCTTCCCAACAGGGGGAAATATGACTAATCGTAATGCCCCTACTGCCAGTGAAGTCCCCCAGCACAGGGCCAACAGAAATAGCTAAAGCTCGGTTCTCCTAGTTTATTTCAGTATGACACTAGGCAGTGTACTGGCTCACAGATCACCAGGACATTATCTATATAATGGTAACGTACCTGAATCAGCCAAATAGCCTTGGTCAAACAAATTCTATTAAAAGTGCAATATAACATTCATGATTTTTACAGGGTTGAGGAGGAAGGCTGCTTGAAAAGGGTCATTTTGTATTATTAACAATGCAGCTGAACTTTTTAATCTTAAAATATATTGCCTAAGACAATTACAGACACCACTGGTGACATTCGTAATTACTGGAAATGGACATTTGCCCATTAGTTCTTCTCTATCAGTAGAAATTTCATCAGCACTCAGTGGCTTATGAATAGAGCTGTGTTTGGGTGAGCCTGTACTCTCTTTCACTTGATGTGAGTGAGCATCACAGCTGCCTGGTCACATTGCTCTTAAACATGTAACAGATACCACACCGTCTGGTACAGTGTAAGTGGGGCCTGAAAGTATAACACCAGCACCCAGTTTAAGGCACCTGGAGTAATTTTAGTTACATTTATTAATATCAGGTTAGGAGAAATCAACTTCAAGCTTAAATCCAACCTTAAGCTGCTTTGACCCACTATCCTGAAGTGTCCAGTAGTCATTGTTTCTACCAGTCTTACATGCACCAAATGTTTATATGATGGAAGTTCTGAAAGGATATACAGAGAGTATACGATGAGGGACTGCGGAATCATATTACAGGCTAAAAACTTGCCTGCACCCATTTTCAGGCTCATGGGTCACAAGTTGTGATCTGCCTGAATCCAATCCCACTGAGCTGCAGCAAGCTAACTTTGAGCTGCCTCTTTATTTCCATGATTGAGCGTGCAGTTGAGTATCACCTGCCCTTCTAGCTGGCTGTATTCTCAATGGTGGGGTTTGTGGGGTGGGGGGGAGGGGGGGGGGTGGGGGTGGCGGTGGGGGGGTGTGGATGGGGTGGGGTGGTGGGGGGGAGCCTACATGCTGCGAGTGAGCCTAGCCTGTATTCCAGCTAGCCTCCAACTCTTAAAGGATACCAGTGCTCAAAGGGGAATGGAGCTCAGCTATCACAGCAGCCTAGAAGGTTACGAAATGTGCTGCCCCAGGGGAGGCAGTAGCTCGGTGACCTCTCTCAGGATGACAGTACTTGTTCTCCCACCACTGTCACTCCTCAAATGCCCCTGCTGTTGACTTTCAGCCAGCCAGCCCAGAATGCTGCTACCCATGTCAAAATTGTGCAGTTGTATGTTGAGACCTCAAGGCCCAGAGCTGCTTAAGTGTGTCCTTCAAAGCCTCTGCAGCCTCCTCCAATGAATGCCAACAGCCTTCCACCAGCCAATTACAGGGGTAGCAATGTGAGACCAGGAGTTTGCAGGGCCCCAGGGAGCATTGTGGGAGGCGGGGGGAGGTTGTAAAAGCAAGTGGGATAGCGAGGGGTGGCATGCCCATTGCCTTCCCATCACTGTTGATTTTTTAACCAGGGGAATGCCCCACGTGACAGACAGTCTTCCCACCCTTAGGCCAATTAAGGGCCTCTTCCTGCCACATTTAGTATTTTACCACTGTGGGTGGGTATTTCACAAAGTAAGGAGACCACAATGAATACTGTGGTGGGCTCCTTGTGGGCTCGGCGGGGGTGGGCCTTCCAGTTGGACACTCTGATGCTCATGGAGGGCCTCCCCACCAAGCAGCAAGGGCTACCAGCCACCCCTGCTCAACAGCTTTCTGCTCCAACCCCCCCTCCCTGTCCTCATTGGGGCTTGCCTGATTGGTTCTGGCATGCCCAACCCGACTCACCTTCATTTCAGGACATCCTCCATCTTTACGGATCCCAGTCGGCTGTAGTCTTGGTGTTGACCACTGCTTGCAGTGGTACTGCTAGGGCTAAAGAGTTGCCAGCCCTCCGATTGACTGGCGGATCTCGGGGGTGGGACTTCATCTCTTAAAGGGAAAGAATCCCCCACTGCAGGCAGTTCCTTGCCTGAGGAATGTAAAATTGAATCAGCACTACCATGACCAGCCAAGGCAGGGTTGGCCCTGACTTCCCGCCACTCCACCCCATAAAATCCTGGCCCATTGGAGCACCATAACAGGCAGAGGCACACACAGGACAACTCTAAGCGAACAGAATAGTTCATTTTTATTTGTACAAATGGATCTGTTGCTGGATAAAAATGTTATGGAAAAATTTTTGTTGGTTTTTCTTTATTGCAGCACTTGGACAAGAGGGCCCTGTGATGGAGTATCCTAGAGAGTCGGGAATGTAAGGGGTAGTGGAGCCATGGTGGTGAATGGCTGCTCTTCTAAAGGAAGCAGTGACACTCCAGAATACTTTGTCCAAAGCGAAGAGGTCATGGATGCCACTCCCTGCCTTCTTTCTCTTCCTCCTCCTCCTCCCAAGGTGGTCACCGAACATCTGGTGGCAATACATTGTGCCCTCTTGTTAGAATGTTAGGAAAACACAACCGACTTCTACCAATTTTGACACAAGCTTTGGAGAGTATGGTTGGACTTCCCCCCACCTCCCCCACCCCCAACCTCCACCAGCAATCTGGGTATTGAAACTGCTGCTTCATGATCTTGCTGGTGGCTGCCTGGCTTTCATTGTATACCTGGTATCTTTGAGTAGCAGAGTGGGGGACATCAGCCTTGGGTCGAGGGGATATCCCTTGTCTCCAAGCAGCCACCCTTTGGTTCTTCTTGGTGTCCTGAAGATGAAGGAATGGCAGACTGTCCGAGGCTGACAGGATGATGGCTGCTGCCAGGATAGTGGGCATTCACCAGCATAATGTGCATGGTCAAACATCAAACTGGATGTTAATAGAGTGGTAGCTCTTATGGTTCTTGTATCTCTCCTTGTTAACATGTGGGGCCCACAGAGCTACCTGTGGGCAGTTGACGGTTCCCTGCACCATTGGAAATCCTAGTATCTTAGCAAAACTACGTGTCCACATATCCTGCTTCTCTCTTTCGAGACAAAACAGTGCAATTGCTTTCCTCGCATACAGGGTCACATTCACCTGTCAGATGCAGTGATGGACGGCAGACTGGGAGATGGTCACTATCTTGCCTGCTGCCACCTGGAACCATCTGGAGACGCAGAAATTGAGGGCCAGAATGACCTCGATGATTGCTGGGAGCAACGCCCTCATCCTGGTGTGAGGTTCCAGGTCCCATTGATGGAGATGGCACAGGTCTGTGTGCATCTCTTTGTTGAATCTGAAGGCCTAGGTATTACTCATGGATAAGGTGCTGGTGGAGGAAGTGAAAACCTATGGTGGGTAAGGCCTTCTATGGACAACCCTCCACATCCACCCTCTTCACATCTTTCCCTCTCTACCTGCTGTGCTCCATTGGCCTGTCATGTTGCAGACCCAGAGGCATTGCAACTATAGCCCCCATTCCTACTACAGACTTGGTGTGGACAGGTGACCATATCCTCTGTCCTCCTGGTATGGGTGCATCAACTATCCACAACACCTCCAAAAATAATCCACAGTGTTTCCGCAAATGTTGCTATCAAAGAAATAAGTCAAAGTTTGCACCTCTCCTGCAAGTTGGGTTGCTGGTCTTTTAAATAATGCTAATGTGAGGTCTTTCATGCATGCTGCTGGACAAGCCCTCGCTTGCATCTTTTTCAATATGGGGTACTGCTTGGGCATGTCAGAAGCAGCCAGAAACATATTGCACACCATTTTCTTACTTCAGGGCTTCTGTAGTGTTAGTACCAATGGCACAACAGAGCACAGTTTAAAGACCTACATTTCATGAATGGACTAACTTCTCATGAGTGACAAAGGTATCACTTAAGTCAGCACCTTAAATGCAATATTGAACATGGCTGCTCATTGTGTATCCTTGTGTAACATATTCAGTGTTTCATTCATGTAGTTAAAGTAAAATCTTAGTGAACCGTGAACATTTTTTTCATAGTAAATAACCTCTGTTCTCAGTTATAGCATCGAAAAATATTCCTTAGAGATGATATCATCAGATGATACAATGTACTACATCAAAAACTCACATTTATATAGCTATTTAACATACTAATAAAGTGCTTCATAGTAGCTACTATCAAGCAAAAATTGCCATTGAGCCGCATAAAGAGATATCAGGACAGATGACCAAATAGGAAATGAGGTAGGTTTTAAGGAGTGTCTTAAAGGAGGAAAGAGAGGCAAAGAAATGAAACGGTTTAGGAACGAAAATACAGAGCTTAGGGCCTAGACATTGTAGTGATTAAAATCGGGGATATGCAAGAAGCCTGAACCGGAGGATAATAATGATTAAGAATTTTTAAAAAGTTTTCTGTGCTAATTTAGCTTTTAAACCCCCAGCTCTATTAAAATCCCAAGGGAATGAACAACATTTAGTTGAGAAAGGCTATATTCTATAAAGGGACTGCTGAAACAATGATCTAATGCATTCTGTCATGCACCTGTGTAGGTCAAGGCTCCTGGTTATGCACTCAACTGTTTTGTCAAGAGAACACAGCTTGGACCCAGACTGCAGTCATCTGAATGTGGCTCCTCTTCAGCCCTGTAAATAGGAGTTAACATGAAGTTATAGTGATGGCAACTGTAAACATTTTCTAGTCCTTACTGGGATGATTTATTCTATCTGATCATTACTTGATGCTTTGCAGCAACATGCAATTTTGTTTGAAAATACACCAATACTTACAATTTTCAAATAGGTTGAAACCATATTTTTTCAGCATCTATATATATTTTAAAAACTACTAAGACCAAGTTGATTCCTCTCATGCTAACCCATGCTGCCCTATTTAGTGGTGAAGAGCCTGTAGAAAAAGATCATAGTGTATGCTATTCATTATTAAATACACTGAGTTCTGATCCCACAGTCCTACACCACACCCAACCACCCTGGACTGTGGTTTAAATGCAATGCATTGTGCATGCCCCCCAGTGAACAGTGTGAGCATATTTGAGCAGCCAATGTCTCCAGCGGGAACACTAATCCACCAAAATGTCTTCTTGGCACTAGATCAGGACATATGCCTATTCTTGCTACAGTATTGAATATTAATGCCATGAAGGCCACCCAAATAGAAGCCCACAGGCTTAAATTCAAATCTTGCACTTGATTCCCAAAAGCCTTTAAGTTCCAACTCCTCCCCAAGCCCCACCAAACAGTCACAGAAAAATAGATAGTACATAAATAAAATATCATCATGGTTGTGATTTATTTAATTTTCATATTACTGAAAAATGTGCTTTGTAGCTCTTCCATTGCTAATACAAATGATCCGACACATTGATCTAGACCAAGTTATAAAAGCTACAAAAAACAGCTGTCATTCTTACCTTTATAAACTGTGGGTGGATTTAAGATTTTTTATGCAGCGAACAGGATATACCCCATTCCCCCCCGCATGCCTTTGTCACCCCATTGGTAATAGAATCGATAAGACCACTAAATTTTAATCTGTTGCTCCATGCCATTGTTTGTCAAAGGTAGATCTAGCCAGTCTGGATGTCATATAATCTCCTCTTTTTGAATGCTGCCCCTTCCATCAATCATTAGTCTGCTAAACTTGGATTTCTGCAGTGCATTCAAATAGATTTTCAGATTTTACAACCTGCACTTCTCTAAACTGATATCGGCATGATTGAATTAGCACCTCATGCATAGGTTAAGGATAAGTCCAGTTTGCAGTTATGATGGGTCAGATTTTTCATTCAGTAGTGAACTAATGGCTCCAGCCAGTCATTACGCTTTCACTTACCAATATTCTTTTTATGGGATTTTGCTCTGGAGGTTGCCCAGCAGCTGAAAGAAAAAGCAGTGCCCACTTCAAGGCAACTGAAGCTTATGTGAACAGGGTAAGAAACTGCGCATCTACTTAACCAAACAGATTGAAGAATCACTAAGAGCAGTGCAATATTTGAACCAGAAGGTATCAGTTAAAATATTTAATCCAATGTCACATCTGGTACAGAAGGTGAATTAAAGAAAGAAAAAAAAGATTGGGTTAAGAAAGAGATATTCAAGAGACAGAAAGAAAAATATGTATTCTTTTAAATGTCCAACAATAATTAAAATCTGAAGGAATGAGACTGCAGAATTGTTAAAGTTAATTTTCAGTGCCAAAGAGGTTGTTTGGCAGTAATTGAGACTCATTCTATTAAAATGCTACTTATACCGGAATGGACAAATGCCAATTTTTACTGGTAAAGTAAGCCTTTATACCTGATTAGTACAGCAACTTCACACCATGCCATGTAAGTATGTACATACTGTCACAATTTTAGTCAGTATTTCGGAGACCCTAAGGGTCATGACAGCAAATAACAATCTCAGCAATACCAGCTGGCCCCTAAACTGACCCAGGTTGGCAAGGGCACAGATTCTTCCATTCCCCATAAAATACGACTGAAATTTTAGAAATCTATTGAAAATAAGTAATATAAATCCATTAGAAATCAGAAACATACAGAAAATCCACTCTGCCCCCTATAGACTGAGAGGTAATGAAAAACAAGTGAATTTAAGAACCTAATAATGGTATTAAGCTAAAGTGTATTTTGATATGCCTGACTTCTAAAAATGCAATTTCATTAGTAGGTTATTAATTACAGAAATTGTTTTGCATTCTTCTACCTATAATTAAAAAGAATTCCTCCTCTTTCCCTCCGCCCCATGGATTGAAAAGAAATGTAATGTTTATTTGAGCTTAAAGCTAATATTCCACCCAGACAATCTTTCATCTCACTTATGGGGCATCACTCGTACAAACAGATCAAAAATGCTTCCTGAGAATTAGGAGCCAGTGGAAAAATCTGTAAAAGCTTTGATTACAGTACTCTCCTGCTGCTGAGGAAGAATGCTATTAATGTCAGTGCAACTGAGAGTTGAAAGAAAAATGAAGATAAAATAATATAATAATAATAAGGGTAGCAATAACAATATAACAATACAACAGTAAATGCTCCCCCCTGCCCACCCACCCCCCCCCCCCCCCCCCCCCCCCCCCCCCCCCCCCCCCCCCCACCACCTTCCCAGCGCCATGCCCCAGCTCATGTTGCTGTAGCTGCACAGTTATCATCCACTGCTCATTGCTACGTATGGTCACCCTTCATGTGCAAGCTTGCACAGTGAGTGTCAGGATACTATTCATTATGGGGGTACCTGTTTTGAACTTGATCCCATCCTCACACAACATCCATTCGCATTTTCCAATAAGCATCATACCTCACAGTGCAGATTCCCCAAAAATTCAGCATGTTTATCTGGTGAGTAGCTGATGCAATAGGGTCAGGAAAGTTTGAGCACTCATTCAAAAGCAAAATACGGTGGAAGCTGGAAATCTGAAATAAAAACAAAAGTTGTTGGAAATACTCAGCAGATCAGGCAGCATCCGTGGAGAGAAACAGAGTTAATGGGTGGGATTTAATTCCCCCCCAAAAGTCAACGGACCTTTTGCTGGTCCATCAAATCTACCGTCCTGCTCATGAGGATTCTCACGGCGGGTGGGACCGGGACATTTTGACCTATGTTTCTGGTCAAGATGACCTTTCCGCAGAACTGAAGCAAGATAGAAATGTAAGAGTTTTAAGCCAGCGGAAGGGGAAGGGGGCAGGAAGAACAGAAGAGAAGGTCTGTGATAGGACGGAGGGCAGGGGAGATTAAATAACAAAATATTTCATGATGCAAAAGCCAAGGGAGTGGTAATGGCTACAGTAAAGAAACAAAGGTTGTGTCCAAATGAGGTGCAAATGGCTACATAGCAACCACCTGAATGCAACGTGGAGCAATAAAGAAAGAAACAAGAAAAGACCAACCAACAAAACAAAAACAAAAGAGAAGAAAAACCATATAGAACAAGATGAAAGAAGAAGTTATGATCTGAAGACCTGAATCTTCTGAGTAGCGGCAATGATGAGCAGATTGCTGCAGTGCTTGAAGATTCCTCCAGTTCGACACTGCTGTGCATTTCTTACAGAATCTTCCGATCTCGTCTGCCACAGAAATGTGCAGCACTGTGTTCGTTGGGGAACTCCGACAAAGCAAAATAGAGTGGGGGGAAGACAGGGCTTTTATGGCACTAACCGATGCTTATGACCTGAAATCTCCCATAGTAGCTGTGGGAGTCCGTGGGTATGTAATGAATATTAGTTGTTAGCCTATCCCCAGAATTGGAGACCGAGAAAGGAAGGGAAGAGTCAGAGATGGACCAGGTGAATGTGAGGGAAGGGCGGAAATTGGAAAAAAGTCAATGGTATTTTCCAGTTCATGACAAGAGCAGTTTGAATCCTGGTGTGTGTTGGGTTAACTGATCCAGTACATTCAAGCCACCCCTGCTGAAGGAGCATGTCTGGAGTCCAGCTGAACCGATACTGCCACATCGCTTAATAATCTGTTTGATACTGAGACTGCCATCACTTTTACAGCAGCAACTCCCAAAGCTGTGACCTCCATCACCTCAAAGAACTAGGCCATCGGGTACCTGGGAGCACTACAACCTCTAAGTTCCCCCTCCTGATTTTGACATATATTGGCCATTCCTTCATCACTACTGGGTCAGAGTCCGTACCTAACAGCACTGTGGGAGTACCTTCACCACATGACAGCAGCGGTTCAAGAAGGCTAGCTCACCACCACCTTCTCAAGAGCAACTGAGGATGGGTACTAAATGCTGGCCTTCTTTGTGTCATTCATAACCCGAGAATAAATAAAAAATGTGTCTGAGTTCGGACATGGATAATAGACACTAGCAATTAATGGACACGTGGAAAACATGCCATAGCAAGGAGACAGAGAGGGGAAAAGGGGGAGAAAAATGTTAAAAAGAAAACGATCATGAATGCTAATCCTAATTGTCTTTTATTTCTTCCTCCAACGCAGGGGCACTGAGACCAACAGCTGCTGTACTCCAACTGCCGCTGGCCCTTATTTAATTCAGGTCGTGGGAGATTAGTGTCCACAAAAAAGTGTCCCTACAATTGTGTCACCGGGAGAAGAAAACCTGATTTAGCAACAAACGCGGGAAATATGCACAAGGACATTTGTCTCCCATGACCCAATAAGTGCCAATAGAACTCAGCACAGAGCAAGCGATCAAACCCAAGACTCTCTTGCTCTGTGTGGCTCAGCCCAACACTAGGCACTGTCTTTACAACTAAGCCGCAAGGAAAATTGTGAGTTGTAATTTCTTATAAGGGTGACATTTCTATTCACTAGCATTTTATCTTCAGGTCAGGAAAGTACTGATTTACTTTCAGCCACACTAGTCTGCATTAATTTACATTACCCCCTCACAGAAGTACTCTTGCTAGCAGCTATAATTTAGAGGTAATTAACATTAACCCTCTTCATATGTTCGAAAGCACTTTCCCACTGAAGTTGTTTGGGATTTTTCAGAAAAACACATAAGTGCTTAACTGTCAGCCTAACATTAGGTCTTTTAATTGCATACTTTTCAAAGCGTGTAATTAAATATTTATGCTGCATTTTATCATTCTTAAACATGTAAAAGGAACTGTCATTCCAAAGCAAAGGAGAGCAGTGATTAAAGCTGATGAATAGGCAGTGGGTGTAAACAATGTATGTAGCAGGATGTAGTTAACTGGCTACCTGATACATGCATTCTTTTACATCATGCCTGAGAAAACATCAAAATAACCTCCTTTAGCCTCAGTAATCTAATTAGAATGACTAATACTGCATTTAGATTAGAGTGTAGCCACCAGAGGCAGTCCCGCCATCAGCACTAGAACATTAATGGGCAGTTTGTGGCTGAGGCAGCACAGAGTACCACTTCAAGTTATTTTCCCCTGCACTATCAATAGCAGATTGTTTACAGCCTGTGCCACCATTTTTAATGTGGTTCTGGACAGGCTGAGCAGGCCAGGCCATTATGGCTAGGCCATCATGTAACTGCATGGACATTCCTCAGCGATTGGGGAAGGTCTGCAGTCAGGGAATTAAAGTCAGCATCAGGCCTTTTAAACAGCTTTGCATATTTCAGCTGTGGCTCAGCTGGTAGCGAACTTACCTTTGATCCAAAAGGTTGTGGATTCTGTTCCTACTCCAGGGGCAGGATTTTCCTGTTGGTGTGAAATGACGCGCGGTGACATCAGGCGAGCATCCCGACATCACCGCGCGCCATCGCGATTTTTCGGTGGGCGGGCACGCGATGATCTCCAATGCATGTCCGCCATTAATTAACGGGCCACTTAAGGCCCTTGAGGCACCGATTGACGGTGACTTTTCGGGGCCTGTGCGATCTTCATGTCGTCGGACGGGCACAACGGGCAGGCGGGTAGGAAACATTTGTATAAACCTCATCCACGGGCGGGATAAGAGGGGTCAGTTGGGTTGCGAATATACTCAGTCAGGTATTTAATTTGGAAAGTAACTGATATTTGCCTGTGTGAGCAGAAATACTTCAAAACTCATACCAGCTGTTTGGACAGGACTCACAAGCTTCAGGTCAGGACTCTACAGTGAAGATCCTTTTTGGGGCCTGCAGGAAGCCTTCCCTTAGCCTGGGAATGGGAGTTGTGCTCTCCACTGGAGGCACGTCCCCTGAGGAGGAAGGGAGGGCCAGAAGGGGGAGGAGGCCAGGAGTGCACATTCAGCCTCCAGGGAAGCCACCTTCGGGAGGAGAGGCGCAGGCACGAGGTGCGCAGGGCAAACAAGAAGTCCAAGTTGGAAGGGGCCGCAGAAGACACCACTACCCTGCTGCCAGGGTATAAAGATGGCGAAGCAGCTACCTCAATATATCAGAGGTGCAGTGCTGAAGGACGCTCCGTCTCTCAAGGGAGACAATGAACTATATCTGTCAGATGATTGGGCCTGAGATCTCCTCTAACTGTGAGGGTAGACCACATGCCAATGGCTCTAAAGGTCACAGTTGCCCTCAACTTCTATGCCTTTGGCTCCTTCCAGGGCTCGGTGGGTGATCTTTGTGATGTCCCCCAATCAGCTGTCCACACTTGTGTCAAGCAGGTGACAGATGCCCTGCTCAGACATGCATTGACCTTCATCCATTTCCATTGGGACCAGGCAAGACAGGCACATCGAGCCAGAGGTTTCGTGGCCATTGCTGGCTTCCCCCGTGTCCAGGGTACAATAGACTGTACACATGTGGCCATCAAGGCGCCAGCAGGTGAGCCCGGTGCCTTCGTCAACAGGAAGGGCTTCCACTCCATGAACGTGCAGATAGTGTGTGATCACAGGATGCTGATTCTACAAGTCTGTGCAAGGTACCCAGGCAGCTCCCACGATGCCTACATCCTCAGACACTCCCAGGTGCCGAGGCTCTTCAGTGCTCCAGCCCGGCTTGATGGATGGCTGCTGGGTGACAAGGGCTATCCCCTCAGAAGGTGGCTCATGACGCCTCTCCACCATCCAATATCAAAAGCTAAGCAGTGGTACAATAGGAGCCACGTCTCCACAAGGGCTGTGATGGAGAAAGCCATCGGTCTTCTTAAGATGCGCTTCCATTGCCCGGACTGTTCAGGGAGTGCACTCCAGTACCCCCCAGATTGTGTGTCGCTGATAGTGGTTGCATGCTGTGCTCTCCACAATCTTACACTGGAAAGGGGGGACGCTGGGGACGATGAAGATGTCAATGCAGTGGCTGCGGCTGCACACGATGAGTCCGGAAGTGAGTCTGAGGATGAGCACACACAGGGAAATGCTGAGGGGGTAGACACTGACCCGGGCACACTCCAGAGAGGCAGGAACACCCGGGAGGCTTTAATCCAATGACCCTTCAGCTAGCACAGCACATATGGACCTCCAGGACAAGCCTGGGCTGCAGGCTTCATATTCGATTCCTGAGTGCAAAATCTGCCTGGATAGGAACATTAACCAAGGGTCTTGTCAATAAAGCTGAATGTGACACAACTCACTCATAAAACATCATGGGTAACCATCCACCTACAGAGGAAAAGGGGCAGCCTCAGCCATGGTCACATGTCTAAAGTTAATGATATAACAAAATGAACTTAAGGAAACAAAATGAAAAAGGTGTTAAACGGGACACCGACTAATCATCACCTCATTGCAGGGCAACAGAAAAGCACCAGTGAGAAATCCACGGTGTGCCTAAGGCACTTTTGGGTGCAACTTCTAGGTGCTGTCCCCTCACTGGTACTGGCATCGGAGATAGCCTGCCCACTCTGCTGTCCTGTTGGCCTCGATGACCTTGGCGGCCATCCTCTGGCCTGTGGAGA
Organism: Carcharodon carcharias; assembly: GCF_017639515.1. NCBI lineage: Eukaryota > Metazoa > Chordata > Chondrichthyes > Lamniformes > Lamnidae > Carcharodon > Carcharodon carcharias. The sequence continues at coordinate 198,518,405 of NC_054468.1, read as the reverse complement.
CTGTGCTGGCCACACCTGGGAGGGAGCAGCCAGTTCCACAGCATCTCCCCAGTCATCGCAGCTTCATCGGATGCTACGGTCACTGGGAGAGTGGCGGAGGAGCTGTTGACCTCATCCGGAGAGCCCTGAGAAGAGCCTGCAGAGACGACAAGCAGCTGCTGTGCTGACGTGAGTTTGCTTCAGACCTCCCTGCTCACCGTAGATGAGCTGGGAAACTTGGTGCCCAGACCATCTCCCACACTGGCACTGACCAGCTGAGGTCAATGCCGATGTGAGGGCTTGCTGGTCCGAGCGCATCCCCAGGAAGCCCTGACTGGTTTCCTGGAGGAGCATCTCCATGAGAGTTGCCACTCTCTCCATGGAGGAAGCATGGCACTCGGCCATGAGGCTCATTGCATCGGCCATTGTCTGCGTGGACTCCTCCACCATGGAGACCAAGCCCAGCATAGCCTCATGTAACTCTGCCAGGTCCTCCTACAGACCCTGCTGGACTTCCAGTGTCTGCTGCCTCACTGATGACTCCAGAAGCACATCATCTACCACCAAATGAGCATGTCCCTGGTCCCCTGCAGTCCTCCAACTGCTGGCACCATGGGCACTCTCTCTCTGCCAGCTTCTCCAGTGAATGTGAAGTGCCCTCACCACTGTGCCCCGGGTCACTATGATGTTCTAATTCCCACCGAGGTGCTAGTATCTGCGCTGGTGCCTGCCTGGCAGAGATGGTGTGACACTGGTGGATCAGAGACTTCAGGGCCCTCAGGTGTGAGACGGGGCCCCTGTGCCTCCTCCTCCTGGCCCTGCTCCACTGATGCTGAAAGGAAGAACAATGACATTTGATTAGTTAACATGGAGACAATGTCAACATGCATTCCTGTCCCCTGGATCATTATGTTCTCATCCTTCCATAAGCAATGGTCAAACCATGTTGCAAACTTCAACCACTGAACATTCAGCAGTGCCATGGCTGCTGGGACACTATTGGTGACCTCAGTGCTGGGCAAACATACCTGCCCGTGGCACCCCAGCCTCTCTGACACCGGTGAACTTTGGTGCATGGTGCCTCTCCAGATTGAGCGCCGCCTGCTCGAACCTAGAAATGATGGCCAACTGCTCAGTGGCATTATGAGCATTCTTCTCATAAAAAGGAGAGAAGAGCATTGATTAATGCTACTTGTACTGGGAATCTCTTCGCTTGCAGGGCTCCAGTGTCTCCTCACCCTGCAGCTGCCGCACACTCACACAAAGATGCCAGGCCTGCCCCTCCCGCCCTTGGCAAAATGCAGCCTACATCATATTTGGTACCACATGATCCAACCTTGCAAAGCAAGGAGGCGCAAGCACGTGGAACGCAACGGGCAGCAGATGGATCGATGCCCCGCCACCTGGAAGCTCCTCTCCCAGCATGTCAGCACCCTGACTTTGACATGTTTTGCAGTTGCAGCACTGCGCCTAGGTGTAGATCCTCCAGGTTGCCCCCAGAACAGTAATGTGGGTGTCACTGTACCACACGATGCGGGTGCAGAACCCATCTCTTCACCACCCTCTTAGGGTGACCTCGGCATGGGCAATATCTGCTGGCCCATCCAGCGAAGGACACAGGCCGTCAATGATTCAATGCAGTCCCTACACTCAGACTTGGTCGGCGGTGGGGAAAGCCTACCTGCTGGATTAAGTGACCAATGCCAACATGGTACTCACCCTTCGCGAGTGCAAGAGGTCGTTGATGTGGCCCCCGCCCTACGCTCCTGCCTGGCTGTCTCACCAGCAGTGCCCTGGGGAGCCCTTCTGCTGGCCATGTTTGACAGCTTTCGCAAGGCTGCAGGAGCTCTTATAAACAGGCCGCAGGTTGCCATTGGACCCAGCGCTCATAGCAGTCCCGCCGCTGCCCGCCCACTCCTACTGTTGTCGGGAGCCTCGTTTCACACTGGGTGGACCTTAATTGGCCCGCCCATGTAAAATGGCAGCGTGGACCAGATCACGGGCAGCGATCAGGTCTTCACCCGCCCGCGTCTGCTTCTGCATGGCCTGCCTGACAGGCAGAAAATTCTAACCAGGACTTAAACACAAAAATTGAGTCTTTTGGATGAGATGTTAAACCAAGGTCATATTGGCCCTCAAGTGGATATATAAAACATCTCATGGCAATATTTTGAAGAAAAGCAGGGGAATTATTCCCCTTGCGCTGGCCAATATTTATCCCTCAATCAACATCACTAAAAAAACAGATTACCTAGCCATTATCACTTTGCTGCCTGTGCCAATTGCATAGATTGGCTTCTGCATTTCCTACATTACAACAGTGACTACACTTAAAGTACTTCATTGGCTGTAAAGTGCTTTGGACATCCAGTGACCATGAAAGGTACTATGAAAATGCAAATATTTTTAATTGATAATTTTGCGTTGATGCATGCGACTGGAAATCTCCCATACAATGTTAAAGATTAGAAGCTGACAGATAAAGAACTACATTTAATTTGAAGTAACTTTATACAATATAAATGGTCATAAATTACTCAATTTGACCAAGGTAAAGTGCTTACAGGGTCCAGAAATGTTTTGTTGAATTAAATCAAATTGTTTATAAAGGTTTGGCAGCCAAATGGCAAATTCAGCAATATGAATATACACTGCAGCTTAAATTGAAGTACAGAATCCAATGTTGATTTCTGTTTTTATGAAGAGCGACTACGGCTATTAAAAATAAACTTTATTTCAACAACATTATCAGAATTATCACTTTTGAGATGTGCATTTTCCATTAATTTGCTGACTACAATGAATATCAAGTTTTAGTTGCTGAAAACAACCTTTCAATGTCTCAACTTTGAACAGAATTTCTATATTTGATATGTAGCTAACAATAATTTTGTTTATTGCAAGTAAATTGAAGGCAGAATGACATTAACCTGTTGATAATGATTCCATAAATAGGCATTATTTTCCCGTAAATGCTTCAATATGGATAGAAAACCTGAGTAATCCTTACAGGAACTCATGGGTGGTTTATGGAAAATGTGTTTTAAGTGGTTTTCTTTTCATGATGTGATGTTGCTGCCTGCAGCTTTACTTTGATCACACACTTTGTGAAGGGTCATAAGATTATCTGAGGTTTTATCATTATTACATTAAATTAACTACTAAAAAACAAGCGCATTTAAGAAAATGTGAAATTTAATTTGCTTTTCATGATTTGTTCTCTGCTCTCTTCCATTACAACAGTGACAACTCTTCAGAAGTATTTCATTGGCTGTAAAGTAATTTGTGAAATCTGTTGGTTGTGAAAAGTGCTACATAAATGCAGGTTTTTCCTTCCTTTGTTTATTCGTTCCTCCCTTCCTTCCTCCCTTCCTTCCTCCTTCCCTTCCCTCCCTCCCTCTGCTTATGTGTGTTACCATGATTGCCCCGCATTAGTTGCACAGGAAGGAACACAAGCCCTGCCAATGTTGCCTTTGAACTGGCAAGTGTCTAGGACCCTGGATAATTCTCATGGAGCATTGTCTTGTGCGGGCTTGGCCCATGCAGACCAGACAGTTACAGATTTGATCCCCTGTCTGACCTGAGTTAGCAGATCTTAACCAGAGCTCCAAAGGGAGCACTGTAACTGCCTCAGCAACCCTGAATTAGTGATATCTTCAGTAAGCTGCACATATGCAGAAGGGCAGCAATCTGGGAGATACAGCACAGCCTGCTCACATGTTAATATAAAAGCAAAATACTGCAGATGCTGGAGATCTGAAATAAAAGCAAAGTGCCGGAAAAACGCAGCAGGTCTGGCAGCATCTGTAGATAGATAAATAGAGTTAACGTTTTGAGTCCAATATGACTCTTTTTCAGAACAGAGAAGATGTTTTTTCCGAAAAATCCCAAACAGCTTCAAATCTAAACAGTCATATTGAACTCAAAACATCAACTCTGTTTCTCTCTCCACAGATGCTGCCATACCTGCTCACAAATTAGTCCCTTTAAGATATTGGCCGGGATTTTCACCCCCTGCCGTGGGTGGGACCCACCACGTGCAAGGCGGTGCCCCAGCCAGAAGTCCATTGACTTGCGGTGGGACTGGACGATCCCAGTGGCTGGCGGGTGCAGAAATTCCCGCCCATTGTGTGCGCGTGACCGCACTAAATAAATTTAAAGGTGCCTTCAAATGAACATTTTTTAAAAAGATTCTTTCATGGGATGTGGACTTCACTGGCTAGGCCATCATTTGTTAACCACCCCTAATTGCCATTGAGAAGGTGGTGAGTCACCTTCTTGAACTGCTGCAATGCAAGTTGTATAGGTACACCCACAGTGCTGTTTTGATTGAGTGACGGTGAAGGAACAGCAATATATTTTCGAGTCAGGATGGTGAGTGGCTTGGAGGGGAACTTGCAGGTGGTGTTCCCATGCACCTGCTGTCCTTGTCCTTCTAGGTGGTAGAGGTCATGGGTTTGGAAGGTGCTGTCAAAGGAGACTTAGCAAGTTGCTGCAATGCACCTTGTATATAGTACACACTGCTGTCACCATGTGTCGGTGGTGGAGGGAGTGAATTTTTGTGGATGTGGTGCCAATCAAGCGGGCTGCTTTGTCCTGGATCATGTCGAGCATCTTGAGTGTTGCGGGAGCTGCACTCATCCAGGCAAGTGGGGAGTATTCCATCACACTCCTGACTTGTGCCTTGTAGATGATAGACAGGCTTTGGGGAGTCAGGAGGTGAGATACTCACCTCAGAATTCCCAGTTTCTGACCTGCTCTTATAACCACAGTATTTATATGACTGGTCCAGTTCAGTATCTGGTCAATGGTAACTCCAGGATGTTGATAATGGCTGATTCAGCGATGGTAATGCCATAGAATGCCAAAGGGAAGTTTAGAAGGATCATTGATTAATGAGAAAAATTATCCATAGTTCTCAATCCAGATGGTTTTCCAGTGGCTGCTATGGGAAAATGCATGTAATGTAATTTGAATGAGGTTGGGTTTGATGCCACTCACAGATATTTGACTAGTTAATAGTCACTGGGGGTAAATTTGAATGTGCGATAATGGAAAATGTGCGTTTTGAATCAGCTGCCTGATTTAATATTTCTCCTAATTTTTATATTCATTGACATCAATGGAAATAAAAAAATGAGATTTGAAAGAGGTTATCGACTCATGCAATGTCAGAATCCTCCCACACATCCCACCCACCCCCACCCCCCACAACCCCACCATGACTCACGCGCACACGCATGAATAATGGTAACTTAATAGAGATATTAGAGTGTGACTGACGACTGTGGAATCGTGCCCAGCACATGTTGGGCATTCTTTATGCTTTTGTGTTTGGAGGCTAAATGATCACCTGGGTGGAGCATACTGAGGTGAATCAGCTGGGGGAGGAATCACTTTCCTCTGTTAAATAGAAATAAAGCCTATTTTGAAATGTACAGTATAATGCACATATCTAGTTTGAAAAGTTTCCTGTCTAGCTGCTTCAAATTAGTTGTTTTAAGTGATGTGGTAGTCATTGTGAATTGTACATTAACATTGTACTTAACCACAGAAAATATAGGTTTTCAATTCTAGGCTCGCAGGTATATAAGGAGTTCACCTAATTTTCCATTTATTTAAAACAAATGGATGGAAAATTAGATGTTCTATGTTACTGACATGTTAACATCTCATCCTGATTTTCCTCCATCTTTTGCTCAATCAGCAAAGAGAAATATCTGCTCTACTGCATTTGGGAAGAAAACTGGAGGCATGAAAAGTGGAGATGTGTGATTACATTGCAAGGTTACTGCTTGATTTAACAGTTGTGTGCCTGATGGTACGAATAGGAATTGACTGAGATGGCTTGCAACTTTGATCTAAAGGAGGACCATGTCCTGAAAATTTGACCACTCGCTTATTATTTACAGTGAAATGATTATTTCATAACCAGACTATAAACCTAGAATTGAAACCTATATTTTCTGTGGTTAAGTACAATGCTAATGTACAATTCACAATGACTACCACATCACTTAAAACAACTAATTTGAAGCAGCTAGACTGGAAACTTTTCAAACTAGATATTTGCATTATACTGTACATTTCAAAATAGGCTTTATTCCCATCTCTCTAGGGAAAATATAGTCCCAAATCTGCCACAATTACAGGACCAAAATAATGAATGGTGAGAATAAGAGAAGTCTTTTTCTGCAGTAGGTTGTGGGACATAAAATGCCTACCAGAAATAGTGGTGAAAGTAAAGCCAAGGATAGCTTTTAAAGAGAAAATTGATAAATCCTTGAAAAATAAAAATTTAAAAGGGCACAATGAAGAGCAATTGTGACCGAGATTTTTAAAGTGCTAGCCTAGTATGATGGGCACATTGCCTTGTTCTGTCTTTTAATATTGTATGATTTTGCGCTTTATAAAGATCAATGCAGTTGGGAAAGCCATTGTGACTTAATCTATAGAAAAGGTTCATATCACTGATTATGGTATCATCAGTAATATGAGTGTCTTCAATCTTAAACAAATTATGATTTTTATGAGCATTAATAAATTCTTTTATAATAACCTGTGATTTTGATGAATAATTATTATATTGTAACTCATGGCTTACTTAAAGAGACAGTTACAAGAATGGAAATTTTACTTCATCCAACTTCTTCATTTAATATTTCTAATTTTAAAATTAATTCTCGGGCTGTGCATATCGTTGGCAAAGCTGGAATGAATGGCCCATGCTAGTTGCCCTTGAGAAGGTGGTGGCCCGTGTGCAGTCCCATGTGGTGAAGGTACTCTCGGAATGGTTTTAGGTAGGCAGATCCAGGTTTTGGATCCAGTGAGGATAAAGGAAGGGCAATGTACGTCCAAGTCAGGATAGTGTGCGACTTGGAGGGGATGCAGCATGCAGGTCTACGTGTATGCAATGAGACATAGTTCATCTGCTTAGTACTTCAGAGCTCGCCATGTACCACTAAAGTCATAACAATGATAAGTTATAATCAACATAGAATATTGGACTGTTTGGGTCAATTCATTGATCCTTCAAAAAAAATGGAGTCACCATCATTGTGCTTTTACAATCCTTTGTACACATGGAGATTCAATAAAGACATATTATCAGAATTTTTATTTTGAATCTGAAGGTTCTTCCTTATATTTTCCATGAGCATAAGGAGTGCGACAAATGGTAGGTGGCAACAGCTCTCATGTATAGCATCATCATAACTGCTGGTAAGTAGAGTTTAAATGCCCAAAAGCTTCTTTGAAAAGCTACAGAGAGAAGGTAAGTGTGTAAGGAGATAGGGTGGATAAGGTAAGTGGGTAAGGAGGTAGGCTGGTGAGGGGGAAGGGTGGGTCAGGTAGGGTGGTAAGTGGGGTAGGTGGGTAGGGTGGTGAAGAAGGTAAGTGGGCAATTTTTTGCCTTTTCAGGGCTGGTTAAAGGGGTTCTGACCCTGAATGGAAGACTTGGATCAAAAAAATGGCTGGGCAGGTGATATGTTGCAGCTGCAGAATATGGATCTTTGTGGACACCAGTGTGATCAGATGATAGACACAGTTCTCTGCAGCCAAGAGTGGAAGTCCATAATGCTATGTTGCCAGCTGGTGCCAGGGTTCGGGACATCAGCTTGGGGCTGGAGAACTTGCAATGGGAGGAGGAGTATCTAGTTGTTCTGATCCATGTAGGTACCAATTACATAGATAGGGCTAGGAAAGAGGTTCTACTTAGGGAATATGAGCAGCTAGGGATGAAACTAAAAAGTAAACCTCAAACGTAATAATCTCTGGGTTATTACCTGAGCCACGAGAAAAGTGGCGTAGGGTAAATAAGGTTAGGGAGTTGAATGTGTGGCTGAAAGATTGGTGTGGGAGAAATGGGTTTCAATTCATGGGGCACTGGTGCCTGAATTGGGGAAAGTAGGAGCTGTACTGTTGGGATGGTCCTCACCTGAACAACGCTGGAACCAGTGTCCTGGCAAGTGGTATAAATAGGGTGGTAGAGAGGGCTTTAAACTAAATGGGGGGTTGGGGTGGGGGTGGGGAGAGGGTGAGGGAATATGTGCTAAATTAAAGGGAAAGGACAAGGCAAGAGAGCAAGGTACCAATTAGGGTAATAAAAATCAGAGCATGGCAGGAAGGGACAGGGCAAACAAACCTATGAGTACCCCAGCATATAAGGCTAGAGATTGTGAAAATAGTTCAAAGTTAGAACTAAAGGCTTGGTAAGTGAATGGGCGTAGCATTTGTAACAAAACAAATTAATTGTCAGATCTAATAGAGAAAAAAATGTATGATCTTATAGTCATTACAGAGACATGGCTGCATGGTGAACAAAGCTAGGACCTGAATATCTGAAGGTACTTCATGTTTTAGAAGGATGGGGAGCTAAGAAAAGGTGTTGGGGGAGTCTTCTTAATTAAGGATGACATTAGAACAGTAGTGAGAGATGCCCTCAGTTCTAAAGATCAAGATGTAGAATCAGTTTAGCTAGAGATAAGAAATAGCAAAGGTAAGAAGTCACTTGTGGGAGTAGTTTATAGGTCCCCTAACAGTAATGACACTGTAGGGTGGGGTATATAGGAAAAAAGTACTGGGGATTTTTAATAAAGGCACTTCAATATTCATAAATTATTTTAATCTACATACAGATTGGATGAACCAGATTGACAAAGATAGCCTGGAAGATGAATTCATTATATTCCTGAGACAATATTTTAGAGCAGGTTCTAAAGCCAACCAGACAGCAGGATTTTCAAGATCTGGTAATGTGCAATAAGACAGGATTAAATAATAATCCCATAGTGAGGGAGCCTCTAGGTAGCAGTGATCATAACATGGTTGAATTTTGCATTCATTTTGAGAAAGAGAAGTATGGGCCCAAGACTAGTGTTTGAAACTTAAATAAAGGCAATTACAAGAATATGAAGACAGAGGTGACTAAAATGAACTGGGAAATTAGGTTAAAGTGTAGGTCAGTAGAGATGCAATGGCATCTAAGGAGATATTTCATAACATTCAGCCAAGATACTTTCCAGTGAGAAAGACATTAGGGGCTGAATTTACCCCCGTCAGGGGGGAAGCTGATGGGTGGGCATGTGCGGGTATGCTTCCGATCGGCGCCCCCGATCGGAGGTGCGGCATTATTTTACGTGGACGGGCCAATTAAGGCCCGCCCAGTGTGACATCTGCAGGGAAGCGCTATGCGCTCTCTGTGCAGGTAGGAGGGGAACACCTAAAATTGGGAGTGCACTCTTTTGTGCATGCACACGAAAGAGCGCATTCATTTCCCTAAGGCTAAGTGCTGCCTCAGGGAGATTGTCTCTACTTTCAAAAATATTAAAAATAGAGAAAACAAAATCCCTTACATGTCCCCTCATGTGACGATGTCACATGAGTTGGGACATGTTCAGAATTTCCAAAAAAACTTCATTAAAATTTTTAAAACCCCACATGAAACCTCATCCCGCCTGTGGATGAGGTTTCATGTTTTTCCCGCCTAAACTCCTGGCCTGCCCACCAACCTTAAGGTTGGATGGGCTGGTTCACTAATTACTTTAATTGCTCTGTCAACGGCCTCAATTGGCCATTGACAGGTCGGCAGGCGCGCAGCTGATTTTGCCGCGCCCCTGCCTTCCTGAAAATTTAAATGTGGCGCTGTGACATCAGGAGTTCCGCCCGACGTCACCATGCGTCATTTTATGTGTCGGTGAGAGGGCCCCGCCCCTGCTCGCCGACGATAAAATCCAGCCCTAGGAGTCGGGAGCACCATCCGTGGCCAACTAAGGAAGTTAAAGATAATATTAAGTTAAAATAAAAAGCAAACACTTTTGCAAAGATTCTGGTAGGGCAGAAGATTCGATAGAATTTAAAAACCAGTAAAGAATGACTAAAAAATAAGGATAGATTATAGTAGAAAGCTAGCTACAAATATAAAAACAGATAGTAAGAGTTTCTACAACTAATTAAAAAGCAAAGGAGTAACAAAAGTGAGCATTGGTGAGGATAAGGAAAGACAGAAGCATTGAACAGATATTTTATGTCTGTCTTCACTGTAGAAGACACAAATAACATCCCAGAAATACTTGTAAATCAAGAGGTGAAAGGGAAGGAGGAGCTTAAAACAATTATAATTACCAGGGAAAGGATTCTAAGAAAATGATTAGAACTAAAGGCTGACAAGTTCCCAGAACCTGAAAGACTTTATCTATGATCTTAAAAGAAATGGCTCAGGGATAATAGATGCATTGGTTGTAATTTTCCAAAATTCCCTAGATTCTGGAAAGGTCCCATCAGATTGGAAAATAGCAAATATAAGTCCTCTATTCTAGAAAGGAAGGAGACAGAAAGCAGGAAACTACAAGCCTAACATCTGACATAGTGAAAATGCTAGAATCAATTATTAAGATGTTTATAGCAGGGCACTTTGAAAACCTTAAAGCAATCAGGCACAATCAACATGGATTTGTGAAAGGAAAATCATGTTTAACTAATTTATTAGAGTTCTATGAGGAAGTAACATGTAATAAGATTAAAAGAGAACCTGTAAATGCAATGTACTTAGATTTCCAAAAGGTATTTGATAAGGTGCCACACCAAAACGTTACTACATGAAATAAGAGCTCATGCTGCAGGGGGCTAACATATTAGAATGGCTAGAGAATTGGTTAGCTAACATGAAGGAGAGAGTAGGGATAAATGGGTCATTTTCTTGCTGGCAAGCTTTAACTAGTGTCACAGACAGAATTTATGTATTTTTTTACTGTCTGTGATCGGTGTGTTTTGTATGGGAGGGGGTTTTCTTATCACAGGGCAATTACCCCAATTTTAAAATTTCTAGCCACAAGCTTTTTGTGAATTTGAAAGTAAGGAAAGTTATTTATTATTGCACATTTGCCTCAGAGGTTTAAAAATATGACACCTCAGTCATTTGACTCCCCACACTATCACACATGCAACAGTTAGATATAGTTGAGGAAAAATCAATACAATTACAATTTATGATTGTCTCAGTCTCTTTCATAGCAGACCTATAGTTTCTTAGATGAGTTGATGCTTTGATTGAAATGAAGGTCTTGTAAAGCAGAATATTTGCAGTAACCTGCAAATCCTCTTGAAGTTGAATGTCCAGTTGTGTTTGGTTCTCAGGTGAAACTGAAGTTGGAATAGGTTTGGAGAGTCCTTCTCTCTCTTTCAATGTAATGCTGTTTACTACCTCATCTGCCTGGATGTGTTGCAGCTGGTTGATGGCTTTCAATGGAATCTCTCTGCAGAACAGCTTTTTTATGTTTTAAACGCAGGTGAGAAACATGGCTGTCTGACCATGTGACATGTTACAAGTCCAAAGTCTTTTTCCAACTAAGCTGACTGACTAAATTGAATATACATCCTGTGTGACGAATTTCATACCTTAAACTTTTGAGACACCCAGTGTCGTTGTATCTAAATGACCCATTCAATTTGAAATTACCATTTTTAATTAGTTTCAGGAAAAGGGATTGAATCAACATTAGTCTACACAGTTCCTTTTGCTCCCTCTTGAATCAGGGAATGTTTCAATCCACAAGAGAAGTCAGGTGATCCTCAGATGGCCATATTTTTGTAGCCTTTTGTGGTTTAAAAAAATACATGTTGACAATAAGTTCATAATATACTGGACACTAGTGGAGTGCCACAGGGATCAGCGTTCAGGCCTCAAATATTTACAATCTATATCAATGACTTGGATGAAGGAGCCAGATGTATGGTTGCTAAATTTGCCTGTGACGCAAAGATAGGGAGGAGGGTAAGTTCTGAAGAGGGCATAAGGAGTCTGCAAAGGGATATGGATAGGTTAAGTGAGTGAGCAAAAATTTGGCAGATGGAGTAGAATGTGGGAATATGTGGACTTGTCCACTTTGGCAAGAAAAATAGAAAAGTAGCATATTACTTAAATAGAGAGAGATTGTAGAACTCTGCAGTACAGAGGGATCTGGGTGTCCTGGTACATGAATAACAAACAATTAGTATGCAGGTACAGCAAGTGATTAGGAATGCAAATGAGATTTTGTTGTTTATTACAAGGGGAATGGAATATAAAAGTAGGGCAGTTTTGCTAAAGTTATACAGGGCATTGGTGAGATCACATCTGGAGTATTATGTACAGTTTTGGATTCCTTACTTAAGAAAGGGTATAATTGTATTAGAAACAGTTCAGAGAAGGTTCACTCAACTGAGGAATCAATTGATGAGGGATGGGGCAGTTACCTTATGAGGAAAGGTTGGACAGGTTGTGCCTGTATCCACTGGAGTTCATAAGAATGAGTGATGATCTTATTGAACCACATAAGATCCTACGGGGACTTGACAGGATTGATGCTGCAAGATTGTTTCCCCTTGTGGGAGACACTAGAACTAGGACACACAGTTTAAAAATAAGGGGTCTCCCAGTTAAGACGGAGATGAGGAGAAATTACTGTCTTTAAAAGGCAATGAGAAAGAGAGAGAGGGGAATTGTCAAGAAAAAAAATGAAGTTGAAGTCCACTGTACAGTGCTAATTCCTGGATTGTTTCTCATGAGTTCCTACAGCCACCAGGCTTCATCAAAGGGTGTTGTGCAGACGTCCTTCTTTAAGAACTGAGTAAGACAAATTAGTATTCACTGCTGTCGTCAAGCACCTCCTCGCGGTCATGTCAGAGCAGCATCAAAAGGAGCCTGAGAGCATAATGCCTGTCCCCCATTCTTTGAATCAAGGAATGATGCGTGGACATAAATAGAAAACTATATAATTCACAAAATGGAGGAGAGGAATTACAAAAATAGAAATCAGGCCAAGAATGAAATCAGAGCAAAAAATGCATCTATTGTGGGCTGAAATATTAAAAACATATGAAGGTCCCCAAGGCCTTTAGCATTTCCTCTAAAGAATAGTATCTTTTCTTAGTGTGATCAACTTCCTCTTTAGTCCTGCCAAAAAAAATATTGGAATTTGCCCTAGAGCATTCATATTCTGCTTGAAAAATCCAACCAGAAATCTGATTCATAAAAAGATTTAGGTTGCTGCAGCAATGTTCTCCATACATACTACCTTATTAAAAAAAGGCTGATAATACAGCATCTGTCTCCTGTACTTGCAAAAGCATTTTAACTTTTATGATTCGCCTTTTAACCCTGGGAGTTGTGCGTGTTGAGTCTTCCAAATGTTTAGTTCTCAAGCTGTCCGACTGAGCTGGACAATGGGGAGAAATATTGAAGGAAGATGATGCTGTTGACCATGTCAAAGGCTGCAGTGAAGCCAAGGAGGTAGAATAGTTGCTTCAGCAGTGGGAATGGGGCCAGTTAAATATCAAGATCTGGGTTGTGGTCTGAAGTGCTAAAGCTGAGGCAATTAAAAAAAAATACAGCCCCTTTGCAAAAGCAACCAAACGGCAATTATACTTTCTGGGGAACTCTGGTGTTCACTCACAGAACAAGCGCACTATTCCAGCTCAGGAACTTAGTGATTGTGGCGGGACCCTGGGGGAGATTTTTGAGGAGGTGGCCAATTAAGAGGCATCCTTCTGCGATCCTATTGTCCAATGAAGGGATGGTGGGCAAGTTCTGCCATCAGGAGGGCAAATGAGAGGTCCGGCACCTCTGGATGGTGGCCAGCCACACCAGGAGAGGTGGGCGCTGCTATTGTAGGCGGGGGAACTGCGAGGGCGTCCCAACATGGAGGTGCCATCTGAAGACTTGGAGTTGTTACAACTCTGTGGCTGCAGCTAGCAGGCCATCATAGAGGAGCAGGAACACTTCCAAAGAATGGCTGACAACTGTGCCCCTCGCAGGTCAGTGAATCTATGCTGGTCTGCTTTGCAGGATGCAAATCTGGCATCCATCCCAGCCTTCCATCAGGTGACCATTCCAGCTGCATCAGTTGCGGGGGGAGGAGGGTGTGGCATCCACCTTCTGGAACATCCAGGAGTGCCCTATATTGGTACTTCAATTGGCGAGATGGTTACCTGCTGCTAATGGGTGGGTACCCATCACCCCCTCCCCAGAAACTGCCTTCTTGGAAATAGGCCAGAGGGAGGAACATGCTGGCAGACTGGTATGCTGGTCAGTAGCGAGAAATTGCTGGCATGCCCACAGCCAAAACCCAGCTCCACCTTGGGATGAAAATTCAGCCCTGTATGTGTACCCCTATTAGTCCACCCATTCAAAATGGCCTGAATCTCACCATCAAGGCCCGAGCCCCAACCCCCTCCTCAAGATTAGATCCTGGAATCTCTGCCTGGGTTCTCCCAATCTCTGACAGTTACATTGACAAAATATCTGTGGAATCCCTGGAGAAATGGTATAAGAAATCATTTTTCAGAGGGATTCTTGCATTGAGACCAAGGGACTCAATTGAAATTACACTCCACAGTGCCTTTTATGTATTCTTTACTGAACCTTGATGGCAGGGTTCAGGCCCAGAGCCCTCCTTGCATGTTTAATAGCTAAATAGAAATAGGCTGCGGCAATGCTGGCATGCCAAATAAAAATCCTGCCCTGCTATGATGCCACCACACCGAGGCAAATATAGCCCTTAATCCTTAACTTCATGACATTTTAATGTGCGAGTGCCATGCCTCCCAAAGCAAAACTATCTCTTCACTTTGAAAAGAGCCTTTGAAAGTTTATTTCCTTGTTTTGGATCCAGTTTGAGGCTGCACAAGATGCCTCTTGAAACCTTAATAAATGAGGCCAATCCAAAGAAGTCTTCTATCATTTGCATTTAGTTTTATTAATATTTGAAGTCTCATCCAAGCAAGATATTTTTTGGCAAACTGCTTGTGCATTTATCATAATTTCACTGTTTAATAAACAGATACTGTAAATGTAATTCCTGTTGCTTTGGGGAATTGTGGTACTTTAAGAATGTGCCCAATGATACCCAATGTTTAATGTCCCACAGGAAATAAATGGGAACATTAAGCCTGCCACATGATGGGATGGTAAAAATTAGAACCACATGTCTTCACATTACACATTTTGTTTGTGTGTATTACTAATAAGTAAATATGGCCAGTAAGTCCAAGACTTTAATGTTCTTTAACACAAATATTGGCATTTCAAGACATGCCAAGCGAAACATTATTGCCTCCTTCAATAAAAGTGTAAGTGCTGTTTGACAAATGGATTTTTAATATGGAAAAACAAATTGGTCACTGCATTTCCACTTTGCTCAAAGCTCTTGAACATTTCTAAGGAATTTATTTGCCAGTTTGCAAAAGGTTTGAAATGACAAACAGAAAACTGCTGTGTTACTTAGCAAATATTGTTTCTCACTGATGGAAGGATTGCAAAAATACTAAGATGGTGATTTATGAGCTTTCAAATCACAACATTTTGAAAAATAATTGTTGAGTCCTTATCATTTACAGTGCTGTTCTCGACTTTCGACACCAGCCTTGAATCCTGCAGAGCTCAGGCTGCAACAGATGTGCATTTCAAATCTTATAAGCCTGTATCACATTGTTAACAAGAGATGTTGTTAGTAGTAAAGCCTGAAAAATGCAAGAGGATGCTCTGCTACAGCTTGAAGTCATTAGACTCGAGAAATGATAAGACTATTTGAAGCTGACATCAGTTTTTCCCTGACTCATCTGACCAGCTATCAGGTGCTTGGCCTCGTCTACCATTATTCCCAGATGGTCACATGCTTTGGACACCACATCAATCCAGCACATGTCGAGCCTCTTGAGTCTCCCATGATGTCTCTTTCCCTCAGGCTGTTAATCAAACATTTTGTGTGGAAGATGACTTTGTAGACATCCGGCACATATGCCCAAACCATGACAACCAAGAGCTGCAGATGAACACTGATGTTGGGTCTCGAAAAATAGGTTACAGAAGCGCAGACAAGATATTTTGATTAGACGATCATTCCTGCTCATCTCCTCTATATCAATACCAGGCCACGGCCACTTCCTCTGGTCTTTACAACAGTTTGGGGTCAACCTGAGGGGAACAAATATGGATTGTGATTTACCGTGAATAGGTGAATTTTATTTCTTGATATATATAGATTTAAAAAGAGCGTGAAACTTTGATTAGACAGTTTGCCACAGTAATCCCAGCTAGGACTGTGTTGCTAAAATAAAACCATTCTTCTAAGGGGCAATTTTTATGCTGTCGGAACCACATTATAAAATGCCCAGTGTCTTGAGATTGGTCTATCTCCAGCAAATGGGAGATGTTATGTACTTGAGAGGAACGCTGTTGAAAAGGGGACAAGAGCAGCATGATTAAAAACTATGAAGATCGATAGATGTTTCAATCAGGTATTTTTTTTCAAAAGAGAAGGACTTTTCGAGCACATAAAACCAGACATTACTTTATTGCCAGTGGGGGTGAAGCATCCTCTCCCCCACCAAAACTCATTCTGTAAATGAAGCCAACTTGAATGAAACCAATGCATGAGACCACACTAGACTCTGAAAACTCTTATGAGTAAGGGAACTTTCATCGGAGAAAAGTGTATGTATTGGAATTCAGCGGTATTCAGAAGCCAGACTGAAAGTGAGGAGAAAGGAACAATGCTTCAGTTGAGACATCAGTGCATGGACTCCTTCCCAAAGGCCATGGTTTCTTTTTTGTGTGACACTAATGATTTCAAATCCTTGACTAGATTTCGCTCTGTGGTGTCCTGTTTCTCTGAACACTCAATAAAAGTGTAACAGAGCTTGGGTACAGTTTACTCCAGACGATTTGGCATTTCTCACTGTCAATCTATGTTTCTATTGGCTCCAATGGGATGTAATCCAGCTGCTGTTATAACATTGAAAATGGCTTAAACAAAAGAAGATAAATGAGGAATTATCTTCAGAATTAGCCATATGGTTTTGTTTACAAAGGTAGTGGCACAAGTCACAGCAAAATGTAACATTGCTTCACTTCCAGGCAATGTCATTGTGATGAAAATGGCACACAACTCTTCTTCCTCCCTAAACACTGCCAATTAAACACCTTTTCAAGATGGTCACCATTGTTATAAATGTGCACAGCATATTTTATAAGTTGCATTTTGAACTAATCTCACGACACACCATAAAACTAGGGCCAAAGTTCAGTCATCTTATCAAGTTGCTGCCTTCAGCCATTGGCTCCTGTAGATTGAGTCTTGTGCAGCTGATGGCAGCATGAAGGTAATTTTATTGAATTTATTGAATCGGAGCTCGAAATACCTTGTTTTATGCACTGTTCTTCCTTTGGCCAGCAGGAGCAACAACAACAGCTTGCATTTATATAGTCCCTTTAAGGTTGTCCCATAGTGCTCCACAGGAGAGTCATCAGACCAAATTTGACACCAAGCTGTGCAAGGAGCTATGAAGACCAGCCAGGAGCAGCTTAAAGGAAAATTGAGAGATGGTGAAGTATAGGGTAAAAACTAGGACTAGGTAGCTGAAGACACAGTAGGGTGATTAAAATCAAGGATGCACAAGATGACAGAATTAGAGGAATGCAGAGTTCTTGGAGGGAGGTAGTGCTGGAGGAGGTTACAGAGATAGGGAGGGATGAGTCCATGAAGGGATGTTATCACAAGGATTGAAAATTTTAAAACCACGGCAGTATGGATTGGGAGCCTATTAGCGAACTCGGGATGATAGCTAAATGGGACTTGGCATGAGTCAGCGTATGAGTAGCAGAGTTTTGGATGAGCTCAACTTTGTATAAAATGAAAGGTGGAAGGCTCATCAGGAGTTTTCCAGCATCAACAATACATTTATTGGTTGTGACGCAAAGTCATGACATCAATTGTACCAAACAGCTGCTGTGCTCATAGTTGTGTCATGGTACAGCATTGAGACATCAGTATTTTGCATATTTTTACTGACCAAACTATCATGTCTAAGCATATGCAAAATATGAAGAGCTGCAATACAACCAGTCCATGGGAAGACTGCACTATCTACTAGTAAATATGGGATAAGAGAGCAGTTAAATTTTTCTCCCAAAATCCAGGCTGCAATATGAAAGCAGCTTAAGAGAGATAGTGCAGTAACGAGAACGTTAAAGTGAAGGTACGGGGTGTGATGGTTTTAAATATAGAGAATCCTTTCCGTAGCATCATGCCAACAAATTCACCTTCACCTCTAACCCACAGCATATTTGATTGAGGAGTACTTTTTCCCGACCTTAACTGAAAAGTGTGGGAAGGCTCCATTTTTTCACATTCTGCCTTAGCTTAACAGCAAAGAATGGTATCCCAGAAATAATCACAATTTAATGCTCACATATACATGTACTTGAGGATTATAGAAACAGATCTGGAATTCTCTCACTTAATAACACCATTATGGGAAGTAAATAGGTTTCATGACAAGGTTAAAAAATGCTAAGATAAAATGATATCCATGTGGAGCCATATAGGATATTTAAAATAAAAATTATGTCAAATGTTTTAAGAGTAAGTGACAAATTTGATTTTTTTTAAACATGTTGAGCTGAATATTAATGCCTTTCAGCTGCTCTGCTATCCTTTGTCCTAGGGATGGACTGTGTCTGCAAGCATGTGGAAAACCATTCAGATGCAATCTGACCTTACTTCATTTTGCAGATTTGCAGGAAACGGTTCAATCCCCTCAGGAGTATTTGTAACCCTGGCCCGTGGAAATATAAATCACATTCCTTGTGAACCAATATTACTGCAGTGCTAATTTTAACCCAGCTGACTTCAATGTCAAATATCATAATCAACTGACAATGCTACATCTGTGATGAGGATAATCACTAGTCAGGGTTGTTAGGGATATCAAGTATGTCTGTGTATGTGGTGGGGGGCTGGGAGTGGTGCTGCAATTGGGGGTGGCTGGGTGGGTTGTGTAGGGTGTGGGGGTGGTGGTGATGGCAGTGGTAGTGGTAGAAAGGGAAATTAGGTATGGAACTGAGCCCAGAACTGTGAATATCTCAAACTTGGCAAGCTAGGTCAGATATTAGCATAAACAGCCAAGCTGTAATCATCATGCTTTCCTATTTCTTACAAAACTTGTTGAGTTTACTGTTTTGTGCAGAATACAAATTAATATGGAAATGCAAATGAAGGTTTTGGCTGAGGTTAATGCTCTCTGACCCAAAAGCAGGATCAGTCCAAGTACTGAGGTAAACGGTGAGCTAAAGCTGAACTAAAGCTGAACAGTATGCCACAGAAACATATAAAGCAGCAAGTTTCCAGGTTTGAATACTGGCCTATGCTGAGTTAATTGATTTCAGCAGGAGCTGCTGCAGGGATTCTATGATTGGCCTCACAGCTCCCTGGTTAGGGAGGAAAAATATCAGGCAGGATTCCCATTCAAGGCTAAAAGCAAAAAACTGCGGATGCTGGAAATCCAAAACAAAAATAAAAATACCTGGAAAAACTCAGCAGGTCTGACAGCATCTGTGGAGAGGAGCACAGTTAAAGTTTCGAGTCCGTATGACACTTCAACGGAACTAAGGAAAAATAGAAAAGAGGTGAAACATAAGCTGGTTTAAGTGGGGGTGGGACAAATAGAGCTGGATAGATCCCTTCCCCCCACCCCACTCCCAGTAGGGCTATCTGTACCTTGCTCGTCCTGCTTTCTACCCTTAATGTCACCTATTAGCACATTCCTTAGATAATATCACCACCTTCAACACCTCTTTGTCCCTTTGTCTATGACATCTTTTGGTTATCTCCACCTATCACTGGCCCTCTATCCAGCTCTACTTGTCCCCCCCACCCCCCACCCCTCTTAAACCAGCTTATATTTCACCTCTTTTCTATTTTTACTTAGTTCTGTTGAAGAGTCATACGGACTCGAAACGTTAACTGTGTTCCTCTCCACAGATGCTGTCAGACCCATTCAAGGCTGCTTACTATTAGAAGCATTCATATTAACCTAACAACAACTGACCACTCCAAAAATTCTGACAATAGACAAATATCCTGAATAAAAACCTATGAAACATTAAAAAAAAAATTACACTGAAAGTGCAGAGGGGAGTGTAAATTCAACTGTGAGTAGGCCCAACATACAGCAAATTTAGAATTGTGACTGTCTTTACAAATGCAGCTTCTGTTCTTCCCATGAAGTGCTATATTCTAACGGTATAGGGTCATGCTCCATTGCAAAATTCTTAAAGGTTTAATTACAAATAATGTATTCTGTAATTTTCAATAATTCAGATCAACGTTACACTACCGGACTACACAGAATCACAATCAAACTAAAGAACCGTAATCAGACTGTACAGAACCACAATCAGACTGTACAGAACCACAGTCAGACTATACAAAACCACAAGCAGACTGTGCAGGACCACAATCAGATTGTAAAGACCACAGCCAGACCGTACAGATCCACAGCCAGAATGTACAGAACCACAGTCGGACTGTACAGAACCACAATCAGACTGTAAAGAACACAGACTATATAGGTCCACAGTCAGACTGTACAGAACCACAACCAGACTGTACAGAACGACAATCAGACTGTAAAGACCACAGTCAGACTGTACAAAGCCACAACCAGACTATACAGAACCACAACCAGATTGTACAGAATGACAATCAGACTGTAAAGACCACAGACTGTACAGGTCCACTATCAGACTGTACAGAACCACAACCAGACTGTACAGAACGACAATCAGACTGTACAGAACCATAATCAGACTGTTCAGAATCACAGCCAGATTGTACAGATCCACAACCAGACTGCACAGAACACAAGATAAAAACAAAATACTGCTGATGCTGAAAATCTGTAAAGGGTCTGAATAAGGGTCTTATAGGCTCCAAACATTAACTCTGTTTCTCTCTCCACAGATACTGTCAGACTTGCTGTATTTTTCCAACATTTTCTGTTTTGATTGCGCAGAACCACAATCAGACTGTACAGAACCACAGCCAGACTGTGCAGAACCAATGTCAGTCTGCACAGATCCACAACCAGACTGCGCATAATCACAGTCAGTCTGTACAGAACCACACTCTGACTGTACAGAACCACAACCATAACAGGAGCACGCGACCGTTGGAGTTCAGGAGCTGTCCTTCAGGCAGAGGATCTTGTTCATGATAATTGTGGGCTGCAAATTTGGATGCATGGGCAGGGCTAATGGAATACTCCACCCAGTTGAGTACTGAGACGATTGTCTGGCCGTTTGTTAACGGGATAGGAGATGGCCCCCTATTCATACTCCTCCAAGGCCAATGTTCCTGGTCCGTCTTTGCAGACATGTTGTCGCAATTTCAGTGGTTTTAGAATGTAGAAGGTACAGTGACACAAATGTACTGCCATCTTTGACTGTAATCCCATGTCACTGGAATGTGGCTTTAGTCTTTTTTTAAAAAATCAATTAGCAATTTCAAGCCAATAAATTCAAAAATCTTTTTTTGACATAAAGCATGGTTTCACAACTCATCCACACCATACAGAATGAAATGCTCTGATGTTAGCCTTTCATTACAAGGTTGTTCAAAAACACCAGAGTTATACATTCACACTCAAATGCTTGCTTATCAATCTTACACTGCCTACAACCCTGCTTTGTTTAAAGTATTTCTTGTCACTCTCTTTGGATGAAGCACCGTCATAATTAAATCTCTTTTGGTGTTGGGGTCCGGGTTAAGCAAGGCGTTCATTGTGAAAACGTGGTGACTGCTGTCCTTTTCCTATTTAAACCTCTGTCAGGTATCAATCAGGGAGTTTGGGTTCTCGCCAACATCTGGTGGTGGCACTCCCGTGTATTTTACAGTTTTACATACAGTTTTTTGTGAGTTTTGGATTTAATAGAAATTCAAGTTCAATGTTTGAGTTTTTGAGGGGGTCAAGTTTCATAGGCTGCTGTGGAAGAACACCTCAGCTCCCAGGCTTGTGCTACTATGCAAGTTTTCATTACTGCAAAGTTGCTCTGCCTGTGAAGTCCTTAACACTTAATTACAGTGTCCACACCCAGGGATTAAAAATATCTATGTTTGATACATTTATAAATCTTATTTCTAGGGTGACAGTGGGTGATAAACTGGTTTAAAAACCCTGTAAAGTGACTGGGCCCCCTTTCTGCAACTTGTCTTCAGTGGGTTCTGAAGCTGAATTGCTGGGTTTAGTGAGATTTGAATTTTGAATCTAACCAGTAGGCAATTCTACACTGACTCCACTTGTATTTCCCAAGCGGTTTCCACAAGTGGTGTTCATTTTAGAGTATATTAACTTCCCTTTTTCCTTTATATGGGGAATGAGCTTCCCCCAATCTATTCCAATTCCACTGGCACACTACTGCCCATAGGCAGGTGCCCAGTCTTTGCTGCACGCCCCTGTGGAACTAAGTGAGGCATCTCCCACACTTTCTGTTGCTTTGTTTGGCAACTTTCCTGGGCCCTATTTAAATTCAGGAAGAAGGTTTCTGCCAATGACACCTCTGGCACATTTCCTTCAACCTTTGCTGCCTTTATCCCAGTGCTTTTGCTTTCCTCTAGCTCTGCCTTGACCTCTTTAAATTCTGTGAGTTTGATCCTGGCCTTTGTAAATTCTGAGGGCTCTAACCTGGCCCCTTTAAATTCTTTTGGCTTTAGCTTAGCTTCTGTAATCCATAGTGGCTTTTATCACCCTTTATAGGATCTCTGAAACTCCTCCAACCCTCTGCCGCTGTGTAGAATTTTGCTGGTTCACATGACTTTCCCCAGTCTCCATGGACTGCTGTGGACCCTGTGGACACAATACCTGATGTAGAGGAAAGGGTTAACATCAGGACCACCTGATACTGATGTAACTGCTGATGTAACTATGATGCAAACACAAGACAAAACATGGTGGCAGCAGACAGAGCTTGAAAGACCCAGAAAAAATCCTGCAGACCTGAAACCTACAAATCCTTGGAAAAAGGATAAGAAGAAAAAATATTGAAGATTCACCTGAGAACAGAGCATCGTGAGTGGAGTGAATGCAAACTGGTGCACTAAGGAGCCTTAGTGAGTGCAGTCCAGACAGCAGTGAGTACAGATCACAATCTACAAGTTGAACTGCTGAAGCAGAAACAGATCCAGATCCAGCATTGGACAAGTATGGAGTCTACACTGTCATTCCCAGAACCTTTCCAAAGCACTGAAGGCTTGCAACAGGCTCAACACTAGGCCAACTTTTTTTTTTCATTCAAGGGATGTGGGTGTGACTGGCTAGGCCAGCATTTATTGTCCACCCCTAAGTGCTTTGAGAAGGTAGTGGTGAGCTTCCTTCTTGAACTGCTGCAGTCCATGTGGTGTAGGTACACCCACAGTGCTGGTACGGAGGGAGTTCCAGGATTTTGACCCAATGACAGTAAAGAAACAACAATATGTTTCCAAGTCAGAATGGTGAGTGGCTCAGAGGAGAACCTCCAGGTGATGGGTGTTCCCATCTATCTGCTGCCCTTGTCCTTCTAGATGGTAAAAGTCATGGGTTTGAAAAGTGCTGCCGAAGGATCCTTAGTGAGTTCCTGCAGTGCAACTTGTAGATGGTACACACTGCTGCCACTATAAACCAGTGGTGGAGGGAATGAATGTTTGTGAATGGGGTGTCAATCAAGCGGACTGCTTTGTCCTGGATTGTGTCAAGCTTCTTGTGTGTTGTGGGAGTTGTACTCATCCAGGCAAGTGGGGAGTATTCCATCACACTCCTGAGTTGTGCCTTGTAGATGGTGGACAGGTTTTGGGGAGTCAGGAGGTGAGTTACTCAGTATAGGATTCCTAGCCTCTGACCTGCTTTTGTAGCCACAGTATTTATATGACTAGTCTAGTTCAGTTTCTGGTCAATGGTAACCCCCAGGATGTTGATAGTGGGAGATGCAATGATTGTAATGCCATTGAATGTCAAGGGGCAATGGTTAGGTTCTCCCTCTCTTTGGAGATGGTATTGCCTGGCACTTATGTGACATGAATGCTACATGCCTCTTGTCAGCCCAAGCCTGCATATTGTCCAGGTCTTGCTGCAATTGAACATGGACTGCTTTCACTAACTGGAGGAAGACATTCTTCATATACAGAACAGCTTCAGGTTTGCATAAGAAGGAACAAAAGGAGCAGGTCAGTACATTACTCTATGCAGCAGGGCTGTTGCAGACAATATAATAGTGATACAGGGAGTCAATGTTGCTTCAAGCTCATGCGATGATGTCCTCCAGGCACTCGATTCATACTATAGCGTTTGAAAAATTTGATCATCAAATGAGCAAAATTTAATAAGAGGAAACAAAAATAGGGCCAATGCATGGATTCATTCATAAATGTACAGACCAGCAGAAAATTGTGACTACATGATCCTCAGAGATGAATTAATACATGATCGTATAATAGTTGGGATCTTAGATGAACCCCTATCAGATCTCTTGTAAACAAGGGAAGATTTAACCCTCACAAAGGCAGTACAGATAGCATGACAGACTGAGCTTAGGAAGCAAAACAGAGTGGTTGCTTGTGGGGAAAGTGATGTCCCTTGGAAAAGAATAAGTGAGGCCAATCAATATGTCAGACAGAAAAGAGAATGTACAGTGAAGCAAAAGCCTGTGAAATGTGGGAAAAGCATGTTAACTGCCATCTTGAAATGTGGTCAGTGTGATGGGAAAACCCTGCACAAGAGGGAAGAATACCCAGCAGGGGGAGCAGAGTGGAACTGTGGAAAGTTAGGGCATTTTAAAACTGTCTGCAGATCTATAATACAAGTAGATCACAGGAAGAAAGAAAAAATAACAAGGCCAAATTAAATGCAAGAAGAGGAAGAGTCACTGAATAGTCATCATAGGAGAAGCTAATGAAGCAGAAAATTATTGGAACATTAAATTAAAAGTTGATGGATACCCCACTGAATTCAAGCTAGATACAGGTGCAGGTGTTTCAGTATTATCTGAAGTAGCTTAAAAATATCACATTACAGCCATCCTCCATTTAGTTGCAAGATCCAGAAGGGACTAAAGTAATAGGACAACACTTGGCAAGATTAAGACACAAGGATAAAGACATTATTGAACTCCTGTACCTTGTGCAGAACCAGGAGTCACCATTATTGAACAGAAAGGCATGCTTATAGTTGAGGCTGATTTACAAGGTTGATGAAATTGCTGATGAGCAGCCCAGTTATGTATTCATAAATGAATTTCCATTTCAAGCTTAGGAAAGCTGAAGACAGAATATCATGCTTCTCATTGGTAATAATTGAATTAACGGAACAAATAGAGGTTGATGAGTATGATCTTATAGCCATTACAGAAACATGGTTATAAGGAGATTGATGCTGGAAATATTCAGGGGCATATGACTTTTCGAAAGGACAGGCAGGAAAGAAAGGGTGGTGGGGTAGCTTTGTTAGTACGAGATGGAATAAGTATGATAGCGAGAAATGATCTTGGTTCAGAAGATGTAGAATCCATATGGATGGAGGTAGGAAATAACAAGGGGGAGAATAAACTGATTGGAGTAGGCTATAGGCCCCCTAACAGTAGCTATATTGTAGGACAGAGAATAAATCAGGAGATAATGAATGCATGTAAAAAAGACAGTGCATTAATCATGGGTAACTTTAATCTTCATGTAGATTGGGAAAATCAAATTAGCAGAGGTAGCCATGAGCAAGAATTCATAGAGGATATTCAGGACAGTTCCCTAGAACGGGATCCAACCAGGGATCAGGCTATTTTGAATGTGGTAATGTGTAATGAGACAGGTTTAATAAATGATCTCAGAGTAAAAAAGTCCCCTAGGAAACAGTGACCATAACATGGTTGAATTTAGCATTCAGTTTGAGAGTGAGAAACTTGGGTTCGAAACAACTGTGCTAAACTTTAATAAGGGATTATTAATATTATCAATAATATTAAACAAAGGAATGCGGGCAAAGTTGGCTGGACTGGACTGGGAAAGGTGTTTATCAGAAAAGATGGTTAATGGACAATGGCAGATGTTTAAGAAAATAGGTCATGACTCACAACAAATATATATCCCAGTGAAGAATAAGGATTCTAGGAAGGGGATAAATCAACCATGGTTAACCAAGGAAGTTAAGGATGGTGTCAAATTAAAATAATAAACATACAATGTGGCAAAATTAGTGGTAAGCCAGAGGATTGGGAAAGTTTAAAAGCCAAAGATGACCAAAGAAATAATAAAGAGGGAGAAAATAAGGGGGGCATTTTCAGGGTGGCAACCTGTAACTCGTGGAGTGCCACAGGGATCAGTGCTGGGGCCACAATTATTTACAATATAGACTAATAACTTGAGTGAGGGAAGTGAATGTACTATCACCATGTTTATGGATAACACAAAAATAGGTGGGAAGGCAAGTGGTAAGGATGACACAAAGAGTCTACAGAGGGATATAGACAGGTTAAGTGAGTGGGCAAAAAACTTGGAGGATGGAATATAATGTGGGAAAATGTGAGGTTATTCACTTTGGCAGGAAGAATGGAGGAGTTGAATATTATTTAAATGGAGAAAGACTGCAAAAAGCTGCAGCACAGAGGGATTTGGGAGTCCTCATGCACAAATCCCAAAAAGCTAACATACAAGTTCAGCAGGTAACAGGGAAGGCAAATGGAATGTTGGCCTTTATTTCAAAGGGAATGGAGTATAAAAATAAAGAAGCCTTGCTAAAATGACACAAGGTCCCAGTTAGACCACACCTAGAATACTGTAAACAGTTTTGGTCCCCTTACCTAAGGAAAGATATACTGGCATTGGAGGCAGTCCAATGCTGATCCTGGGTATGGAGGGATTTTCTTATGAGGAGAGTTTGAGTAGATTAGGTCTATACTCATTGGAGTTTAGAAGAATGAGAGGCGACCTTATTGAAACATGGAAGATTCTTACGGGGCTTGACAGGGTAGATGCTGAGAGGTTGTTTCCCCTTGTGGGAGAGTCTAAGGCCAGAGGGAATAATCCCAGAATAAGGGGTCACCCATTTAAGGCAGAGGTGAGGAGGAATTTCATCTCTCAGAGGGTAGAGAATCTGTGGAATTCTTTACCGCAGAGGGCTGTAGAGGCTGGGTTGCTTAGTGTATTCAAGGCTGAGATAGACAGATTTTGAATCAGTAAGGGAATCAAGGGTTATGGGGAAAAGGCAGGAAAGTGGAGTTGAGGATTATCAGATCAACCATGATCTCATTGAATGGCGGAGCAGACTTGATGGGCTGAATGGCCCGACTTCTGCTCCTATGTCCTATGGTCTTATGATCGTTGGCAGGCACCACAGAGTTCCCTCATTCTCTTGGTGTTCTCTCTAAGGAGGGGCTGGCCCTCATCTCTTCAGCATGTGTGACCACTGATGCTGTGCTCCTAAAGAACTCAGGTGCTGAAGGTGGACAACAGCTTAGATGCTTCTAAAGTTTCATGGCTGCCTCTCTATGATATGTTGCTGATCACAGAGTGCAAGCGATTTGCCCTCGGTCAGACAGGAGTCAGACAATTCTCAGAGGCTGTGTGAAGATTTATGGCGCGTCCTCACTGCATGTCGTCATCATCCTCCTGCAATCAAGTGATTATTAGGGCCTCTACTGTGTCTCCATGACAGAAGAGGGTATTCTCATGGAGGGTGTTCGCGTTGCCATAAGCCAGACTGGTGTCAAATGTTCACAGCTGCGATCTGAGGATCCATGGGGTCACCCTGCTGCATGTCATTATCTTCCTTCACAAATCTAGAAGCTATGAGGCCCACCCAAGTGTGCCTGCCTCATCTAGCCAGTGCGAAGGCCTCATCCTCGTCATTGTCATCTCCAAGGTCCTCCTCAACCTCATCCCCATTGGCATCCTCCTCATCAGAGGAGATGTGCTGCTCCTCCATCTCCTCCTCAGCCAGCTCATCTCCATGTTGGAATGCCAGGGTATAAAGGGCACAACAGATGACAATGATGTGTGACACCCTCTGTGGACTGTATTGCACCGGAACCTCATCTTCAATATCCTGATGGTCTGCTCCACCAAGTTGCGAGCTGCAGCATAAGCCTCATTATAGCGTCACTCTGCTGCAGTCTGAGGCCACCACACGGGTGTCATCAGCCATGTCCTTGTAGCCCTTGTCCGAGTAGCCCTTGTCTCTGAGGAACCATCCCTACAGCTTCTGTGGACCCTGGAAGACTCCAGGGATCTGTGACCGACTGGGGATGTCGGCGTCATGTACACTCCCCGGAAACCGCGTGCAAACCTGCAGGATCAGTTTCTGGTGGTTGCACACCAACTGCACATTCAGCAAATGGAATCCCTTGTGGTTATTGTAGTCCACCATGTGTTGCAACGGAGACTTGCGCACCGTATGAGTGCAGTCAATTGCACCCTGCACCTGTAGGAAACCCAAGATCTGGGCAAATCCAATCGCTCTTGCATCTGGCTTTCCTGGTCCTGGGTGAAATGCACAAAGTTGTGTGCCCTCGCAAAGATGGCATCTGTGCCCTCATGGATGCGTTTGTGGGTGGAGGCTTGTGAAATTCCACAGAGGTCACCTGTGGAGCACTGAAAGGAGCCACTAGTGTAGAAATTGAGCAACGCTGTAATTTCCATGCCCACTGGCAGGGATGCCCTCCATGTTCCCCTGGCACCAAATCCTGCAGTAGCTGGCAGACGTGAGTGACTAGTCCCCTAGACATAAGCAATCGTCGTTGACACTGGTTCTCGGTCATCTGCAGGAATGAAAGGCAGCATCTACAGACTCTGCCTGTCGCTAGGCACCGGTCTGCAATGGCTCACTGTGGCTTTTGGGTGGCATGTGCAGAAGCCCCAGCCGTCCCTTCTTCCTGAAGTTGCTGCTCCTGCCTCTGCGCAGCCAGGAGCTCAGTGAGTCTCTTCTTCATTGTCTTCGCTCTCTGTAGGCAATCAGGCATACAGCTAGTTCACTAGGCTCCATGATCCTGATGTATTCCTCCTGCAGGATGAAAGAGACAGACACATGGTTAGCATGGGTGTACTAAAACCTGTCCTGGTTAAATGTGACATCCCCTTAAAGCTTCCAAGAGAATGCTGGCCACCACTTGGATTAGTGCGCTGCATGGCTGCCCTGTTAGCTTGAACCATGGGGGAGACTGGTCCAAACCGGGATGCTGACATTGCAAGGGGCTGTGAGCATCTCCAGCAATGACTGCTCCATGGCCAGCTTTACCGGGATTGTACATGTGCAGTCATCCAACTGCTCTGCAGTCCACTAAAATGCTCATGAATTTGCAGTCTGTACCGGGGTGGAGTGGGGGGCTCGCGGTGGGGAGATGGTGAAGCTCTGGAGCACCTGGTGGCACTTTGCTGCCTCTGTATTGCTTGAGTGGGCAGAGAAGCTAAAAGTCCGAAGTCAATGTGGCTGTGCCTGAATTGTCTCAGCTGCAGGGTAACGGTCACTTTATATAGGTTTCCCTAGTGTGTGGTCACTTTCCTCGGCCACCCTACCCCTCCAACCCAGAGCACTTGTGCGCTACATTCAATGGCAGGGCTGTCCTTCCCCCTCGCACCCCCATGCCACCAGCCACCTCAATGGCAGCACTGCCCTTAACCCCCACTCCCCTGCCACAATGTGCCTCAATGGCAGAGCTGCCCTTAACCACCCCACCCCCGCCACCAGTCACCTCAATGGCAGGGCTGCCCTTAACCCCAATCCCCTGACCCCCTGAAGCTTGATGTCCAACAGGCAACCCTGACGAGTGCTGCACAACGTTATTGTGTACTCATGCAAGTTCTCCTCAAAGTGCAGTCTGCCAAGTGCATGCCTTTTATGTGCTGTTGAGAAACATGTTGGTATGCTTACCCGCCAAAGTGGATGGACGATCCAGCTGGTGGGGGGTGGGGGGGTGGGGGTGCGCGTTGGAAGATTACAGTGGAATGGCATGATAATTATGAGCTGATATATTACAATGAGGTTTCTAATGTCCAACGGTGGGAAACATGGCCAGCCATTGGCAGGCTGAGCAGACAATTGCGAACTGGTTTTCCGCATCGTAAAACCAATTACGCCATATTGTCCGCTCATGCTACCAAACACGCCCAATGCCAGTGGGTATGGAAAATTCCGCCCTGTGGCTTTTGGCAGTTGCTTCTCGACAAAGAATCCAGATTGCTAACTACTTTTATCACCCAGTTTGATCATTATCGTTTTAACAGGTTTCATTCCAAATTGATTCTAAATCTGAGATATTCCAAAGAATTATGCGCCAGGTCCTGGCAGGGATGGAAGGAGTAATTTGTGGGTTAGATGATATTTTTGTACCTCGTGGAGGAATTACCGCCAACCTTTAGAAAACCGAGGTGATTGGAGAGTTCCCACTGCCTCGAACCATCACAGAATTACAAAGATTCCTTAGGATAGTCAATGAAGCAGTTAAGTTCCTACCAAATTTGGCGGAAATCAATGAGCCATTGTGACAGCTATTGAGAAATGGTCAACAGTGCAGCTGGACATGGACCAGCAAAATGCTTTTGACAAGATCAAAAATCCCCTAATTTCACCAGAAATTCTAGTGGACTATGATCCAGAATTGCCAACAATTGTAGCAGTGGACACATCATCTACAGGCTTGGATGCAGTGCTGTTTAAGTTCAAAAAGATGGACAAAGAAGACCAGTTTATTATGCCTCAAGATCTCTCATGGACAGAGAGAAGAGGTGTGCAATTATTGAGAAAGAAATATTAGCAGCCACATGGGCCTCCGAGAAGTTCTCTGATTATGTCATGGGACTAAGATGTATAACTGTAACCTACCACAAATCTTCAGTTAATCTTCTTAACCTAAAATAAATTGCAAAACTGCTGCCTAGAATTCAACATTTTAGACCAATGCGAGATACAATTCAGTTACTAAGTATGTTCAAGGGAAGTACCAGATAGCAGATGCACTATCAAGAAGACCAGTGGAAGGAGTCAATCAGGAAGATTTAAATTTTATTGAGGAAGTGGAAGCATTACTAAACACCTACCAGCCACATATAAGAGATTACAAGAGATTAAGCAAGCACAATAACAGGATGACATATGCATCCAAATAAAAGAGTATTGCCAGAATGGTTGACTAGATGATATTCCTAACAATCCATTACTTCGCCAATGCTTCAAACAGAGAAAACATCTTACAATCATTGATGATTTTTTAGTTTTTAATGACAGACTAGTCATTCCTAAAACACTTTGATTCAACATTCTCCAAAAAGAGATCACAGTCACTTAGAAATGCTGAGCAAGAGCTCAGCAGTCAGTCTGGTGGCCAGGCATTGTAGAGTTAATCACAAATCACCATATGTGTGCAGTGAATATCCAACAGCAGAGCAAACCACTGGCACTCTCCACTTTACCTTCAAGGCCATGAAAGCGCCTGGGGATTGATTTATTTGAGTTCAAAGTCAAAGTTTTCATCATTATCATTGACTACTACTCCAGATTATTTTAAATGATTAGACTACACAGTATCATGGCAGAAGCAGTCATTACATCACTAAAAAAAACTTAATCACACATGGCATCCCAGATATTGTGGTGTTAGACAACAGTCCTCAGTTCGCTAATGAACTGTTCCATAACTTAGTATAGGAATATTGTTTCATACATGCAACTAGTTCATCTAGGTATCCTCAGTCAAACGGAGAAACAGAAAGAGGAATTTGAACAATCAAGAAATTGATGAAAAAGAACCAAGATATTAACTTAGCCCTTCTTAACTACAGAACCTCACCTTTAAAATACAGGTACTCACCATTAGAACTATTGATAGGAAGACGGTTATGAACACAACTTCCATCTCTACAACAAACACTACAACTTAACATTACCTCAGATGATCATGAGAGAGTTACGAAGTGTGAGAAGCAACAAAGAGACAGTCAAGCTAGGAATTTCAACTTCAGGCACAGAGCACGAGACTTGGAAGTGCTACAGCCCGGGGAGAGAGTGTGGATATGAGATCAATAGAAAGAAGATATTGTAATAGAAAGAGCTTCATAACCAAGAACTTACAGAATTGAAATGGACCAGGGAAATATCAGAAGGAACCAAAGAGCCTTGGTATCACTAGGAGGGAAACCAATGGAACCTTAGGTATAATGTTTAGATCCGATGGAGACAAGGGATCAGAAACAAGTAGAAACTTTACAATCAACCAGGTGGAAGACACTCATGTTGAACGATGAGTCAGTGCAATTCATCCTCAACCTTGAAATGAAATCAGGACCAGATCAGGAAGATTGTTTAAGGCACCACAGAGACTGGCCCTGTGAAATCTGAGACTTTGGATGGAGATGTAGAAAGGTGTACGTAGTTGGGATAATGACTTGGAGGGGAGATGTAGAGTAAAAATAGAGTAAATATCAGAAGCAGCTAATATTGATGTAACATAACTGATGTAGCTATTATGCAATGTTATGTGATTAAGTAATTGAGACCAGATGGGAAGCAGAAGTACAACCAGATGTAGAGTACTGAGATGTATATAGATCTGTAAATAAATAAGAATTTTTTTTTTTTACAAATAACAGTCTATGGTAGCATTCCCAGGGTAACAGGCAAACACTAAAGAAACCTCATCTAGACTCTGAATGCAAAACAAAACACCTAACATTCCACAAAGTCATTGAACCTCAATAGGTTGACCCCCTGCCTTGGTAAGCTCTGAAGACCATCAGAAGACTGCCCTGATGACTAACTTACTCCACAATTAAATTTTTATTAAATGAACCTCTACACATTCGCCAGTAAGTCCCTAAGCCAGAACATTGACATCCACTCTGCTTTCAGGCAGAAAATCTCCATCTCCTACGATGAACAAAGTTTGCAAACAACCAGTATCTCTATGAATACTGATCTCCTGTACCAGCTTTTTAGAAAAACTAGGGGTCTTTTTCCCATTAAACACAAAATCTCAGTAGCTATTCTGGCCATTGGCCACATTAGAACACAGGCTTATGGCCTTCATGGTCAGACACTGTCTTGACTGCAGCACTCCTATGGGACCCAAGGCATGTCAACAATTCTCCCTCAGGTGTCCTGCATTTCTACTTTGAAAACAAACTGGGCATGCCATAGATGGTTTACCATCTAGGTTCCTTCTTTTAAAAGTTGGTGACTGATCTGTATTTCTTTCATTATTCTTTTCTCTCAAGCCTGTTTCAGCTTCACCAACATCACTGCTATCTTTTCCTGGCCTGTAAGAACGACCAGATCCTATTTTTTTTTGAGTAAGGGTTTTGTGTGTTAATTAATTGTCACCTGATACAATGGCTGCCTGTCTGGCTTTGTTCCTCCACATGGGTTTTTACAGGAAGGGGAAGGGAGGGTTTGAACACCTCGAAGAGAATCACATCTCTGAGGTTCTGATAGACGGGAGCTATCTTAAGCACCTGTATCCATCAGTCGAAAGCAAGCTGCTTAACCCTACTTCATCTGATGTCATTTTTGTTTTGGACAGTTTTCAAAATTTTTGAGATATGCCACCAATACCAGCTCAAATGTACTCAGGTTTGCAATCTTGGTCATCTCATGGTTTGACAAACTCTCTGTGGACAATAGGGAATAAACATCAAGGGCTTTTCCTGTTAATCTGCTTTGCAGTAGAAATGTCCAAATCCCAGTTGGCCATTTCAGCTGCTTTGTGAGCTCTTTAAATGAGACAAAAATATTTCCATATCCCCTTAATTGAACTTTGATGTCAGTTGTGAGCACTTTAAGAACTCTACACTCAGTCCTGAGGCAGGGGCAGTTAACCCACTAGTGGTGCCCTCAATGAGTACAGTGAGCCTTTTCCCACTCAGTTAAAGCTATCTTCTCTTTCTTGTTTTTCCCTCTGGAAAGATCATTCTTTCTCCCTGCCCTGGAGTTCTTTCTCCTCCTACTGTTCTTGTCACTCTCCTTTTCTTGGAATCCTCTTTCCCTTTTTTACCCCTGGAATCCTAGCTTTAGCCTCTACTGTTCCAGCTGTTTCTTTGCTAATACAAGCCTGTCCATTTCAGATTCAATGCCAGTCTTCTGTTCTTCAAGTTAAATTGCAAAATGGCTGGCCACAAGTTTTAGGATTTCGGGTTTCCTAGCTTTTGGATGGAAATTTATCCCTAAATGCCGAGCTACACACCTTAAGTCTTTCATGGATAGAACTGTCCCAAGTTACTACACTCCATTCTAGGAAGATACTGACTTAAAATGTACTCTAGCACTGAAACCACAAGAAAACCTGCATGGAAGGCTTTTAACATGCACCTAGAGATCAATTTGGTTTTCTGCTTCCAATCTCTTGTTTGTCTGTGGGTATGATCCCGGATGAGGTCCCCAACTTTCTGTTATGAGCAAATGAGGAGGGATTGAATGGCCCCCTCTTTTCCCTTTCTTCATATGACCACAGCAGATATTTTTTACTAGAAAGAATGCACTTGCGAATTCCGCGAGTGTTTTAACTGTTTCTAAATACACGATAAGCTAGGTTTTCTTGAGTTTTTAAAAAGGCATAGTTATTTTTGTACTTAACCCAGTTTAAATAAAACAATTTTTAAAAACGCTCTGACTTTCACACATGCACACAGACCCAAACCAACACCAACTGGAAGTTGACACACAGACAAATAGATTACAGAGTGGAGAATAGATTAAGAAATTCAGAGTCCAATAAAATTAAAGCAGTACATGGCACTTGAAGGATGGTGACTTGGCTGACTTCAAGCTGAACTGGGTGGTCCTGCTGCTTTCTCTCTGTGGTCCTGCTGTTTTCAGCATTGAGGTAAAGATGTAGACAGAAAATTTATCTGTTCTGCTGGAGGTAGCAACTCTGGGCTGGGTTCTTCTTTAAACATCTGCCTGTGGCACCTGGATAGCCAAAATCAGCAGACAGGATTCAAAACTTGCAAGTTGGATAGAGAGAGAGAGAGAGAGAGAGAAAGAAAAAATGTAGCAGAGCCTTTCTCCTTCAGCATCTCAGTTACTTGTCTTGTTCTACAGAAAAAAACAGAGAGAACACACAAAGGATTGGCTTGTCACTTGACCCTCTCTATCCAACTGCGCAGTGACCCAAATATGGTCATGGGTAGTGTATTCCAGCTGTAGCTTGATTAGATCATGGCTTGTAATTCCGCTCTCAACTAGGGTCCCATTGTCCAAGTGATAATGTCTCATGGTGATTATCCGGATACTTTGCTAATTGGGTAGGAGATCATCCCCATTCATACTCCTCCAAGGCCATTACTCCTGGTGCTGCTTTGCAGACAGGTTCTCTCAATTTCAATTGTATGGGAGTGTCAAGGGCATAGTGATACAAAAGTACATCCATTTTTGACTGTGATCACAAGTCACTGGAATGTGGCTTTAGTCTTTGAAAAAAAATGATGGGTTCCAGTCAGTAAATTCAAAAATAACTTTTGATACAAAGCGTGGTTTCACAACACCTGGATTGCCATGTTTTATGAGCATAATTTGGATCTTTCATTGAAGGAATGTCAACAGAGAAGTGTAACCATATTATGAAGAGAACTGCCCCCCTCCCACTTTGCGCAACAAACAGGACAGTTGGTGGAAGTTCAAGTTAATGCTGTCTCATTGCACATTCATAAATCATAGGAGCAGGTAGGGAAATGGCCTCTTTGAAGAAGAGTGACAAGTTAAGTCTCATCACAGCTACCAATTGGAGTGCAGTCTGTGGCCATAATGTACACTGCATGAACCTAATGTGGAGCTTTAGAAAGAAGTATCAACATAACAACCTTTCTTTCACACCTATTCTTCTGAAATGCTGCAGGTCGAATTTTGTGGCTTGCATTTAAAAGCTGCTAATGTCGCAAGTAACTTTTGCCTGTTGCTTGAGCAAATCGAACTGGCAGCTGAAACTACTTGCAAGCTGTTTTTGCCTTGGGCACACAAGGTGAGATGTAGAATGAGCACTGCGGTTGCAGCGAGATTAAAATCAATGGTTTGAAAATAGGAAGTTCCATGAAGCGCGAGCACCAACTTCCACATCCAATTCTACAATTTGCCCTTTGATTGAGCAAGACCCCGCCAGAGGTTGAATCTTATAACTTCAGAGCTACTTTTTGTTACCTTACTTTGCGCAACCTGTTTCAACAACATTATTTTTGTGGGGTATGGATTTCTCTGTTAATTCCACAAAATAGCAACATAAAGGTATTTTTTTAATATATTCACAGTATCGCTACATCTAGCAATTACAGCAATTCCTCCCCGCATTCTACAGATCAAAAATGTTAACTGGTTTACTTTGAAATTGGTTGGTGAAAAGATTAAAAACCTGAGACATTGCTGTTACGTGCTGAGAGACCCACAATCATAAGATATAATAATACATGTTAACTGTTTCCTAGTCTTCAATCCATTTTTTTAAGTAAAGGGGATACTGTTAAATTCTGCCTGTTCCCCACCCCCCTCCCCCCACCCACTGCCTTCCCTCCACTGGATAGCAGTCAGATGTCAGGGTTGTATTTAACAGCTACAAATGAAGCAGTAAATTCTTGCTTTAATAATATGGAATCTGTACTTTTGCAGTGACCATGAATTCCCAGCACAACCTGTTGCTTCTAAAGACTGAAAACACTGATTTCCACATTGACCTCTGAGATGAACTTTGCAGCAATCATTCTTGACAAGCTCTAATTTAAGAGAAAATCTCTATAATAACACTAAAGAATTTGCTAATCTGACATTTGCTTCAGCAGTTTAATTGAGGTCAGTCTTTGATCATACACAGAAACAATGAACAGTAAATTAAACCAATCAACAGTAATTAATTACAAGAACAATGGTGGGTCCAAGAATCATACAGTTGGAGATGAAAGCTTGAAAAGATAGTTGGAGAAGATATTTAGGTCCACATTGGCCTTGTTTAGGATTCCGAATTCATATGAGTTAGCCAGGCAATATAGTCACACTTCTTCAGCCCAGAATAAATGTAGCAATGTTACCCCCTCCTCACCCTGCTGGACCTTAGGCAGCCAAACCAGACTGAACACTGTTTTATTTGGAAAAATGGTGAATGGCTGAGTCCCACAGTGCAAGAAAGACTTGTCTTTGTATAGCATCATTCACCACCACAGGAAATCCCAAAGGATTTTACAGCCAATGATGTATCTTTGAAATGTAGACTCTGTTGTAACGTAGGAAATGCAGCAGCCAATTTGTGCACAGCAAACTCCCACAAATAGCAATGTGATAATCTGGTTTTATATTGATTGAGGGATAAATATTGGTCAAAACAGGAGGAATGACTTCCTGGTTCTTTTTTTATTATAATGGCATAAGATCTTTTATATCTACCTGAGAGGGCAGAAAGAGCACAGTTTAACACCACATCTGAAGAAAAATAATACCTCTGACTATGAAAGCACTACTTCAGTGTTACATCGTAACATCAACCTTGAGGTTTGCACTCATATCCTGGAGTGGCACTTGGACCCACAATCTTCCTAGCAGTAAGAAAACTACCAACAGAACCATAGCTATAACTTGCAGAAAAATTTGTCGTGTTGAGGTAAATTGAAAGCTGTGGCCAAGGTGGTTGTAGGTATTATAGGGTAACATTTTAACTTCTGTGGTAATGATTGGAAAATTGAGTCTGTGCAATTTTTGCATATGTAAGACCAGCAAAAGAGGTTTCATAACAAAAACAGAATTACCTGGAAAAACTCAGCAGGTCTGGCAGCATCGGCGGAGAAGAAAAGAGTTGACGTTTCGAGTCCTCATGACCCTTCGACAGAACTAAAAGAGGTTTCATGCTGGTAGCACAGAAGTGAAAACTTTACCTTTAGGTGTGGAAAAGGAGAGAGAAAGTTAAAGAAGAGTCTTAATAATTGCCTCTGGATGCTACAGCATCATTGTAAGGATCTAGCATTATCAATGTGGAAACTGGGATGCGGGGCAGAGGTGTACTGGTACTATCTTAATCTGTATAATATGTTACCATAACTGCTTTCCCCACAGGTATTAATATCAGACTTCTTCCTCTGGTGATGGGTGCCATCACTCATTGTAATACAAACACAGCTTAATCCCATGTCATACTTTGAAACCTCTGATCAATTTATGTACAGGAGAAGTCAAATTAGTAACTTGAAACCATTTACACTTGCTCCACTCATCCCACGTGTGTAAATGAATTTGAAAAGGTCCAAGATCTATATAACTGTAAAATGCTGCAGTACTGGGTCTAGAAAATGGATTGAATCAATGAAAGCCATTTCCAAGACATCTAAAATCACCAACAGTAGCTAAAAGCAAGATGTGACAAAGTATCAATGCACAATGTCACAGATTGGCTGAGTGAGGATCTGAGTCCTCCAGCTCAATGAGTTCCCAAACTCTGAGGAGACTGGAGGATAAAACTCAGACAGGCTGAGGCAATTTTCAACGAGCCACCGGCCACCTATTCTCATCTGAAAACCAGCAGGCAAGTGAAAATCAGACAGGCATTTGGGCCAACCATTGACACCCAGGGCAAGTTTCAGGCAAATCTATAAATGGGTGAGCAGCGTGCCCAATTGTTTCACGAGTAGGTGTTTAAACATACAAATAGTGATCCTGCACTAATTATAGTCATGACAATGAGAGTTTCGGTATGGATTTACCTCAGCTTCTGCCAGCATGTTTTGAAGACTTTTGTTGCTGTAACTGAGTGTTAGTGAGGTTTGACCAACACCATGCTGTCTAGCTAGGCTTACCTAATGTTGATGAGGCTTTGCTTCCCTTTGGACAGACTTGAGACAGTCAGTAAGGTTTAACGTCAAACCTTTTATTATAAGCTATATTTGAAGACCTCATAGTAAGCACACGGTATGCAGGACACAGTCTGTACTGCGCCTAGCTCTCTTTGAGCCCCTTGGCTATCTAACCACTGATGTCACAGTTATATCACTCACATCATCATAATCTCATTAACATATTCATAAACCTATTACCCTACAGCGAGCAGCTTAGAGGTTTTCTCAATCAAATCCTTGAGCATTGGACAAAATAAGTTTTCTCAATCAAATCCTTGAGCATTGGACAAAATAAGTTGTTTTACTTGATGTGGCTAGCTTTGGAAAATCCCTCATCCGACTAATCCGTATTGATTCAATGAGATGTGTCAGCCATGGCTCAGTCTTGCCTCTGAATCTGAGGATGGGATCTTCCACTCTGAAGTCTAAGTTTGGTAGCAGGCACGGAAGTGCAAATGATTCCCATTGGTGGTGGTGCAGGATGGCTGAACATGCACAATATTGTGCTGTTCAGCTCATTGCTTATGGATCCATGCACAGCAATGCGAATCTTGTAGTGGGGACAGGCAGGAAATCGCCGTCCCCTCTGTTACCTACAGGCTCAAAAATCCGCGCGCCATATTTAAAGAGCAGCTTCCCTCCCTCTCTCCCTTAACCTGCTTCCCAGGCCCAGCCTCCGCTCCACGCTTCCAGCCTACCCGCTACTTCCAGCCGTTACACAGCATTTGCTACCGGCACCCAAAATGAGTGAAGTTACAAGCAGCCCCCAAGAAGCTGAAAGCAGAATCTACTCACCTCAAAGTCATGGAAGAAGTGAACTGCATGCCACTTATATACAGTCGTAAAAGTGAAAGTTCTAATTCCCTGCTGATGGGGAACTTAGTTTGGCAAGGGGTCTTAATTCCAGTGAGGTGACCTTTTAATGAGCATGCATGGCATGCTAATGCATGCAAAGGGGCTTCCTGACATTGCTCATCGAAAAGCTTGACCCGCCTTTAAAACCCCAAGAACATAACTCCAACAGTTCATTCTGACATCAGGAATCTGATTTTTAGCATCACGTCAAGTTAAGTTCTCCCACCTTCCATGCTCCCTGCTGTTGGTGGGACTGGAAGATTCCATTCAGAAGTTTGTGGGTTCAAGTCCCACTCCAGGGCCTGATAGTCCAGTGCAGCGCTAAGGGAGTGCTGCGTGGTTGGTATTGTTGTCATGAAGGTAAGATGTTAAATTGCCCCTTCAGTTGGATGTAAAAGATTTCATGGTCCTATTTGGAAGAAGAGCAGGTGAGTTATCCCCGGTGTCCTGGCCTATATTTACCCCCAGTTCAATACCATAAGAACAGACTATCTGGTCATTATCACATTGCTGTACATGGGAGCTTGCCTGTGCAGAAGTTGGCTGCCATGTCTCTTACATCACAACAGTGACTATACTTCAAAGCATTTAGCTGGACTTTAATGTGCTTTGGGGCATCCGGTGGTGGTTTATTGCATGGTATAAATACAAGCCTTTCTTTTCTCCTTCATAATGTAGCAGTGTGCAAAGTACAGTGAAGTTTCCTTCATAATGTAGGTCAGTGTGCAAAAGAACAGTGTCTGCAAGTCATCAGCTGCGCAATAATTCAATTGTTAACGCCTTCCAATGAAACTAAGGAGTCAAACATTTTATTTTTAATGGGTTATTGGATTATTTAAAGAGGAAGGAAAGCTTAAGTGCCCCCCCTTTTATAGAAGAGCAATGACGATGTTTAGAACACTTTTAGTTAAAACCGTTAATTTTTTTATTGATATTGAAAGATTGAGAAGAGGCTTTCTTCTTGTTTGGCCGTCCTAATAATGTCCATTAAATATGTAAGGCATTTTGAGAACTTTTGATCCAATTGGCAATTTCTTCTATTCAAAATGAAAAACAGCAAGTACAGCCTCTAG
Source organism: Carcharodon carcharias (assembly GCF_017639515.1). Classification (NCBI taxonomy): domain Eukaryota; kingdom Metazoa; phylum Chordata; class Chondrichthyes; order Lamniformes; family Lamnidae; genus Carcharodon; species Carcharodon carcharias. Next base: position 198,477,880 of record NC_054468.1, on the reverse strand, counting down.
ATTTTCCTTCCTGTTTAAGCGAAAGAAAGCTCATTGCATTTGAAACCTCATAAAAAGGCTTTTAATTAGCCGAGACTTTAGATGTTAAACCCATTCTGTCCTCAGATAGCTTTTTCTGATGAAGTGCTGTCAGAGCCAAATATACCAAGCATCTGCTATAGCCAGTTTAAAATAAGAAGGCTATAAACAGGCCCTGATGACAAAAGTTCTGTCCCCGTAATGTATCATGTAACGTTAATTGAACTGGAGGAGAGTGTGGATACAGACAAGTTATAACAGGCCTGGATGCAAGTAATCCAGTACCACCACACACCCATAACCTTTGGTAGGCGATCTCAGTACAAGATCTTTACTAATGCTTTGCCTTTAGGGTTTATTTTAATTCCCAGGTTGGAATGCAGCCTAGCAAACACCAGGCTATGTCCAGAAGTGGTATGAGGGAAGTGGGCCTGTTTTAACAGAGGGGCTCAGCAGTGTGCCATTTGCTGATGTTCTAATCAAAACAGCTGCAACATCACCAGGAAGTGACAGCCAGCCATCAAAATTGGATACTCGGAGGCACCACAGCTGGGGATCTAAGGGAATGGTCCCCAGCATCCAGTAAATTGTACAGGAAAAGCTGCAGAGGTGATTGTCTTTGGGAGAGGAATGTTATAAGTAGATAAACCCTCATATTGGTGCAGTAACAGGAACATAAGAACAGGGAATAGGCCATTTAGCTTCTCAGCCTGCTCCCTCCTTCACATCTGCCAGTTCTGGTGAAAGGTCAACGACCTAAAACCTTAGCTCTGTTTCCCTCTCTGTGTGTTTCCAACATTTTCTGCTTTTGTAACAAAACATGGAGTGGGTGAAGGGAAAACTTTTGCAGTACCATTGTATAAATGTAGGGAAATGCATAGCAATTAGTGGTCTTATAAAAGTACCATCAAAGTCTCAGATCAATTGGTTCACAACAGTCCAAGTGCTTCTGTTTCTGAATAATTCAGACAGGATTATATAATATCTCTCAGTATTCTTTGCAGTTATGATTTTGAGATATCTATTCAGTGGGAGAACAAAGGATTGGAGATTTTTGGATCACAAGACTTAGGATTTTACTTTTAGTGACCCGTGCTTCCTGCTATCTGTCAAATATTTTGCATGTAGCTTGACAGTCAGTGAGGGGTTAGTTCATGTTTCATTTCCGCATAGTTTAGTAATCTTAGCAATGGCAAACAACAAAGGCATTATTCTTATCACATTGACTTCCACATGCTTGAACTAAGCTGATTTGAATACAAGCTTGCCCTAGCATTATTCAGTTTTGTAGGTTTGCTCTCAAACTTATGCTCTGGCTTGGGCATAGACAAGGCATTCGCCTTGGAGAGATTGGGGATCTGTAGTTACTCATCTTCTGCAGTTTGCTGTTCTGCAAATTAGCTGAAGTGCTGAGCCCCAGGGCCCATATGAGTGGCAGTGGAAGCTCTTGCTCAAGCTGTTAGCATGTGTTGTCCCTCACCACCCCCTCACCAATGTCAACCATGGGACCAGAAAGTTAACTCAAGGATGCCAACATAAACCTTCCACTAGCTGTGCTGAAGCCACTGGGTGCCACTTCTCAGGAGTATTTGAGTGATGAAACCTTCTGTTAAGAAAATCTCCATTAGTTAACTACTTGGGTGACAAAATAATTCACTAGACTTCTGTATTTGAAATTAAAATTAACACCTTCATTACATTTGCAACTTCAGTGAGGTTGTGGAGAGAGGGGATCAGTCATGTGTGTAAGGGTTATTCCTCATCCCTCAGGAGTTAAACCCTGATATTTCGGATGTGTGGAATAGTGGGGGGATGGATGAGTGTCACAGAATGAAGGTGTTGTGATCACGCACCAGTTGAAGACTGATATAGTGTAAAACCTTTCACGTTCCCTTAAACTGTCAGCTTACCTTCTGGTGCCCAGAAAGCTATATCAGTGCAGTCTTGGCATCAGGGAATCTTCAAATGCTGCTAATCACTGAGTTCTCTCATTGTGCCTTTTGGCATCTATCACGGAGGTAATCTGCTCTGGTTAGGAAGGCTAGAGCAGCCTAGTATATTCTCTGTCTGGGTGACCTGCTCTGGTGATTTACTTGATGTAGCTGTGCACTGCAAACTGGGAGATGCGGGTGATATATCCTGCAGCAGCCTGGAGCTAAAACATTGGCTGGAATGCATAGGAAGGTGACTTCGGTAGTTCCCTGACATGTTCCCACCTTCATGCACTTTTCCCAGATTTGGACTCCCAGCGGCACTGGCTACCTTCCTGGCAGTGGCAGGTAGCCAATTAAGGTATTGAAAAGGGCAATTAGCATCTACTTTTGCACTTCAGTGAAATTTTCCAAAGGGCAAATGGGCTTCACACTTTGTCAAGAGCCTGGAAAAACACATTGGGCCAGCTTCACAGTGAGAGATCAGAGTGCACATTCATGTATAAAAGAACAGAAAGGGCTAGGATTAGAGTTAGGATGCACATCTGCAGCCAAATGCATTCATCTGGAGGCATTTCCTCTGTAAACTGATGCCCCTGACAGTTCTGGCCATCAGTTTTTGCAAGCCTTTTGGACAATTAGGGGAATGCCTCTCATGCTCCTTCTGCCTGAGTGGTTCTCATTTTTCCTGGTGGGATTGCCGGTCGGCCCTCCCTTTGACCCTTAGTTGGCCCTTCTGCATTCCTGTGTCACTCGCCGCCCCGAATTCAATGGCAAACGCAGAGGCTTACTACTTAGCTGCCTCTTGTAAAATTACACCAGCGGTTACACGACTAAAACACACGGGGTTTGGGACCCGGAAATGATCCCGACACCCATGGGAACATTCAGTCCATTGAGAGCAGTGGCAACTTTGCCGTGCACTGATAAATCATAGCCCTCTGCTCCAGCAAGAGGTCAGCATAAGTCCTGGGGAGACGATGGCATATTGGTATTGCCACTGGACTAGTAATCCAGAGTCTCAAGCAGAATCTCTGGGGACAGCAGAATTTAAATTCAATAAATAAACCTGGAATTGAAAAGCTACCACCATTAATGGTGACCATGAAACTATCATCAATTGTCATAAAGAAAAATCCATCTGGTCACTAATGTCCTTTAGGGAAGGAAGTCTGCTGTCCTTACCTGGTCTGGCCTACATGTGACTCCAGGCCCATAGCAACGTGGTTGACTCTTAAATGGTCAAACAAGCCACTCAGTTCTAGCACAAGTAGGGATGGGAAACAAATGTTAGCCTTGCCAGAGGTGCCCACAATCGATGAAAAAAATGAAGAGAGAAAACAGCTGGTCTGCACTGCTCTTCAGAAATATCCATGAAAGCAACTCTTAGCCTGCTGACCCTGAGGGTAAGGGGAGCAAAATCAGAAAGAAGCAAACTGGAAGCTCTGAACTGTCATGGAAATGCACTTCCCACCATGCCATGCAGATCTCAACGGCCTTTGTGTCTGCAGGTGAACTCCCCTTTAAATGCAGCTTGCAGTCATGTCAGTCAGATTGCAAAGCCACTTCAGCTTGCTTCTACTCAGCACTTAGCTGTTGGGCTAATGTAGATGAGGAATACAAGGGGGCCTAGGATAGCACCAGAGGTCATGGTACAGGAGTGGGAAGAGTGGTCCACCCACTCAAAATCACAACAGGATCCAAGTGACATCATCAGATCCCTATTTGAATTTACTCATTAGTATGTACCTCTTTCTAAGAGTGCATTTGCCATTGGACTTGGCTCCAGAGTTAAAACGGCTTTTGGCAGCTTTCTGGCAGGAAGGCATGCTGTCAATTTTTATAGCTATGACCGTTCATCCACCAAAACTCCGTTGGGCGCGTTGTGTTAAAATGGGGGCCCAGATTCTTTGATCTACTAATTACAGTTTATATTGAAAACAGATGTTGGAGTTCTTCTGGCTCAGTTTGACAGCAAGTAACTGAGAGCAGAGGGTTACAGCTCTGATTGCCTTGTCTGGCTGAGTTAGCTGATCTCAGCTTGGGTGGCAGTAGGGTTACTACCATTGGCCCTCGCATCCCTGGGCTCGGAGAAGGAAAAGTCAGCCAAGGTTCCCAATACTGACAATGATCCAATGGCTTGTACTAAAAAACTGTGATTGCTGAGTGAGGACAGAATTGGAATCAGCTGTAAACATTTGAACAGCTTGCTGATGTTCACAGTCTAGACTCAAGCTTAAAGCTTGTCATGGGCCCACAGCTCTACAGCAACAGTCAGCAACTTCAGAAAGGAGGAGAAAATAAAGATGGGAAAGAGAAAAAAAACCTTTTCCTGTCACTGTATTTTGTAATTTGCATGACATTATAAATCACAATGACATTCATGACCAATTGAAATTGCAATTTCTTGATGTAAAGAAGATGCTGTACACTTGATACTGACAGTCATGGTATGTAAACACTCAAATGGAGTGCATCTGTTTCCACTGCAGCCCTTATCGGTTTCCAGCAACCCCAAAAGAAATTCTATTTTTTGTTTGTTTCCTGTAAATCTCAGTGCTTTCTTTCCCCACTGTTTCTGTTTAAGGTTGAGCTAACTTATGTAACAACACACAGTTCTCCAAACTCAGAGAGTCAGGTGATGAAGAATAGAATACTGGAGCCTCGTCTTTTATTCACTTACAAGCTTTTAGTTAGAGACACATGGGTCATAACATGCACCTCAAGAAAACAAAAAAAAAAAATCCTCTTTCAGCCTATATATAAGCACAAGTGAGCCCCCAATTAATACCTAACCCTGAATAGAATTAGCACACAATTGATAAACAATTAACAACAGTGGCACACACATCTGGATGGAGAATACATTTGCCATTATCACAGCTGCCAGAACTGATAATTCAAGTTTCTATCGTACAGGAGGATATGTTTCAACAAGGAGGTAAATACAGGGACAAAATTTAAATACGTTTGTTAAATGTTTAATATGGCACTGGCTTTTCTAATTCTGTCACAGCATGCAAGGGTTTACCAGCGTCACTCAGCAGTCTCGGGGTTTATTCTAACCCGATCAGGTTTCAGGCAGGTAGAACTGAGTGACTTCACAACGTTTTCACTGGCCTAAGTTTGAGATGCAGGACATTTTAACTCTGCATGCTGCTGGCCAGCTGCCCACCAGACAAGGACAGAAAGCAGCAGCTGGCCAGTGAGTGGGAGGGGAGTGGGGGTTTTGGGTGTCCAGAAGCTGTTGCTACCACCTGAGGAATGTTCAACAGCAACCTGGTCAGGGGGAAGGAGTTTCAGGAGCATCTCATGAAAGGCAAAGGGGCACTGCCACCAACTACCTGCCATTCACTAATAGCAACAATATCCTTTAGTGTGTGATTTGTCTGATTATTTACCTTGTATAATTTTTGTATAGCTTTATATACTTAAAAAAAATGCTGCACCTAAAATCACAGCAACTACATTTATATACTGGGTTCCACGACGGGCCAGGAGACATTCCAAGGCACTGACAGAGCTGTAAGGAAATGCAAACAATATTAGTGGGAGCAACCATATGCCAGGTCAAAGAAGTGGGCTTTCAGCGGGGTCTTAACAGAAGAGAGAGAGAGATGGAGAAACAGATGATTCAAGGGAGGGATTTCTACAACATAGGCAGTTCAAGACATGGCTGCACATGGTGGATGGAAAGGAGGGGATGTTCAAAAGGACAGGGTCAGAGGAGCAATGTTTTCAAGGGCAGGATTGTAAGGCTGAAGGAGGGTGCAGAGATAGGGAGGAGTAAGTCCAGGAAGGACTTTTAAACTCAAGGATCGGATTTTCAATTTGGAGATGATTGGGAGATGGAGAGTCAAGGTAGGTCAGTGGTCAGTGGTGTCGGTAAGTCAGTGGTGTCTTGCCATTTCTGCCATTCACACCTTCTCGAGAAACATCTTTTGCTTCTTTGCTTGTCCCATTACCACTCCCTTTGGCCCTGCAGCATGAAGTCTTTTGTCACTTAGTCTCCACTGCTGTCCACCTTTTCCTTCTTCTTCCATCTTGCCTCATTTCACTTGCTCAAAACCTATTACATTTCTAACTTTCCTCAGTTCAAATGACAGGTCACAGGCTTGAAAAGTTAACTCTGTTTCAGTCCCCAGAGATGCTGCTAGGCCTGCTGAGTATTTCCAGCATTTTCTGTTTTTTGGTCAGCAAGGGTGGTGAGTGAATAGGATTCTGTACAGGATAGAATACAAGCAGAAAAGTTTAGGAAGAGCTCAAGTTTATGCTATGTGGAAGGTGGGATGATGTAGAGAAGAACATTGGAACGGCCGACTTTGAGGAAGACAAAGACAAAGGGGATGTTTGCAGCAGATGAGCTGTGGTAGTATTGCAGGTGGGCAATATTTCAGAGGCAGAAAGCAGTAATCTTTGAGTCAGACACCCAGATCAGCGTTGAATAGGACAAGTTATAGATTTTTACCTGAGTGTAGGTACAATGCACACCCTTGGAGTACCAGATATAATGGAGAACAAGGATGCTCACAACTTAATTTTAATTATTATAAAAGCAGGAGCGCAAATAATGTTCAAGAGAACTATATAAAAAAAAAGACCTCTCTTGAAAGCTAAGCATTTCCTTTTCCTTTTATTTTTTTCTGTCCTTAGCTCCAGAAACTGCTAGCTGGGAGACAGGGTGTTTAAGAATAGCCGAATCCCTCCAATAGATTATCCTTCATGTGTGAACGTAGTCTAATCAATAGTGGGTTGGGCAAAAACAAGCAAGCATGATCCTGCTTCTCATGCAAGGCCCAAGCAAAATATAAATATAGGCATGATCAACGTTATTTTTAAAACCCAGCCCAAATTTTAAAGGTATACGATGCAGCACATCCTTCAGTTAAAAAGACTTCAGGCTATACTTATGTCACACAGTTCAACAGATTCAATCATTCTTAGCATCCTGCTTCAGGATGTACAGACTGGCTGCAGCAAGTCCCACTTTCAGTATATGTGGGGACATTTGGATAAGGTTGAACATTGAACTGTATCTTTAAAAAAAAAATCATGTAGTTCATTGTAAATGTGCATCTAGTTCAATGAGAAAATCTCCCTTCCATAAAATAACTCCATGAAGCCAACTAAATCCAAGGATATTAGTGATGTGTGTGGCACACCACAGCCCTGCTGAATCTAATTGTAACTATTTGCACTCAATGCACTATTAACTGAAAGTCATTTATATTTATAAAGGCAAAAGCAGAGCTCAATCTTTGAAAGGAATGGGAATAAATTTTTGAGATAATAAAGGGCAAAGGCCTGAATATTTACAGAATCACACAATTGTCACAGTGCAGAAGGAGGCAATTGGCCCATCGTGTCTGCACCAGCTCTTTGAAAGAGCAACTCACCTAGTATAATTCTCCTGCCTTCTCCCAATAACCCTGCATATATTCCTTTTCAGATAACAGTCTAATTCCCTTCTGAGTGCTTCAGTTGAACTTGCCTCCACTCACAGAGTGCATTCCAAACCTGAATCCACTTGCTGCGTGAAAATACCTTTTTCTCATATCACCTTTGCGTCTTTTACTAACTACTGATGACTCACTATCACACGGTTTGCACTATGGCACTATCGCCCGGTTTGCACTATGGCACTGTCGCCCGGTTTGCACTATGGCACTATCGCTCGGTTTGCACTATGGCACTATCACCTGGTTTGCACTATGGCACTATCGCCCGGTTTGCACTATGGCACTATCACCTGGTTTGCACTATGGCACAAGGTTAAAATCTTGCCTGGGGTGCCACAGCAGTCTCAGCAGTACCTGAACAATGAGTCCCTGTCAAGCCATAGCATTATAAAGTTTGGTAGGAAGAGCATGAAGAGACAATATAAAATAAAGGGTACAACTCTAAAGGGGGTGCAGGAGCAGAGGGACCTGGGTGTAAATGCATACTGTAGGTTCTAGTACCTGCTCTATCATGCCTGACTTATGCACATATACCCCCAGGACCCCTGCTGCTGCACCCATTTTAGAGTTGTACCCTTTATTTTGTATTGTCTCTCCATGTTCTTCCTAACAAACAGTATAATGCTCTAACTTGAGAGGGACTCATTGTTCAGATACTGTTGATGCTTTGGTGGCATCCTAGGCAACATTTTAACCTTGTGCCGTGCTGCAACCCAGGTGATGTTGAGTTACCAGCCTGCTTTTCACCTCTCCCAGCTAAAATCCATGAGGGCATAAAATCAAGATCTATCTTGCTATGGCTTATTAACTGGACATTTAGGCCACATGTCATTTTCTTATGTTGAATTCTGGACCAGCGTCGTCCTGATCTGCCAGTTGCATAACCCAGGTCTCTTCCATTCTCTGGTCATTTCTGTTGATCTCAATAATAGTGAAGTATAGTTTGAGAGCAAGTTGGATCTGTATAAAGTGGGACTAAGGCCTAGAGAAGGCATTTGAAAACAGGAAGGGAGTGAGTAAGACTGAAGGCTTCAATGAAAGGACAGGGCCTGAGAACTGAAAGAGAAGCCAACACAGGTGGAGAATAGAGGATGGAGAAGAAGGGGCAGCCAAATATCAAACGAATGAATAAATGGACGTAGGGCTCAAAGAAGTCACTAAGTTAAGGTGAGTAAAGCCTTGGAAGTATTTAAAGATGAGGACACAGATTTTAAATTGACCTGGAGCAAAGGAGCCAATGATTTTCAGTTGGAAAGGAAATTTGAGACTTGGTGATAAAAATGTACACAGAAAAAAGGATTTGGGATAAGTTTTTTGAGAAGGTGGGGAAGGGGTGATAATGGCCATTTTGAAGGAGGAAGGTTTCTGTCAGATGATGGGCATATCCCCAATGATATCAGTAAGTAGAGGATGGAGGAGAAGTTGTTTGGTAGCATGATAGTTTTAGAACAATGGGAAGGCTTTGCTTGGGAAATTAGCAACAGTGAATCTTTGTGTATTTAAGCTGCTGCATTATGGAGTTTGGGTCAAATTATATTTCATGGAAATTTGTCCAGTTCCCCTAATCGCCCAGGCCCAGCTGCACCAAGGATGGGAGATTGCTCCCCGATGTCTACCAATTTACCCTGAGTCAACCACTAGGAATGACATTAGAACAGTCCAGAGTTGACTGTCTAATTCCCCAACTACCACCCCACCCGCCAGCCCATCCACACCACCTCTCCTAGGGGTAGTGATGCCTGGACTCAATTCAGCTTCTCCCTGCAATAACAAATACAGGCAAGATCAGAAACTCAGCTCATATACTTTAAACCTGCCATGCCCCAGCATTTTGGTATTTGAATACGTCAAACCTATACATTGTTACTTTTAAACGAGAACTGAGAAAGTAAACTTTGTTTAACAATTCCAAGATGGAATCTGTAACAATTTTCACTTAATGAAATTCCTTTGCAGAGTTTCAAAAGCCAAATAAGATGAAAACACATTTTGGAATGAAGCAGAAACACAGGCCAGAAATTTTCACTGAGCGGGCGGGTGGATGCCAGGTCCGCTTGAGTGTAAAACAGCGCATGATGACATTGGGTGAGTGTCCTGACGCCATCGTGTACTCGCGCAATATTTCGGTCAGCAGGCGCGTGCTACACTCGGAAGCGTGCCCGCTGACAATTAAAAGGGCTACTAAGCCCATTAACGGTGCAATTAACTGGGATTTTTCGCTGCCCGTTCAACGTTATGGTTGGTGAGCAGGCGAATCGACCAGGCGGCCTTTGCATTTTTCAGGAAACCTCATCTAAGGATGGGATGAGGTTTCCGTTAGTAAATTTTAAAAAGTAAAAATCTATGCACAGAATTTTTATAATGTCAAGGCTCAGCTGACTGCTTGTGTTGCATGGATGTTATTTTCCGGATTTAAAAATCTCTATTTGATGCTTTTGAAGTCTTCAGCTCCTTGAGGCAGCTCTCTGCCTTCAGGGAGCTTTCTGTGAGCGCTCCCCCTGTGCCTGCGCTGACTTCAGTGCTTGCCCTCCTCCCAACCCTCCAATCCAGGCAGCGCTGATCATATCAGCGTGTGTCTCATGCTGACTGGCCACTAGTTGGCCAGCCAGCATGAAATCATTGTTGTGGGCCTATCACTGTGGCGGACAGTTCCCTGGCCGCTCCCAGGCTTGCCAATTGCGCCCGTATGCCAACCTAAAAACCCTGCCCACAGTTATTGTTGTAACAGCACTGGGAGACAATATGGCCACCACTGTATCAGAAATAACCCCTCTTGTCACAGCTGTCAATTTTGTCATGCAAGCTGCTCTTGCACAAGAAAAAAGCCTCATTTAAAGTACGATGATCTTTCTATTTTCAGCTTTTGGGTCAGCAGCTATCCACTGACCTGCACTGTACTCATCTCCCACCGAGTGGAAATGCTGGCGTGTCTGTAATTGACATTGCATGAAAGTTTATGAGTGACTTGGCACATTTATCCAGCTCAGAATGAATGAGTGAAAATTGACTGCGCTGTGTAACATGGGCTTCATTTTAGAAAAAGTGATTCAGCAAGATTCTAATGTATGCTTTTTTTAACTTTATATTTATAAGAGTGACAGCTAACTAGCAAATACTAATAGAGGCAGTGTGTTTTCATTACCATCAGAATTATGAAGATTATATGCAAACATAAGCCATACAAAAATGATGGCATTTTTGTATGTATGCAATGGCAATTTAAACCATTTTGTTATACTCCAAAGCAAAAACACTGCGGACGTGGATTGTTCCTCTGTAACTCAAACATACAAAAAAGTTATGTTAGTTGATTATGACTGCAGCCATATTGAATACCCTGTTTAGGACCCCTGGAGTTCTCATGCAAGATGATACAGCCAGCCCCACTTTAAGTGCTTGAGGCTTACATTCATGCAAAGAACAGTTTAAATGCGCAAAGAATGATTTAAATGCACAAAGCTGCACCAATTAGATGCTATATGAGTGTAACTTTCATTCTCTGCACAACACTTAAAAAAGATTCCGTTGCCACCATTCAGTTAAATTAGCAAAAAGCTTTTTGATATGTTGCATTTTGCAGCAGACACTTGGTATAAGATTTGGCATTTGCTCTGAGAAGCTTGCATGGACGTATATGAAAGATCAGCAGGAAATGAGTTGAGATATGCCAGCTCCCTCGGGCTATTAGCTATTGTTTATCACTGACTTGTTCGGGCACGGCTCAGGGAGCTGATGGCATCAAGAGCTAGTTCAAGATGTTCATCCGATATACTGAACGGGGAAATATGGCAAAGTGCCCACAATGACTAGCCAAATGGAAAAAGCTTTCTCACATAGACATTATTTGTCTCTTGGCTTCAGCAAGATTATCTCATTTTTAGGACATGTAGTTGCCTTTAGAGGAAAAACAATAATCCTAAAGTACACTTTTTACTTTTATCCCAAACCTATGCACATAGATAATTTGACTCAAATGTGATTTATGAATCAAATGCTGAAAACCTTTGCAGAAATGTCACATTGGATATTCATTCCAGAGTGAAAAAACATGCGACATATTGCAAATTTGGTAATGGGCATAACTTGCTTCTGATTTAACTTATGCACAGCAATTCAAAACTGAAAGTTGGTTGCCTAGTGTATTGTTTCTCATTCTTAGTCTTGACTTAACCATCACAAATCATGGGCAAGAGGAGAACGAGGAATCCAAAAGGGATGCCTGTCACTTTAAGAGATTTTCACCCAATCTTTGCGTTCTTCCTCCCAATTTTCTATGTATGTTTATGGCTCCCCCATGTGGGCATCTTCAATACTTTCAACTAGAAGAAACCAGAAAAGCATTTTAATGAGTTTTTTTGGAGTGGGTGGGGGGAGATATTTCAGCAGGAAAATAAAACAAATTATTCAAAATGATGGCATGAAATATATATCCAGGATATGCCTTGACCTTGTGTTCCTCACTGGGAAAATTCCTCCATAACTTATCTTGCTGAAGTTAATTATTTTCAAGATTAACATTTTTCATTCATGTCTTCTAGTGAGAACAACTGTAGATAATTTTACTCAAATGTGATTTATGAATCAAGCACTCAAAACTTTATCAAAATGTCACATTTAAAATTCAGTCCAGGTTGAGGAGATGTTTCAAATAATGCACAGTAATTCAAAACTAAAAGCCAGTATGCAGTATTTCTGGAGCTGGCTTCATTATATTTTGCAATAACTGAGGCAATTTTAAGTTAACTTGCCCGTCCTCAATGGAGAGTAAAGTTGGGCAAAGTTTAAAACTAGTGTTAAACCTGAGCCCAGCTTCCCAAAAGGTGGGTTAGGTTAAAATTGTCCTCAGTATCTCAGCGGCCTATTCAATGGAGTACCAATGGAGGCCTCAGTTGGGAGATCAGCCACTGCCCATTGAGCTTTTAAACTATTTTTAACCAACAGCTTTTCTCTTAAGGCAACTACAGGGGTTGGATACTGTGTAATAAAGCCATTGCAAAGTTTCAGTTTAAGTCTTTCTTGAGAAACAATGCTTAAAAGGGCAGTTAACAGCCACATTGCAAACTTTGAAAAACAAGTTCTGGATGGAAAGACAACAACGAATTGCCGAAGTAATCCAACTTTCTTTTTATACTTTTAATGCTCAAGTGAGTGCAATCATCAGAAAAAGAAAGTTTTACCTCTCCGGCGAGTCCACCTCTGCCAAATTAAAGTCAAATGCAGATGATACGGCTGAGTGAAAATACGATGGTGAATCTTAATCTAATGCTATCTATTTCAAATTAGCCTGCATAATGCTACATTTTCCTTTTTAAATAAAGGGATTAAATGCCTTCTTATCTCGAATGATTATGATTTCCGAACAAAACAGCAAGATTGACGAATTTATGGAACGCAAAATTCATTAACTGAATGCACAAAAAAATTAATTGCAAAGCACTTGCAATATTGATCATCAAATACTCGTCAAGTCACTAACAAGCCAATTTTCCAGCTTAAGCGGTAAAAATTTCAGTAATCCTGCTATGAAATCTGCAATACTTGTTCTGAAATGGCTGAAAAAGAGGTATGGTGGTCCATATCAGATGAATCCTGTCACTCCACGTGAGGAGCAAATTGTCTCTATATGAGAGGGAGACTCCAGAACACCTTAGCACTGTAGATGCTGCTGCTGTTCACATACCAGTGGACAAATACCAACTAAATCTTGCGTTTTGTGAATTTCAGAGTATGCTACATCAACCTGTCCATATCAACTGTGTAAAATTGAGCAATAATGAGGATAATGATGTACCTGAACGGATATGACTTATACTTGCATTTTCAGAAAGTGGATCCCGGCAGTCATGATTTTCCTTCCATCATGATTTCCTGCAATGCATTGGCTGTAAATACAACTCGTCACTGACAGTGTAGGATGGTGGAACCAGTCCAATAGTGTACTGTTTTCTCTCCTCACAGAAACAGGGACAAGGAGAGCACAGAACCATTTGGCAAGACTGTTAATCATACAAAACCCACATCTGACACCGGCACGGAAGACGCTTTTTCCAAAAATATATCGAGATATGGCTAAGGAAGTGTGAGATGAAACAAATTGGTCACTGCAAGGGAGAAAGGGAAAACAGTGGTGAAAGGGGCAGTGGTGGAGTATGGGAAATGATACAGTTTGCAAGTCCACCATGAATGCCAATTTTAAGTTGCATGGAGTGGTAGATAGCTTTTTTTTAGGTTTGTTGACTTTTTCCTCCATAGAGCTGATTTGGCAATGGGTTATGTTTAAGCATTGTGTTTTAAAACAGAGTGAATTCACATAGGTATAAAAAAAATCAATTTCAGCACTGAGACAGGGAGGGGTTGATGTATTAATGAGGTAACTATCCTCATTGTTGTCTACAATGACCAGGTGTATTCTGCAATTATCTCATCCTAATTGCCTAATAAAACCACCACTATTAGTGTAGATATTTCTAATATATTCATGAGGTGTCGGCATGCTGATAACAAACTCTCGGGAGAAGGGGAGACCTGTTTGGGTAACAAGCCTGTTGGCAAGTTCCTGAATGGGAAAGGAGTTGGAGGTCCTGACATTCCAGTTCCTCTGAATATAGTACAAAAGAAACACTTGGGCAGTCAGTCAGTTTATAAACAACAGGCTATTCTGGAGCTCAGGCTGGAAATTAAAATATAGAAGGAGGGCAATATAAGTTGCCTAGAAAAAAAAAGCAATACCAAAACAAATAAGTCAGCCTACGAAAGACCCATAGCAAGAAGTGAGATTGTGTATAAATTAATTTCAAAAGCTTAACAATGATCAAACCTCATTGCACTGCTGTTTCTCAGTCTGCATAGACTGAATGGTCAGAGAAGCTCATTTCAGGACACATGCAAAAGACACAGAATCCAGTTCAAATCAAATCAAAGGGGATCTTATTGTTACACTCCTTGGTTATGGTATTGTATGGATAGATATTGGGCGGAATGGACATTCCTGAAAGTAATCAGACTGCTTACAGGAGTGAGCATCAGCACTGTAGCTAAGTTATTATATAAGGTTGACCCAACTTGCAACATTGCTCTTGGTTGACTTGTTTTCCAATGGAGTGTATCAGAACTCACAACCCATGTTCATTTGTCTTTGACCACACCATGATGGAAGGTGATGTTGGTTGTTGGACCAATAGTTGTTTGTACTGCAATCTTCCATTGAGCAATAGAAATGCTGGGCCTCCTATTGTGCTGATCTCAGGAATCATGGGTGGGGTAGCATTTCTCACAGATGCTTCCACTGTTGCTATTGAAAGCTTTGAGGTCAAACTGTAAGAGGCTGTCATAGCCATCTTCTATTTATTCAGAGAATATTTACATACAATCCTAAGAGAGGGACTCAGAGACTTCATAGATGCCAACTATTCTGTACTCATAAGGGAATCATAAGGAGGCACCATCCAACAATATCGTGAGTGGAGTAGCATAGAAGAATTGGATTGGCGTTTAAGCCAGCGTCAGCTCTGTGCTAACACAAACCCTGCACAAGTGACAATAGGCACCACATCTAGAATAAAGATCCCAGAAGCACTCTCACATTGATTCAGATTTATCAGGGTTAGTTGCAGATACAAGCAATGAGGCTTCAGCAACCCTTGCTGATGGGCCTGCTGACTTAAAAGGAGCAACCCATCATTGATTCAACAAAGGGAGCATGGAGGCCATTAAAATGATGAAATTTACAGTGCACAAAGGGAATAAGATCCAGCTAAACAGATTAAAATATGAAAACCATGGAGTCTAATGTGAAATAGTTTGTTCACTTATAATGTACTTTGCAGCAAGCTGTCATTCCTTTACTTGTGCAGAAAATTAAATGTTCATTATACAAAAAAGTAAATATTATGGAGGATATGCAGCCCTCTCAATTAAAGATAAAGCAAACAGCATTCAGCTACAGTAAATATATTCAAATTAAAGTAACAGTGACCAACTGGAAGAACGCAGCAACAAGTTCCGTACACAAGTATCTCCCTGCCTGTGGTTGCTGAGCTGTTGATAGCGGCTGCCACATGTCACCATTCTCCTTCTGTTGCATGATGTGCCCTTCAAGTCCATGGCCTGGCCTATCAATATGAATATTGTGCAAGATACCACAGCTTGTCGGTGGTATATTGTAAAGCCCTCTCCTAACTGACCCAAACATAGTCTTCTTTTCCAGATAGCATCCTCAATCATTTGAGGGTCGCCAAACCACAGCCTGTGCTGTGATGTTACTATGGGTCAGGGCGAGAAGGCAGGCCCCAAGGCTATCTCAGCCAGAAAGGGGATCAAACCCCATGCTTGTTGTCATTATTCTGAACCACATGCTAGCTGACTAGCCAAGTGTGCAAACCGGCCCCCTCCAAACATCTAAATGCTGCTTTAACTTGCCAAAACACTAATGAATGAGGTCCCTGGTTCTCCGAGGTGCCTTAGGTGTTGTTCTCAGGTGTTGTACAACAGTATCATGAGCCATGGCTGTAGCGCATACTCATACCTCAAAGAACCCAGGAACCCATCTTCAAAAAGCTGTGGCAGACTGGATTATGTCAGAAGGAAAGCACTGTTCACCCACTGTAAATTGAGGGTTGTATCCTCTGTACATTTACAGAAAATTTGCCTTATGATATTAGGTATGCCATAGAATTAATAGCAATTACAATAGCGACATGCATACAGTCAGTAGTACCCTGAGCTGAAGGCAAAGCTTTGGCTGCTTGCTGCTGCTACTGACCAATATTGGTTTATGTAGCTGGGTGCGTGGCAAGACAGTCTTTCAATTTCCTCCCTAATGGAGTGGTGCAAAGCTTTTCATTCTTCATTTGATCTTTGTGGATATCCAGAATGATCAGGTGTTAAAAAATTGAAGGCATTGACCTTTATTTCCCCTGTAGCACAGTGTGAATGGTAGACTGTTCTTGTGGATCTTTTTCAGTCACAAGGTACAAATCAGTCACACTGTTCCTGCTGAGCCTGAATTCATTCATCCTCCACCATGTCCAGGTATACGATACTGTTGTGGTAATGCCTGCCATGTACTTTACATCTTAGGGCACAGAAGTGCTCTGTACCGTTCATTTTAACGAATGTTCTGGTGGTGTTTCAAAATCTTGTTCTTGGCTAATTCTAGGGGCAGGATCTTTAGCCCCATATGGGGCAACAAAGGAGGCGGGTGGGTGTGGAGGCAAGATGGGAGTCAGCAGGGCTATCCTTCTGTCAGAAGCCAACCGGCATTTACTAATTGGACTGTGGCCTTCCCCCTCCACCCCCCCCCCTGCAAGTTGACATGGACTAGGCCAGCTGCATGGAGGTAGTTTCCATCTGGAAAACTGAAGGCCAGCTCTCCAGGGAGGCTTTGAGACCCTCCCTTTCTGCATGGCCATATCTGCAGCGGCAGACCGCCACATGTGGCAGGGCTCCTCCTTCGCAATGGTGGCTAGGCTGCTGAGACCATTTTTTAATTTCAAAGTTTAAAAAGTTGGAGAGTTTGTGTCTCAAAATGGATGCCCTTCCTCTCTCTTACCTGGATTGCAGGCTTCATCTCCTTCTGAGTTGGAGGGCCTCCTGTTGGCTCTCCATCTTCAACAGCCCTCACACAGTCCTTAAATGAACAGCAAGCAAGACCACTGGTCACTAATTGCCCAATTTGAGGAATATGACTACCTGGGTGACTGATTTCCACACAGTGCAGGGTTTTGACCTCCACTTGACCTTGTTGTTAGGGTCCCGAACTAAAGGGCAAAATCTTGCTCCTGCTTTCTCTCAATTCTTTGAAATCCATTTTTAGATTGAAGCAATCCCAAGATCAGCCACAAGCATTGTCAATCCTTTCTGCCAGAACTGCATGTCTACTTTTCTGCTAAAATGATTGAACAAGAGACAGTGGCTCATGTGGAATCACCATAATATTGCTGGAGGAGGGGAATTGTCTCCCTGGTAGTTGGTAGCAATGTAGGAAACAGTTTAAATTACAGGACACAGTACTTGTTGACTGGTTTATTCTGTTTATTTCCATAAGAGGCAGCTGAGTGACATTATTAGTTCTATCCAAATGACTAGACAGCTCACATGATAACTATTTGATGGTACCTGCCTTTCAGTCCAGGTTTATATGGCAATGGATAGGAAGATGGTATGATAATGTTTAAACTATATGGAATTCAGACACAGCCAACGGCAGGAATTTAAGATGCAGTCTTAAGCATAGTTCCCTAGCCTCTTGGCCAGATAACATAGGGATTGTTCAGTGACTAATACCATTTCTATAATTGCGAAATTACCCTGGTATGTAGCTAATTGCACAATTCTAGTCTAGCACTTTGAATGTAAACTGAAGAACTTGCAGTGTTACTCTCGAAGCTGCGTGAAATTTTAATCTCTAGACTCACAATTCAATTCACAGATTCAAACTACCGTGCTTTATCTCCAGTAAAGGGCAACTGTGACATAGGCCTCTTCAAAATGGTAGGTTTTGCAAAATCATAGCTACATTCTTTATGTCTGCGTTTATAATTTTGTTTGAGAGGAAATCTCCCATGATGTAAAGTGGTGTTAAGCATTTTTTTGTCAGTACAGTAAGTTCTCGCTTAAAGTTGTAATTGCATTCCTTAAAATAGCGACTTCAAATGAAACAACTTTAAGTGAATCACGGATTCCCTTGGGAAACAATGCTAAAGACAGCGTTAGGTTCCTATGAACAGTTCTTGCCTGGGAAAACCAACGTACAAATTGAAATTCTGTACCATACATGTGCAGTACTGTGTATTCTAATAATTTGGAAAATAAAATTAATCATTAAATATAAAAGAAACACTGTTTAAATTCAAATTAAATAAGAAACTCATCAGTCTCTATTTCTTCTTAGGCACTCCCTCGGGATCAAGGAAGGCTTGCTTCCACTCCAGTTTGATCTGTCCAATGTGCGATCTGCAGACTCTGCCACATGCAGAGCGGGTGGTGCTTGGAGGATTGGAGACGGGTTGTCTGGAGCTTTTTTCACTCTCTCCACCACCTTGAACTGCATGTCCCAGATGACATCTCTAGGTGCTTGGTGCCTTCCTGAATAAAACTTCTCCCAACTTGGTTGGTCACCATGAGTCAGTGGAGATGTGGACATCTTTGTGGACATCCCTGAAGCATTTTGGTGAAGGTGGCTTTGAGTGATTAGCACCTCGATGCTGGGCATGTTGGCTTAATTGGGAGAAGTAAATGGCTGTCTCACTGGCTTTAAAATGGTCTCTCTGCCTCATTTGCTGCAGACAACAACAGCCATATTTGGGGCTCCAAAGTTAGTCAGAAGATTTCAGAATCAGACTCCTGGAGGTTAAGTACTATACCTTTCTTTTCACCCAAGCACGTCCTGGGACAAGGAAAGCAATTTTACCTGTATACAGCTGCAAATACCTGTCTCCCACAGACTTCAAAATGGCTACCTCACCTGATGTAAAATTCCTCAACAGGCATATCTGGTGCTGCAAAATTTAAATCAGCTTGCAGAGTCACGAAATGGGCCTTTTCTGGGTTTTCAAGCTCTTCCTTGCAAAAAAAAAGTCCTGTTCATTTGGATATGCTTGGAAAATTTGGTTCAAAGTTTTTGAAGAACATATTGTGTTACCTTTGAGTGCGATCGAATGCCTCTCCTCGCATTTGATTCAGAATGACAAACTCGGTCACAGGACCCAATGTCAAGCTGACATGAAATGGCGATGCAAGATGACGTGGCATGAAATGGCGACGTGAAACAATGCAACCGAGGAGATGCAAAACGACGCAGAACGATGATGTGCAATGACGAAACGGAATGACTTAAACAACTTAAAATCGAAATTGAAGACTTAACTCGGGAATATGGGCCCTGAAACTACATGACTTTAAATCAAAATGGTTTAAAACAGGGCAACTCAAAGGAAGGGCTTATTGAGTATAACTTACCGTGAATAATTCTCAAACAAAAAACAGAGTTGAATGTGCCTGCATGGGTGGGATTCTGGACACTGTGGTAAAGTGGCCATGTTAAAAGGTGGCAGTGTAAATGCCGAGCAGAAGAGGAGGAAGGTTAAATTAAACTCCAAGTAAGTTACTTGGAAATGTCTCTAGGATGTGTACATTTATTACTGCAGTGTTTCATTCTCACCTACAAGGGATGTAAGGATGCCATTCCTTATGTGAGAAACTTCATGTTGTATAACACCCTCACTTCTAAGATGACTTCAGTAAAGTTTTGCAATAAGAGATTTGGTGTTGCAAAAAGCTGTGAACTGAATCAAGGAATTCTGAATTTTAACAGTTGTTCCACGTCAGAAATTTCGGCACTAGCCTCGGTTAAATATCACAGTGGCAGATAATGCTACAGCTTAAAAGGGTGAATTTGCTCGAAGCTTTGCCTGCTCCATTGCCATAACTTCAGCGGGATTGGTAGAATCCCTGTTTATGTGTATAAATGGGCTTCCGCCAATGTTAAGGCAACAAAGGAGGAAAAGTCCAAGAAAATTCAGCCACATAGTTTTGGTATTAACATCAAATAGCTATATTATCAAATACGAATATTACGTAGTACTAAAATTATACCAAATTGTAAGCCTTCTCCTTTTCTGAGTGATATATAGCAGAGGGTTCTTACTGCTCAGGAAATAACGGAGACAGGCAAATTCATATTGTTTCAAATTTGGCAAGTAAGGAAACAAAGAAGAAAATAATATGTACTTACAGAACATTGACCTCAATAGGATAAGGCTTCCGAATGGTTTTAAGTGCCATTTTGAAGCAATTTTTGTTGTTGTCTCATGATCTGGGAGGAAATAACTATTTAAATTTCCTGTACTGTGTGTGGCCATTTCTCCAGTGCTCTGTTCAATTCTCATATGCCAGTTTATAAATGTCAAAAATACATTTAAATTAGTCTGGTGATGTCCTATTCAGCATTGTTAATCTTCACCCTGCACCATTGAATCAGGTCGTTTTTTTTTAATACCATTGACAGAAACCACACAAATAAAATCTTGCCCTGAAATGTGTCCTTTTACTGAGCTTCTTTTAGAAGAGCAGAATGCCTCATGCAAACACTCTGATGAGACTAGCGTTAAGACCTTTATCTGACAGACTGGAAGGATCCTACACAAGTTTGCAAGGTTGGGGAGTGTGGTGATGGGGGTGGGGGCAATTCTTCTTCCCTATCCTTTGCATTTATTATTATAAACCTTTTGAGTGATGGGCATTCTTTAAGCCAGAATTCTATCAATCATCCTCTGCCTGTTCAGTCTGCTCCTTTCAATAACTAGGACATCAGTTGAAAGCTAAGTGGGGCAAGCTGCCAAGTCTCTGCTTTTGGCAGAGTTGGTCCTCCCTCTGTGACACAGCGAATGAATGGTACTGCAGGAGGGAGAGGAGACAAGAGAACTATGGTTTCTATGGCTAGGATTGAGCAATTCCAATCACCCGAACTCCTTCTTTCATCAATGTTGTAATGACCCTGAGAATCTGAGAGAAAGAAGAATGCATACAGGATGTGTTGGCCCTTGCCAAGTTGTGGAGAAGCTGGCGAATGACAAGATTGAGTATACCCTGAGACAGGAGGCTCTCAAGTTGTTTTTGTTTGAAGTGAAAGGGCTATTTCCAGGTACTCTCTTTACAAGCAGGTTTTCCACAGTGATCTGAGTACAACAATAATTTGCATTTCTATCACTTAATATTGAAAAATGATCCACAGCACAGAAGAGTGGAGGAGTAGGAATGAGAGTTAGGACTGGTGAGCTAAAAGTTTGACTGAAAAATTTTGGGAAAGCTTTTAAAGGTGGGGGAAAAGGTTGAGAGGCAGCAGGCATTTGAGGAAAGAGTTCCAAGGATTAGGGCTGTGATGTTTTTTGAGCCTGTACTGAAAATAGAGCTGGGGAAGGATGGGAATGGACAGGAGACTCGAGCCAGATCAGGGGAAATAAAGGTAAAGATGTTAGATTGGAAATAGGCCATTGAGGAATATGTATGTATCCTAGGGCAATGATTTTCAGTGCAATACATTTGGAGGAGAGAGAAGTAGTGTAGGTCAGTGCAGATGTATTGATGGTCAAACAGGGATTAATAGGGGACAGGATATGGGCAAACAGAGTGTGAATGATCTGGAGCTTATGGAGTATAAAGATCAGGAGACTGGCAAGGAGGACGTTGGAAACAGATCTTGAGGTGACAATGTCGGTGGGGGGGATAATAGCTTTGGTGGCAGTTCAGCTAAGGTTGGACTGAGGGGTGAAGGCAAGTAATATTGCAGAGGTGGACAAAAGCTTGGAAATAAGGATATGAGGTTTGAGGTATAACTTGAGAAACCTTTTAAAGGTGGGGAAGAAGGTTGAGAGGCAGCAGGGTTTGGGGAAAGAGTCCCAAAGATTAGGGCTGATTCAGTCTGAATGAACAACCAGAAAGGGGTATGGAACTAATGACGAAAATGTGGCGTTTTTGGCTGGTAACAAAATCCAGTTGTAGGAGATTTTGGAACATAAGAACAAAGGAACATAGAAACCGGAGAAGACCATTCAGCCCATCGAGCCTGCTCTGCCATTCAATACAATCATGGCTGGTTGAACACTTCAATGCCTTTTACCCACCCTATCTCCATAACCCTTCACATTATTGTTAATCAGAAATCTATCAGTGTCTACTTTAAATATACTCAATGACTGATCTTCCACAGCCCTCTCTGGAGTAGAAAATTCCAAAGAATCAAAACCCTCTGAGTAAAGAAATTTCTCCTCAACTCGGTCCTAACTGGCTTCCCCGTTACTTTGAAATTGGTTCCCCTGGTTCTAGACTCCCCAACCAGGGGAAGCATCTTACCTGCATCTACCCTGTTTATTCCTTTAAGTATTTTGTAGGTTTCAATGTGATCACCTCTCATTGTTCAAAATTCTAGAGAATACAGTCCCAGTTTCCCAATCTCTCTTCATAAGATAGTCCCGCCATCCCTGGAACAAATTTTGTGAACATTCATTGCATTCCCTCTATGGCAATAATACCCTTTCTGAGGTAAGGGGACCAAAACTGCACATAATACTCCAGGTGCGGTCTAACCAAGCCTCTATACAATTGAAGCAAGACCTCACTACCTCTGTACTCAAATCCTCTTGCGATAAAAGCTAATATTTCATTAGCCTTCCTAATTGCCTGCTGCATCTTTCAGTGACTTATGGACAAGGACACTCAGGTCCCTTTGCACATCTACACTTTCTAATCTCTTGCCATTTAGGGAATACTCTGCACATCTGTTCCTTCTACCAAAGTGGATAATCTCACATATTTCCACATGATATTCTATCTGCCATGTTTGTGCCCACTCACTAAGTCTGTCCAAATCCTCCTATAGTCAACTTAATGTCAGTCTGGGAACACAGAAATGGCCATGGAGGTTTAGTGAAGTGGTGGAGAGGTGCAGCTGGGTGCCATCAAAATACATTTGGAAGCTCATCCCCATGTTGCAGTTTATGTCACGAGGTGGGTGTAGATAGCTCACAAAAAGAATAGGGCCAACAATGGGTCCTTGGGAAACTCTAGATGTGGCTGTGAAGGTGCTGGAGGAGAATCAGATCTGGAGGAAAACTGGTCAAAATGAGACAGGTAGGAGTGGGACTAGTTAAGGATGGAGGCGAGCTGAAGAAGAAGTGTTATTGGCCATGTGGAACATTTTGGAAAGGTTAAAGGCAGATAAAGCACCATGGTCATAATCATAGATAATATCTCTGGTGACTTGGACTAGAATTGCCCCAGTGCTGGGACCAGAGTGGAAGCCAGATGAAAAGGCTCTGCCCTGAAAGTTGTGAGAGAATGCAATTGGGAGTTAATGACATATTTAAAGGACAAGGACAAGATTGGTTGGTAGTCAGAAGGGACAGATGAATCCAAGAAGAACTCTCTTCTCTTCAAAGGTCCTGAACAGTAGGAAACATTAATAATAGCCAGTATTAATACCTACATGGAGTAAAAATATTAAAACTTTCTTTTGGATCATCACCCATTTTGTGATTGGCCTTGAAGAGGGGCAGACATTTTATTTCTCTTTGCTTACTGAAATACATTGCCAAACAGGAAACACCCATTTATAGGAGGGCTTGATCCTGATCCTGAGAGAATTAACCCTTTAACGATATCCAGACTGTGCTCTATTGAAATTTGTCGATTTTCCATTTAGATTATTGCAAAACCATGGGGCTTTTGCCCACCTTTTCCCTTGATGTGCTGCCCTCCCCCCCCCACCGAAAAAAGACACATCTGCCCCCCCACCCCCAAGAAAAAAGACACATGTGTTGTGAATTTGAAAAAAAAAGTGATTTATAGATTAACATCCACCAAGGGGCGATCATGGTGTGGTAATATCACTAGACGAGTAATCCAGAGGCCCAGGCTGATGTCCTAGCGATATGCGTTTAAATCCCACCATGGCAGCTGGTAGAATTTAAATTCAGTTAATAAAATGTGGAATTGAGCTAATCTTAGGAATGGTGACCATGAAACTATCATCGATTGTCACAAAAACCCAGCTGGCTCACCCATGTCCTTTAGGGAAGGAAATCTGCCATCCTTATTTGGTCTGGTTTATGTGTGACTCCAGACCCACAGCAGGAGAGAGGACTCTTAATTGCCCTTTGAAATGGCCAATCATGCCACTGAATTCAAGGAAAATTCAGGATGCCCGTGATGCCCACATCCCGTGAAATAAAAACAAACTTAGGTTTCCTGCTGCTTTGAGGCTTTTGTTGTGGTATGGCCTATCCATGCTACCATTATGTTTTGCTAATAAGTTTAGTTGTGAGACACTAAGTAACGTTAGGTGCCATATGAGAGGTTTAATTTTGTTTTGGTGACTTGATCACAAAGAAGCTGATTTTCTCGGTGTATCCATAAAACACTAACTGGACCTGTAATATTCTGAAGATTGACTCCTGTTGAATTGATGGCCTGAAAAGGTTTCACTAAAAACATTTTTGCCTTCCTTCTTAAACTTGATTGAGTCAACTAAGATCACTGAGAGAATACAATTTTACTTCCTGGCTGTCTGTACTCTCATAACTCAATTGCCTAGGCAACAGTAAGACAAATATACATCAGTATCACTGAAAAGAACTTAACAAAGCTGCTAAGAGCTGAAGCTGAGCCAAACAATAACAGCAACTACTTGCATTTCTATGGCATACTACATATGTGGAAAGATGTCTTAATGCCTTTAGTTTTCAGAGGAGAAGCATTGGACACTGCAGCTCAGAAGGAGAAAAGGGGAAGATGGAAAAGGTTAGGATAAGGGACTAAAGATTGGATTAAAGACAAAAGGTTGGGAGAGGTTTCTAAAGGCAAAAAGGGAGATTATAAAATGGAGGGAGCTGAGCAGGGAGTTCCAGAGGGCAGGAGTGTAGTATAGTGCATGGTCTTCACTCACCGAATGAATCCTGCAGAAAAACCTTCAATAGTTTTCCAACTCTGCAATGTGAAAATAAGGGCAGGTGTTTCTCACATGTCAGTGGAGACTCGATGGGCCGAAGGGCCTCTTCTGCACTGTGACTCTGACTCCGATCGTCTTCTCGAGTAATCTCTGACTCCCGGACCTAATCTAAATCTTGTAATGGGAATAAAAAGTACTTTTCATCTGGCCATGCGGCTCTTATCTTCACAGTTTTGAAGTAAAATAAAAGCATCTATTTCTTTTAATAACTATGTCATATTGAGGAAATCCAACAACAAAAGCAATGCACATTTATTTAGGAGAGGACACTTTAGAATAACAGAATTGACTCATTCTAATGACCTTCCACACACACAGCATGTGAAGGGAACTGTGTCCTTAGGTCTGGGTAACGTAACTAACTCTACTCTTGTAGACCACTTGCTGTGGGTAATTTGGAAACAAGTGTTTTAAGAGTATTTTGGGTTTTGGGGACAATGGAGTTACTTATAATTTGAGCCATTTTATTGTTGACATTCAAAGGCATTACATGGCTGCATTCACCAGCATCAACATCTTGGGTGTTAGCATTGACCAGGAACTGAACTGGATCAACAATATAAATTCTGCTGCTACAAGAACAGATCAGAGGCTAAGAATTCTGTGTCAACTCACCTTCTGACTCCCCAAAGTCTGTCCACTGTATAAAGGCACAAGTCAGGAGTGTGATGGAATACTCTCCACTGGCTTGGATGATTGAAGCTCCAACAACACCCAAGAAGCTCAACACCACATCCAGGACAAAGCAGCCTGCTTAATCGGCACCCTATCCACTGCTTTAAACATGTACTTCCTCCATAATTGGTGCACAGTGGCAGCAGGGTGCATCATCTATAAGATGCACTGCAGCAGCTTGCCAAGGTTCCTTCAACCATACATTCCAAACCTGCAACCTCTACCATCTAGAAGGACAGGGCAGCAGATACTTAGGAACACCACTCCAAGTTCTCCTCCAAGCCACACACCACCCTGATTTGGAATTATGTTGCAGAGCCTTCATTGCTGCTAGGTCAAAATACTGGAATGCCCTCCCTAACAGTTCTGTGGGTGTACCTACACCACATGAACTGCAGCAGTTCAAGATGACGATTCAGCACCAATGGCAACTAGAGATGCGCAACAAATGTTGGCCTTACCAACGACGCTGGCATCCCATGAATGAATAAAAATAATTTTGAAGGTTTAGAACCAGGTGGCAACTCTTGAGCCTCATAGTTATCTTCAGGCTCATGACTGAATAATAATGCGAAAAGGAACATTTATTGTTCTACAGCCAATAATCTACACTGCAGTATGTTCACTTTAAAGGAATTCACTCCCCAAAACTCAGCCACAAGAAGTCACTTGAATTAAGAGTGCATTTACACAGCAGCTCAGTGTTGCAGTGTAACAGTTTCCATATGGCTGAAACTGGCATGTAAGTAGAGATTGCGGCTAGCAAGGTCAGGGTGAGCTGTAGTGAAAGCCCCAGGAGCTGAAACCATCAAGTAGATCCCAGGCTATACAACTCGGGAAGGAAATAGCAAGGGGTATAGCTGCAACTTCGCTGGCAAAGCAGGTAAAAGCTAAGCAAAAATCTTTGATCAGCTGATTGTGTCTCCTGGGGATTGTTGGGAGGGTGTTGGTTACGGAATGGTGTCTTCAGTAGGTTAACTGTAAGTCTTTATTAACAAATAGAACTATTTTCACATGTACAGTAACGAGTACAGGCTAGGAGCTATCTCCATGCTTATGTCTTAATCCATCTCTGCTCAACACCACATTGACCCCTAGGTCTGGGTCATGTGCCTCTTTACATCACTATGTCGGCAATACTATACTCAATTCCACATTAACCCCATATGTGCCAGGCTCTTATACTACAGGAACAATGTAGGATTTTTTATGTTGTTGGCAGAATGGACAATTGCGTGTACATACTTGTGATGTCACCACACATGCATCATGATAAAATGATGTTAGGAATCTTCACATCATCCAAATTCAGGAACTTAAATTACAGGCTCCATGTGGGAAGACAGAGATAGTGTAAGACAGGCAAGAAGAGGTCAAAGAAATCCAACAGCAGGATCTTGTTAACACTGTTTCTTTCATTTCGGCAACTGACCAGACAGACAGGTCGACCGGCTGCAGGGCAGGAAATCCAGCTTCATTGCTGAGTGACTGAGTGAAGGAAAAATTTTGAGGAAAGATTGCAAACTCCAGTTATCACCACTCCAATTACAGTGACTATGTGGCTGTTACTACATTCCCAATGCCTATCGCTAGGTATCCAGTCAATGAATAATTAAGTTTTAATTAATTTCCATTGAGAAAACCTGGCGTGCTCATCCCACCTCCTCAGAAACAGCCCGGGCAGCTGCCACTGCATTTCCTCCCACCCCCACCCACCCACCAGCACTCTGCCCACCCACTCCCATTTTGTGAACTGAGCATCTTGTGGACAAACATCTCACTGGGTCTAGAGTCTGAATGGGAAGCCTTGGGTTTAATTTAATGCTCTCCCCTTGGTGGGTTTGGTAGCTGAGGGGCATCTAATCGAGCGAGAGGGTGGGTTCCCCGCTGCCTTACTGTCTCCATCTTGAGTAAATCTGTGGTGGCAAGGCTCATGGATGGCCTTGCCAAGTCACAGCCAATTGAGGCCCTTAAGTGGGCAATCCCACCACTGCTGGTATTAACCTAGCAGTAGGAAGTGACTCGCCATGCAGGGAGTGTGCCAGCCCCCAGTTGCAGGTGAGGTGGTGGGAGGTGGGGTCCCTCGTTCAAGGTACTCAGTGCCTGATCGGGGCATCAGGAAGGGACAGGGGACACTGACAGTCAGCCCCTGCCCTGCCCTTTCTACCGACCCCCCTCTCCCACTTCCCTATTTTGTGACACCCCCCACCCCCCCACTACCATCCCACCCGGGGTCCTTGATCTTGGGGGAAGGCCCACTGCTCTCCTGTAAGTGTCTGAGTGACACTTAATTCAACAAGCCTTCCCTAAAAGACGTCACACAGTGCTGGCCTCAGTTGGAAAACTGACGGTTGAGATTCCCATCATTTCCATGTAATCCAACCCCTTATTACACTGCCAATAGGCTGACCTGAGGATTCCTTATCTGCCCACTGGCCCCATGTTACTGAAGCTGTGCCTCAAAATGATGGGGCCTTGTGTCAGGGCCATCAGACGATTGGTTGTGCTCCACCCAGCGTGTTGTGCTGACAATCCACCCAAACCGTGGGGTGGGGGAGTGAGGGTGGTCAGAATCTACCACTTTGCATTGACGTAACATCAGCACTGTAGCCGACATTCAGGGTTAATGAGATATTTAACAGCTGGTCATGTTTATGGCACTCAAGATGATCATTCTTAATTGAAATTACTGTTTGTCAGTTAAAGATTTGAAATGCTATGCATTACCTTACAGAAGAAGACTGTAATAAACTATTTTGAAGTCTACACCATTGTCTATTACTTTATAAACAATTTTGTCAGAGACCGGCTCCTGATTGTGGTTGATGCCTGTAATCTGCATGTAGTTCTCGTAAAACCTTCACAGTGTCTCAAACTTACTAATTTCATGCACTAATATAACATTGACCCATTTGAAGCACATGCCGGAGGCCTCTGTTATAGATGTCTAAATCTGAAACATTCCCATGATAGCAAGGAACAAAGCACTCCTTCCTTTCAGGAAAATCCTGGACACTCACTCCCAAAGGCCTGGTGCAGCAGAGAACTCACTGGAAAAACAGGAAACACATGTGAATGCCAGATACAGCTAAGTAAGTAGCTTCAACTCTGAGGCTGCTAATAATACTGAATGTAGAACAAAACAGGCAAAAAATGCAACTTATATGTTTCTGCCTAAGGTAAGTGAACCACAGACAGTAATAACCACTTCACCTATTCACAAAGAAAGACATTTAGATATACATTTTTCTTTGTAAAGAATTTTCTTTAAAATATTTAAAAGGAAAATGACTAACTTAATTGATTGTGAAAAGCAGATTAATGACTTTTACCTTAAAGTTTCTGATGTGGCCCCTGAATGGCTCAGCGAGAAAAATGCACCATTGTGTGGTAATGAGACTTACAAACTCAGAAGATCCAACTTCAATCCCTAGGCTGTATGAGTTAATTGATCTAATCCAAGTGTTAGTACTATTGACCTCAGCATCTCTGGATTTGGAGCTGAATTTAATGGTGGTTCAGTCCGCTGGCCTGAGAGCTTGTGGCAACCCCGCTGCAGTCATTTCCTGAAGCCCTAATGAGATTTAAGCCCACTCAAGCACTTACCTACCTGTTCTCAGGACAAGGATCCCACCTCCAAGAGCTGTAGGCAAATCACAGACCGGCAGGTCTTCAGTACTAGCAGTATCACCGGGAGTATGTGGATGGCTGGGGGTAGTGTTGAGTGGGTGCGAGGGGATGGGATGGTTCCCAGCCACAGGCAGGGCCTGCCATTAGACAGAGGGTGACTGAGTAGGAGGGCCACACCCACCGCACCCTCAGGCCCGCAGGCCGGCACCTGCCCACCTGGTATGGGTGCCCTGCTGCTGGTAGAATGCCATCAGCGGTGGATATGGCCCTTAATTGGCCACTTAACGGCTTCAGTTGGCCTAGGGGTGGGGAGGCCAACTTTGACCTTCCCAACCTGGGAATTAGTTGGGGACGGGTTCTCCGCCCTGTGCCTTCTTGCCCAATTAAACCGCACCCCCAACTGTTAGCCCGCTCCCAGGTCAGGCGGGGGCAATAAAATGGCTTGGGAAACTTGGGTTGCTTCGAGTTCTCAGTTTCCACTTCTCATGAGAGTTCAGTGTCTTCATTTGGAGTGTCCACATGTGTGAAAAGGATCAGGCTCTGGTGCGAGGGTCCCTCTGGCCAAACAGCCTGCTGAGACTCTCTGGCTTGTAGTGCATGAAGAACAGCCACTTGGGCAAGGCACCAGAAGCAATATGAAACCATACTCTTAATTAAATGAATCAGTAGTGCCCTGGGAAGGGAAAAGGGGAAAAATAATCTTATAGCTTCCTTGTTAAATGATATTTTATTCCAAAAGAACATTTTTCATTGTCTCAGAGGAATTGTTTTTGACTGAATTGCAGCTCTTACATTCTGAATGGACCAGTTTATATTGCAATTTGAAATGCGAATTTGCTTTTTTAAAGGCAGTTTTACTTAAAAACGCTGCAAATATAAATGAATTCATTAAAAAAAATGCAACAAACATTTCAAAGCGAAATGGTAAGAATATGGTCTGTGGAGTAGCTAGCCTCCAGCTAAACACTGGGGTTAAAATCTATACCTCAGTGTGACCTTGCACAGACCTCACTCATAAGACTGAGGTCTTGGCAGAACTGTGCATCCCATGCTGGGAAAACACAGTGGAACTGCTGGAATTAAAATTATATGAGTTGGAATGCAGCATCAGCAGCTGGCCAGCACTTTCTGAAAGGCACAGTTATTCCAAGTAGTATAAAAATATACAGCGATCTTGGGAATTTTCTCTCTCTCCCATTTTAAACCTCTTTGCAATTAAACTAAACTCCTAGACACCATTGGAATTTCTTGGAATCACTGCTCACAGCCAGTCCTGCTTTCTTCAATGTCTGAGGTAGACTAAACTGGTACCTTGCAAATTTCACCTCCTGAAGGTTAAATATATTAATGATCAACAAATTTGGGATTTCTTTGAGCAGGAGGGAACAATGTTGGCCTTGAATAGAAAAAATATTGAAGAATATTGTATTGACACAAATTGTTTATCTGTCAATTATTTGTTAAAATGGACAGGAGGATATTCTCTCCACTTTTATGGTACATTTTCTGCATTAAAGAATTATTTGTGGATGATTATTTTTCACACATAGTGTGCTAAGCTTTATTCCAATACCTCTTGCCCAAGGTAATGAGAACCGTGACAGCCTTCAGCTGATTCCTTTGTCCCACCCAAAACCACATGGATAATTAAGCCAACGAAAGACTTTTGAGTCAATGTTTCAAAGCATTAAACATCCTTGTGACATTGCAAATACACAAATAACTTCCCATACTTTAATCTTAGGGGACGAAACAGTCATGATATCATGACCAGTGTGGCTCATCAAATTTACTTTTGTCCTGCTTCTCAAGAACGGTGTCACGTGCAGTCTATATTGTCTCTTATTAAATGCAAAATCATTCCTCTAAATAACAAGAAAGCTGTAAATAAAGAATGCTGTGCGGTTGTAAATGGTACACCCAGTCTCACAAAGAATACATTCTAGACTGTCAAGGAAATAAATGGAACTCAAAAATACCACTTCCCTTGAAACATTCAGATAAACGCATTGCATAGTGTGGTTGGCACTACGCCATGCAAAGCAGGAAGGTTCCAGGCCTGATCCCTGGCCTGTACTGAGTCAGTTCCTCAGTGTCTCCAGGCTGGGGTGGAGAGAACGTTGGGTGCTGTTCCTGCTTCTGATTGCTCTCCAGTGTCCTCTGCTGGACATCTGTATATCTGTGACTGCCTAGTGTGTGCAGAGTGAGATATATATGCCCTAGCAACATGATCAGCTAGTCTCCCTACACCAAGTTCATGCTTGAACACTGGCCACTGAAGTAGTGTGCTTCATGGGCAGTAAGAAGAGCAGAGGTCAAGGAAAGAGAATTCCTTGATCTATATGTACAAAGTGATGAAGCAGGTTTACTCCAACACCAGCGTTTCCTCCAAGGCCTTCAGCATCATGAGTTGTTTGTGAAGGATAATTTCGAGTCTGTCATGTGCTGTCCAGCACATTGCAACAAGTAGTTTCCAATAAGAATTCCAGGCTACTGTACATCTGCTGATTACCTGGGAGCCGATCAAACACACTGCGTCGGATGAGACAAAAGCAGTGACCAAGTACACTATTTCAAAGTAAAACGTCATAATATACTCAAAAATTTACCGAGTGTCTGATCATGTACCTTTACAAAGTTGACATTCATTTGAAAACCAGATTTTTTAAGCTAATTGGTAAACAATGTACAGCAGCATACTGAGTTACATTTTAATTGGGAAAATATTATAGAAAAAAGTGAAAATGTTTATTTAGGGAAGTTATTAGACATAAAGAAACACATTCATTGCCTGGAAATGATTTTACAAGAACAGCTTGCATTTTGTACCCAAGGCACTCCACAGAAGTGTAATCAAAATAAAATGGATGCTGAGCCAAAATTGAGCTGATCAGAACCTTGGTTGAAGAGGTAGCTTTTAAAAAGGATGTTGAGGAGCGACATGAGATGGAGACCTGTGTGGGTGTAGGGAAGGAATTCCAGACAGCTAGGCAGCTGGCAGCACAGCCACGAATGGTGTAGCAAAAGGGCGGGGGAATGCACAAGAGGCCAGAGTTGGAGGAATGAGGAGTTCAGGGTGATTGAAAGGTTGTATAACTGGAGGAAAATACAGAGATAGGTGGCAGATTTAGTTTTTAGGAATAGCTAGGAACAACTTTTTCTGAAAACTTTGCTTGATAGTCACCACACAGGACATCTGTGACTCCCCTTTGACAGATTTATCTTATTTTGCTTCTTTTATAACTTAGCTTGGTTTCCTTTCTGTTTACATCTTTGCCTCCTTTATTTATGCATGTGTCACCTCCTTGCTTCCTTCTTTGTTTATCTTTTTGCTAATCTGTTTATCTCTGCCTCCTTTGTTTATTTTTTCCTCTCTTTTTCTCAATTTACTTTTTCTCTGCCCTCTATCCTCCTCACCCCTTTCTGCCTGAAAGATTGATATTAAGGCTCTAGGGGGAAATACTCTAGCATGGGAAATTCAGACATAAGGATAAAGTGGTGTGAGGTGAGTGTTAATTAAGGGAAGTGTGAACCAACCAGTTTAAGAACTCTTAAAATGGGGGCTATGATTGTCTGGGGTAATTTCCAGTTCAGTTTCATTCATTATATAAATTAACCTTCTAAAGCTTTACAAATGTTTGACCAAGTAATGCTAAGCTGGTTTAATGGGATGTCACAGCAGTTGTTCTTCCTGAAATTCCTCATTCTGTTACTTATTATGAGTTGTAGCTGCAAACATATGGTTGTAATCAGCATAGTTTGCATCCAGCCCTACAAATTGTTTGTCACCTATATTCTAAATATATTTGACTACAGTGACCAAGTCTCAAATGTTTGTTTGTTGGAGCCAGCTGACTACTGAAATCTTCCATCAGGTAAAGAAATCTTTTCTGAAGCTTATTGTCACTCAAGATTTTTCAAGAACATTGACAGCATCATGAAATGCTTCCTTCCCCCATGGTTTCATGGATAAATGCACAATGTGTCATAGAGTCATAGAGTCATAGAGGACTACAGCCCGGAAAAAGGCCCGTTGGCCCATTGAGTCTGCGCCGGTCAACAAGTACCTAACTATTCTAATCCCATTTTCCAGCACTAGGCCCATAGCCTTGTATGCTATGGCATCGCAAGTGCACATCCAAATACTTCTTAAATGTTACGAGGGCATCTGCCTCTGCCACCCTTTCAGGCAGTGAGCTGCAGATTCCCACCACCCTCTGTGTGAAAAAATCATTCTTCACATCCCCTCTAAACCTCCTGCCCCTAATCTCAAATCTATGTCCTCTGGTTAATGATCCCTCCACCAAGGAGAAAAGTTCCTTCCTGTCTACCCTCTCTATGCTCCTCATAATTGTATACACCTCAGTCATGTCCCCCCTCAATCTCCTCTGCTCCAGGGAAAATAACACCAGTCTATCCAATCTCTCCTCATAACTAAAACTCTCCAGCCCAGGCAACATCCTGGTAAACCTCCTCTGCACTCTCTCTAGTGCAATCACATCCTTCCTATAATGCGGATTCCAGAATTGCGGTGTGGTAGGGCATTAAAGAGACAATCATATCCAAGCTGTCATCCCTGGTCTGAGCTCAGTCAGTTAATTTTAGCTGATTCATTTCAGGCAGGGTGCCATATTGGCCTCAATGCCCCTGGATGGGGAATGGGAGTGTCAGGGTTGGAGAAATCAGCTGAGAATCCTGTTCCTGCCCATTGCACCTGATATTTTGAGCTTGCATGGCTGTGGGTTAAGGGGAAAACTTGTTTTTCAGGATCATTACTGGAAATTTCTTTGGGCCATTTCTGCTCAGCCACTGGAAGTGCAATGGAAACCCGGCTTCTGATTGAACTTGGTGAGGTGTGAGTGACTGCTCTTAACATTTGACCAAATGTGGCATCAAGTAGCCCTAGCAAAACTTCAGTCAATAGGAATCAGGGGGAAAACTCTCCGCTGGTTGCAGTCCTACCTAGCACAAAGGAAGATGGTTGTGGTTGTTGGAGGTCAGTCATCTCAGCTCCAGGACATCACTGCAGGAGTTCCTCAGGGTAGTGTCCTCAGCCCAACCATCTTCAGCTGCTTCATCAATGACTTTCTTCCATCATAAGGTCAGAAGTGGGGATGTTCGCTGATGATTGCACAATGTTCAGCACAGTTCTTGATTCCTCAGATACTGAAGCAGTCTATGTCCAAATGCAGCTGGACAACATCCAGGCGTGAGCTGACAAGTGGGCAAGTAATTTTCGTGCCACACAAGTGCTAGGCAATGACCATTTTCAACAAGAGAGAATCTAACCATCACCCCTTGAAAATTCAATGCCATTACTATTGCGAAATCCCCACTACCAATATCCTGCGGGTTTTGATTGACCAGAAACTGAACTGGACTAGTCATATAAATACTGTGGCTACAAAAGCAGGTCAGAGGCTAGGAATCCTATACTGAGTAACTCACCTCCTGACTCCCCAAATCGTGTCCACCATCTACAAGGCACAAGTCAGGAATGTGATGGAACACTCCCCACTTGCCTGGATGAGTGCAGCTCCCACAACACTCAAGAAGCTTGACACCATCCAGGACAAAATAGCCCACTTGATTGGCACCTCATCCATAAACATTCACTCCCTCCACCACCGACGCACAGTAGCAGCAGTGTGTACCATCTACAAGATGCACTGCAGGAATTCACCAAGGCTCCTTGGACAGCACCTTCCAAACCCACGACCACTACCATCTAAAAGGACAAGGGCAGCAGATACATGGGAACACCACCGCCTGGAAGTTTCCCTCCAAGCCACTCACCATCCTGACTTGGAAATATATTTCCATTCCTTGACTGTTGCTGGGTCAAAATCCTGGAACTCCCTCCCTAACAGCACTGTGGGTGTACCAACACCACATGGACCGCAGCGGTT
Source organism: Carcharodon carcharias (assembly GCF_017639515.1). NCBI lineage: Eukaryota > Metazoa > Chordata > Chondrichthyes > Lamniformes > Lamnidae > Carcharodon > Carcharodon carcharias. The sequence goes on along the minus strand of NC_054468.1, from coordinate 198,442,755 downwards.
CAAGAAGGCAGATCACCACCTCTTTCTCAAGGGCAATTAGGGATGGGCAAGAAAAATGTGGCCTAGCCAGCAAAGCCCACACATACCTTGAATGAATTTTTAAAAAGAGTGCAGCTTTGAGGAAAATCCAAGTTCTTACAATAATCTTTTTAATATGGAAACAACAGTTCTCTAATACATAGTCAAATAACTAATAAAACAAAAACAAGCAATTCCCCAGTGAATTCTCCCAGTAGCTTGCAACAATCAAAATGCCAAAATGCAATGGTGATCTACATAACATTGCCAAATCTCATGGATTATTCTGGACTCATCAGGAATTCCAGTTGATTTCCTGGACCCCGCTAGAAACTACCCAGAATAAAATTGACTGGGGAATTGTTTGTTTTTGTTTATTAGCTGAAAAAATATTGTAGGTGAGAAAAAAAACAGGCTGTTTTACAGGATGAGGCAAGGTAGGTGGTCACATGACCAAACCTCCAGGAATATTCTGACGAAGAGTCATACGGACTCAAAACGTTGGCTCTGTCCTCCTCTCCACGGATGCTGTCGGACCTGTTGAGTTTTTCCAGCTATTTTTGTTTTTGTCTCCAGGAATACAACCCTAGTCGAGTGGAAGGGGAGGGATTTCACAGCTCAGTCAGACGCACCAACATATATTGTGCAAGGGTTAAAATTAGATACAATAACAAGATGCAGAAAACTTACCGAAAATGAGAACGTTGTACAGGTTTGACATTGAAAGAGTTAACAAATATCACAGCACCAATCACAATAAAATTATACTGCAAGAAAATGTGCTCCCTGTCGCAATTTTGTAGGCTTGTTTGTGAAGAGCTCATTCCAACTTTGCTTCACCTAGCACACAGAGTAAGTCTTGCCCTGCTGTGTTTACAAGGAGAGGTAGCCGTGATTATAAGCAGTGATTCTAACAATTCTGCAGTCCATTAATCGGTATGGTGGGCTAAAGCCATTTTTCTACATGAAGTCCATGATGGAAAAGCTTTCCCACATTCAATATTGAGTACCTTGGCATCACTTTTCTATTAAAATCGCTGCTGTGGATATTTAAACAGGGAATCAAATCAAACATTTTTTGATTTCTTTCATAAGGCACTGGTCAAGCAAACCAAAGGTTCTGTTACTGATTACCTTCAACCTTTGCTAACAGCATGTCATATTATCTGGGCTATATCATCTGTTATTCATCATTTGTCTGATGAACTAAAATGAATGTGACCTTATTTTTCACCAATCTGTATTATTTGGACAGAAGAAACCAGCTCCAAGATGGTGTTCATTAGAGAGCTGAAAACATATCCATTTCCAGACAAAAGCAGCTGTCTTGAAGAAATTAAAGCCAATCAAAAAACACGTTTACCTCTTAGCTTGGAATTCAGAAAGGAAAGGAATAAAAGCAATAGCATATGTGTTTCAAATGCAAATACTTACCCTGATAACATGCATATGTAATGAACTACGTTATGCATTGCTTCCCCATACAGCCCAATCCCTTAATATTTGTTTCCCAAAACAAAATCTGGAATTTTGTACCTTCAATTAGCAATTTTGTACCCACTTGAACTAATACGCGTGCTTTGCTGGAATAGTTAGGCACTTCTCCATTATGTGTATTTATGAGTGCAAGTGACTGTGACTAAGAGGGTGCACATAGAGAACATTCACTTGGATGGGGTACCAGAGGGCGGCCAGCACCTACGTAACTATATACAATGAGTCAAGGGGGTTGAGGGAAGAGAGAAGATTGGAAAAAAGTTTTAAAATTTTCTATTTATTTGCTGACCACATATCCTTGCCATTACTAACACTGCCTATTTCTACCTCCTAAAAAGTCGGGGATGAGCCCACCTGCATTTGGCTGGGTGGCCCTGCAGTGATATAATGACTGTCACCTGTCAGTTGGCTCAGGACCTACTTGCTCACCATAGGGGTGGGCAGTCTGGATGTAGCAGCCATCCATAAGAAAGTGATACTTGTGCATTGCCTCAGGGCATAAGGCCGGTGAATATTTAAGCAGCTCACAGAAGATATGTCTATGTTTGATTAGGCAGTAAAGTACTCTCCAAAAATACTTCAGGCCAAAGAACAGCTTGATGATTGAACGATATGAAAAGCCTTCAGTTCCACAAATTAGGGAATGTCTCCTTCTGGAGGATGATGACTTAACCTTGGAAAAATCCAAGACCTTAGCAGTCCAAATCAAATCTGCCATGTTAGATTCAGAGAGGTTAACAGCAATGCACCCTTAAGGAGGAACGGTATCAGATTTGCACTAAGTGCGGTAGTGGGCGGATAAAACTGCCGGCCGCAATGGCAGGTCTTCACGCTTATCATCCCAAGCCCACGCATTACTTTTGCATTCCCAGGAAACATGCCGCTTCCATGGCTGCTGGGCTCTCGTTCACCTACCACGTCATCACCTTGCCACTTCCTCAAGCCAGGCACCACACTTAAAGTATAGCCGTTCTCAGTATTTCCAGCCCAGGACTGCTGCAAAGAAGACATGGCCCTGAAAGGCAAGAAGACTGCAGCCTTCGAGCACCTTTTGGACACTGTGGAGGCCTGCTGTATGTCCTCTACCCCTGCCTCTGGCCACAGGAGGGGCAGCTACATTACCACCCCGGCTTGGTAGGCGATGCCAGTGGTGATCAGTGCCAATGTTGCACAGAAGAGGTTGGTATCCAATGCAGATAGAGGATGAATGATCTGATCCATGTAGCCAGGGTATGGCAACAATCTCACCACTCTAAACTCACACACTCAAGCCCATCATACATTCACTGGCATCTCACTCACTGCCAGCTCAAGGGACATCACCACCCATTCTCACACACATGTCCTCAACATGTCCATCTGGCCTCATCTCCTCTGGAGACTGCCTCCTCAGTCCTCACCATCTTGACACCACTTGCATAGATCAATATGTGCCCCTACACACACCCTGGGATACCCCACTTCCCCAATACAGTCCTAGCCCTGCAACCATTGAAAAGCCACCCACAGATGGCTGATCTGGTAGGTAGAGACCTGCTGTGAGCCCCCTCAAAGTGATGCGGTACTGTCTGTGAAGCCAGGCGCTGATGACTGCAAGTGCTGATCGAAGCAAGGTTGGCATCAAACCTTAAAGTCCTGACTGAAGTGCACCCTGCCAGGTGCACGCCTTATGCATGCTGTTGTGAAACAATTCAGCACGTTTTCGCACCAACGTGGGCTGATGATCCAACGGTGGCGGGGGTGAGGGGCAGGGATGAGTGTGGTGGGCTGGCCTTATAATGAGATGCTGATTTATGACAATGAGATTCCCAACACCCGATGGAGAATGCGGCCTGCCATCGGCGGGCAGAGCGGACAGCCACAAACTGGTTTCATGATGTAATGAAAACGATTTTTGGCCTTCTCACCATATTTTCTGCTCACGCCACCGATGACACCCGACGCCGGCAGGCATGGAAAATCCCAGCCTTAGACTCAGGGTTGCAGACACAGCCTGCCCAACCGGCTCAAGTGCATGGGTTACGGACAAGAGGATCTTAGCAATCTCATCAACACATGCCCCATCATGGTCAAGCACCTTCAAAACTGCTCAGATTGTGCAAATGCTCATCAAGTCACAACACCATGTCCAGCTTAAAGGTAAAAGTGTAACTCATGCTTGAAGTGGAACCATTTTTGCAAAGATGTGCAGGTTATTGGAGAAGAAGACATCATTGGCTTGACATGTGGAACAATGTCCTCCTGAGAGTGAGGCATGACATAATATACCATCATGAACGGTAAAGCACCAGATCACTTTAAAGAGTTCTGAGATGAGATCGCGGGCATCTCAGTGTCACATATTGGCGTGGAAGTAGCTATTTTGAGTGTCACAATCTACCATCATAACTTTCTCCTGCTACAGACACTCTTCAAGCTTATGACGACTTGATCATTCCAGCTTCGGGAACAATCACAGTTCCAGTCCGCTATAAAAATGTCACCCTAGATAGGCTACCTTCTATGTAGCCAAAGGCCAAAGCCTAATGGGGGTAAACCTTTTAAATAGGCTTGGATTCAATCTTGAAGACATCACAGGAGTACAAATTAATGTGGTTGATGGCACAGATTATACATGTCTTCCTTAATTACTGGATTTGGGGAGATCGAGGGGTACCGTCATGCTCCTCACAAGGATACACCAATTTCACCAGTTTGGCAAAGTTTAAAATTATTGCCATTTGAAATCCAAACTGAAATGTCACAGGAGCTGAAACTGCTTGAAGCAAATGGTATCATGCAGTGAATCGACTTATCGCTGTGCATTTTAAATCTGGTCATTGAATGATGAAATAATGCATTGACTTTAAGGTGATCAATCAAGCCATCATTCCTGACAAGTATCCACTTCCTACAATCTAAGTACAGTTACATAGATCAGTTACCAGAATAACATAATCAAACACAGATCAATCAAATGGCTATAAATTGAGAGAGGGGAATGTGCAACGAGACCTGGGTGTCCTCGTACACCAGTCACTCAAGGTAAGAATGCAGGCAGTAAAGAAGGCAAATGGTGTGTTGGCCTTCATAGCCAGAAGATTCAAGTACAGGAACAGTGATGTCTTGCTGCAATTGTACAGGACCTTGACTTTGAAATTATTGTAGGGGAAACTTTTTATCAACATTTACTAACAGATATATTAAAAGCCTAAAAGTACCACCGCACTTGTCTAAGAACAGTAAAAGGGACTGCTTAGTCCATGGACATTCTAAAAGACTTTGTAGCACCATTAAACTTTTGTGCCAACCACTAAACTTAACAGTTGACAGGACTGTAAAGCTCTAGGGGTAGGAATTCAATTCAGCGCAATACTTTATATTCCACTCTTATGTTATTCTCAGATCTTAATATCATTGTAGCAATGTTAATTAGTCAATATGGCTTCTACAGTCAAAGCTGACAATGGCCTGCATTCAAATGTAAGCTCCTATGACATTTCAGTTTGGATTTCAAATGGCAATAATTTTAAATTTTGCCAAACTGGTGAAATTGATGTATCGATGTGAGGAGCATGACAATACCCCTCGATCTCCCCAAATCCAGTAATTAAGGAAGACATGTATAATCTGTGCCATCAACCACATTAATTTGTACTCCTGTGACGTCTTCAAGATTGAATCCAAGCCTATTTAAAAGGTTTACCCCCATTAGGCTTTGGCCTTTGGCTACATAGAAGGTAGCCTATCTAGGGTGACATTTTTATAGCGGACTGGAACTGTGATTGTTCCCACAGCTGGAATGATCAAGTCATCATAAGCTTGAAGAGTGTCTGTAGCAGGAGAAAGTTATGAAAAGTACTGATGGTAGAGCAAACCTGGAATATTGTGAGCAGTTTTGGTCTCCTTATCTGAGGAAGGATGTTCTTGCTATAGAGGGAGTGCAGCGAAGGTTTACCTGACTGATTCCTGGGATGGCGGGACTGACATATGAGAAGAGATTGAGTCAATTAGGATTTTATTTGCTGGAGTTCAGAAGAATGAGGGGGGATCTCATAGAAACCTATAAAACTCTAACAGGACTAGACAGGGTAGATGCAGGAAGGATGTTCCCGATGGTGGGGGAGTCCAGAACCAGGGGTCACTGTCTGAGGATATGGGGTAGACCATTTAGGACTGAGATGAGGAGATATTTCTTCACCCAGAGAGTGGTGAGCCTGTGGAATTCACTATCACAGAAAGTAGTTGAGACCAAAACATTGTATGCTTTCAAGAAGGAGTTAGGTATAGCTCTTAGGGTGAAAGGGATCAAAGGGTATGGGGAGAAAGCGGGAGCAGGCTATTGAGTTGGATGATCAGCCATGATCATAATGAATGGTGGAGCAGGCTCAAAGGGCCAAATGGCCTACTCCTGCTCCTAGTTTCTATGTTTCTATGATTGAACACTACACCTAGCTGGGGGTGGGGTCCTCCATTGGGCACATGGCTCCCAGACAGGAGGGAAGCCCAGCCTGCAAAAAGGCTGTCAGGTCACACCTTGTGGCCTTGCCACATGGAATGGACAACCCCCACCACTGGCATTTTACCAGCGGCAGCAGAAAGAGGCCCTTAAGTGACTGATGAAATGATTGGCCCAAGGATGGACAAGCTACCTGATGCTTTGTCCACTGCTAGTAAAATACCAATGGAGGTGGAAGGCGATGGCACCTGATTTTACAGCTTCCTGAGTTGCCAGTCCATACCCAGGGAGGGGTGGAAATAGGCAAAAAATTTTACCCATTGTCTGACTCCACCTCTGCCTCAGCTCATCTGCTGCTGAAGCCCTTATTCATGCCTTTGTTGCCTCTAGTCTTGGCTATTCTGACTGACCTCTGGCCAGCCACCAATATGTTATACTTCATACACTTGAGGTCATCCAAAACTCTACTACCTGTGTCTTAACTCACACCAAGTCTGCCCACCCTCCACGCCTGTGGTCACTGATCCACATTGGCTTCTGGTCAAACAAGACCTCGAATTTAAAAATTCTAATCCTTGTTTTCAAATCCCTCCATGGCTTCCCCTCCCTACCTCTGTAATCTCGTCCAGCTCTACAAACCTGTAAGATATCTACATTCAACTAATTCTGGACTCATGAATGTTCTCAATTTTAACCACTATCCCACTCCACAATTGCCATGTCTTCAGCTGCCTAGGCCATATGCCCTGCAATTCCCATCTAAACTTCTCCAACTTTCCACTTCTCTTTCCTCCTTTAAGACACTCCTTAAAACCCATCTCTTTGACCAAGTTATCAGCCATCTGCCCTAGTATTGCCTTATGGTGCCCAATTTTGATTCACTCCTGTAATGTGCCTAGGACAGTTGTGATGTAAATATGCTATAATCATTATATTACATATCTGTTTTTCTCTGTCAATTTATAGGATTAACATACAGCCTCTTCATCATGCATAAGATTGAGCACAAATGCCTCAGAATTGAGAGGTTTGATGAAAGTCCTTGTATCATCACTATTTGTAGTTAGTTATTAGCCAGTGTTCTCTAAGTGTCCTGTGGCATTTACCCACATATCATTTCAAGCAGTCATACCTGAAGGATGGCACATGTAAGTAATATTGAGTATTATCATCAGATTAAATTATGATAAGTGGGACTACAAGTTGAATAATGGATAGATTTAGCACAAGAATGTGTGAAGTTTCAGGTTAATTTATGGCTACTTACCAATGATCCACATACAAGTTGAAAACAAATGAGAGACTGTATTCACCTCTGTAAGCAATGTTGATCAACTGGTATTTTATTTAGTAAGCATTGACAGCTTTTCAGGGAATTTGATTATTTTTTTACTGAGAAGCCAAAGCTAACAACCTTATTACAGGGCCAGATGATGTCATAGCACAAATAACGTGCATTTCAATACTTGCAGTATTTTGACAATTTTTGTGCCAAACAAATTTCAAAAACATATTGGCATAGTATTTGGTAAAGAAAACACCACAGGAGTCTTTTTATAATTTTTCTGCTTATCTTAAAAGCACAACGAGCCAAAATTATTTAGTTTGTAACTCTGGAAGAAGGCAGCAGCTTTCCTATTACAGTACAATGAGCTTCTTTCCATATGCTGGTGGGTTTTGTTGTTTGCCTTATCTTTCTTACAGATGTTATGGTAGTTCATGATATCACATCTTGCATAGACTCATTCTAACTGCTTTTCTGTAAAGTCATGCACTTCAATGCAGATTTTAAAAAAAACATCTAGAGTGAGAAAAGGCCTTTGAGTCCATCAAGCCCATGGGTTCTAGCTCTCTATTCAAACGGTGGAGAAAGTAATTTGATCGTGAGAGCATTCAGCATTTGCACAAATAACATTGCATTCATTTCCAGCCTAATTGTTGAAAGCTGTATTCATGTCCAGAACATCATTTAGGAAAATTGATTTGTCATGTGTGACAAGCATTTGCTAAATTTGAGCTCTAAATATTTGCTGCAGCTTTGTGTTGTACACATGTCATGGCTTCAGCTTGAAATTAGGTTGTAGGACTAACAAATCAACTAAGGATGATGCAGAGCAGCTGCTCTGCTACTTTGACCGCATTTGGTGAGCATTCGGAGACACAATTGTGTGAAAAGATCTTGTATCAAATGTTGCCAAGACTGTGGGAACATTTCAAAATTTTTGGAAACGTTCTCTGCACGCATGCTTACCACAGTGTGAGATAATAAATAAGGAAGAATTTCATTGTAGGTGAAAGAGTGATAAATTCTAAGCTTTTCATGGTGTGCAAGTTGCATATTTTTGAACATGACTGCACGGATTAAATTTTGTTGAGTCATTAAAAACCAAAGAGCACTGCAGCTATTGTCACTGGATCCGGTGTACAATACAGCAGCTGGAAATGGAGAAAAAATTATTTAGAATTTGGAACTGAAGTGTAGTTTCACTAAAGGGGGAACTCAGTGAAAATATGCTTCTACAAAACAAACAGATGCAAAGTATTATTACTAATGGTAATAGAGCCAGATAATACAAAGGAAGCGGAAGTCATTGTACCTTTGGGGTATATAACCACTGAAAGATCAAATTTAACATGATCTGGACATCAGAAATACTCTAAATCAGGCACCAGATATAACTTTTACAGAGGTGAATTCGATGCAATAAGGGAACAACTAAAATCAGTAGATAGGGTGAAATTACGCAATATCATTAAAGATGATGGAAAGTAGAACACCTTAAAAGGTATAATGTTCAATAATGTAGGGTACTTACATACTGAAAACCAATGAATTCAAATTAACCATGACCCAAAGTGAATTAAAAGTGATATAAAAAGGAAATCAATGACCTTTCCAATTCTTGCAGGGAAAAAAGGGAAAGAGGTTCACTGGGATGAATATAAGAAAATAAAGAAATAAATTTACATACTAAATAGAGAGACAAGAGCAGGATTTTCTGACCCCAATAGCATCGGGCATGTTTGGCGGCGAGTGGACAATATGGCGAAAGGCCAAAATCGGTATTACAACATCGTGAAATCAGTTTGCCTTTGTCCGCTATGCCTGTTAATGGCAGGTTGCATTTCCCACCGTGACGTCAGGAACTTCACTGTAGCACATCTACGTTACATTATAAACCCATCTTGTCAGAATCATCGCCCCACGCTGCAACACCCAAGCACATTACACCAATGTGTTTCACAACAGTACATAAGTGATGTGCACCTGGCAAACTGCACTTTGCTTGGGACTTGGAGGTTTGTTCGCCTACCTTGCTTCAGACAGCACTCACGGTCATCAGCACCAGGCTTCACAGCACCACATCACTTTTAGGGGGGTTCATGGGCAGTTCTTTACCTACCAGACTAGATATAAGGCGGCGGTGGCTTTCCTATGGCTGCAGGGCTAAGGCTTGCTTGGTGAAGGGGGAGAAATGGCCTCAGGCAAGGCAAGAGGTGCAGGATGAGGGCTGTTCTGGGGAAGGAGGGTATCCCAGGGTGTGTGTAGGGCACAAGTTGATCTGTGCAAGTGGCCTCAAGAGGGTGAGGGCTGAGGACACAGTCTCCAGAGGAGATGAGGCCAGATGGAAATGTGAGGGTGTGTGTGAGAATGGTGATATCCCTTTATCTGGCAGCGAGTGAGATCCAGGGAATATGTGATGGGCTTGAGTGGGTGAGCTTACAGTGATGAGATGGTTGCTTTACCCTGGCGGCACAAATGAGATCGATCATCCTCTTTCTGCATTGGATGGCCAACCTCTTCTGTTCAGCAATGGCACTGATTACCACTGCCATCACCTACCAAGCCAGAATGGTGAGATTGCTGGACCTCCTGCAGCCAGAGCGGGGGTAGATGACATCACGGTGTGCCTCTGTGGCATCTAAAAGGCATTCCAGAGACGCATCACCGAATCAGGGGGCTGCAGTCTTCTTGCCTTTCCTGGCCATGTCTTCTCTGCAGCAGTCCTGAGCTGGAATCACTGAGAGGTCTGCATGCAGCTGCAGTTTAAATATAGCACACAGCAAGGTGACGATGTGGTGGGCAAATGAGAACCCGCCCACCATCGAAATAGCGTGTTTGCCGGGAATGCAAGATTAATGAGGTGGGACTGGGACCATACAGCATGAAAAGCTACCATTGCAGTTGGCAGGTAAAATGTTCTTTTCCCCATCCACTACTGCACCGGATGAAAATCTGGGATGATTCTGCCCAAAGATATTTAAAAACAAACAGGGCAAATTGAGGCAGAATAGAATAGTAAAAACATTCTTTCAGCATTCCACCAGTAAGTGGCCATTCAAAGAAGAGGTGAAAAACATGAAAGATACAAAGAGAATCGAAACTGAGCATGAGCACAAGATAGCCGATTCTCTGAGTGATTATCTCTGACAAACATTCACCAGGGAAGACATGGGAAAAATGCTTTCCCCAAGTACAGTAAGCAAAGTCATGACTTCAATAAGATGGAATCTATGTAGACTTAAAGGGTTCAAAAGTTTTCAATTCTCAGGGAATATTATTCCAGAGGTCTGACATTTGTGAGATTTTTGGGGCACCGCCAAGCATTATTAGAGGATTACAGGACGATGAAGTGGTACCAGTGGATTTTAAACAGGCAACACAACTCAACTGGGAATTAATTTAAATGGAATTCTTTTAATTAAGGAGAAATGGAGCCACATGTCGCAGCTCAATCTTCCACATGGATTAGACACTTGCACAAAACGCAAATGCACAAAAGCGCACAGATAAACAGGAAACAGCAGCACGTATATTATGTTGATGGCTTCATTCTGGAAACAATACTGACAATGTCATATGACCTTGGCTTATGTTCATCAGCAGTATTAAGTTAGAATGAAATTGTTTGCTTGTATAAACAATCTTGCCTGATGTCAACTGATGGGCTGTTTTTGGAATTCCATCATTTTTCCGTTGGTTATATATAAAGTTTTCAAAAACGGAACCTACAAAGAAACCATTTTCAAAATTAAAATTACATTGCCCTGCAGTGGAGGCACTCATTTTGTGGCCTTAGGGATATTTGTGGCATACACACCATACCCTGTGGACGTTGGCAAATCACAGAATCAGAATCACAGAATGACAGAATAATCTGATGCTTCTTGAGTCAATGGCACCCCCTTCAATTCCTATCCAACTGTAGGTGATGTTATCTAAGCTTGCAAATCTGTGCCTGTTGAGGTTCATTAGCTTCCATACAACATGAAAGGTGCATATTAGTAAAACTAATCAGTAAGCTTCATACTTGTCTTCTTTATGTGGAAAAGTATGTACGACTGCCTACTGTGCAGTAAATCACAGGTGCAAGCCTTCTACCTCTTGGCTGGGAGGCTCTTGAGTAGAACATTGGTTTTAATTTGCCCCTTGACAAAAAGTTACTGTTGTAAGAGTATGTTCCAGTAAATTCAAGCTTGGTCCTTTCTGGTACATCTATCTAAAGGTCTACGTGCAATCAGCCTGTTCCAAGAAACCATGTGCTTAGGTCCGCTGCAAATGCCAGACTTTGCTTCAGAGTAATTTTCAAGCTTTCACATGAGTACAGGGATTTTAACACCAAGAAACAAACAGCAATAATTGATTGTGAGATGCAAGATTTCAAATCTGGCAGCCCCTCGTGAATCTGTTTTTTATTATTTCATTTCAGTAGGGAGAACATTTTCATTTACATTACTACAATTTCACATAAACCAAATTATTTTCCAATTTATTGCATTATAAAATCCTGCTGAAACTGTGGGGGTGGAATTCAACTTTAGCAGGAACACAAATTGGGCATTAGCAGATTTGTAATCCATTACACTGAGTTTCCTTTGCAGTAGCTTCATTCAGCTGTCCATTTTTCACATCTACCCATTGCCGCTGAATTTTGTCCCAGTGTGTTAAAATGTAATTTAAGAAACACACCACTGGCCTTTTAGCTTCTATTTTTTGGGGCAGTTAAGAGCACAACTCATTTTTGCACTCAACTCAGTCATTAACATAAAATCATTGTTATATCTTCAATCAATTAATTAACAAGAGGAAATACATATCAATTTGAAACAGTTTTCGTAGTGAGCCTAAGTGGTGGAGCACCTCACACACTGGCCTTCCAGAACTTGAGACTGACGCTAGATCAGACTAATTGGATGAACTTGTTACCTGTCCATTGGCTATAAGCATGCAGAGAATCACATCCATTCCTATTGCTGTTAACAGCAGGTTTAATTTTGAAGATGAGCTGAAGCCCACAAAAAACCACTGAATGCATTTATTTCAATTAATTGTTGTCAAAAGAAAATAGTCACTGGGCTGAAATTAAGCTATGCAGCTCTCATTTCTGGGTGCCTTAAGTCTTAAATTTGGTTGGCAGGAGGAGTATGTACATTATGATCTGAGATGCATTGCCCGCCATTATGGTAAGGGCCAAACAGCTGACATACTTTGCCCACACCTGAGACAGGCATAATGTTCTTTGTATATGCAAGAAAGTGGTGGATTACTCAGTAAAACAAGGTCATCAGGCAGCCAAGAGGGACTACTGCAGATTGCAACCAACATGGTAAGTTTTTAAGTAAAAACAGAAAGTGCTGGAAATGCCCATCAGATCAGACAGAATCAGTGGAGAGAAAAACAGATTTAACATTTCACCTCTGGGTTTTCTCTCACAGGTGCTGCTTGGCCTACTGAGTCATTCCAACATTTTCTGTTTTTATTTCAGATTTCCAGCATCTACAGTATTTTGCTTTTGCAGGAAAGTTTTAAAAAAATATATATACTTACCTGAATGAGAAGTCTGGAGGAGTAACAGTGCTCCTCCCAGCCCCACATTCAAAGGGCAATGGTTCTGCTGGGTATCAGACTACCACTGCACTCCAATCCACCCCCTGTGGTTACCACCCCACCCCAACAATGGCTGTGACTCATTGGAGCTGGGCTGCTTGAATAGATTCTGCTCTGTTGCACGGATAAATAATATGGTACCTAGCAGTAAAAGATAACTCAACTAGCCCCATAATATTCAATGCTCTGTCAGGAAAGTTTTCAATCAATAAATTTTAGATTTATTAAAAAAATTGCTCCACACCTGGTGCTAGAGAGCTTACAACCGGCATCTGTTACAAGCAAAAATCATCACATCCAGAATTCACTGTCAACATTTAAAGGGAATCAGCTATTTCATGTGACATTTTAATTACTGTAACAACAGCAGATAATGTCAAATAAACCTGACAATATTAGGAAATAAACAATTCTCCACCACTACTGCACAATTTTATTCGCTGAATCAATTTACAGAGTTGAAAAAGAGTAGTCAACAAATTTGTCAAGTTGAAGTTAGTTGATTCTCAATTACTTTTTCTGCACAGCTTGAATTTGTCCTTGACTTAAAGGGAGTGCATCCTCTGAGAGTAAACATCTGAGAGTATTCATAAATATTTACACTGTGACGTGGTAAACATTTGTTTTCTTCTTCTTTCCTAGTTTACTCTCCTCCCTGACAGTTCAGTCCCTTGCTGGAAGTATTGCTGCATGCATCCAGCAGCTGTACTTTCTATACAACCATGGTTAGGAACCTGGCTAACACGCTAAAGGGCGACATAGACAGGTTGCAGGGTCTCCCCTTAAACTCCAGCTGGGAGTCAACTCAGTATATAATAGGGCCCAAACCTGGGATGGCCTGGCGTATATTTTTGAGTAAAAGAGCAAACAATGCATTACCCACCAAGCTATTGGAGGAGTCGTTGCCATATTAAATTTTATAAAATAAAATTAGTCCTTAAATCTAGTCATGGCTATTGTTTTTTCTTTTTGCTATCCTGCCCTACATACACTCAATTTAACTCAATATTTCACTAATGTAGTTCTTCAGCTATATAGCATTTCTGACACTTTGAGCAAAACCAGAAATCTGTGATTATTGCCTACATGTCGAATATGTTACACACTTTAGCACCAAACAACTTTGGCCTCCTGCATGCTCAGACCAGCTTCCATTTACAGCCCATAAATCTCTTTCACTTTTCTGGCTGACTGAGACCTATTTTCTAACATCAAAAAAACTATTATTTCACCTCTTTATTCAGTTCCACCAAAACAACAGCTGACACAAGATTTAAGTTAATTTATAGCCTAACTATCATACTGAGCAATATCTACTTCATTGTTGCTGACTTTTATTTGCATGATGAAGACACTTGGGTGGTCTCCGTGGATCACCACTTTGATGTGTGGAGAGGCTTGTGTGCTCCAACAATCCATTAAGCATGCCATTGGAGTCTCCTTGCTCCCGGTAGGGCCACTTATGGTGACAAGAGAGCTGCCAAACAAAGCGTGGTTCAAAAAGTCCTCAATGACAGAACAGGTAAAGAAAGACTGTGTGTCTCACCAGCTGTGAAGGCAGAAGAAGGCTGCACTGGCAAGGTGGTGCCAGTTATTGTGGTTAAGCACATCAGCAAAATCTGACAACCATGTGGATAATGATGGTGTCCCAAGGTCCCCACATCAAACAAAGTCACATGCTGGCTTCTACCAGGGTCCATTTGTCAAGTCCTATGGCGATGGAGAATTGGTGACAAGGCCAAGGCTGTGAACCTGGGAGTCTCTTGTCAAGGATCTGCACACAGGCAGCAGATGCATGAAGGTCATTGGACATCTGTCTTGGGTCAGAGGTGTCTTTGGGCTGCAGCCTATCTGACTGAGCAGTCTTCTTTAGGATACATTCTGCGCACCCCAAATAAGGAGAGAGAAAAGGTGCCTTAAGAATTGGAAAAATGCAGCTATTATCACTGTCCCACTTTCTTCTGGCTGCGGTACCACACCCTGAGTGATCACCACCTTTGTGATCAAAGAAAGAAAACTTTAAATTTTGCAACTTGAAATGTTAGAACTCTCATGGATAATCTCAAGAGTGACCATCTAGAAAGAAGAACAGCAATCGTATCACATGAGCCACCAAGACTCCAAATTGACGTCACTACCCTCAGTGAGACCCGCCTTCCTGGGGAGGGGCAGCTGAAGGAACAAGAAGGGCAATACATCTTCTACTGGAAAGGAAAGGCTAACAGCAACCCTCTTGTCCACAGAGTGGTTTTGCCATCCAGAATGGGATTCTTGAATGCTGTGCCAGAACTCCCCAATTGTATAAATGAAAGCCTCATGACACTTCACCTACAGCTCAGCTATAACCAATATCCTACCATCATCAGCACTTCTGCCCCAACCCTTGACTCCAATGAAGATGTTAAGGAAAAGTTCTATTCTGACTTTGATGAAGTTCTCACTACCATCCTAAAAGAAGAAAAGATCATTTTTCTGGGGGACTTTAATGCCAGTGCTGGCTTTGACTCTGATGTCTGGAACGCAACCAATGGGGTGGGAAAAGCCAATGCAAGTGACATCCTCCTGATCATAAAGTGTGCTCAGCATGGCCTCATCATAACAAATACCCTTTTCTGCTAGAAGAACAAATACAAAAACAAATGGACTCATCCTGGCACCTCCTCTATTATGTCATTGTTCAAGTCACTAAGTGAAGTCTGGGATACTGATGCATGCTCGACAGATCATTAACTTGTTCAATCAATGATTAATATCCAACTAGCATGAAGACATCGCAAGGCTCAAAAGTCCAAGAGGAAGAAGATCAATGTCTCAGCCCCAAGGCAGCCCAACTGAAGAGAAGAATTCCAAGTGTAACTCATGTCCAATCTGGAAAATCTTCACTCATCCAACTCAATTTCAGAACAGTGGGATCAAAAAAAGTCAACTGTACTAGATTCTGTAAACATTCCTTTGGATTCAAAGATCGTCATTACAAGGACTGGTCTGATGAAAATGATGTTGAACTATGCAACCTCCAGGAACAAAATTGAGCAGCCTTCTTGCCTGGCAGAACAACCCAAGGTTGCAAGCCAAGGAGGCAGCATTCCAACAGTTCAAGGCTGGTGCCCAAAGACAAATCAAGAAGATAAAGGACATGTGATGGAAAAAGAAAGCACAAGAGACCCAAGAATAATTTGGCCATCATGCCGTACAAAGCTTTCTGAAGCCACCAGGTCCATCTATAGACTGTCACTCTCATGTAATATGAACTTATGAATTATAAATATGTAATTATGAAGTTTAAACCCTAAATGGACATTTTCCTGTAATACAAAATGGAGGTCAGTGGTCAGGTATCTCTCTTGCCATCACATGGAACTGTAAGAATGCTGAGCTAATTCCCATGTCTTCACAAATCTTGGTGAAGTCATTAAAATGCAATCAACCCTTCCAGTGATAATAGCTGCATTTTTCCAACTAATTAAACAGACTGGGTTTACTATACTGTTGCAGTCTCTGTGACTCTAAATTTGAAATCCAGAAACAGGGTGTGAAAGCTCTATTTTATCAAGATGGATGAGCAACATTCAAACTCCATTGTCTAACAAGGCCCAACCAACAGAAACGATTTATGAGGACAATAGGAAGAGATGCTCTGGTCACATGATAAAGACAAGATTTCTGGTAAGGGTTTTTTTTAACAAGGCATTTTCTAAATAGACAGGCAAAAATGTTTATGATAATGAAGGGAAAAGGCTCTGCCTAAGGACATAGGCTGTTAAGCCATATGTAGGCAGATACTCGAGTTGGATGTGAACTCTCTACCTTAAGAACTCTACCAGGGCTGCTGAATTGCAGCTTGGCTGGAGTATAAGAGAAAACTGCTATTGCAACATAAAACAACAGTGAATCCACCCTTCTGAATCACTAGAGCTTTTCTTCAGTGGACAAATAGGATTACAGGCCTACACCATTTCAAGCCTTCACCCCAGGGAAAAGCAAATGTGATAAAGAACTCTTGAAATCGTAAAACTTAAATGCATGCTACTTTTCTAATCGAAATATTTTCTTGGGCTTGTGGGTATCTGTGTCAGTGTGGGCATGGGTGTAGTTACGTATTTTTGGGTGTTGAGCAATAACAGCCATTGTGCTTATCTTTCTTTTAAAACTTACAAAAACCTGTCGCTTGCCTGTTCCTGACAAAGCACTCAGGAGTTAAAACACCTTTCTTTTAAACATGCAGTCTTCAGTCAGTGGATAGGTGAGAAATGAAGGGGTGCCCTGCCTAGCATCTTTCCCCTGTCAAGTGGACAAAAATCTCTTTGCTCATAGGACTGTATTCCCCTTCCATCTATCAATACTGGAAAGAACATTCTGTAGAAACTATTGAGGTAAAGCAGGGAAAACGCTGACACGCATTCTCCTGAATTGCTTACTCCTTGTAGCTGAGGAAATCCTCCCAGGAGCACAGTGTGGCTTTGGACCTTCCAGAGGAACCTCCAACATGGTCTTTGTTGCTAGACAAATCCAAGAAAAATGTCCAGAACAACAACAGGAACTCTTCAATGTATTCATCCACCTGACTAGCATATTCCAGTATTTGACTCAGTAAATCACGAGACTCTGAATTGTGCTCCAAAGATTTGCATGTATAAGAAACTACATCACAATTCTTCTTCATGCTTCATGATGATATGGTTGCAAATGTCTTGAGTGGGGGGTCTGAAACAAAAGCCTTAAAAATCTGGACTGGGGTCAAGCAAGGCTGTTTGATAGCCCCTCGACTATTTATCATCTACCTGACAATAGCTATTCACCTCATCAAAGATCTTCTGTCAGTATTAAATATCACCTAGATGGAAAACTCTAACCTCAGTCGTTTCCATTCCAAAACCAAACTGATCACCATGGACAGCATGATTTACAGTCTGTGGATGACTGTACTGTCGTTGCCCACTCTGCACCAGATTTGTAAGCCACTCTTGATCCTCATGCTGCACCCAAAAAACTTGGCCTGTCCTTGAATGTTTCCAAAACAAAACTTATATATCAACCTACCTATTCAGGCAAATATGCCACCTCCCAAATCTGTAGAAGGAGAGACCTAGGAATACGTTGAGCACTTCCCATACCTTGGTAGCCACTTCTCTCAAAAAGCCACCATCGACGAGGAGATCCAACGCCATATCAGCTGCACCAGCTCAGCCTTCTACGAACTATGGAAGTGAGTATTTGATAACAAAATCTTCGCAAATCAATGTGAGTCCTAGTGTACAGGGCAGTTGTCGTCACCACACTCCTGTGGTACATTGATACCTGGACTGTGTATCAGTGAGAAATAAGAGTGCTAGATAAATTCTGTCAGTAATGCCTCTGCTGCATCCTCCACATTCAATGGGAGGACCGATGAACAAAGGCTAGCATCCGTCTTGAAACCAGCCCCACAAGCATTCAGGCAGGAATTGGCGGGTGGGTGTGGGGAGTGGGGGGGGGGGGTAGTTGTAGAGGGTTGGGGGGTGCATGAGGGGTGGTGGGGTAGTCAAAGAGAGAGAAGAAGAGTGAATGGCTGTCTTGGTGCCAGTTAAGTATTGTGGCTGGATGTTAGACCCTATGAGGTAACAGCGGGCAGACCACTTCCTGCCCGCCCTGCCACAAGATTTGACGTGCTCCTCATGAATGCATAATTAATGAGCCCTTGAGAAGGTGGTGGTGAGCTGCCTTCCTGAAACGCTGCAGTCCATGTGGTGTAGGTATACCCACAGCGCTGTTAGGGAGGGAGTTTCAGGATTTTGACTCAGCGACAGTGAAGGAACGGCGACATATTTCCAAGTCAGGATGGTGAGGGGCTTGGAGGGGAACTTTCAGGTGGTGGTGTTCCCCTCCATATGCTACCCTTGTCCTTCTAGATGGTAGTGGTTATGGGTTTGGAAGGTGCTGCCTAACCAGCCTTGGTGAGTTTCTGCAGGGTATCTTGTAGATGGTACACACTGCTGCCACTGTGTGTCAGTGGTGAAGGGAGTGAATGTTTGTGGATAAGGTGCCAATAAAGCAGGCTGCTTTGTCCTGGATGGTGTCAAGCTTCTTGAATGTTGTTGAAGCTGCACTCATCCAAGAAACTGCAAGAGAAATGCAGGGAACAGTACCAACCCCTGTACATGACCTTCTTTTACCTCACAAAAACTTTCAATACTGTCAACCGTGAAGGATTATGGAGCATCCTCCTCCGTTTTGGCTGCCCTCAAAAGTTTGTCACCATCCTCTGCCTCCACGATGACATGCAAGCTATGCTCCTGACCAACGGACCCACCACAGACCCAATCCATGTTTGGACCGGCTGTCTCATCGCACCGGCGCTCTTCTCAATCTTCCTTGCCGCAATGCTCCATCTCACCCTCAGGAAGCCCCCCGCTGGAGTGGAGCTAAACTATAGAACAAATGGGAACATTTTCAACCTCCGCCACCTACAGGCCAGATCCAAGGTCGTCCCATCCTTAGTCATTTAACTACAGCATACAGATGATGCTCGTGTCTACGCACAATCAGAGGCCTAGCTCCAAGCTATTGTCAACATTTTACCGAGGCATGTGAGAGCATGGGCCTTACACTAAACATCTGTAAGACAAAGACGCTCTACCAATCTGCCGCCTCCACGCCGCACTGCCCCCGGTTATCAAATTTCACGGAGGCCTTGGACAACGTGGACCACTTTCCATATCTTGGGGGCCTACTGTCAACAAGGCAGACATCAATGATGAGTTTCAACACCGCCTTCAGTGTGACAGTGCAGCCTTCAGCTGCCTGAGGAAGAAAGACCAGGAGCTCAAACCCGACACCAGGCTCATGGTCTACAGAGCAATAGTGATGCCCACCCTCCTATGTGGCTCAGAGAGGTGGACTATGTATAGCAGGCACCTCAAAACTCTGGAGGAGTACCACCAGCGCTGCCTCCGCAAGATCCTGTAAATCCATTGGCAGTATAGCCACACAAACCTCAGTGTTCTTGCTCAGGTTAACATCCCCAGCATCGAAGCATTGACTGCGCTCAATCAGCTCCGCTGGGCGGGCCACATCTTGTGCATGTCTGACACAAGACTCCGGAAGCAAGGGCTCTACTCGGAGCTTTGACATGGCAGGCAAGCCCCAGGAGAGCAGAGGAAATGCTTCAAGTCCACCCTCAAAGCCTCCTTGAGAAAGTGCAACATCCACATTGATATCTGGGAATCCCTGGCCCAAGACCACCTGAAGTGGAAGGAAAGAGCTGAACACCTCAATTATCATCGCCAAGGGCTAACTGAAGCCAAGCATCGACAGTGAAAGGAACATGTGGCAACCCAGGCACCCTGCCCACCAATTCCCCCTACCACTGCCTGCACCACCTGTGACAGAGACTGTAGGTCATGCATTGGACTCTTCAGTCACCTGAGAACTCATTTTTTAGTATGGAAGCAAGTCATCCTCAACCCCGAGGGACTGCCTAAGAGAAAGAGAATGTTTGTGGATGGGATGCCAATCAAGCGGGCTGCTTTGTCTTAAACAAAGGGGCACCCCTTTCCTATTTCTACTTAGTTCTGTTGAAGGGTCATGAGGACTCGAAATGTCAACTTTGCTCTTCTCCGCCAATGCTGCCAGACCTGCTGAGTTTTTCCAGATATTTCTGTTTTTGTTTTGGATTTCCAGCACCCGCAGTTTTTTGTTTTATATTATTAGGGCTGCTTTGTCTTGGATGGTGTCAAGCTTCTTAAGTGTTTTTGAAGCTGTACTCATCCAGGCAAGTGGAGAGTATTCCATCACACTCCCGATTTGCGCCTTGTAGATGGTGGCCAGGTTTTGGGGAGTCAGGAGGTGAGTTACTCACTACAGAATTCTGAGCTTGACTTGCCCTTGTAGCCACAATATTTATAGGGCAATTCCAGTTCAGTTTCTGGTCAATGGTAACCCAATGTTGTTGAGAGTGGGGGATTCAGCGATGGTAATGCCATTGGATGTTATGGGGCGAAGGCTAGATTCTCTCTTGTTGGAGATGGTCATTGCCTGGCCTTCAGAATCATAGAATCACAGAATTTTAACAGCACAGAAGGAGGCCATTCAGCCCATCGTGTATGCATCGGCTCTCCAAATGAGCATTATGACCTAGCGTTACCACCCTGCCTTCTCCCCATACCCCTGTACATTGTTTCTATTCAAATAATCATCTAATGCCCTCTTGAATGCCTCAATGAACCAGCTTCCACCATACTTTCAGGCAGTGCTTTCCAGACCTGAACCACTCGTTGTGTGAAAAAGTTTTTCTCACGTCACATTGGGTTCTTTTGCAAATCACTTTAAATCAGTGCCTTCTCATTCTTGATCCTTTTACGAGTGTGAACAGCTTCTCCCTATCTACTCTGTCCAGCCCCCTCATGATTTTGAACATCTCTATCAAATCTCCTCTTAGCCTTCTTCTGTCCAAGTAGAACAGTCCCAACCTTTCCAATCTATCATCATAGCTGAAGTTTCTCATCCCTGGAACCATTCTTGTAAACTTCTTCTGCACTCTCTCCAATGTGTTCACATCCTTCCTATAATTTGGCACCCAGAACTGTACACAATACTCCAGCTGAGGTCTAAAGAGGGTCTTATATAAATTCAGCATAACCTCCTCGCTTTTGTACTCTATGCCACTATTTATAAAGCCCAGGATACTGTATGCTTTATTAAATGCTCACTCCACCTGTACTGCCTTCAATGATCTATGCACATATACACCCAGGTATTTCTGTTCCTTCATCCCCTTCAAAATTTCACCCCTTATTTTATATTGATTGTCCATGTTCTTCTTACCAAAATGCATCACCTCACGCTTCTTCACATGGAACTTCATCTGCCACCTATCTGCCCACTCCACCAACTTGTCAATGTCCTTTTGAAGTTCTACACTGCCCTCCTCACAGTTTACAACACCCCTAAGCTTTGTATCTCCGCAAACTTTGAAATTGCCCCCTGCACACCCAAGATCTAGATCATTAATATATATGAGGAAAAGCAAGGGTCCCAATACAGACCGCTGGGGGACTCCACTACAAACCTTCCTCCAGCCTGAAAAATATCCATTGACCGTTACTCTCTGCCTCCTATTTTTCAGCCAATATTGTATCCACATTGCTACTGTCCCTTTTATTCCATAAACAATAACTTTGCTCACAAGTCTGTTGTGTGGCACTGTATCAAATGCCTTTTCAAAGTCCATTTACACCACATCAACAGCATTACCCTCATCGACCTTTTCTGTTACCTCTTCAAAAACTCCAGCAAGTTAATTAAACATGATTTCTCCTTTAGAAATCCATGCTGGCTCTTCTTTATCAACCCATATTTTTCCATGTGACTATTAATTCTATCCCAAGTAATTGTTTCCAGAATCTTGCCCACCGCTGTAGTTAAACTGACTGGTCTGTAATTGCTGGGCTTATCCTTACAACCTTTTTTGAACAAGGACGTAATGTTTGCAATTCTCCAGCCCTCTGGCACCTCCCGAGTCTAGGGAAGACTGAAAGATTATGCTCAGTGCCCCTGCAATTTCTACCCTCACTTCCTTCAATATCCTTGGATGCATCTCATCCAGTCCTGGTGCCTTGTCAACTTTAAATACCGACAATCTATTCAACACTTCCTCCTTATCAATTTTGAACCCTTCTAGTGACAGAGTTTCCTCATTTGTCATCATGGTCTGGGTAGCATCTACCTCCTTGGTAAAGACAGATGCAAAGTATTCATTTAATACCTCAGCCATGACCCCTTCGTCCATGTGTAAATTCCCTTTTAGGTCTCTAATTGGCCCTACTCCTCCTTTTATTATCCTTTTACTATCTATATGCCTTTGAAGACTTTGGGATTATGTTGGCTGCCAATATTTTCTCATAATCTCTCTTCGCTTTTCCAAAATGCTTTCTCACCTCCCCTCTGAAACTTCTGTATTCCTCTTAGTTCTCAATTGTATTTTCTACCTGACACCTGTCATCAGCACACTTTTTCTTTTTTATCTTAATTTCTATCTCCTTTTTCATTCAGGGAGCCCTGGATTTGTTTGTCTTATCTTTCCCTTTCGTTGGAATATACCTTGATTATGCCCAAACCAATTCTATTTTGAAGGTAGCCCATTGTTCAGTTATAGTTTTTCCCGCCAATCTTTCATTCCAGTCTATGTGGCCCAGCTCCATGCTTGCCCCATCAAAGTCGACCCTTGTCCAATTAATTATTCTTACTTTGGATTGCCTATCATCCTTTTCTATCATCATCCTTATACGTACAATACAATGATCACTGTCTCCTAAATTTCCCCCACTGACATTTAATCTACTTGGCCCACATCCTTTCCAAGAACCAAGTCCAACAGTGCATCTTTTCTTGTTGGATTGGACATATACTGCTATAGAAAATTCTCCTGAACACAATCGAGGAACTTTTGCCCCTCTCCACCCTTTACACTACCACTATCCCAGTTTGCATCAGGTTAACTAAAGTCACCTATTATAACTGCTGTATAATGTATGCATCTCTCTGTAATTTCCCTGCAGATTTGTTCTCCTATGTCATTCTAACTAGTTGGTTGCCTATAGACTACACCTAGCAATGTAATTGCACCCTTTTTGTTCCTTAATTCTAGCCAAATTGATTCTATTCCTGAAGCCTCCTGGATATCCTCTTTCTCTACCACTTCAATGCTCTCTTTAACAAATACCGCCACCCCTCCTCCTTTCCTTCCTTTTCTATCTTTCCTAAACACCTTGTATCGAGGAATATTTAACACCAGTTCTACCCTTCCTTGAGCCAGGTCTCTGTTATCGCCACAACATCATATTTCCACATGGCAATCTGCACCTGTAACTCCCCAATCTTATTTATTATACTCTGTGCATTCACAGACGTGCATAGTAACCCTGATGTAGATTTTGTTACTGTTGTCGGGTGACTGAGTTGTACTATTAGTGTTAGAGTTGAACGGCAGACACTTCTTAAGTGGAAACATTAAGTTTATTTACAATATACTCAGCAGCAATTGCACTGTGCTTTGAACTCCAACTCTATCTCTACACTGTCTGCTGAGGTAGCCCACACTACTCTCCTATTGGTTACTGCAGATCATCTGATCTTTCCTAACAAAGTATTATTCCTAAAGGTACATTACAAACTAAATAAACCATACTTATACATTCCTCCCCTTTAACTTGGCTACACATATTAAATTTGCAAGTATATATTTTTCAAAACAACATAATATTTACACTGGGTAACAAATTTACAAGTTCAGTCTTACAGGTGGTTTCCTGGTACGTGTGGAATGTCGCAGCTCCACAACTTCAGATTCTTTATCAGGAACCTCATTTTCTGGAGTTGCACGAGTGATAGTTCCTCCAAAGGGAAGAGAGCCACTTTTTGTTGAACTACACAGTGCCCATCCAGGAATTTCCAGAATGAAGACCCATAGAACACAACTATTTATGGTGGCCAGGGATGGATGGAAAAGTAGAGGGTATGGTAAAGCATCATGGGCAATGTCAGCAACTGCAAAAGTTACCAGTGACAGCTCCATTACACTCATGGGAATGGCCAGGTAGATCTTGGGTGAGGTTACACATTGACGACATTGGTGGAAGGCTGGATCATCCGTAAACATGTGGACCATTTAAGGAAGAGAGAGACAAATCAGCACAACATGGTTCCACTAGTGACCATGACCAGGTCAACATTTCCTGTTGAGGATACTCAACCCAGGACTGACATGTCTGATGTTCCTGTAAGGGTTGAGGATACAGAACTGCAAGTGCCCACTGAAGCACTCATGCATCCCACAATAAGATGCAATCCTGCTGGTTATTTCATGTCTTCTGTTGAAGTACGGTTTCAATTCATCAGATACAGGCTCCTGTGACCAACTATGGTTCTCGTACTTGAGATAGGACTGGGTCCCGGCTTGTCCAGTCTCTGATCTGTCGAGCACATACTGGCGAGGAATCAAAGAAATGTAACAGTAAAACAAGTTCCTGTGGAACTGGGACATGCTCATAATTTTCTTGTAAGGGTAAACAAATAATAGCATCAGTGTTTGCAATTTAATTGCCAGGCTTATGTACGAAGGTGTATTCATATGCTGCAAGAATGAAGGCCCTGTTAGTATTTCTGTATCTTCTTTCTACATGCCTTCTTCTTTCTAGCGCAGACTTTAATCTCGGCCTTCATTTGGACTTCGCTATTGGCCAGACCACTCTCAGATGCCAACTCAACTCATCTGAACTCAGCGGCTGAGTCTCCCAAAATTTCATTATCTGTCTGCTTCTTGGAAAATTCAGTGACTTTTGCTTCCAAAGCCTCTTTGGCTTCATTTAGCTGATTCTTCATCCCTCCCGTCTCTTTTTTGCATTTGTTTGCTCCCTCCTGGAAAATTGAACATTGTTGTGTTCAATTTGTTCAGAGAAGTGCTAAATTCTTTCTGTTTCTCTTCATACTTTTCCAGAGGTCCAAACTTTGACTTGAGGGAATCTTGTAATGTGTGAAGCTCTTTCAACAGGTTTTCTTTTTCCCTGCAAAAGTTGCTCACCTCATCTGGATCTCTGCCATCAAGCAGGGTCTTTTCAAGTTTCTTCTGCTGTTTTTCCAGGTTTTGGCTTAAGACAGCCTGCATTTCTTCAGCTGGAGTCCTTACATACTTCTTTTCCAAAACAGGAATGCTTCCAGCTTTCTTTAGGAATCTCAGTGGCCAATCAAGGTTAATTCCCCTTAGTCAATTTCGCCATAGAGGGCTTGGTCCTCTGCCTCTCAATACCAACACTGGTAGCTTTGCCAATTGGCTTCTATAATGGACAGTTACTCTGCTTATGCCTTTTATTTGGATGTCTTCACCTCTGTATGTTTTTAGCTTGGCAGCTGTTTGTTCTAAACCTAATTGATGTTCACCATTATCCAAATATCTGCACGTATGTTCCCCAATTACTCTAGTGGAAGCTCCCGTATCTACTTCCATTTTAACAGGTTTGCCATTTACTTTCACTGTAACAAATATTGGGTCTGTCTTTCCAAGTTTCAGAATGTCAGAATTTATTGTTTCAGGCTCTTCTACATTGTTGATTTCATTGGGCTTCCCTTTTGTTTACAAGCCTTATTGAATTTTTCCTTGCATTGCCTCATTAAGTGTCCATTTCTGTGACAATAGTAGCATTCAATTTTTGTAAACTGCCAATCACTAAATGACTGATTGTTTCCACCTCTATTAAAATTATTCTTCAATCTTGCTGCTAAGTTATTTTATCTTCATTCTTTGGCTAGTGATGTCTGTTTCTTGCTTCTTGGCAGAGTCTCGCTTTTTCGTGCCCTTTTCATCTGAAGTTTCCCTCTCAATGGGGTGGACGGCGCCATTTTGCACATCCTGTATTGCATGTGAATCTCTTACAGCGCTTTCCCTGTCTGGCACTATCTCTAGCGCCTTCTTGAAATCCAGATTCACTTTGGACAATAATCTTTTCTGAATAGCGCCCTCTTTTACACCACACACTAAACGATCTCTGAGCATGTCGTTCAGGGTCGTACCGAACTCACAATGTTCCAGTGGCTGCTTCAAATTTGCCAAGTAGCATGCAATTGTCTCACCCAGGGCTCTATTTCACAAATTAAACCTGAACTTCTGCCTCATGACTGAGGGCTTGGATTGAAAGTGACCCTCTATGTTGTCCACCAATTCATTGAAATTCTTCGAATCTGGGGCACTGGGTGCTGTCAAACTTCAAATTATATGGTAGGTTTTACTCCCACAAATACTCAAGAGGATCGCTCGCCTCTTCTCTTCCCTCATAATCTCATTCGCTTGAAAAAAAAGAACGTGAGATGTTTTATGTATTGAGACCAATCGTCTGCGGCTGGCTCAAAAGGATCAATTCTCCCAAATTGTGACATTTTGAGAGAGGATAACTTTTTCAATTCTAACGGAGCTTGCTACTTACAATCACTGGCAAGGCACAATGCCGATTTCTTTTTAACTTGATTTCTTTTGATCAGTCCTGTTTTATCCTCATTGCCAGTTTGTTGTAGGGTGGCCGAGTTGTACTGTTAGTAATAGAGTTGAATTGAAGGTACTTCTTAAGTGGAAACATTAAGTTTATTTACAATATACTCAACAGCAACTCCACGTGTGCTTTCAACTCCACCTCTATCACTACACTGTCTGCTGAGGTAGCCCATGCTACTCTCCTATTGGCTACTATATATCATGTGATCTTTCCTAACAAATATTAATTTTAAAGGCACATTACACACTAAATAAACCATAATTACTAAAGCTACTTTTTCCCTCACCCTGACTTCATCTATTAACTTACTATTTTCTGTACTAGTGCTATCTGTCCCTCTCAGTGTTATGTGCACCCTGATATTCCTCGCTTATATTTTCTTTTTGCTCCCACACCCCTGCCAAGTTAGTTTAAAACCCTCTCAACAGCACTAGCAAAACGCCCCGCAAGGAACTCAGTTCCAGCTCTATTCAGCTGCAACCCGTCCAGCTTGTACAAGTGCCATCTTCCCCAGAGACAGTCCCAGTGTCCCATGAATCTAAAGCCCTACCTCCTGCACCATCTTTCCAGCCACACATTCAAATGCCTTATCCCTCTATTTCTGTACTCACTGGCATGTGGCACTGGGAGTAATCGGAGATTACTACATTTGAGGTCCTGCTTGCTAATTTTCCATCTAGCTCTCTAAATTCTGATTGCAGGACCACATCCCCCTTCCTACCTAAGTCATTGGTACCAATGTGGACCACACCCTCTGGACGTTCACCCTCCCCCAGAAGAATGTCCTGCAGCCGCTCTCTGACATCCTTGATCCTGGCACCAGGGAGGCATCATACCAGTCTATGGCCACAGAAACACCTGTTTGCTCCCCTAACCAATGAATCCCCTATCACTATTACCCTTTCCTTCTTCTTCCTCCCCACCTGTAAGGCCAAGCTGCTTATGGTGCCACAATCTTGGCTCTGACTGCACGTCAAGTTGTTGAACTCAATGTTAAGTCCGGAAGGCTGTAAAGTGCCTAATCGGAAGATGAGGTGCTGTTCCTCCTGTTTACGTTGAGCTTCACTGGAACATTGCAGCAGGCCAAGGACAGACATGTGGGCATGAGAGTAGGGTGGAGTATTGAAATGGCAAGTGACAGGGAGGTCTGGGTCATGCTTGC
Source organism: Carcharodon carcharias (assembly GCF_017639515.1). Lineage (NCBI taxonomy): Eukaryota > Metazoa > Chordata > Chondrichthyes > Lamniformes > Lamnidae > Carcharodon > Carcharodon carcharias. Next base: position 198,414,733 of record NC_054468.1, on the reverse strand, counting down.
GGACAGACCGAAGGAGTGTTGTAAATTTGTAAATTGCTTGAAAGCTTTCAATGTTCAATATGACCCAGCAGAAAGCAGAACAAAGGTATCTCAATCCCAAGCAGCTCCCTGCAAGACCCGACAGATGCTTACACCTCAAAAGATGAAATAGGTTAGAAGGAATAATTCCATAGGTTGGCACCAAAGGAAAATAGTGAGGTCAGAAGCACTAATTGTGTAATCTCAAGGCAATTTGTTGCGTTTGAATGTGCAGACCAAGAGGCTGAAGCATTATTCAGCAGTGGCACCATTTATAGTTTCTTTCCTGCTGAATAGCAACAGCAGCATGACATGGCATCACAATTGTTTTGCAGTTAAGGATTTTCCAATCCATTTGACTGTGAGGGCTCTGGGCACAATGCTGTGACCTAGATAAACACAAAGCACTTCTATCCCATTAACGTGTAGCTTTTCAGTGATTAGGAACAGTGCAGCATGCAAATCAGTACCTACCTCCCAAACAGGAGTCACAATAATGTTGCTTAAGGGATAAATATTATCCAGGACATGGAGAGCATTACCCATCTCTTCTTCCTCACATGGTGCCATGGGATCTTTTATATCCACCACACAGGACCTCAGTTTAATGTCTTATCTGAAAGACAGTACCTTCAACAGTGCAACACTACCTCAGAGCTGCACTAAAATGTCAGCCTGGATTATGGTTTCTAGTATCTTAAGTGGAACTTGAACTCCCAATTTTCTGACTTTTCGGATGGCGTTCTCCAAATGAGCCAAATCTGACATATTAGGTCATGTCACTGTTGCTATTCAACAGGCAAGAAGCTATAAGTGCTGGCATTGTGCATTATTGGTCACTTGGTCTGTGTAACTATGTGCAATAATTCGTCTTTGAATTGCAGGTGAAGCCAGTAAGGAGTAGAAATATAGGAGTTAAGGAGGATGGTGAATTTGACTGCTATTGGAAAATTACACAGCTCTCCAAGTGCCTTCATACTGACCTGGATGCAATGGTGGAATATCTCCTCTTTCATGAGAAGAATGTGCCAGGACCTGCTGATTTAGTGCCATAAAGGTAGATGTCACAAGCCTGGTCTGTTGTCAGCTGATTTCCCTGGCCTCCCGTCTTTCACCTTGTACCTTTCCAAACATTAAATATTGAGTAAGGTACTGGAGAAAGCAAACCCTACACTCATTTGATATGGACTTGCTGAACAGCAGTGGGCTTGGAGAAGCTTACAGTTTGTTACTCTGCTATTCCTGAATTGAATTGAGAGTTTGTATTCTAGGATTACCCTCTTCTTTAAGAACCTTCTTGTTCTACGTTTTGGTGAATTTGGAAACAATTTGGCTGTTCTTCTTTTAACATTAACATTTTCTAAATGTACTGCTGAAAAAAGTTTTGAAAGCCTTTGTCCCATTCATAGCTCCCTTCCTTATACAGCAATTCTTTAACATCCATTGCGAATGTGCTGAGTTAACATTGGGTGGTACTTCCAGCTGAAGATGGGGAAATCCTTAATTTGGCACAAAAGCTTTTAGTTGCAAGAAGTCTCCAGGCTTAAACTGTGCACCTTTAGCTCAACAGCACTGTACACTGGCATGAACAGCGGATGGAAATTCATGCAAGGATGGGGGCAGGAGTGTTGGGGGTGTGGGACCCCTGCAGAAACCAAGCATGATCACTGAAAATGTAGTTTCAGGCTTGATTTGCATCCCATCAGTTGGAAAATTTAGTCCATACATAGGGCAAGTTCTCCTGATGGTTCTGTGAACTAATATACGCCTAGTACGGAGGTGATACTTAACACAGAGTTGACCACCAAGGCACAAACCATCGTCTCATGAGACAGAAGGCGATGGCGATAAGCCATATCAACCAGAAGGGTTCAAGTTTTGATCCTTGAAATGTGGTGCAATTGCAGATTTCAGCTGGAATAGCAATGTATTTGCTGCATTTAGCATTTTGTGACACTGAGAAGGGCAGAGATCAAACCAGCCAGGATTCCCATTGCTGCTTCTGATGCAGTGACTTTGGCTGGGAAGTGAAGAGATGTGGGATTCAGATAAGAAGAAGGGTTCCCTTTTGATAGCCATCATGGAGAAATAGCCCAGGAGCACATGACGTATTGATACCTGGGCACAATACTGAATGGGTGCAGTGTCTGTGGGGGCATATTATAGCAAGAGTTAATACTTTCAGGGAAGAAAGGGAAAAACTGGAAAAGGAAAACAAACAGTTCAGGAACAGATTATGTTGCTCTACACAGTATATTGCCAAAATTTATTTCATGCAGTGATGAGGGAGAATTTCACAATTTTTTTACACAGCAAGAGGTTTTCAACAGAACATTTTCAGTTGTATTGTATGACTCCCTTTTAAATGTATCTGTCCTCCAGAACACGGCCCCATTAGAGACTAAGAATAGCATGTTGTTTTTTATATTTGACAGTGCTAATAGAACCTTTGCTGCACAACTTTATTTCAGTGAAACTTCAAAGAACTCAAATGTGCCCCATGATCTTCTAAATCTGTTCAACAGCTGAATGCTTAAAACTATTTATTACGCAAGCAGGAAACCTCCTTCAGTGAAAAGTTAAAAAGATCCTTAACTTAACATGAAGCAGTGATGCCTTTTGTGATAAATGAAAGGCAAGACCAAAGCTGAAAGCTGAAATGCACGAGTTCTGTTATCATGGCTAGCTGTTGAAAACAAAAAAAAATGCTTGCATATGAAGCTTCAGATCATGTCTGATGAATTGAGAATGAAGCACATTTTTGTCTATTATTGAAATTTTTATTGATGAAAAACTAAACTATATCCATCCATTGCCTCTTCCCAACTAAAAAATAAACTTATTTCTCTTCACCTTTAACCTTGTTAATTAGCTTGTAGAGCTTTCTTGTTGACTCATTTGAAATCAGTGCCACATTTACCTCATGGCTAAGGTATGAGACTGCGAGTGTTTTGAAACCCTATCTCGTTCCTCTGCGTCAAGTCTCAATCCACACCACTGCTGTTAAAATGTGTTTAAAACACACACACTGCCAAAAGAGGCAGTTGAGAAAGAGCTAGCATACAATCAGTCTTATCTACCGCACTGTCATTCTAGACACTAGACTTGCCGTCTCATTCAGTAATATGATTTGTACCAACCCCAGTAACATGGTTGCCAGTGTAATGTTACCCTCACTCTAGTTTCCCACCTTTTCAGAGACTAATCATGACATTTTGTCTAGGTATTTGGGTTAGCACATTGTTTTAGCTATTTTAAAGACAAGTCTACTTCATATTTTGTGCCTGACTTCACAGTAGAAGACACAAGTTACATACCAGAAATAGAGGGTAACCTAGGGGCTAATAAGAGGAAGGAAATTAAGCTAATTAATATCAGCAGACAAAAACTACTGGAGGAATTCAAGGGACTGAAATTTGACAAATCCACAGGTCCTGATGGCCTACATCCTAGGGTTCTAAAAGAGATTGATGCAGCGATAATGGATGTGTTGGCTATGATTTTCCAAAATCCCCTGGGGCAGAATCTTGCTCTTGTCAGGAAGGTTCGGTAGGGGTGGGCGGTGGCAGTTGAGAAGCGGACCGCTACCCACGGTCGAGGCTATAATGTGATTTCACGCTGGTGCGCCAATTAAGGCCCACCCCCAGTGTGAAACGCAAACAGCAACGCTGAGTGCTGCATGTGTGGGTGGGGGAGGAGCACGAACTTTGAGCATGCACTAGAGTGCGCTGTTCAGAATCTCTCTGAGGCGTAGAGCTGCCTCAGGGAGATGAAGAATTTTCAAAACAAAATAAAGAAATGCATAATGTAATAAAGCATGTCCCCTCATGTGACTGGTTACATGAGCAGGGACATGTTATTAATTACATTTTAAATTTTTTATTTTATTTTTATTTGCTTTAGGAAACCTCATCCTGCCCATGGATGAGGTTTCTGAAAAAAGTGCAAAGGCCACTTGGCCATTTTGCCTGCCCGCCAACTGTAAGGTTGGACGGGTAGCGCAAAATTTAAGTTATTGACCTTGTTGATGGCCTTAACAGGCCTTTTAATTGCCGGTGGGCGCGCTGCTGACTCCGGTGCATGCCTGCCAACCAAAATATCGCGTTGCTACGCGTTGACTTTGGGACGATCGCCTGAGGTCAACATATGCCATTTTACGCTCGAGTGGGTCGGCACACGCCCACACACCGAGCTAAAAATTTTGCCCCTAGATTCTGGATTGGGCCCAGCAGATTGGAAGTTAGCAAATGTAATGCAATGCTTCAAGAAATGGGGGAGATGGCAGGGAACTACAGCCCAGTTAACCTGACATCAGTCATTGGGAAAGTGCTGGAATCTCTTATTAAGGGAGCCTTAACAATGTACTTAGAAAAGCATAGTATGTTTAGAACAAATCAACATGGCTTTGCAAAAGGAAATTCCCGTTTGACAAATTTTTTATAGTTTTAGGTGTAACTAGTAGGGCCAATAAAGGGGAACCTTTACTTGGATTTCCAAAAGGCATTTGATAAGGTGCCTCATGAAAGATTAATACACGAGATAAGGGTTCATGGAGTTGTGGGTGATATCAGTATGGATAGAGGATGGGTTAACCGAAAGGAAACAGAGAGTAGGAACAAATAGGGTATTTTCAAGTAGGCACACTGTGACTTGTGGAGTCCTGCAAGGATCAGTGCTGGAACTCAATTATTTACCATCTACAATAATGACTTAGATGAAGAGACAGAGAGTAATTTATCTAAGTTTGCTGGTGTTACAGAGCTAGATGGAAATAGAGCTGTGAGGGGGACAGAAAGAGTCTGCAAAAAGATATAGACAGGTTAAATGAGTAGCTAACAAGGAAAAGATGGAGTATAATTTGGGGAAGTGTAGGACTATTCATGTTGGTTGTAAGAATAGAAAAGCAGATTACTTTTTAAAATGCATGATACTTGTAAATGATGTTGAGAAGGATTTGGGCGTATTCGTACAAGGAACACAGAAAGTTAGCATGCAGCAAGCAATTAGGATAGAAAATGTCTTTTTGCCCTTTGTTGTAAGGAATTGAAGCACAAGAATAAAGAACTCTTGCTACAATTGTACAGGGCTTTGGTGATACCACACTTAGAATACTAAGTAGTTTTGGTCTCCAGATTTAAGGAAGAATATACTTGCATTGGTGGCAGTATGGTGTAGATCTAATAGATTGAATGAGAGGGTTGTCCTTTGATAAGCGACTGACTAAGTTAGGTTCATATTCTCTGGAGTTTAGAAGAATGTGAGGTGATCTCATTGAAATAGTCCAGATTATGAAGGGTAGATACTGAGGGGTTATTTCCCCTGATGGAGAACCTAGAACAACGAGGCCAAGTTTCAGGATAAGAGGCCAATCATTTAGGATTGATTGAAGAGAAGTTTATTCACTCAAAGATTTGTGAATCTTTGGGATTGTCTTCCCCAGACCATTGTGGACATGTCATTGAATATATTTAAGGCTGAAGCAGGCCGATTTTTGGCCTATCTCGGGGAATCGAGGGATATGAGAAGCAGGAAAATGGAGTTGAGGCAGAAGATAATCCTTGATCCTATTGAATGGTGGAGAAAGCTTGAGAGGCTATATAGTGTACTCCTGCTCCTATTTATTATGTTCTTATATTTTGTCAGGTAGATGTCAAAAAATCCCATGGCATTATGTTGAAGAAGGGCAGGGAGTTCTCCCCACTGCCCTGGCCAATATTTATTCCTCAATCAACATCTTAAAAACACAGATTATCTGTTCATTATTTCACTGTCATTTGTGGGACCTCATTGTGCACAGTTGGCTATGGCATTCCTATATATTTTTTGAATTCATTCATGGGATATGGGCATCACTGGCAAGGCCAGCATTTATTGCCCATCCCAAATTGCCTTTGTTCAGTGGGCATTTAAGAGTCAACCGCATTGCTGTGGGTCTGGAGCTACATGTGGACCAGACCAGGTAAGGCCAGCAGATTTCCTCCCCTAAAGGACTTAAGTGAACCAGATGAGTTATTACAACAATTGATAATGGTTTCGTGGTCATCATCAGGCTTTTAATTCCAGATTTTTATTGAACTCAAATATCAATTTTGAATACAGCTCCCCAGAGCATTACCCTGGGTTTCTAGATTATTAGTCCAGCAATGATACTATTACGCCAACGCCTCCCCTAAACAGTGACTAAGCTTCAAACGTGGTTCATTGCCTTGAAGAATTTTGGAATGTCCTGTGGTTGTGAAAGGCGCTACAGCAAGTGTTTTTTTTCATGCATAACACATCTTTGAACTTAATGCTTATTAAGACATCTCTGTCAAATTCAACTGCCATGATTATATTGTATCTCAGTCATCCTCGAGAAGCTGGAATAGTCTAAAATCTGTTTTCCAAAATCCAATATAGTCAGGTTAAATTATGTATTTCCTAACAAAGTATGAACTGTCTCAAGGGTTGGTTTCATATTAGGATCAATTTAACCCCTTGCCAGAATGACCAGAGGTGTACTGAAAGCTGATTTTTTTTTTCAATGCACACTTTCAGTTTAGATTCTCAGAACCTTCCTTTCTGCTCCACAGCTGTCCTGTATCACCTAAGGGTTTCCATCATTGCTTGGCACTGCTAGTTAGATTAAAACATTTGTAAAGAATTTAAATTGTTCACACTCCTGGGCATTTACAGATTTCTGCTACCTTGCTGAGAAAAAGCAATATAATCTGTTTTCTCAATTTACCCATACAGATTCGAAACAGAGTCTGGATTATGTCTCTGGCTCACAATATAACCACAAGATCTAATTTGAAACAGAGCCTTCATGGCCTTGGGTTATGGGCAAATGTCTTGCCTTCTCTAAAAACTGGCTCTGTCAGCATTGATCTGGTCTTTAAACATTGGCTGACTTTCTGGTGGTTCAGTTGGTTAAATCTGCCGCCCAGTGCAAAATTAAGTGCCACCCGTGCAAGTACCCATTTGATTCCCAGTTTATGCTGACCTCCATTGATCTCAGCCAGAAAAACAGTAGGGGCACTAAACTTGCCCTTAATTTTCTTGGACTTGGGAACTGAAAATCATTAGCCAGAATCTTAGCAGTGACCTGTATGAGAAATTGTATGAATGCAGATACCAGAAAAGAATTGGGACTGACTTACTATCTAGGTCTGTATGTGATGAATGGTCACTTGAGTGAAAGGGTATCATGTATCAATGGCATTCCACCCTGAGGGAGAATGAAGAGGGAAAATTTGCATTTAAACATTTGTAGAATGTTGGTTCATGTTCAAACTGAACCTGACATAGTTTTGTTAGCTTAATGCCTTTAGGTTAGACATGTAACTTTTTTCAATACAATTTAATAGCATGGTATGTACGTTTGATTTAAGACCCCTTAGTGACTGCTTTAAATTAGTTAGCATTCCCGCCTTCTTAAACATAAAGACCCATTTTTGGCAACATGACAGCCTTAGCTCCAAATGATTAAGTGCAGCAAATACATTTACTGACTGAGTTCTAAATAAAGCAAGCAATTGTTTATAAAATGCTTTGTCACCTGCTTCCACAAAATTAAAGATTTCTAAAGTTCTATTTAAGTTTTATCACAGCTCTGAAAAGCAAGCTGTATGTTAAAGCTTTCTTTAAACAGCTTTTTTTTTATACATTGAAGTCTAGGTGATCACTGCTACCAAAGTAGGCATAATCATAGAATGTCAAGGAAAAATATGAGGGAAAACTTACACCATTATGAGTTTATAAGGAACCAGTTGGCCATTCTTGCTGCAAGATACATCTGGCTTTTATTACTGTGATTACTCAGAGTGGAACAATATGTCACATATTGATTTTTCTACCCATATCAGGAAAGGATAGGACCTTGGAAGCGTTAGGCATTCTCCATGATGATATCAAATGGATTCAAATTGCAGAGAGTTGGCAAGATCCATTGTCCGTGACACAATGTGTGTTTGATGTGAGCCAAATGTTTAAGCATTGCCTGCTTTACGCCAATGTCTAACCGGACCCTAATTCACTCCATTCAAAAAGTTTTGCGATTACATTAAACCCAGAAAAATAAATTCATCAATACTCTCTGACACGTCACCATAAATTTTAGTCATTTGCCAAGAGTTTACGTTCCAGAAGACAATTTTATTTTTTAAACTTATAGCTAACTCACAAGTTGGACTGGATTATAAATGTTCATAGGCCACTGCTTGACTCAGCAATAGACATACGTCCAAATAAGAACATAATAGGAGCAGAAGTAGGCCATTCAGCCCCTTGAGCCTGCTCTGCCATTCAGTAAGATCATGGCTGAACTGATTGTGGCCTTGCCTCTGCTTTCCTTCCTGCCCCCAATACCCTTGACTCCTTTGTCAATCAAAAATCTATCTAACTCAGGCTTGACCATATTCAATGACCCAGCCTCCACTGCTCTCTGTGGAGGAGAATTCCAAGGACATTCTGAGAGAAGAAATTCTTCCTCATCTCCATCTTAAATGGGTGAAATTCCTTACTTTGAAACTGTGCCCCTTTGTTCAAGATTCCCCCACATCCTCACAGCATCTACTCTGTCAAGCCACCTCAGAGTCTTGTGTGTCTCAAAAAGATCACTCCTCATTCTTCTAAACTCCAACGAGTATAGGCCCAACCTGCTCAAAAGACAATCAGCTTAGTGACCTTCTCTGAACTGCTTCCAAGGCAAGTATGTCCCTCCCTAAGGCCAGAATCATCCCCGATTTGCAATAAGTGCAGTAGCAGGGGAGTAAAATGACATCTTACCCGCCGGTGTAATGGTGACTTTTCACACAGTATCATCCCAAACCCGGTACATTATTATGCATTCCCGGCAAATATGCCTTTTCCATAGTGAGCGGGCTCTCGTTCGCCAGCCACGCCATCATCTCGCTGCTTCATCATGCCAGACGCCACATTTAAAGTACAGCTGCGCATACATTTCTCAATGCTTCCATCTCAGGACTGGAAGGATCGTGCACAGGGAAGACAGGATGACCCCGAAAGGCAAAATGACTGCAGCCCCCTGCTTCAGTGATGCGTCCCTTGAGCACCTTTTGAATGCTATGCTGGCCTGCCATGATGACCTCTACCTCCACTCTGGCTGCAGGATGGGCAGCTGCATCACCAGCCAGCATGGGAGATAGTGGCAGTGGTGGTCAAAGCCAATGCCCTGCAAAAGAAGACATCTGCCGCTACAGGATGAATGGTCTCATCCTTTCCATCAGGTTAACTCACTCTTCTCATCACTCTCAACTCTCACACTCACAAACCTATCACACATCCACAGGGATCTCGCACGTCAAGGGACAACACCACTAACTCTCACACACACCCTCACATCTCCATCAGGCTCATATCCTCTGGAGCTCACGTCCTCATCCCACCCATGGCTCCATTCACCACACAAACATTCCATGCAATGCCATGTGTCCTGCTCACATTCTCTCCATCTGTTTTCATGCAGGAGACTCTGGCTCAGAACAGCAGGAAGAGGTCCCAGACTAGGCGTGGCATGGTCCACATTAGGCCCCTCACTCACTTTGAGGAGTGTGCCATCGCACTGGCTAGTGAGGACATGGACCTGCCTGCAGTGATGGTGAGGTCAGCAGCGAACACCCTCATAAGGATCCTGCAACACATCATCCTTCCTTCAACACAACTGCAACTGCTCTCTCTCCTGATTTTGACTCTGCTGCCATGCACTAATTATCTCCAATTTGCTTCACAGGGAGCTCTGCCAAGCGACCAACACCCTCAGCCAGCCAGTCCCTCACCTCCATCAAGGTCCTCATCTCCCGCCAACAGGACGCCTCCTCCATTGAAGGGCTGGGAATAAGTAGCCTGGAAAACCCATCACAGAGCTTACCCACATCCTCCGCCAGCACAGGGACACATACCTCAGAGAGGCCTAGATCTAGAGCCGGCTCAGGTTCATAATCTGGTGGTCGCTGCACAGACACATGTTTGCAGCAGCAGGAGGCAGGTTCGTGTGAACTCCCTGGCGCTCGGAGGACTGCTGGGGAAGAGGCATCAGTGAAGTCCAAGTCAGATGATGATCCTCTGGATTTGGCCTTCGAGCACATTGTAGAGATTTAGCAGAAGGCAGGGGATCATCACGCAGAGCTGTTTGAAGCCCTCAACAGAGTGGCACCTGAATCGGAGGAATGTGTCCACCTGCTCTCTGATGAAGTAGTGCCCACATGTGTATGTTTGGAGGTCTCCATGGGGAGGATGGCGGATGCCATGGAGACGCTGTCCAGCAGAACACGGAGATACATACAGACCTCAACTCCATCGTGGAGCCATGGATGAGTTCCTGCAGTGGCAACGCAAGAGGGAAACGGAGCACCTCAGTGTCCCTCCAGGTGCTGCTTCCTCTCAATGAGTTAGGCCAGGGCCCTCAGGCACCTGAAGCGAGGAGTGGCAGCTGGGTTGTCCACTCAGGAATCTCAGAGGCAGTCCTCACCCTCTGACTGCCCTTTGCCTGTGAGCCCCTCAACCTAGTCCTCTCTCACCGCAGAGGGAGCAGCTGGCCAACGAGTGATTCTGGAGGAAGAAGTGTGTGTGTGGCAGGCTTTTTTGGAGACTTGTGCGAGCATTCCCCCATGCCTGTGGATCTTTCACGTATCATACTCACCTCAATGTCTGAGTATTTTGAATACTGCCTGCTGGGGTTCACTTTCAGTTGTCCATCTGAGATGACCTGCATCTCCCATGCAGCATCACATTCCCATGCAGCACCTGATCTCACCCACCATGACTGTCGTTTCACTTTTGATTTAGATAGCATGGTCTGGATTCGCTCCCCCATCTTTTCCCCTCCCCTAGTCACCAATTCCCTTTTCCTCATTACTGTTGACCCCCCGGCATCACATTTCACCTCCCCTCCGTGACCCACCAGCCACAACCCTTTTCATTTGGAGATTTCCAGGTGAACGTGCACATTCCCTTCCTTCCTGAAAGTCCCACCCCCATCCACATTTATCTCCCTAACCTCCTCCTTCCCACCCCCCTCCAGGGCTCATGTCTGCCTCCGAGTCCCCACCAACCCCACCGTCGTTTCCCCTTCCACCGCAGTGGGTGACTGTGCTGCAAGGATTGAGAAGTGTGCGCGTAGCTGCAGTTTAAATATGGCGCCCGGAGTGAGGAGGCGGCGAGGTAACAGCCTGGCGGGCAAATCAAAGGCTAACTGCCGGTGATCCGGCGTGTTTCTCACCGCTGCATAATCTATGAAGCGGGAAGGGGGTGATACAGTGCAAAAACCCACCATTGTGGCTGGCGGGTAAACTGACTTTTTCCTACCCGCTGCGCTTTGTGCATATCTGGAACGATTCCACCCTACAAAATACTCCATGTGTTGTCTCATCAGTGGCCTGTACAGTTGTGGCAAGACTTCCCTACTTTTATACTCCATCCCCCTTGCAATAAAGGCACAACATTTTGTTTGCCTTTCTTAATTGCTTGCTGTGCCTTTGTGTTTTATGTACAAGGACATACAGGTCACTCTAAACCACAGCATTTTGCAGTCTCTTGCCATTTAATTATGCAGCAGGGGAGCTGTGCTGTGCCCCTAACTTCTGTGTGCTGGGGCGCACAGTTGCCAAGGTGGATGTCACGGTTGTCGTGGTGGCTGTCGGCCAGGTCCGGTGCGGCCCCTCCAGCATGGTGGCGATGGAGGTTGTAGTGTTGGTGTGCGCCTGAGGTTCTGACGGGATTTTTGGGCAGCTATTGGTGGGCAGAGTTTTGTTGCTGGGGTGCAGCATGGATGGCTAGCCAGCTCTCGACTGCTGCGTTGGTTTGGAGCCTGAACTCTCAACGGTTTTGATTTCTTTCTTTTTTTTGGAGATGTCGTGCAACATTCAGCCTCTAATAAATTTGTCTCCGCAATCTTTTTGTATGTACTAAGTGTGTTTGGTGCCAACAGAACAAAGAGTCACTGAACTGGAATTTTCATGAGTTCAATGTGCCTTTCCCTACATGACAAATAACATTCTGCTTTTCTATTCTTCCTTTCAAAGTGGACAAGCTCACATTTACCCACATTATACTCCATCTGCCAAATTTTTGCCCATGCCCGTCATGTTTGCTCTCAACTTCCTTGATGACTCAACTGGTAAATGCACCAACTAGCATAGAATTGTCTTAAATAGGAGTTATCTGAATTAGCTAATCAGCTCCAGGCAGCAGTTTGACCATTAGAATTAATCTCAGCACCCATTAGTATGTCGGGCAAGGACAGAATCAACCTGTCAACAGTCATGAAGCCTGCCAAAACACACTGTCAGGGTCACGCATGAAGAATGCCCATTTGGATCAGATCCTCAAGAAGTGTTAGTGCACATGGAACCCTATAGCAATACCAATCAATCACAACAGTGGAGGAGAGAATAACGCATCTGCAATCACTCTTAACTGATCAAACAGATGTTCAATCCATTTCTGCAAAGGTTCTACTATAGGATTTTAAGTTTTATTCAAATCTAAAACACGTGGCATTCTTGGCTAAGCTATTCACATACATCTGCAACACTGCTAGCAATGTGGAAAATTACTCAGGTTTGTCCTGCCCGTGCAAACCAGGACAAATCCAACCTGACCAGTTACCATCTTTACAGCCTGCTCCCACTTACCTGCAAAATGAGGGAAGGAGCAATCAACAACTATCTGGCAGCATTTGCTCACCAATAATTTGCTCACCATTGCTCAGTTCCAGGTTTCACCAGGACCAGTCAACTCCAGACCTCACATAGCCATGGTCCAAACATGGACACAAGGTCTGAATTCCAAAGATGAGGGGACAGTGACTGGTCTTGACATCAAGACAATGTTTGACTGAATATGGCATTAGGGAATTCTAGTAAAACTGACATCAGTACCTGTTCAAAAGGAAGATGGTTGCGTCATTGCAGGCCAATTATCTCAGCCCGAGCACCTTGCTGCAGAAAGTCCTCGGGACAATGTACTAAACCCAAATATTATCATCTACACCAATGAACTTTCTTCTCATCATAAGGTCAGAAGTCAGGCTGTTTGCTGATAATCTACAGTGTTCAGCTCCTTTCGCAATCCTTCAGACAATGAAGCAGTCCATATCTGCTGCAGCAGAACCTGGACAATATTTAGGGTTGGACTGACAATTAACATTTGCACCACACAAATGCCAGGCAATGAGTACCTCCAATGGAGAATCCCCCACAGTCAGCATCTGGGTGTCACCATTGATCAGCCATATATATGCCATGGCTAATAGGGCAGCTCAGAGGCTGTTTGTTCTGTGGTGAGTGGCTACCTCTTAATTCCTTAAGGCTTCTACACCACATAAAAAACACAGTCAGGTGAGAAATGAAATACTCTCCACTTACCTGCATTCGTCCAGTTGCAACAATTCAAAAAGCTCAGTACAAATCAGGAAACAACAGTCTCTGCGATTGGCGTATCATTCACAAGCCTAACCATCCATCCCTTCACTCACTGGCTATACTGTGTCATCTACAGGATGCACTGCATCAACGTGCCAAGGCTTCTTTAACAGTGCCTCCCAAGCCCATGTCCTCCACCAGTTAGAAGGACAAAAATAGCAGGTGCTTAAGAACACCATCACCTTCAGTTCCTCTCCAAGTCACACACCGTCCTGACTTGGACATATATCATTGACCCTTCCAAAAACAAAATACTGCAGATGCTGGAAATCTGAAACAAAAGCAGAAAATGCTGGAAATGCTCAGCAAGTCTGGCAGCATCTGTAGAGGGAGAAACAGAATTAACACTTCAGGTCCATTATGAAAACATGAAAATTCTGGAGATTCCCTGCCCTTTTAAAGAATGTATTCATTCACAAGATATGGGCATCACTAGCAAGGCCAACATTTATTGCCCATTCCCAATTGTCTTTCTGAAAGTGATGGTAAGCTGCCTTCTTGAACTGCTGCAGTCTCTGCGGTGAAGATCCGCTACAGTGCTGACAGGAAAGGTGTTCCCAGATTTTGACCAAGGAACAGCAATATACTTCCAAGCCAGGCTGGTGCAAGACTTGAAGGGACACTTGGAGGCAGTGGTGTTCCCATCCTCTGTTGCCCTGGTCCTTCTAAGTGTTCGGTCTCAGAGGTTTAGGAGGTGTTGTCAATGGAGACTTGATGAGGGCAGTGCATCTTGTAGAGGTTACATACTGCAACTATATTACTCTGGTGGTGAAGGGAATGATTTGTGGAAGTCTTTCACAATGAATGCAGTAGCTTGTGGAGAAAGTCCACCAGCAGCTTCTCAAGAGCCAATAGGGACAGGCAATAAATGCTGGCCTTGCCAGTGACACTCACATCCTCAGAATATTTTTTTTAAATAAATGATATCTTTTGTCCAGTACCTATCTGTTAAACATTGCTGATCCATACAGGCATTGTTCAAATATTTGAATCATGTTAGAGTTGCGTTCACAACTTTGAAATGTACTGTTTCCCGTTACAAACCTGCCTGAAAGTTAAATGCAGATACAGAACCATAGAAACAATAACATAAAAGTAAGCTTGCCAATTTAGTTTTGTTGAATCATGCTCAATTTTTCACTGCAGGGCAATATTTATTGGGAAGCAAATTAAGACAAGTCAACTTTTTGTCTTTTATAATTGGCATAGAAGAAACTTTCAAGTCATTAAAGCTAAATGTGAACCCAAATGCCTAAGGCAATAGGACAGCTTCCAACCAACTGTGGCACAGTTAGTGTGGGCTAAATTAGATAGCCTCCAAAAATGGGTGCAGAGATCGCCATGTGGGATTAATCTGCGTCTGTTGTTTGCAACACAGACAGTGTGCCAACTTCATGCTGCCTGCTCATTTCCATGAGCTCTGCATCCGGCTGCCACCAACCATGTGTTTCATTTGCTGGACATATCAGCAGGGGGCCAATATTGTGAGTGGCTATTACCACTTTAAGCAGCCTGCACCACTTAAATGAGAGTTGCATTGTGGCTGGAGCAGGTGCTGGTTCAAGAGAACTGAAGTGGGAAAGAGTAAAGAATGGTGTAACAGCAGCGAGAGAGGGCTCCAATTTGACTACAGTGTTGCACTGGAGGCCTCAGTGAAGGAAGTGGAGAAGAGGAGAGATGGCCTCTATTTCTACAACTGCAGCAGTGGCCTCAGTCACTGTTCAAATCATCGCATGCCCGGCACTCAATTATCAACAATCTCTATCAATCATGCCTCATGACTAACATTTAATAGTCGTTTGGTAGTACAGAACTTGACTACTATTGCTGAAAAAAAGAGACTTGTTGAAGCTTTTTGTCTTGCACTCATCAGGACACTTCGCAAAAATACCAATATAAGGGGAAAACAACCATTTATACTGTATGAGAAAAGAGTGCTGATTGGTTAGCAAGTGGACTCTGATTGGTAGAGGCGTTGCTGTGGAGAATGCGCCAATTGATGGTTTTGTTTTATTCATTTACAGGATGTGGGCCTCACAGGCTAGACCAGCATTTCGTTGCCCTTGAGAAGGTGGTGGTGAGCTGCCTTCTTGAACCGCTGTGGTACTTGTGGTGTAGGTACACCCATGGTGTTAGGAAGGGAGTTCCAGGATTTTGACCAAGTGGCAGTGAAGGAACGGTGATATATTTCCAAGTCAGGATGGAGAGTGACTTGGAGGGGAACTTCCAGGTGGTGGTGTTCTTATGTATCTGCTGCCCTTGTCCTTATAGATAGTAGCGGCCATGGGTTTGGAAGATGCTGCCTAAGGAATTTGAGGTGCAGGATAGAGCCCAACAAGATATGTAAGAAAATTGTTACATGCAGCTGCAGATTTAAATAAAGTAAATGTATTATCCACATATCGGAAATATGCAAGGGGTAGGAGGTTAGATGTCATTCCATTGAAGACACTTTTCTCATGGAACCCAACAAAGCTGTTTGTGAGGGCTTGGCCTAGAGGGGGTCCCATGGCAACACCATCAATTTGGTCTTACATGATGTCATTAAAACTGAACTCAACTGCGTAAGTTGCAGAGTTCATAATTTCAATCATTGTAATAATTCAGCTAACCATTTGGCCAATTCATGTTTGCAGAACCAGCCATAGATAAGATAGGACGTAGAGAGACATCACCTACATGGACAAATCGAGCCATGAGGACAAACTCTGTTATATATATCATGCAGTAGCTCATTGCTCTTACACATGTCCAGCAAGCATTTTTTTCAGCTTACTTTTGAGCAAGGCTTTCCAGTCATGTTGAGCAGCAGGTCCAATGGATACGTATTTGAACCTGACATTAACAATGGCATGCATTTTGTTGACATAGCCACACTTGTTAAGGATGACTATTCCTGTCCCTTTATCAGCCCCACTTGCCAACTACTTGCCAACCAATCAGCACTCTCTTCTCATACAGTATAAATTGTTGTTTTCCTCTTATATTGGTATTCTAGCGAAGTATCCTGATTAGTGCAAGACAAAAAGCTTCAACGTGTCTCTTTTTTCAGCAAGACTAATATTTATATGCTTCATCTCACCCTCACACACTTAATACTGTGGCAAGCCTCACACATACATCTCACATATTGCACACACTGCCAGCTATTCAACCATGGCAGCCACATCATCCAAACAGATTGCACTACCCTCAATGACATACCTCTCTCTCTCTTGTAGGACAAGGTAGCACACAATTTGCAGTGGGAACTAACTGGAGTGGGTACACCTGCGCTCCCTAACCCCTATTACAGAAGATATGCTAGCCATTATTGGGATGGCCATTGCTGAGGTTGTAGCTAGTGGTGGAAAACATGGAAGATGATGCTAACCTCATATTTAACCTTCCTCACATTCTACTTCACCCTAATACCACAATCTCTGGTGATTTACAAGCTGCAAATGGCATAAGCATGTACCTGTTACTTTTCCCCCACCTCTCCATGCCAGAATCTCATCCTTGCATTTCTATCCTTTCAGATACCTAAGAATTAAGCAGAGAAATACTAAATAGAGAGTGGGGATGAAGAAGCTGCACCATCATTTGATTTCACATTCGCAGAAACCAGCTCACACTGCGTGTGTCTTAGAGGACAGATTAGAGACAAGGTCCACACTTGATGAGACACTAAGCATGAGTGGCCTGCATCCAGGGCAGGGGACAAGGGTAGCACAGGAGGCTTAGGCTGGACATTGATTCCAGGGCAGAGGATACAGATAAGTGGCACTTCATAGTGCAAGCAGTCCCTATTCTGGCAATGGATTGAAATTTTCCTGTTAGCGCACTGGTCCCTGCTGTGTCAGGAGCCCTCCAAGGTCACCTCCAATCTCCTCCATTGAAAGTCTGCAGCCTTCCACCAGCCATGCCACGGCAGCTTGGGTAGCACCGTGTAGGAGAATTAGGGCAAGCAAAAGCATCAGACAAACAAACACTAAGGGAATGCACACGGGTGATTAATTGTCTTCTGTCTGCCATATGGCATGAGTGTGTTTCTAAATTTGATTTGGAATGTTCATCTTGTGGTGCTTTTTATTTTTGCATTGAGGTCAAGTAGACACTGTTAATGTTAAGTGAGAGAGGAAAGGTAAAATGTGGGACTTTGGCAAATGGGGAGTTGAAGTTGTGGTTATTGATATTACACTTGCTTGAGTTCTTCATGGACAAGCCTGAAAAAAGGAGTAATCTGGGCTTCCTCCTCCTCCCTTCCACTCCCTTCTCTTCTTCTCCCTCCTCCTCTTCATCTGCTTGTCATATAACTCGTGGCCCCTCATGATGACAAGGTTGCACAGCATGCAACAGACCACCATTAGACACCAGCTCTGCCAGGTACTGCAGGGCTCCTCCAGAGCAGTCCAGGCAGTGAAAGTTTTGCTTCAACACCACAATGGTCGGCTCCATCACATTTTTGTGTGGCAGCATGGCTGGCATTGTACGAATATGTGTGTGGGTCGCACATTAGAGTCATCAGCTCTGTGTCAGTGGTTAGCCTTTGTCACCCAATATCCACCCTCTGGTTTGCCGTAGTGGCTCAAAATGCAACCGGCACAGCAGACTGTTGAATAAAGTCATGATGCCTGGTGCCAGGATATCAGATGGCATGCTTCACTGTTTATGGTCACTCACCCACTGCACGTTAAGTAAGTTGAATCCCTTTGAGTTCTGTTATAGGATAGATTGACATTGTGGTTCCCACAAAGCAATATACATGAAGTGAATAGCACCCTGTAACATGGTGAGGCCTGCACTCTGAGCAGACCTGTATGTGCAACATAGGCAGCAAAACATGCAGTTGTCTCCCGATATCCTGGCGGCAGTCCTGATGCCTTCATTCTAACAGTCTGCTGTGTCAGTGGCATTTGAGCCACTACAGCGAACCAAAGGGTGGCTACTGGGTGACAAAGGCTATCCAATGGCACATGTTCTCTCTGTCCTGCATACAGTGAATATGCATTGCTTGTGTACTAATGCCTGAACCGATATTACATCCGGCTTAATTCGCCCTACACATATGCGTGTGCTTCACATAAATCAGTCTAAGGGCCCTTATAGCATCCTGAAAAACAAGCACTAATGAGTCCAATTTCTCACCCAATGTCCTTTACAATGAGCATAGAAGGGACTTAAAGCCTATTTAGAAGTAAACATAAGAATTATAAGAAATAGGAGCAGGAGTAGACCATGCTGCCTTTTGAGCCTGCGTTCAATCTTGACTGATCTTTTCTCTCAACTTCACCTTCCCATATCCATTACTCCCCTTTGTAAAATTCTATCGATCTCTGGGGGAGGTTAGGGTTGGTATGGGGTGGCATGGGGTGGAGGGTCACTTTTATGACTGAGTACCACAAAATTAAATACTGTTCACTATGCAAAATTGTCTTTTGAGCTTAAACCAGTATATAAATAACAGTCTAAATTTTCACTTTGGCCTAAAGTAGACACAATTCTGATGACATGTTGTGTTGATGTACCAGAGGCTTGAGAATCTTGAGCTTCATCAAAATAAATGTAGGAAACTAAAAACCGGGAATGATGCGAAACAGAGCATTGACTCATTATTACCCGTTTTATTACTCTTGCAAAGTCTTGGAAGATTTGTAACTGACATATTGCTTAAAGAAAGATTCTACAAATCTCTACTTCATCCTAGGTGCAACATCCTGTTGAAAATCTAGCAGAATGTGGTTACACTGTGGGACTAAAATTTCTCAAGACAGAGGATTTCCAATCATCTATTGTAACTTTGGCCAAAAAGTCAATTGAAATCCCAACGAAACAGCACAGAGGGCTTTTACCATAAAGGGCCTATATCGAAGCTAAATCCTAAGACTTAAGTGCTTCTAGAAATGATTTTTCTCAGGAATTTGCTGTCACACTTTTTTGCAGTTGGAGCTTCTTATTTATTAATTAATTTTCCCACTTTAGGCTGTAAATTCACAGTGTACAACATAATTTGTATGACAGTTTCTTGGGAAAGGAGAAATAATCCAATACTTGAGTCAAAGCCTTCCTGAATTTTTGTGCCATATATCATTCTTCTCTGAAAAATTCAGATCAAGAATCTCATCTCCATTTTTCCTGAGCTGCTGGTAGGTGTCTGTTTGACAAATCCTCGGGATAGTGTCATTGGGGTAAAAAGGGCAGATGCCATTTTTGGTATATTGTGGGTTGGTGCCAGAGAAGTCAGAATGGTAAGGTTCCATTAGCTACAGAGTTGAATTGTTTTGTAAATGTAGTGATTTCTTTGTAGCCACTTTCCTAACATCAGTTGATTGCTCTGTGATTAATTATACTTCAAGAATCAGTATTGGGCCTCCAATTTCACCATTACTACAGTCACTCTGCCTAATGCATTCAGGTATAATGAAAGAAAGACAAAGCCTACATTTATACAACACCTTCCACAATGTCTCAAATCACTTTACAGTCACTTAAATACTTTTGAGTTGTAGTCACTGGTGTAATAACGGCAATGTTATCAAATAGTAGAGTAGACTTGAGGGGCCAAATGGCTTACCCCTGCTCCTAATACATATGTTTTTATGTCATTCTGGATGTATGAAATAAGCTGGGCTAGATGGCCTTTTTCATCCATAATTACTATTATTTTTTTATTCATTTATGGGATGTGGGCTTCACTGGCTGGGCCAGCATTTATTGCCCATCCCTAGTTGCTCTTGAGAAGGTGGTGGTGAGCTGCCTTCATGAACCGCTGCAGTCTATGTGATGTAGGTACACCCACAGTGCTGTTAAGAGCCAAGTGTATGGAACCAAGGCTGGAGTTCTGTTTATTTTGTTGCTAATGGAAGTTTACTATGACTAGGCTTTGTGGGTTGAAACTGCCAGGACAGGATTGCATAACAGGCTCATCGTGAATCAGTAACCTGTTTTGCACTGCACCTGATTCTCAGGAATCTTTTCCATTGACTTCAAATTTGTTCTTTTGACTACTGATCTTTCCTCCCACTCTATCTTTTGGTGATTTTATGTTTTTTTTGGATTAATGAAATATTGTGATAAAGTCAAGTTGCGTAGTAGATATTGAAAATATATTGTAGTGAAAAGCAGCAATCAGCAGATACTTCAGGCTTGCTGATCAAGAAAACACAGATATAATTGTGAACCATTCAGTCTTTGTCTTCTGGCCTCTTAAAAGTTGTGTCGCACAGAGACACCTGATGGCTCCAACACTTCTCACTAACAAATGAAGACCTATGCTGTTCAATCATTCCATTTTTTTGCTCAGGAGTCATTTGATCTTTCAATCCTGTGAGATTACTGATAAAATAGAATCCAACTACACCCCTTGTATGAAATTATTATTTTGAATAGTATCATGCACCCAGGCAGGAGGAAGTCTTTTAATTCCTCCACAGAATAGAAAATATATTGTGCAGTTTATCTGGGTTGCAAGTTTTGAATATTTCCCCCCAAAAATGAAATTATTGTCATTGGGTTCATGTGGTGCAATGTGCAGAACATGTTAATGAGGGCTGAGGCAGTCACCAAAATCAGTGTTATCATCTGCACAGTGTTATAAAAAACTATTAGGGTATTTTCCTGTCAAATTAACAATATTACATGATATTGATGAAGCAAAATTTGTACTCTCTGGTTTGTTTAGTTGTCACAGTGGGATCACCTTTAGGGCACATACAAACTAACACTGCATTACATCATTGCTGCTCTTGGTATTAATGACCCACGTTGCATATATATCAGATGATATTTGTAACCAGGTGCCAACAATGGGCGTTATAATTTTACCAGGACCTTTTTGTGATTGGTAAATTAATTGCTGAATCTTGAAAAAGGAAAAAATATCAAAAATGATTGAGGGGCAGGGTTAAGTGGGGGGATTGGGGAGTGGGTGAGATGGGGTGGGAAATAAGGTGCCCGGAAAGAGGAGAAACACCAGAGCTCATGATTTCTCTCCCTGCTGTAGGTGTAGTCTTATCAATGCCTTGTACAGTTGTAACAAGACTTCCCTACTTTTAGACTCCATCCTGAATCAGTCAAGTGAACCCTTGTTACATTTTCTCCAAGATAAGTATATCCTACCTTAGTTGAATGAACATAAATGACAGTGATAAAACCATAGATTCCAAGCAAACTGTGGCAAACTCTTTATCTTTAATTCTTACTGATTAAAATCAAAGCTCAAACAATCCCACCAATCTTAATCTAATTGTTTGTTTAATATATTTATAGACCTTGTGCTGGACAATCTTCACACTATACCAACTGGGTGAATGAGTTAACTCATCTGTACTTTCAGATTGTTGGGCTGACAGTGAGTGTCTTTGTGAAAGACATAAAATTAATCTTGTTTCAGATCATAAGAAATTGATATATTTTATATTTTCATAAACATTTGTAACTATATATAAAGGCCAATCTTGATCAGTTTTTTCATCAAACGAAAGGAAGAACAGGCAGAACAAGCCTACTGCTTGCTGTGAAAGTGGTTGGTGGCATAATGACAGTCAAGTCTCATAACCATATTTGCAATGAGCTGCCCGTGCACTTGAAGCAGCTTATCAATCCAAGGAGAGAGCAATCCAGAAGCTCCACGTGGACCTAAGTCAACCCAGTCACATTAAAAGTGGAACAGTCATCAAAAAGGAGGCCGTAAGTGTTGGGAATCAGGCATATCAATACTTGTGTGGCATTAATGCTCGTCTTAGCCCCACAAACATCACTTTAAAACCTACCTACCTCAATGTTGGATTGCTCTTCGTGGGTTCTTAAAGGACATATGGCAAATTGCTTTACATCCAGTAATACTGGGCGAAGTGTATGCATTGTTCACTTCACCTTCTAACACGAGAATATTGTGACAGGGTCCTAATGACAGCTTGGATCCATGGTTTGCATTCTGTAATATGGCTACTTTCTGGGTGGAATCATCCCAGATTTGCACCAAGTGCAGTAGAGGGCGGGAAAAGCGATGTTTTACCCACCAGCTGCAATGGCGGCTTTTAACATTGTATCGTTCCAGTCCCGCTCCATTAGTTATGCACTCCCGGGAAACATGCCGTTTCCATGGCGATGGGGCTTTCATTCGCCTGCCAAGCCATCACCTTGCCACTTCATCACGCCAGGCACCACATTTAAAGTCAGGCCATACGCACACCTCTCAGTGATTCCAGTCCACGACTGCTGCATGAAAGACATGGCCCCTAGGTTTAATGACACATACCTCGAGCACCTTTTGGACGCAGTGGAGGCCTGAAATAATGTCCTCTAACCCCGCTCTGGCTTGGCAGGTGGTGGCTGCGGTGGTCAACGCTAACGTCCTGTAAAAGAGGGCAGCCACTTGGTGCGGCAAGAGGATGAATGATCTCCTCCATTCCACCAGGATAAGTGATTCTTCTCATCACTCTCAACTCACAAACACATCACACATCCACAGGGATCTCACACCTCAAGGGACAACACCACTAACTCTCACACACACCCTCACATCTCCATCAGGCTCATATCCTCTGGAGCTTGTGTCCTCATCCCACCCATGGCTTCGCTCACCACACAAACATTCCATGCAATGCCATGTGTCCTGCTCACATTCTCTCCATCTGTTTTCATGCAGGAGAAGCTGGCTTACAACAGCAGGGAAAGGTCCCAGTCTGGGGGTGGAATGGCCCACATTAGGCCCCTCACTACTTTGAGGAGTGTGCCATTGCACTGGTTGGTGAGGGTGTGGACCATGCCTGCGGTGATGGTGAGGTCAGCGGTGAACATCCTTGTGAGGATCCTGCACCACATCATCCCTCTCTCAATGCAACTGCAAGTCTCTCTCTCCTGCTTTTGACTCTGCTGCCATACACTAATTATCTCTACTTTGGTTCACAGGGAGCTCTGCCAAGTGAATGACACCCTCAGCCAGCCTGTCCCTCAGCTCCATCCAGGTCCTCACCTCCAGCCAAGAGGGCACCTCCTGCATTGAAGAGCTGGAAATAAGCAGCATGGAAGACCCGTCACAGCGCTTACTCACACCCTCCAGCAGCACAGAGGCACACACCATGGTGGGACCTAGATCTAGAGCAGGCTCAGGTTCACAATCTGGTGGTCACTGCACAGACACGTGTCCGCAGCAGGAGGAGGCAGGTGCGGTTTAGCTCCCCATCATTCGGAGGACTACTGGGGAACAGGCATCTGTGAAGCCCGAGTCAGATGACAAGCCTCTCAATTTGACCTTCCAACTCATTGTGGAGAGTCAGCTGAATGTGGGGGAACATCACGCAGAGCTGATGGAAGTCCTCAACAGAGTGGCACACGAGTCGGAGGAGTGCGTCCACCTGCCCTCTGATGAAGTGGTGACCACATGTGCGCATATGGTGGTGTCCATGGGAGGATGCTGAAAGCCATGGAGACTCTGGTGCAGCAGAACGTGGAGATGTGTGCAGACCTGCACTCCATCGCAGGAGCCATGGGTGAGTTCGTGCAGTGGTGACACGAGAGGGAAATGGAGCACCTTGACATTCCCCAGGTGCTCCTCCCCCTCAAGGAATCAGGCTGGGGCCCCATGCACCCGAAGGGAGGAGGAGCGGCAGCTGGGCACCCCTGCGTTATCCACTCCGGAATCTCAGAGACTGTCCTCTACCTCCAAGTCCTCTTTGCCTGTGAGCCCCTCAAAACTTGTATTCTATCACTGCAGAGGACGTAACTTGCCCACAGGTGGACAGCCAGAGCAGGCCAGGGCCCCAAGGCCTCGGCTCTCCAGACAACCCATGCCAAAGGCATCAGAGGCAGCAGGGCCAACCTTTGCACAGGCTGTCTCCACCCCTGCTGCAGAGGTCAAGACAGCAACTACTAGAAGTGTAAGGTATTAAAATGTTAAAAAATTCTGATCACAGTTAGCTGCATGGGTGACCATTTTTTGTCAGTTGACAAGCGGAAATAAAAGCGCTTTCATTGAATAATATGTAATGGTGTTTTCCAGTTTCATTGACATATTTCATGAGTTCTCCCACTGCAACCCCCTCCCCCCACCTCTCCACAGCCCCCCAAACCCCCCCACCCACCACCACTACTAGCAGTTCAGCTGCACACAGCAAGCCATGAGTGATTCTGGAGGGAGAACTGTGTGTGTGTGGCAGGGCCGTTCGGAGCCTCGTGTAAGCATTCTCCCACACATGCAGATCCTTCCTGTATCACACTCATCTCACTATCCTGAGCATTCCCTATGCTGCCTGCTGGGATTCACTTTCAGTTGTCCATCTGAGCTGACCTGCATCTCCACCCACCCACTGATCACACTCCCATGCAGCACCTGATCTCGCCCATCACGATTCTCGTTTCACTTTTGATTTAGCCAGCATGGTGGCAATATAGTTTTGCTTTCGCTCCCCCATCCTTTCCCCTCCCGCAGTCACCAATTTCCTTTCCCCCATCATCATTGACCCCCCTGGCATTACCTTTCACCTCCCCTCCGTGACCTACCAACCACAACCCTTTTCCTTCAGGGATGTCCAGGTGAAAATGTACATTCCCTTCCTTCCCGAGAATCCCATCCCCATCCATATTAACCTCCCTGTCCTCCTCTTTCCCACCCCCAGGGTCCATGTCTGCCTCCGAGACCTCACTAACCACCCTCACCGTCCCTTCTATTGATGCAGTTGAACACTCACCCTCCTAACCTATCGCCTCACTCTGCCCTTAGTCATTTCATCATTCGATCATACCACGCCCACTCTCAGTTCATTCCCCAAGAGGCAGTCATGGATTCATCAGAGTCCACCTTTGCATGTTCAACTGGACATCCCCTCCACCTCTGAACTCCTTCCCCCCATGGAACACCTTCCCCACTTGGTACTCCTTGGCCCTCTTAGCCCTCCCACCCATTCTCCCCCACCTTAGTCCTTCTCCCTCCCTGACTCCTGCCTCCACCCTTACTTCTTCCTCCATAGTTAGTCCCTCCCAGTCCGCACTCCTTCCTCCCCCCGGACTCCCTCCCCTCCTGCCAGTCGATCCTAGACCTTCCTCTCCCATTCCCCGGAACATCCTCTTCTCCCAAACACAGCTGGATCCCCTCGAACATCATCCATTTTGAGCAGACCCTCAACGGTGACTTTCTGCCTTCCGTGAGCTGCTTCGCGACACAGCCATGTCCATCACGATCCACCCAGCACGTGATGGACATTCCCCCAGGTTCCTGCTGCTGTGGGCCTCCAGCACCTTCTGCTCCTCGGATGTCCGCGATCTGAGCAAGGCTGTGATCGTAAGTCCCGACTTTAGCATGTCACATTTGTTCAGACATGTTCTACACCAGCATGTTTTCCTACAGAGGTGGGCGGACAATCCAGCATGGGGAGATGATTCCGGCAGGCTGGCCTTATAATGATTTGCAGACGTATTACATTGAGGTTCCCGATGTCCAATGGCGGAAAATGTGGCCACCATCAACAGGCTGAGCGGACGATCGGAAACTGGTTTCATGATGTCGTGAAACAGGTTTATCGCCTTCTCGCCACTGAACACGCCCGATGCCGGCGGGCAAGGAAAATTCCATCCTCCATTTCTGCTGGCAGCCTTGGCCACCTCTCTGAAGGACCCAAGGCTGGGGTTATGAGGGATCGGCGGTTGGCAGGTAGTTGGAAATTGGACCCATAGGACTATTAAATTTAATAATGACATCTGTGACTGCTTTCGAGGGAGGATTTCTGTTGCTTTTGTGAAGGAGAAAATGCAGCACTGGGATTGACGTTGAAGCGTGTGGATGATCAGTCTGTTTTTAACTCAATTCTTTGAATGTTAATGGTTCTTGAACAGGTCATGTTGTTTATCTAAACTCCTCATGCTTCTAAAATGTTAATATATGTAAAGTTAAGGCAGCTAGTGTGCAGAACATTTTTTTGCCAAATGAATTGTGGATTTTCTTCACTTAGGGTGATTATGTTACATGTTCTACTTTTTAACAGAAGAGCATATTTTAAGAATAGAACCTTAGGGCAGAATTTTTCCGTCAGCGTGCAGGGGGTGGGACCTGTATGCCAATGCGTAAATTGATGCGCATCCTGACGTCACAGTGCGCCAACACGATATTTCAGTGCACGACGATGTTGGTTGCACGACCGCCATTAGTTAACAGGCCAGTTAAGGCCCTTGACGCTCCAGTTGACCTGGATTTTAAGGCGCCTGTGTGATCTTTGCCTCATTGCATGGGCGCAATGGACAGGTGGGTATCAGAAATTTGGATGAAGCTTATCCACAGGCGGGAGAAGAGGGCTCAGTGGATTCACAAATCCAGACATTTGAAAGTTACTGCTCAGAAATTACAGAAACTTGCCAATGTGAGGTGGAAAAGTTGCTTGGATTGGACTCATAACCTTCAGGTCAGCACTTTTCAATGAGGATTTGGGGCCTGTAGGTTTCAGGAAACCTCCCTGAGCCTGGGAGTGGGAGCTGATCTCTCCACTGGAGGCACCTCATCTGAGGGGGAAGGGAGGGCCAGAAGGGGGAGGAGGCCAGAAGTGCACATTCAGCCTCCAGGGGAGCCACCATTGGGACAGGTGCAGGTGCAAGGGGCGCAGGGCCAAGAGGAAGTTCAAGGTGGAAGGGGCCGCAGAAGACACCACTATCCTGCTGCCAGGGTATACAGGCGGTGAAGCAGCTACCTCAATGTGTCTGAGGTGCAGTGTCGAAGGAGGCTCCATCTCTCAAGGGAGACAATCAACTATTTCTGTTAGATGATGGGTCCAGAGATCTCAGCTAACTGTGTGGGTGGACACCCCATGTCAGTGGCTCTAAAGGTCACAGCTGCCCTGAACTTCTATGCCTCCAGCTCTTTCCAGGGCTTGGTAGGTGATCTTTGCGGTGTCTCCCAATCAGCTGTCAACACTTGTGTCAAGCAGGTTACAGACGCTCTGTTCCGGCATGCATTGACCTTCATCAACTACTGCTGGAAAGAGACCAGCCAGACACAGCGAGCCAGAGGCTTCTTGGCCATTGCTGGCTTCCCCCGTGTCCAGGGTGCAATAGACTGCACACATGTGGCCATCAAGGCGCCAGCAGGTGAGCCCGGTGCCTTTGTCAACAGGAAGGGCTTCCACTCCATGAACGTGCAGATAGTGTGTGATCACAGGATGCTGATTCTACAAGTCTGTGCAAGGTACCCTGGCAGCTCCCACGATGCCTACATCCTCAGACACTCCCAGGTTCCAGGGCTCTTCAGTGCTCCAGTCCAGCTTAATGGATGGCTGCTGGGGGACAAGGGCTATCCCCTCACAAGGTGGTTCATGACACCTCTCCGCCATCCAAGAACAGAAGCTGAGCAGCGCTACAATAGGAGCTACACCTCCACGAGGGTTGTGGTGGAGAGAGCCATCGGTCTTTTCAAAATGCGTTTCAGCTACCTGGACCGTTCCGGGGGCGCATGCCAGTACCCCCCAGATCGAGTGTCCCTGATAGTAATTGCATGCTGCGCTCTCCAAAATCTTGCACTGCAAAGGGAGGACGCTGTGGACAAAGAAGATGTAGATGTAGATGTTGAGTGGCTGTGGCTGAACACAATGAGTCCAGCAGTGAGTCCGGGGATGAAAATGCACAGGGAAAATGATGAGGGGGTACACGCTGACCTGGGCATATTCCAGGGGATCAGGCACACCCAGCACGCTCTAATCCAAGGAACCTTTAGCTAGCACAGCACATCTGGATCTCCAATACAAGCCTGGCCTGTAGCCTCCATCCTGGAGACCTCAGTGCAAAATCTGTTCGGTTTTGAGCATTGACGATGGGCCCAGTCAATAAATGTAAATGACACACAAATCACTCATCAAATCTCAGAAATCCATGCACCTGCCCAAGAAAAGAAGCACCCCCAGCCATTTTAGACGACATAAATTTAATGCAAAGTCTCTTGACATAACAGAAATAAAATGGTGTTGCACTGCAAACACAATCAGAAGGAACTCATGGGGGGCCAACAAAAAACCACCAGTGATGAACCCAGGGTGTGCCTAAGGTGCCTTCATTTTACATTTGCGGGTGCTACGTCTTTGTGGTGCCCCCTCACTGGCACTGGCCCTCCTTGCTCACCGTAGATGGATGGGCACTTGTTGCCCAAACCACCACCCATACAGGGCACTCACCGCATGAGGTCAATGCCCCTGTGAGGGCTTGCAGGTCCGAGTGCAACCCCAGAAATCCCTGATCCTGTCCCTGGAGCTGCATCTCCATGAGAGTCACCACTCTCTCCATGGAGGAAGCTTGGCGCTCAGCCTTAAGGCTTAATGTATCAGCTACAGTCCATGTGGACTCCTCCACCACTGACACCAAGCCAAGCAGAACCTCATGTGTCTCCACCAGATGGTCCTGCACACCTGGCTGCATCTCAGCACTTGGCTGCATCGCTGACAAATCCAGAGGCTCATCATCAGTGATAGACTGAGCATGTGCCTGGTCCCCTGCAGTCCTCCGTCTGCTGGCACCATTGGCACTCTCTGTCTCCAACAGTTCCTCCAGCAACTATGAAGTGCCCTCACCGCTGTGACCCGGGACACTAGCTGAAGATATGATGCCCACCGAGGTGCCAGTATCTGTGCTGGTGCCTGCCTGGCAGACATGATGTGACACTTCTGAGGGTGCACCTTCATGGCCCTCAAGTGTCAGAGGGGGCCCTGCTGCTCCAGGTCCCGGCCCCTGCGCCAGTGATGCTGAAAGGAAGAGCAAGGACATTTGATTGGTTAGCCTCCGGGCAATGCCAATGTACAGGCCTGTTCCCCCAGATCAACAAGCGCTCATCATTCCACATGCAATGGGCAAGCTATGTTGGTTACATCACTCACTGAACAATCAGCACTGCCATGGATGTTGGGAGACCACTGGTGACGTGAGTGCTGGCCATACATACCTGCCCATGGAACCCCAACCTCTCCAGCTCCAGTGGACCTGGGTGTGTACCGCCTCTCCAGGTCGATGACCTCCTGCTCAAAATGGCTAAGCAGCAAAATCTGGCCTGGTCCACTGCCAGTCCTCAGCCACTCGGTGTTGTTATGAGGATTCTTTTCCTGGAAATGAAAAAATAGCAGGGCACTTAGAAAAATTCAAGGCAATCAGGCAGAGTCAACATGACTTTGTAAAAAGGAAAATCACATTTAACCAATTTATTCGAGTTCTGTGAAGGAGTCATATTTGCTGTAGATAAAGAGGAACCGGTGAATGTACTGTACTTAGATTTCAAGAAGGCATTTGATAAAGTGTCACATCAAAGGTTATTGCAAAAAATAAAAGCTCATGGTGTAGGGAGTAACACATTGGCATGGATAGAAGATTGGTTAGTTCACAGCAAGCAGAGAGTTGGCATAAATGGGTCCTTTTCCGGTTGGCAGGATGTGACGATTGTTATGCTACAGGGATCAGTGCTGGTGCCTCAGCTTTTTACAATTTATAGAAATGACTTGGATGAGGGGGCCGAAGGAATGGTGGCTAAATTTTCTGACAACATAAAGATAAGTAGGAAATTAAATTGTGAAGAGGACGTAAGGAGGCTACAAAGTGACATAAATAGATTAAGTGAGTGGGCAAAGATCTGGCTAATGGAGTATAATGTGGGCAAATGTGAAATCGTTCATTTTGGTAGGAAGAATAAAAAAGAAGCTTATTATCTAAATGGTGAGAGATTGCAGAGCTCCGAGATTCAGAGGGATCTGGGTATCCTAGTGCATGACTCACAAAAGGTTAATATGCAGGTACAGCAGGTAATTAAGAAAGTGAATAGAATGTTATCATTTATTGTGAGGGGCATTGATTACAAAAGTAGGGAGGTTATGCTTCAGTTGTACAGGGCACTGGTGACAGCACATCAGGAGTATTGTGTACAGTTCTGGTCTACTTATTTAAAGAAAGATGTAAATGTGTTAGAAGCAGTTCAGAGAACGTTTACTGGACTAATACCAAGAATGGGCAGGTTGTCTTATGAGGAAAGGCTGGACAGGTTAGGCTTGTATCCACTGGAATTTAGAAGAGTAAGAGGCAACTTAATTGAAACCTTTAAGAGCCCGAGGAGTCTTGACAGGGTGGATGTGCAGAGGATGTTTCCACTTGTGGGAGACCCTAGAACTCGGGGTCACTGTTTAAAATAAGGCATCACTCATTTAAGACAGAGGTGAGGAGAAACTTTTTCTCTCAGAGGGTTGTGAGTCTTTGGAACTCCCTTCCTGAAAAGGCAATGGAAGTAGAGTCTTTGAATATTTTTAAGGCAGAGCTGGATAGATTCTTGATTAGCAAGGGGGTGAAAGGTTATCGGGGCTAGGCAGGAATATGGGGTTGAGGTTACATTTAGATCAGCCATGATCTTATTGTATGGCAGAGCAGACTTGAGGGGCCGAGTGGCCTACTCCTGCTCCTAATTCATATGTTCACCTGTACAGCATTCTTTAGTTTTATTCTGTCAATTTCAAGTTTCTTTCCCCCTCAATACTCTTGTTTAAAGTTAATGATGACAAACACATCAGGATACTGACTTCCAAAGGTCCAACTGTGCAATAAGGGGAATACACACAAGTTAATTTTGCAGCCCCAAGCTGTATGGATTTGGTGCTAGAAAAAAAACTACCGAGCCTAAAATAGCTAAGTTATCCAGTTGAAATAACTCCAACTATAAACCCCAAACACAAACCCTACCCTAATTTATCTAGGCCATCTAAGTTAAAGAGCAGAAGCCATTTCTTACCCCCCTTCAAAACGGTCTCTCCTCTTGAAGTGATCAATGATGGCAACAACACACCAAGCCAGAATAACTGCTCCAGCTCCTCCAATCATAGGTTCCCTCTCTCCCACACTTGCTGCTCCTCCAATTATAGATTCTGTCTTTGGAGGAGCAGCAAGGGCAGGAGGGAAGGAACCTGTGATTGGAGGAGCTGGACTATTGAGCATGGGAGAGACAGAATCTGTAATTGGAGGAGCAGCTCCTCACATATTCTGGCCAGGATCTTTTGGATGGCGGGGTTTCCCAGCCTGCCACCCAAAAAGTTGGTGGAGAACCCCAAGGAGCATTAATGGGTTGGAGATGGGACTTCTGCCCCTCATTCAGGAGGAAATCCTGCGCAGAGAGCTGCTGGCCATTCTGATTGGCTAGCAGGTCTCTAGTCACAGCAACACCAGAAGCTGCAGTGGACAGAACTGGGACTACAAGCAGTCCCCTGAGTTTAAGTCCCAGAGCTCAGGACCAGGTAAGTATGGATCTTAGGGCAAGGGAGGGAAGTATGGCCTAGGAGGTTGGGCAGGCAGGGGTGTTGGCAGTTTTGGCAGAGAGGCTGGGAGGTGGAGGGAGCTCCTCATAATTTAAAACATTTATTCATGGTATCATTCTGCTGAATCAGCTCTGGAGCCCCTCCAAGGCCAGTATATCCTTCCTGAAGTCCACTGCCCAGAACTGAGTTGGACTTTAGAAGGGCTCTAACCAAAGCTTTGTATAGCTTTAATATAATGGTCACCCCTTTGTATTCCAGCTCATGTAAGATAAAGGCCAACATTCCCTTAGCCTTTTTAATTACTTTTTGCAGCTCTCCACAGGGTTTTAGTGACTTCTGTATTTGGACCCGTAAATCTCTCTATTTATTCACAGTTCCTTGTTTCTCGCTATTCAGAAAATACTCTGATGTGTCTTTCTTTTTTTTCCAATTTCTTTCAAATTGGATGACCCATATTTTTCTATTTTGAACTCCATCTGCCCACTTACTTAATTTATCAATGTATTTTTGCAACTTTGTGCTCCAATCCACACCATTTACGGTGCCACCTAACCTAATCAGCAAATTTAGACAAATAGCTCCCTATTCCTTCACCCGAGTCATTGATAAGTATAATGAAAAGCTGAGGTGCCCCTTAGGTCACAGGTGGGACTTGAACCCACAATGCTATAGTTCAGAGCAAGAGTATTATGATGGCATAAATTGCTCAGTGCGACAAACTGTTGACCTCATATTTGTCTAACACCAGAGTCGCAGTTATAGCTATGGCTGTTAATGCAGTAAGCAGGAGCTGAAACGAGTGGCAAACTCACACGGCTGCACCAACATGAGGCCTGGGCTATTTAAGTTGCTGAACCACATTTAAATTTTGGGAGGTGACTCCCAGCCCAACCCTGGTGTTGAAGCAGTAGAGCAGGCTGGAGCAGTATTTCAGGCAAGGATGAAGGCCAAAGCTGAGGACCAGGGGGAACAGTCCCGAGCACTAAGTAAAGAAGTTAACTTCTGGCCCAGAAGGAAACCAATAAAAACCAATTAAATACATTTAACTTATAGAACTTCTTCTGTCCCGGGATTCACCTGCCATTAGCTTTCCCGGCGTGTTTGGTAGTCACTGAGAATCATAACGGTTAAATATGCGTTGTAGTGCAAATGATGTCAATGCCCCAAATTTTGGCAAAGGTCTCACATCAGCCTGCTGTACAGCCTGGACAAGGAGTTAAGTACCCAGGCAGAATATCTAAACAAAATGGCACCGAGAGTGCTCAGAGTAATGGTAGCACTCTGAGCTGCCTTCCCAGCTGACGTCTGTTAACTCTATATAGACCGGGGATGAAACCTGGGCTGGGGTCAATGACTCAGTGATTTTATTTATTGAATCATCAAAGAAGCTGATTCAATGCAGACATTTTCCACATGTTAACACTCTCTCAGCAAGATAAATCTTGCCTTTTCAGCAACCCTATCCGTATGTGTTCCATTTTACTGTAACATATAAAAGAAGAAACGGATTAAATATCGCACCAAAAGCTCTTTTCCTCCCTGTAATAACATGTTTCATTGTGCACTCCACCCTCATTGTAACATGGTAGTTGAGTAGCCAAGCATTTATTATATTGTATCAAGGTCCATCCAACAGTGACCATCCCATAAAAAAACATAAAAAGAATCTGAAGGCACATGAGTCGAGGTCAATAACCTTATAAACCACAACATCTGTAGAATGAGTGTATTGTACAATGAAGTAATAAGTTAGGGAAAAGTAACCAAACAAGCTAATGATTAACTGTCCTCACGTCGCCCGACAGGCTATGTCTAACATTGACGCTATGATTTTTAGTTCATCATTCAGAGTCTTTGGAAAGTCAGAGATGAGTGTGGTGTTCGACATGATGGCGCCCACCCTCCTCAATGACATTGTCACCTGAGCCCGTTTACAAGCTCGTAATTACTTGCTGAAAGCAACTGAAAGAGAACAAATGGCTTTTAACTGGCTTTTCACTCGAGAGAGAGAGAGAAAAAGAGA
This sequence comes from Carcharodon carcharias, assembly GCF_017639515.1. Classification (NCBI taxonomy): domain Eukaryota; kingdom Metazoa; phylum Chordata; class Chondrichthyes; order Lamniformes; family Lamnidae; genus Carcharodon; species Carcharodon carcharias. Next base: position 198,381,035 of record NC_054468.1, on the reverse strand, counting down.
GAGACAAACAACTACATTGGACCTGATTTTACTGTTGGAAGATGCTATTGGCTTTCCACCAGTGGAAAATAGTTACTGCCACAGCTGCAACTATTTTGTTGCGTTGATGATAGGCCCATTATTTTATATTAAAATTTTTCAGCTGTGCAAAAGGGAAGAAAGGCCCAGTGGGAAGTGTGGGCTGGATGTAAAACTCTAATTTCTAAAAAAAAATCAGCTTCAGTTTCCATAAAAATAGAAGATTGGAGTCTTGGCCTAATAAAGATACAGCAATAAGCGGAAGGACCTTTTTAAAAAATGGTTTTAATTAAAAACGGCAATGACTATGGCTCTTGGTTATTACACAATAGACTTACTGAGTTATACGTTGGTCAAAATTAGGTTCAAGGACTCATTTCTAGCACCATTTTTCATTAATTAATTCAACCATGTAATTACTGCCAGTGTGCCATGCCAATCATAAAATAAGGCAATAATATTGTTAGTTTAATGTCTTTTTTGTTGAACTAGGTTTGCCATATTTTCTGTTCGTTTGAAATCAGGAATATCAGGTGTTGAGGATCACAATGCTTATCCATTTCAGATATTTGATACCAGCACCTAAAGCTGCCTTGTCAGGCACATGAGATACAAACCTAAATTTTCTGAACTTGTACCAAGGTAGTTTACCATCAACATCATCTCAGGAAGTTTACTCCCCAGGGTGAACTTCCATCTATCTTCCCCCCAACATGGAGGCTACATTCCATGGGGTAGAGATTTGTCTTGGACAGTAGCCCAAAATAGGCAGTGCCACACTGCCCCATTCGAGAATCCGTCCCATTGACTTCAAGGAGAGGTGACTAACAGCTTTGGCAGAGAGGTATGTTTCAAAGAGAGTCTTAAAGGAGGAGTGTTGGCGATGTTTTGGGAGGGGGATGAGGTGCTTCGAGATGGCTGTAAAGACGTGGCTGTCACCAGTGGGGCAAAGGGAGCGGATGATGCACATGAGGGAAGAGTTGGAAGAAATCTTGGAGAGTTGTAAAGCTGGAGGAGGTAACCGAGATAGAAATTAACAAGTAGATTGAGGGATTTGAGTTGAAATTTTAAATTGGAGCCCTTAATTGGAGGACTGGGAGCCAATGTAGATCAGTGAGCACAGTAGTGCTGGGAGCTACTGTCCAAGACAAATCTCTACCCCATGGAATGTAGACTCCATGTTGGGGGGAAGATGGATGGAAGTCCACCCTGGGGAGTAAAAGTTCTGAGACCATGTTGATGGTAAGCTACCTTGGTATAAGTTCAGAAAATTTAGGTTTGTATCTCATGTGCAAGGTTAGGACAAGAGTAGGTCTACATTATGGAAAGAATTGACACTGAGACAAGAAGACAAAGATAAGCTTAAATATGGCTAACAATCTATTGCCTCCTGTAATTATTAAATATAAGCCTGTTCATTATTTTGTAGGGTACTAGGTTGTTTTGATATGTGACAGGGTATCAGCCAAACATTATTAACCTTACTATGGGAGAACCCCTTGACCAAAGTGGGTGACCATCAAATTGTCCTGAAATTTTAGGTTGCCCAAGTGCTCAACTGAAAGACTTATGGCAGTAAACTTCAGTGTTGTTGTTCTGTTACTGGGTTTGGCAAAGAATCCATGGTATTTGTGCAAGCTCTGAGCTGAATACAAAGGCAACAGGTCCATGGGCTCTTTAAAAATGCAGAAAATATAAGATAACCAATGTAATTGTGATGCCTTACACAGTTGAATACCCCTGCCTGCCACACGCATTCCACTCCCCCCACACAAACGCGCACACACACACACACACACATGCAGTAGAATGATGCAGTACTTATTGGTTTTCAATGCCTGTGGAACTGAGAACTAACAATAAGGGAGAAAATTGGCAAAATAATAAGAAATGTCACATTGATATAGCGCAGTAGAGTATATTCATTTAAAACTGTGAAACCGGCATTTTGTTGAAAAAGAGTAGAAGTAACTTTGCTCTGCATTTAGTCTGATCTGGAATGCTTAGAGTGAATGAAAAATTGAAACAGTCTTCAAATCATATGAAAACCAAATTCACAGAACAAAAAATACCCTTAACCAAATAATGGATTCCACTGGTATGGGGATGCTGGAGTGAAGGATTTGCCTTACCTCACCATGATTTCCCAGTCTGGTGGAACTAAGCGCCTGTTAGTACTTGTTACATGTTGCTAGTTAGGTAAATCAGGTCAAGACACACAATATATTAAGCGCTGTTCCACACCATCTTAGGTTGTTGACCTTTAAAAGGTTATTTTTCACTGCAGCAAATGAAAAGAAAACAAATGCCATTGAACAAGTCTTATCAATTTAACAGACTGCATGTCTGTTTAATTGTATTATCATGGCTCTTTCATACAGATTATAAAACTGTTGGTACATCCTTGAGCTTTTCAATGAGATGCGACTTGTTCAAATTTCTTTTCAAAACACTTAACCTGACATTTCTAGCCTCACCTTGCCCTGCCTTAGGGCAATACAAGTTGAATTTATTAAGTGTGCATGTGGGAATGAAGTGAAGCAGAAACATTCTGCCACTCCCCTCTGCAAAAGAAAGATAATGATTTCACCTGAAGTAATGGTACAGGTTGCATCACGTTCCTAATCTTGATGGGAGAAACCTGATCTGGACGATGTGCCTTCAAACGATGCATGTCAATGTTGTGCTGTCAGACGGCTCAGCCTGTCAGACAAGCTCAATGGGGAAAAAAGAAATATATAATTCTAATACAGGAAGTTCATTAACTCTCTATTCACCAGATACAGAGAAATACATTGCATCACTTGTGACCTTCTTAGAAAAGAATCTTCTAGTTTCCTGATGTCTTAATTGATAAATGCATTGTCTGGCATGGCGTGCAAACTGGGAAAATCCCAATTCCTGGCCTGTGTGGAGTGAGCTGATCCCATTCAGAATAATGGTCAGGAGACCACAATCAGTCTGCATTCCCTATGGGATAAAGGGGGGAACAAGTCAGCCAGGATTCCCTAAGTGCTACCTGGTGCCTCCTGGTTCTAAGTGTGTGGATATCAGTTGAAAACAAAACCAAGTATGGCTACCATCTACCATCACATAACTTGTTAACAATCACTCTTTAGGCTCCAAAAATTAAGTATTATTACATCAGTGAGCTACCAGAGAGAATTGGGGCTGATGTTTGTAGAGCTAATAGAATCAGCGCAAAAACAGGTGTATCCCTGAATGGGGATGAATTACACCAATTTTCTCTGAGTTTCTCCCACTCCCGTCGCCACAATTTCAGAGCAAACCCTGTTCACGTGCATTTCTGCTGAACTTTAGTTGAGGCCACTGCAGCAGAGGAGGAAGAACTCCAAGGAAATTCCCAGCATTAGTGTTCTCAGGGGAGAATGGGGTTGAGAATTGGAGGAGAAATAAAGAAGGACCTTTTTTGGATGTCAAACATCACCTGCAATTTTCATTCACATCAATAAGCATTTGGAGTTGAAGGCCCTTGAAGCTTAATCCTTTATGTGAATTTGTACTGCCTCTGGCCAACAATGAAAGAGGCAGAATTCCCTCTTCTGTGTAAGAAGTGAAATACTGCAGGTGCTGCAAGTTCCCATGGAGGTTGCTGAATATTTTCAACTCCTGGATTTTTTTTGTTGAGGCTGCAAGCAGCTGCATTCATAACAGAATCAGCTGAGAAGTGAGCTTGAGAAATACAGAGGGGGGCAGATGGTGAAACTTGCTGCTTTCTGCTGACGCTCACAGGCTTATGTTAAAGTGCTGGGTCAAGCGGCTAGATCGAAATTACTTTTGGATCCAGGAATATTCAAGCAGGCTGGATGAATCATGCAAATAAAAGGACTTAAAAGCGAGCATGGTTCTGCTAGCACACTTTCCCATGCAATGCTTGGGATGATGTGGTTAAGGGCTTGTGACTTCCCACACAGCACATTCCCCACCCTCTGCCATGTTGTGCTGGGGGACCACCAAGTGTAAGACAACTGCTTCTGCAATATTAATTCATACTTAGGCAGTAGGCGTTGGCTGTGGGTGACTCTCTTGCCTGTCCCCCCCCCCCACCCCCCCACAATTTGGTTAGAAAACCACAACAGAGCCTGAGAATGAAGTTCTTCTGCCAGTCAATTGAGAAATGAGCACATGATCAGAAGAGGTAGGGACCATAAGAAAGGGCTATGAATTGTGAATGCAAACCTGTCAGTTAAGCTTTGCCACCATTTTCCATCAAACAGGCAGTACGTTACCGAGTGGCCATTTTAAAACACTACCCAAACAGCATCTCCGCGAGCATTAATGTCAAGGCAAAAGTTCACTACAGCAATTACTAGCAACCATTGCCAGAAGGGTAGAGCCCTACAGGTTATGTGGGAGTTGCTATGTTTTTCTATGCAGCTTTTGGAATGCATTATTGAAAGCCCCAGAACAAAATTGAACTCATCCACTGCAGTTCACTTGAAACCTCTTTTTAAAAATCTCTTTATAAGTATATGAGATGGAAAATTCCACCCAGTCACCAGCCTCGGGCAAGTTACTTTCCAGTTTTGATAAGCTCAAAAACAAAGCACTTCATTGGCGAACAATTATCCTTCCGTCTGTAATTCTTGTCCTTGTTTTCCTGCCTCACCTGATCTGTTCAGGCTTGTTTCTGTTTTCCCTCAACCCACTATAATACCTTGTTTTTTTTGCAAGTTTATTTTATTGTTTTAGGTGATTGGTTTCCAGTAATTGAAGTTCAGGCTTCGGTTTTTTGACGAGTGAGAAGTTAATTTAGATATCTTAAAAAAACAAACATCCAAGTTCACTCATTCACTAAAATCATTTTTGGTGAACTCTTTCAGTGTGTGTATAAAGGAACCAAACCATTTCTCTTGTTGATGCTGAGTGTTTTTCTTTCTACATTCCTTCTGCTATAGGGTTTTTTTTAAAGACTTACTTCAGCTGTGGAAACAACAGGTCCAGAAGTCGGAAAACCTCTCCTAATGGTTGAATTCTACAACTTTTTTTAACTATGCTAGTGCCACTGAAGTCTTCCAGTAAAGTTTGCAGACCTAATTGAGATTTTGCCAATGTTCCTCCTGAATGTACTGGATAGCAGATCCAACAGCCCTGTTATACCTTACACAGACCATAATGAGGCCCAGCAGATTGTTCAGATGTGAGGCACATCAGAACCCAGGCTTAACCTTGTCTCACCTAATGTCCACAACACAAACTTTCTGACAGGATCATCAGATAGCAATCAGAATTGGAAATCCTAGCTGGCTATGTCTCTCCCTCACTAGCTCAGGGGTCAAAGGCCAATTGCTCCAGTTACGACCCTTCCCCATTATAATAGGATTGCCATTCAAAAAGCATTACTCCCCCTCTCTCCACCACTACTCATAGTTAATCTGAAATGCTAAAAAAAATAAAAACGAAGAGGGCCGAATCTTCTGAGGTGTGGCAATCACTGTCAGTTTGTCACTCCACTCCTATTTTTTTACACTTGGAGCTCCGCATTTCTGGCCTGGGCATGAGCGTACCTGTTCTTGGAATCCTCCTTTATGGTGCAAGATTGTCCAGGGAAGCCAAGCCACACTCCCTTTTTACGGCACTGACTGCTGTATTTTGGTATAGTCTTCATTCACTGTCACAGTGAAGAGCTTTGGAACATTCAATGTGTTAGTGAATGAGTGTGAATGAGATAAGTACGTAAGTGGGTAGAGTGGCAGGGTGGGTAGGGTGCCAGCTGGGTAGGGTAGCAGGATGGATAGGGTGAGTAGGGTGTTAGGTAGCAGGATGGGTAGGGCAGCAGAGTGGAAGAGTTTTAGGTGGCAGGGTGGGTAGGGTGGAAGTGTCACAGGGTGGTCAGTGGGTAGGTGGCAGGGTGATAAATGGCAGAGTTGGTAAGGTGGCAGGGTGGTGGGGTTGGGTCTGGTCAGGTTGGGGGAGAGTTGGAGGGTCGGGGGGAGCCTGAAGGTTGGGGGGAGTCAGAGGGTCTGGGAGAATTGGAGGGTCAGGAAGGGTTGGAGATTTGGTCGGGGGTTGGAGGTTCGGGGGTAATCAGAGGGTTGGGGGAGCTTGGGAAGAGAGTCGGAGAGTAAAGAGGTGTCAGAGGGTCATGGGGCAGGTCGGAGGGCCTGGGGACAGTTGGAGCATCAGGGGAGCAATCAAGGGTGGTCAGTGGGGAGTCGGTGGTGGGGCGGAGGGGGGGCGGGGTGTGGGGTGGTAGAGTCAGTTGTATAGTTACCCAGGAGTTAGACGTTTTTTCTTCATGTCTAGTAGTTTCTGGTAACTATCCAGGTAACTGAGTCAGAACCCTCTGAAGTGTCCAACTCTAACTTAGAGTTGGAGCCTTTTTCAGAAGGTTCCGGATGCAGGGGAATTGCCCCTTGGATGTTGATCTTCTGAGGCACGTCTGGTCCCCGACCACCCAGAGACCTGAAGACCTGGGCCATAATCTAATTTCCTGGTTTAATTTCCCAGGATTATGCTTAATGATTGAGACAATAATGAAGATAATGTTTTCTAATGTACTCAACGCAATGTTTTCCAGAAGGTCTTATTAACTTCACAATTTAAGTCAAATGCTCCACAAGGAGCAACATCTTATGAAACGCTATGGCACTAGCAAGGCCACACACAAAGTGGCTGGTTTATTGGAAAAGAGTGGGGAAACTGTTACAATTTTCGGTCCATTCATTGTGGAACTTTGCCATGCACAAATTAGCTGCCTACAAAATAACCACAACTACACTCCAAGAGTAATTAATTGTATGCGAGTGCTTTGGATCAAACTCAGGACATAAAAGGATCTATATAAATGCAAACCTCTTCTTTTAATTATAATGTTCAAAAACAATGACAGTTTGAGCTAGTCGATTGCTACTGAAGGGACTAGGGGCATTGCAATTATTGCTAACAGTCCTGAGGTCGAGAGGAGACAGTCAAGGCAAGGTTCTTAGCCTGATCACTATGCAGTGATGTCTGCTGGAAGGTGTCCTGCTGGAATGTCAGCTGAGAGCAGGATTCACTCCCAATTAGTCTACATTCTTGTGGCTGAGAATCCTTGTCCTTCCTCCACAATACTTTTCCAGAATTGGGGTGGGCGGTAGCACAAGATGAGTTGGGCATGTGTTCCATTTATCCATTTTACATGCCTCCAATTTCCTATTGACAGAGCATGGTGATGTAAGGTGTCAGCTGTTGCGCAGTTGGTTGCAGTCTCACCTCTGAGTCAAAGTGCTTTACAAATAATGAAATACTTTTGAAGTGTGGTCGCAGTGAAAACGTAGGAATTTAGGAACCATGGCAATGTTTGCATACCGCAAAGTCCCTCAAACAGCAATGTGATCATAACTAGATTATCTGTTTTAGTGATGTCAGGGATAAATGTTGGCCAACACAGTGGGGAGAACTCGCCTGTTCTAATTTGAAATAGTGCCACATATCTCAGCCACAGTGATGGGTTAAAGTCCTACCTCAAAGACTTGGGCCAGAATTTTACCAGCATGCTGTGGGTTCCACTGCCAGAACCAAATACAGATCCCAAACCCACACAGGTACTGCCGAGAGTATTTCACCAGCAGCAGCCAATTAAGAAGAAACCATCCAGACCACCATCAAATTAAGGATGAGCAACTGATTCTCAGAACTACAAGCCCAATCAGAGAGGGCCAGCAGCTCTGTTGCATCCGCAGCACTACCAATAGAGGTGGCCACTGCTGAGGTTGCATGGAGAAGCAGAAGGCACCCCCATGTTGAGGTGCCTTTAAAGGGCTTGTAAGAACTTCTTTTCTGTGCCAAGGCCAGGCAGGCAGGCCCTGGCGATTGGAGGGTTGAACCCGTCAGCGGCAATGTTGGGGCGTGGGGGTTGATAGTGGGGCTGTTCCAGTACAGATAAAATGGCTGTCAATAGGCCAATTAATTGGAATAAAAAACCCCCTGCCTCTAGTTGGTGGGTGGCAGAGACTCTGCTGTTTTCACTTTTGAAAATATCCCATGGCGCGGGAAGATGTTGGCATTCCTTCCTGATGCATTTCTGCTGCCATTTTATCACCCCACTCATCTCCAATGGGCTGGTAAAAGCCCAGGCATGAGCACAAAATCTAGGCTGTTAAATCAGTGCAGTTCTGAGGGAGTGCTCCACTCCCTGAGTGACTGTCTTTATTATGAGACATTAATCCAAGGCCCCATTTGCCCCCTAGTTGGATATAAAGTCCCATGGCTCTATTTCGAAGAAGGTCAGATGAGTTCGACCCAATGTCCTGGCCAACGTTTATCCATCAACCAACATCACTAAAATAGATTAACTGGTCATTATCACATTCTTTTTTGTGGAACTTTGCTATGTGTAAAATTGGCTGCCACATTTCCTACATTACAGCACACTTCAAAAACATTTCATTGACTGTAAAGTACTTTGGATGCCTTGATGTCGTGAAAAGTTTCATATAAATGCAAGTCTTTCTTTTTCATATATGAAAAGAAGTTGCAACTGAAGGAAATATGCCCTCCAGTGTATATCCCCCGTTTGCCATAATGCTGTGCGCATTGCTTTGATGCGTGAGGAAGAGTTGGTTGCTTTATTTAATGGGCAGAAAGCCTATCAAATGCAGAGCAGCTCAGAGGCTTCCAACATTGGTAAGTTACAGCAGAAGGTCATGGATTGTTTCTGTTTAACTCCACCTCCACGGAGGGAAGGGATGTTACCAGCAATAGAAGATCATCAGGACACACACTTGTGGCAGGCAGAAGCCCTGATGGCCCAGAGAACTGTACTCTGAACAAGGAGTCATAGCCTCTGAGAGAGGCGAAGGACATAAAATGCAAGTTAATTCACTGAATTGCTGCTGACAATTAAGGCTGGATTTGCCTGGAGACAGGTTTGGAGGCAGTGGACTGGAAAAGTACCAGGAAACCCAATTGGCACGGTTTCGTGACACTGCCCGACCTCCGGCCGACTTTCCTAGGCATGAGCTAAGATGGGAATGGGCAGCCTGCTCCACAAAGATGGGCAGGCAATAATGACAATGAAGGCCCCAGTCAAGTGCCATTTTTCCACAGCGTTGCAACTTTCCCATTCTTGCCCAGGCCTCTCGTTGTGTCAGAAGGCTGGCAATGGATTGAGTCAGCTTCAGCGTGGGAGGCCTGACCTGCGAATCAATTGAGGATTTAAATGTATTTGCTGGCAGTAATTCACAAAGAGGATCAACCCCCAGACAGCAGGCATGCCCTTGCAGCCACTTCATGATGACTAATGTTTCCACTAATGCTTGCCCTGCTTCAGTGAAAAAAGCCACTTACCACCTTCTGAAGATGCATCCATGGCACCACTGCCAGTCCTGCTGATGGTCAGGCATCACCCACATGAGGGAGGTGGATGGCGGCCATTTCCATAGACTGTGCGATTGAACCTCCTGAAACTGGAACTCAGCTGTTGTCTCCAGTTGGATGGGGCTCCAGGAGGTGGCTTCTTAATTGGCCTGCTCTGCAACGATCAAGTCCAACATCTTACCAATCACTCTTCCAGGTTCCCAACCCAGAATTAACTGGACATTGGGACTGACAAAATTCGGCCCTTAGAAGCAGTCTCCATTTAGTCACTCAATTCTTTTCTAAACCATCTCTCTGATACCAAGAAGAGGAGCCACTCTTATTGTGATCACACATTCCAGATTCCCCTTTCTGCATGTTAAACGTGGATTGAAATGGGTTGAGCTGCCATTTTCGCCAGTTTTGAGCTTCACTGAAATTCATAAAGTGAATTATAAGGGAGTTAAGAATTATATTAGAGAATCCTATGAACAAAATGGTCATGTTGCCATGAGCCATTCAGAGTTCAATAACACTTACACGATGAAATCATAGTTCCAATCTTCATCCTTTTAATTGGTATAATGTGCAACACCACATCCTATTCCTCTATCGGTTTTATATCATGCTGTTTCCGGAAAGAAAGCTACAAAGCCTTCCCCTATCTGCTGCCTGCCGAAATCAAAGGGAGATAGCATCTTATTTCGCAAGAGTTTATTTGAATATCTCTTCCAACAGTGCAATTTATATCTTTATGAACTAAATGGACATGGGAAATGTGGCATTTAATCACCTATGACTTACATTCATACTCTGTGTATCCCGTTATCTGTTCCTTTTAGACACAAAGACACAGGATGCCTCCTGTGTACAGTGATCAACCCTCAATTTGTTAAATAGGTATAGCATTCCAATCCCTTCTGCTGTGAGTTGATTTCAGATAAAAGTATAACATCAAACTGGAACAGATATGTACTTAAACAGCATCATAAAGGCATAGTAACACATAAAATAATAGACAGGAGAAAGAATTGCAGCGGAACTCCTACCAATGGAAGTTCTTCATTAAATGTGAAGAGAATCAAAGTGTCCTGCTGAATGAGAGGGTAATCCAGTGAGAAGAGGCATTCCAGTCAATTGACTTCCATCTTGGCCTGTGATGTGGCCAGGAACCCCAAAGATTTTGTTAGCAGTAACATTATCTTAGTCTCATTATAAAAAAGTCAATGGGCAGTGTTCTATAATGTTTCACAGGGTATTTGGTGGATATGGTTCTGGAGATGAAGTGGGTCAAGAGGATCAAATATCAGTAAGGGAACATTTAGGGAGCAGCAAGCATTGTATCATATGGTTTAGGTTCACTCTGGAAAAGGACAAGGTGGAACCTAGAATCAAAATACTTAACTGGAGGAGGGCCAACTTCAAAGGGTTGAGAATGGACCTGTTCCAGGTAAACTGGAATCAAAAATTGGCAGGCAAAACTGTAACGGAACATTGGGCTGCTTTTAAAGAGGAGGTGGTTCAGGTACAGTCAAGGTATATTCCCAAGAGGAGAAACAAAGTGAGAGTTGCCTGGATGAATAAAGAGATAGAAAGCAAGATGAAGCAGAACAAGGGTGCGTACAACAGAACCCTGGTTGACAAATCAAGTGAGAACTAGTTGGACAGTCCAGAGAGGAAGTGAAAAAAGGAAATAAGAAAGGAAAAGAGAGAATAATTGAAGAGACTGACTGACACCAAAAAGGGGATCTATGCTTGGAGATAGAGGGTATGGCTGAGGTACTGGATGAGTAGTTTAGACCTGTCTTTACCAAAGAAGAAGATACTGCTGGTCATAGTGAAAGAGGCGATAGTTGAGATACTGAATGTGCTAAAAATAGATAAAGAGGAGGTATTAGAAAGGTTGGCTGTACTTTACGTTAATAAGTTTCCTAGAGTGGATGGGATGCATTGAAAGATATTGAAGGAAGCAAGGAAGGAAATCGGGGAAACTGCCTTCCATTAGATTCAGGGATGTTGAGGAGTGGAGAATTGCAAATGTTATAGCTTTGTTCAAAAAAAGGATAAACTCAGTAACTCAGGCCATTCGGTTTAACCTTGGTGGTGAGAAAGCTTTTAGAAATGATAATCTGGTGCAAATTTAACAGTTACTTGGACAAATGTGGATTAATTAAGGAAAGCCAGCACAGATTTGTTAAAGGCAAATTGTGTTCAACCAATTTGATTAAGTTTTTTGATGAGGTAACAGAGAGGGCTGGTGAGGGTAATGAAGATCATTTTCTGTGCAGTTGATAAAAAGCCGCATCACAGGCTTGTCAGCAAACTTGAAGCTCAAGGAATAAAAGGGACAGGAGAAGCATGGAAACAAAATAGGCTGAGTGACAGGAAACAGAGAGTAGTTGGTAAAACAGTTGTTTTACAGGCTGGAGGAAGGCATACATTGGGGTTTCACAGGGGGTCACTATCAGGACAACTGCTTTTCTTGATCTACATTACTGACACCAAACTTGAAAGTATAGTGAACTGTGAGAAGGATAGTGATAGACTTGAAGAGGACATAGGCAGGCTGGTGGAATGGGAGGACACATGATTGAAGAAATTTAATGCAGAAAGAGGGAAGTGATACACTTGTAGGAAGAACAAGGATAGACAATACAAACTAAAGAGTGTATTTCTAAAGGAAATGCAGGAACAGGGAGACCTGGGGTATATGGGCACAAATTGTTGAAGATAATAGCAGTTTGAGGAAATGGTTAAAAAGGCATAGCAGATCCTGGGCTTTATAAATAGAGACATAGGGCAGAATCATCTGGTCCCATTGGCGGCGGTCATGAGTAGACAAAATGGTGAGAAGACTAAGAATCAGTTTCACGCCATCATGAAACCAGTTTGCGATTGTTCGCTCCACCTGTCAATGGCGAGATGCATCTACTGCTGCCGCACATCAGGAACCTAATTTCAATATTTTAGCACTAGATTACAAGCCCTACTCACCAGAAACATCCCCTCACATCAAATTTACCGCCCATGTTGGCGTGACTTCAGAAGAGCGTGCTTCACAACTGTCTTTAAAAGGTGTCCACCTGGCGACCTGAATGTCGAGGAAGCTCAGAATTGAGTGCACACAAACTAGCACAGCACCCGCGAGCATCACCCATAGGATATCAAGGAAGAGGTGCTGCGCATTCGGTGGGAGCATAGGCAAGCCACTTTTTCCCCGGCTGGCTTTCAATGCTGTGCCAGGGCAAGGGCTCCAGTGTGGGTCAGGCCAAATGGTGGGCGGTAAGGCAAGCGGCCAGGCACTTGGAAAAGCTTGTCAAACATGAGCATTCTTCTGCAGCTAAGACCGTTCAGCAGCAGCTTCATTGACACGATTGGAGTCAGACCTCTGGAGTTTTGCTGCCCGCTCAAGCAACCCAAAATCATAGAAGTGCAACCAAATGTTCCAGAACTTTTCACCTCTCGGGTGCAGACTGAAAATTAATGTGCATTTTAGGGGGCAGCAGAACAATTGGCCGACTAGGCAAGTTGTAGAATCCCCTTGTGAAAGGTGGCCATGATACAGTCACTGTTGCAGGTGCTCACAGCACCTTGCAATGAATTTAAGGTTTGAATGAGTAACTTTCAAGATTCAAGGTAACAGTGCAGCCTTGCAGTGGGGGATAGGAGAATGCCTGTACCTGAGCAGAGAGCACAGCATGCAGTCCAATGGCTGAAGCTGTCACCAACTGGTCAGGTGGAGCGGAACAGAGGTGGGTGGGGTTTCGGACAGCCATGAAGCACACTGCACACTGGCCATCCAATGGTGGTCAGGACTCTCCTGCATGTGTGAAGGGGTCTTCAGACTTAACCAAGCGAGGTTCTTAGGACACATATGCTAACCCACGTGTCTCTCTCTTTGATCCTGCAGAAGGAGAACATCAGGATCAAGGGCCCTGGTGATTTAGTGGCAAACCTCTTGCCTAAAGAAGATCAGAGGAGAAGAAGAATGTGATGGAGGTACCTGGCTCGGTAAAGGGAGGAGCACCTCCCTCAAGATGAAGGGCGGCAGGGCCTGCTGTGAATGTAGTTGAAGATCCACAGTGAGCTGTTGCTCGTAGGCACTTCACCCGAGACCCAGGGTCTATAGATGGTGCCTGTCATTCCTGCAGATGACTGAGAACCAGTGTCGCCGACTACGGCGCATGTCTAGGGAACTAGTCAATTACATAAGCCATCTCCTGCTGTATTTGATGCCACGGGACATGGTGGGCATCCACTGCCAGTGGACATGAAAGTGACCGTGGCGCTCAATTTTTACACCAGTGGCTCCTTCCAGGGTTCCACAGGATCTTGCAAGCCTCCATGCACAAGTGTATCCAGGAAGTCACAGACGTTATCTTCGCAAAGGCACACTGCTTTGTGTATTTCGCCCAGGATCAGGAAAGCCAGGAAACAGGAGCGCTGGGGTTTGCAGTGCTCTCTAGTTTTCCACAGGTGCAGGGTGCCATTCGCTGCAGTCACCTTGTGCTTAGATCTCCATGGCAACAAGCAGTTAACTACATCAACTACAAGGGCTTCCACTCGCTGAATGTTCAGCTAGTGTGCAACCAACACAAACGCATCCTGCAGGTCTGCGCATGATTCCCAGGGAGTGTCTATGACCCCCACATCCTTAGCAGGTCTCAAATCCCTGACATATTCCAGGGTCCACAGAGGCTGCAGGGTTGGCTCCACGGGGACAAGGGGACGTGGCTGGTGACACCCGTGCGGTGGCCTCAGACTGCAGCAGAGCAACGGTAAAACCTGGCTCATGCTGCGACCTGGACTTTGGTGGAGCAAGCAATAGGCATTTTGAAAATGAGGTTCTGGTGCTTTGAGAGGTCTGGTGGAGCACTGCAATACAGTCCGCTGAGGGTGTCATGCGTCATCGTAGCTTGCTGCACACTATGCAACCTGGAGCTGCAATGGGGGGAGGAGAGGAAGAGCTGCATGTTGTGGGGGTTGGCAGAGACATGAGGGTAAAGGGGGTTTGGTAGGGTTGGGGGGGGTGGATAATGGCAAGCAGACAAAAAACTGGGGATGGGAAATCTTGAGTCCAACATGGAACAGCAAAATGCAGACACAAAAGGGGTGGATGAGATTCACTTTGCATGAGGAGTCAATGACAGGCAAGGGCACCTTTCTCCTGTCCTTTAGTGACATGCCAGTGATCAGAAAGGCCTTTACAATCATTAACGTCAATAGCAAGGTCAATTATTGGGTCTCCAACCCTCCTGTTTCACCAGGCCCTGATCTTTGGAAAGATCAGCAACCGAAGCTGTATGTAGACGCTCAGGAAGTGAAAGGCAGCTCACCAGTGCAAAGCCTGTGGCAAGTGGACTGAACGTGACACCTGTTGCTGCCACAGAGAGGCACACATGGCCGGAGAGACCTTCATGGCTATAGGTCCTGTGCTTTGGCACAAACAATGAAGACAGTATTTTGATGATGAGACAACATAAGTGGTGACCCTTCAATGCAATTAAGCACGCGTAACTCCATGGAGTTTTTTTAAATGAATATCACTTCCTAACGCAATTTGTGGTCACTTTTCAACAGAGAGGTTGACAAATCTCCCTGACATTAGTCAAGGGGCAAGTAACTAACACAAGTCAGCTAGACACCACATGAATGTGAGACTCACAAAGGGAGGCGATCACAGAATGGGATCTTGGGTCACCCTGGCAATAAGAGGCCACATAGGATACATATGCATGGCTCATTCAAATGATGAGACCATTGTCATGAGACAAATGTATTTACAAAGGTGCATGATATATACAGTGAGTGAACACCCATGATTCCAAGGTTTCTTAATCTTTCAAACTCTACCACTATGTTTCAGTGCATCCCCAACATCACAGCAGAGGTGGAGGCAGCCTGCTGAATGCTATGCCTTGTTGTCTGTGATGACTTTGCCAGGCGTCCTCTGGAGCCTTGAGGCCTGGAGAGCCCCGGCCTGCTTTAGGTCTCCCGTTGTGAGGCAGGTGCACCCTCCTCAGCCAGTGCAGCTGGAGGTGATGGGGTCACAGGCAAAGGGATTGGGAAAGTCTGAACACTTACGAAGTCACCTGAGTGGATGGTCCCAGGGTGTCCAGCTGCTGGTCCTCCTCCCTTTGGGTGCCTGAGGGCCCATGCCTGACGCCTCAGGGAGAAGGGGCACCTGGCGGAAGGTCATGTTGCCCTGGTCCACTCTTGCCTAGCCACTGATGGATCCCACCAATACTTATAGTGATGCAGTGAAGGTCCGACTACAAATCCGACAGAACCTGCTGGACCAAGGTCTCCATGGTGGCCGGCACCTTTCCCATGGGGGACCTCGAGGTGCTCACATGTCAGAACCACAACATCAGTCAGAACGCAGAGCCCTCCATACTTCACTGTAGTCTGTTGACTGCCTCGCACAACTCTACCTAATGTCTTTGCATCTCCAGCATGTTAGTGACGGCCACTTCCAGAAGGTCATCATCTGACTCGGACTCAGTGGGTGGCTGTTCTCCAGCAGTCCTCCGAGTGCCAGAGACCTGGGCTGTCACTGTCTCTGCATACTGTGGAGACATGTCAGTGAGGTGTTCCCCAGAATGTGTCCCTGAACATAATCTCGATCTATGACCCACCAGGGTGTGTGTGTCTGAGCTGGTGGAGGGTTCGGGTGGACAATGTGATGGGTGTTCTTTAAATGGACCCTCAGCATCCTCCCCTGAGGTGGCCTGGGGACTGGGGTTTATGTTGCCTGTGCTGGTCTGTCTGGACCTGCTGCTGTCTGTAAGAGAGAGAAGATAGGTTTAGTTCATGAACAGGCTGAATACCACATTTCATGTCACTCACTGAGAATGTCAGAATGCAAATAACTCATGGAGGGCTCATCTGTATTGGTTTGCTGGGAGGGGCCAATCTCTCCTTCCCCACAGGAGCGATCTCTGTCCACACCCACCAACTTGGTGTCCCTCTCCTCAAACTTGGAGAGATTCTGGGCATCTGCCATCCCTCCTCCAGTCTGGGATCTCTCCGTCCTGTTGTGGGCAAGCTTGGCCTTCATGAATACAAATGGATGGAATGTGATGAGAAGGGATGGAGCAGGGGTTGGGAAGTATGCATGCCTGCTATGTGTACTGAGCCCTCCCCAGTAAGGGCTGAGGATGGAGCCTGTGCAAGATGATAGATGAGATGCTGGTGAATAGGCTTTCAGTGGTGATATCTCCCCTGCTAATAATAATGGATCACTGAGCTGAATGACGCTCTGAGTGCATAATGCCATTACAAGAGTGTACGTTTGGAGTGAGCTGAACTTATCCTGGTGGTGCGGATGAGATCATTCATTCTCTTCCTACACTGGATGGCGTTTCTCAGGCAGGTGCCTGATGAGCGGACCTCTCTTGCAACTGCCTCCCAGGCCGGTGAGATGAGGTTGGTGGACCTCCTGGAACCATTCTCGGGTAAAGGACATCCTGCTGCTGGCGCACTTCACGAAGAAGAGCCTCAAGGGTTGCTGAACTTTGGTGCTGCCTTCTTTTTGCTGAGCCTTGGACGTCCACACAGCTGGGCTGCAGAGAAGCATATGTTTGTTCAGCTGGCACCAGGACCTTCGACCCCATTTGGTTATAGTGGCCAGCTCAGAGAGCTATTTGCCCATACATATCCATTATGAGCTTCCAAGCGATATCCCAACCTGCCAATCAGTGGGAAAGTCACCGTTAATCCTGCTCTCCCCTGCACTTAGTCTCCAGAGCAGAAAATTCCGCCATTTGAGCACAAAAGCAAGGAAATAATGATGAACCGTTCAAAACATTGATTCTTCCTTACAGAAAAGAAGGATGATAGATTTGATAGAAATGTTCAAAATCACCATGGGTCTAAGGGTAGATAGAGAAAAACTGTTCCCATTGGCTGTAGAGTCGAGAACCGAGAACAATGATTTAAGGTAATGGCAAAAGAATCAAAGGCAACATAAGGAAAGACTTTTTTTACACAGCATGTGGTTAGGATCTGGAATGCACTGCCTGAGTGCTTTGGATGGCTTTTAAAGTCAATTGGATAACTATCTGAGGAGAAAAACATTGCAGGGTTACAGGGAAAGGACGGGGGAATGGGACTGGCTGAGTTGCTTTTGCAGAGGGCCAAGGACAGACAAAACAGGCCAAATGGTCTCCATCTTTGCTGTAACCATGCTTTGATTCTATGATCTTTCCACACCTTAAGCTGCCTGCCAGTACTGAATGCAGGTAAAGCAAGTGAATTGGAAAGCTAATAGAATGTTATCATTTATTGTGAGGGGAATGGATTATACAACTAGTGAGGTTATGCTTCGGTTATACAGGATACTGGTGAGACCACATCTGAAGTACTGTGTACAATATTGGTCTCTTTATTTAAGGAAAGATGTAAATGCATTGGAAGCAGTTCAGAGAAGGTTTGCTAATACCAGGAATATGCAGATTGTCTTATGAGGAAAGTTTGGATGGGTTAGGCTTGTATCCACTGGAATTTAGAGGAATAAGAGGTGACTTGATTGAGACCTTTAAGATCCATAGGGATCTTGACAGAGTGCTTCTTGTGGGGCAATCTAGAACTAGAGGTCATTGTTTAAAAATAAGGGGCTGCTCATTTGAGACAGAGATGAGGAGAAATTTTTTCTCTCAGGGGGCTGTGAGTCTTTGGAACTTTCTTCCTCAGAAGGCAGTGAAGCAGAGTCTTTGAATACTTTTAAGGCAGAGCTAAATAGATTCTTGATTAACAAGGGGGTGAAAGGTTATCAGGGGTAGGCATGAATGTGGAATGGAAGTTAGAATCAGATCAGCCATGATCTTATTGAATGACAGAGCAGGCTCGAGGAGTCGAATGGCATCCTCCTTCTCCTTATTTGTATGTTCAGATGTATGTATGTTCATATATGTCACAACCATGTAAAAGGACATTTCCTCCAAGTGGCCTGTGAGCTAAGAATTTGTGTGCGTTTGTATGTAGCCCCCTTTTATCTTGTGAGTGGTTCAATTTAAAAATAACCTAGCAGCAAAGCGTTAGTCTTAAACAACAGGAGGTTAGTTTATTACAAGAAATTTCTGTAAGCTACTTATGTTACTAACTGAATACATACAAAGATTAAATGCAGATAAAGGTAAATATGCTTATAAAGATGAAATTCAGTTCAGTCCTTTAAGATATCGGTGCAGGCCCTTATCTTGCAGTTGAAATATTGGTTGTCTGAAGTGAAGGGTTGAAGTTGAAGAGTTGTGTTTAGCAGCTACAATGGCTCCAGCAGTCGATTAGTCAGTGTTTTCCTTTTCAGGTGGGTCGACTCAGCAGGTAGAGCAGCTTTGGGGAGTGAGTTCAGATCCCTTTTCTTTACTGCTTCTGCCAGGATGACACTTGAACATTGCTTGGATTCCTTTTTCAGTGGAATAGTGTTGATTTTCGTTGTGACTCCCAGTCGTGGAGAGAAGCCCAGCTCTCACATGCTGTTCATAGTTAGTTCAGCTGAGAGCTGTGAGCTGGGACTGTCTTCTGGAAGTTTCCTGGGTTCTCTGCACAAAATGGCTGTCCTCAGCTAGACTTTATACAATTCAAATCTCAAAATGGCTGCTATCCCAAGTTGGTGAATCATGCTTCCATATTAGGTATTGGATTAGCCTAGGTGTGTAGGCACAATCCCATCCATTGTCTTTTAGCCAAGGTAATTGGCCTTTTAAATGTCTCAGCCATTAATTTGAATGGCTCGCATTCTTCAAGGTTTGGTGAGATAGGAAAGAGCTATTTACACATTCAGGGAAGCCATTGTCAATGATTTTCGTTTCCCTTCATGGAAATACACAATAAAATATCAAATGTCTTTGTAGGTCTCTGTGTAATCCATTTGGAGACTGCTAGGATCTTCACAAACACTGCAGTTGTAACAGGTCAGATGATCTTTGGCAGCCAATTATTAAGGTGCCATGTGTCCATTTAAAAGAAATATTGGCCTTTTTTTTACAAAATCTATATCATAACGAGATATTTGTGGCAGCAAACTCTGGCAGGGTCAGCACCTGAAGTCACCAGCAGGAGCATTCCAGCATTCGCTATGACAGAAGAATGGTGAGCGATTGCAGAGCTCTGAGATTCAGAGGGATCTTGGTCCTAGTGTATGAATCATAAAAGCCTAGTATGCAGGTACAGCAATTAAATAGGAAAGCTAATAGAATATTATTGTTTATTGCAAGGGGAATTGAATACAAAAGTAGGGAGGTTATGCTTCAGTTGTACAGGGCGCTGGTGAGACCACATCTGAAGTACTGTGTACAGTGTGGGTATACTTATTTAAGGAAAGATGTAAATGCGTTAGAAGCAGTTCAGAGAAGGTTTACTATGCTAATACCAGCAATAAGCTGGATGTCTTATGAGGAAAGGTTGGACAGATTGGTTGGGCTTGTATCGACTGGAGTTTTGAAGAGTAAGAGGTGAGTTCATTGAAATCTTTAAGATCCTGAAGGGTCTTGACAGAGTGGATGTGGAGAGGATGTTTCCTCTGGTGGGAGAATCTAGAACTAGGGGTCACAGTTTAAAAATAAGAAGTCACTCATTTAAGACAGAGATGAGGAGAAATGTTTTCTCTTAGAGGGTCATGAGTCTTTGGAATTCTCTTCCTCAAAAGGCAGTGGAAGTAGGGTTTTTGAATATTTTTAAGGCAGAGCTAGATAGATTCTTGATTAACAAGGGGGTGACAGGTTATCGGGGGTAGGCAGGAATATAGAGTTGAGGTTCCAATCAGATCAGCCATGATCTTATTGAATGGCTGAGCAGGCTTGAAGGGCCAAGTGGTCTACTCCTGCTCCTGTATGTTCGTATGTTCTTTAGAATTTTGTAGAGTCAAAAGTTATCAAGAGGGATATAGGAATCTACATCATAGGTTATTTTAAATAAACACACTTGTGAGCAAAAATACACTCACAATAATGTCTTTTTCCACTTCTCCCAGTATGGGAAGCAGATTCAATAGGCCACCGATGATTGTACATCTCGGCATACTTTTAGTTAAATCAGAGCAAGCTTAAAATTGGAAGTCTGCCAGCCACAGTTTTGTAGAGGGTAAGTTTACAGCATTCTCTCCCCTGCCCTCCTTTGCTGATATGTCGGAAATACAATAGTGGAGTAAATGCCAATTAGACCTGAACAATGTCATGTATGGCCTCAGCCTGGGTCCCTCTTCTGGAAGCTTGCTGATTAAAGCCTTCCGTCTCATATTCCCAACACTCAAACAATCTGCCAGGAATAGAATGCAGAGCAATGTTGAGGACCCAGGCCTTAGTCATCATCTATGCCTTACCCAAAGCCTGCCCCAGGGCAGTGATCAGTGAATTCCTTCAGCACAAGCAACAACCATTATAGATGGGACCTCCAGCATAAACAGGCTGCAGGGGAAGTAGCCAAGAAAATTGCTTTGGTTCTTAAGTAATTACTATCTCCAACAAATGCACAGCTGCATCAACAAAACTAAGGTGCCAATGCATTCTTCAGCAAGTCCCATGTAAACCAAATAATAGCTTCATAAAATAGGTATAAAGCAGTCGCATCAGTCGAACAATAAATATCAACAATTATATTCCCTGTATGTACATCAGAACATTCATGCAAAATCATTAAAAAATACCATTAATTTTAATATAAACCTTCAGACTTTAAAAGTGATAGATTAATTTCTACTCATCATTCCTTAATTCATCCTTTCACACAATGTTCTCTCCTGCATACCAAAACCAACTATAAATCAGCTAGCTGTGTCTCTTTATCAGGACTATGTGTGTGTACAGTTAGTTAGTTGCAGATGTTGAATTCTTTATGCCAGCAGTTTCCTAAGTGCATGAGCGTTTGAATTTTGTGGCACACAGTAAGCTGACAGTATGTGGAGTCTAGATTGTTGCATGCAAATACATCGCAGTTCATGAACTGCTGCTGAATGAAGGTAAATGCTGGGTGTAAAAATCAATGTTAACAATAGCTCCAGCACTGAAGTATGCCAGCTGGGACATGGTGGAAGTGAAATTGTCCCATTTATCTCTAATTAGAAAACTCATTACTCTAAGGACGGAATCGACCCAGATTTGCACTAAGTGCAGCAGCGGGCAGGTAAAACGACATTTTACCCGCTGGCCATGATGGCAGGCTTTCACGCCGTATCGCCTCAAACCTGCCACATTATTTATGCATTCCCAGGAAACACGCCGTTTCCATGGCGAGCAGGCTCCAATTCGCTTGTCATGCCATCACCTCACTGCTTCATCATGCCAGGCACCACATTTAAAGTGCAGCCGCGCTCAGTACTTCCAGCCCAGGACTGCAGCAGACAAGATATGGCCTCAAAAGACAAGAAAACTGCAACTCTCAAGCACCCTTTGGATGTCATGGAGGCCTGCTGTGATGTCCTCTACTCCCGCTCTGGCCGCAGGAGGGGCAGCAACTTTACCACTAAGGCTTGGTAGGCAATGGCAGTGGTGATCAGCGCCAATGCACAGAGGAGGTTGGCCATCCAATGCAGATAGAAGATGAATTCGTGCCGCCAGGGTATGACTAGTCTAAACTCACACACTGAAGTCCATCACACATTCACTAGCATCTCATTTACTGCCAACTCAAGGGACCTCACCACCAATTCTCACACACATACCCTTACATCTGGTGGTGTGGTCTGGTCTCATCTGGCTCCATCTCCTCTGGAGACTGCCTCCTCAGCCCTCACCACCTTGAGGTCACTTGCACAGATCAACATGTGCCCCCACACACACCCTGGGATCCCCAATATAGTCCTAGCCCTGCAGCCATTGAAAAGCCACCCAAATATGGCTGATCTGGTAGGTAGAGACCTGCTGTGAGCCCTCCCTCAAAGTGATGTGGTGCTGTCTGTGAAGCCTGGCGCTGATGACTGTGAGTGCTGACCGAAGCAAGGTCAGCAAACAAATCTTGGCGTCCCGAGCGAAATGCAGCCTGCCAAGTGCACGTCACTTATGTGCTGCTGTGAAACATGTTTTCCAGCCAACATAGGCGGACGATCCAGCAGAGGGGGTGGGGAATGATTCTGGCGGGCTGGCCTAATAACGAAATGCTGATGTATTACAATGAGGTTCCTGACCCGCGATGTCGGAGAACGCGGCCTGCCATTGGCGGGCTGAGTGGACAATAGCGAACTGGTTTCACGCCGTCTTGAAAACAACCATGCCATATTGTTTGCTCACGCCACAGTACACGTACAACGCCAACGGACTCAGAAAATCCTGGCCTAAATGAAATAAACTGGGATTCAGTCATGCCTGAAAATAGGTATTCTTATTAATTGTTCCAAATAATAGTCATTAACTTTTAGTACAGTCCTCCCAACAAGGAAAAGGTTCAATTGTAAATAAATACCTCTCACTCAATCAAGTATCAACTAACAACATTCCCTGTCCAGGTTCACACTTAAGGAATATCCATTTCAAGAGTTACTGGATAGCAGCTGGCTGCAGAAAGGAGAGGAATTTTGTGGAATAAACATAAATGGTGGTTTATTAAATGGTTCATAACAACTGAATATGGACCGTCACTTTCCTTATTCCATTCATGTACACTGAATTAACCTCTGCTTTGATATGTTGTTTGAACAATTGATAATAATGTGGGAGCAAACTAACTATTCACTTACCAGAACATATTTTGTATTCCTCCCCATTACTCTCCCCTTTCAAAATGCCCACACTAAGCATTCAGTTCCAGTTGGGTTGTCAGGTTAATCTATAGGCAAGTACCAGCACAATTCAAGCAAGGTAAATCAAACAGTATTAGCTTCACTTCTACCTTTGATGGAATGAATCACTTTGACATGGAGCTCACTCAATGATAAAAATGCATGTGAATCCGATAAGGGAATTTGAATAGCCAGGGTTCTTGAACTAATTTCCTGCTTGGGTGAGAATCACTCAACATTTTCACCTTATGACTACATTGGAAAGGCAGCTACCCCTGAGCACTGGGGAAAAAAGGGAGGCAGGTCCATATTGGAGGCAAGAGGAAGCATTGCAACTGATTGTTCCTTCTAGATGCTGATTTTACTATTGGTAAGGATAGGATACTTTGAAGTTGACTCAGTCCACAAGCATGAGCTTTCAGTCGATTGTCATTTTCATTCTCCATGCCACTCTTCTGTGCTCAGCCTCGCATACTTCCAATGAAGCTCAACAGAAGATAGAGGAACAGCATGTCATCTTTCAATTACTTTATAAACTCCAGTCTTGACATTGAGTCCAACAATTTCAGATCATAACCACTATTCCAAAGTTTGATTTTGTTGTTTACCATTTACACCCTTTGTAGAACCATCTTTAGTTTCCTTACTTGAGCCATTACTTTCCCCTATTTCCTTACACCATCATCTTTATTATTGTTTAATCACTCCTGCCTCCCATTCTTTCACAGATCTTTCCTTTTGTTCTTTCTGCCACCCTCTTTCCCTGCCTCTAATGTGGGTCTGAATTGTAATGTGGAAGGGTTTATGAGTTTGGGTGCGCATGAGAATTAAAACTGATGAAAATTACAACCCATCGCAAAGCTGGCTTCAACCCGCCAACTTCCTCATCTGACCAGAGCACATTAGACTGCCTATTTGCAAATCCCTCAGGAGTGTATGTTATTCCATTATTGCTCAAAGTGATATTTACACACTGGATGGAATTTAATGTCCCTTTGGCAGCGGGTCTGGAGATGGGGCCACTTAATCGGGTGGTAGGGTGTCAGGTGGAGACATTGCCTCCTTCCTGTCTCCACCCAATTAAGCTCGAGGCATAAAGGCTCATGGACGGCCTTCCCACCTGGATGCTAATTGAGGCCCTCAAGTGGTCAATTAATGCCCATGTAAGGGTCTCATCCCACCACTGCTGGTTGAATAACAGTAGCGGGAGGGGGAGTCGCCTTGTGGGAAGCCCAAAAAGCAATATCCTTGTCAGGAAGGCCCAGTGGTGGCCACTTAATTGCCTGATAGGCACTTAATATGGTGGGCCTTCGCTAGTGGCGACAATGTGGGGCTCTTGCTGTGCTCCAGCTGGTGAGTGAGACTCTGTCATCTGGATTAAATTTTGCATGTTGTTGTCACTTTAATGATGGGTCCATAGATGTCACAGGTTTCTAAAACTTGCCAATGAAACACCCAATGTAAGTAGATTGCAGCAACTGAAGAGGCTGAAGCAATCTCAGTGAAATATGTCAATAAAGACTCAGCATTCACAGTTGCTTTTCTTGCCCGCTGGCAAGAAAAGGTTTGTTCGTGGTACTTTTGCTGAGAGCTTGCCTTGTACAATTTGGAGGTTGTATTCTATACTTTGGAGGTTTATTATATTACATCAGGAATGGTGCTGCCTATGCTGCCTTAGAAGATGACCAGCAATAGCACCAGCAACAACACCCACAGCAGCCTGCTGCTTACAGACATGTAGCTGCACAGCAGACAGAGACAAGCAAGAGGGGATGAACAGAGAGAGGGCCACAAGAGGGGATGAACAGAGAGGGGAACAGCAAGCGGGGAGCAACAGAGAGGGCACCAGCAAGAGAAAACCAGCAGAGAGGGTACCGGCAAGAAGGGGCCAGCAGAGAGGTATGGCCAGCAAGACTGGAGCAGCAGAGAGAGGACCAGCAGAGAGGGGACAAGCAAGAGGGGACCAGCAGAAAGGGGGTCAACAAGAAGGGACCAGCAAGAGGGGAGCAGCTGAGAGAGGACCAGCAGAGAAAGAACCAGCAGAGAGAGGACCGGCAGAGAGGGGACCAGCAGAGAGAGGACCAGCAAGAGGGGACCAGCAGAGGGGGGGTCAACAAGAGAGGAGCAGCAGAGAGAGGACCAGCAAGAGGGGACCAGCAGAGGGGGGGTCAACAAGAGAGGAGCAGCAGAGAGGGGACCAGCAAGAGGGGAACAGCAGAGAGAGAACCAGCAAGAGGGGACCAGTAGAAAGAGGACCAGCAAGGGGGACCAGCAGAGATGGATAAAACCAAAGAGGGGAGCATGCAGCAGAGAGGGCAGCAGCAGAGAGGGGACCAGCAAAAGGGGAGCAAGAGAGAGAGGAACAGCAAGCAGTAAGAGGGCAACATGAATAATGTGTAATGTATGATTGGTATGTTGTTCAGGAAAAGGAAGTATCCCAGTAAACTCAAACCTATGTACTTCCTAGCAAACCTATTTGTACACTGCACCAGTGACCATCAACCAAAATGAGGTCACCACATGCCTGACAATCAAATTACATTTAACAGGCAATGATGAGAGACTTATTTAAATGTTTCCATCGCTAACCTCAGTGAAAACCCAATAATTAACTTTTGAGGAAAGAATCACTTACTTTTCACAAAATGCTATCAGTGTTTAAAATATACAGAAATGCTAGCATCTAGAGGGACAAGGGCAGCAGGGACATGGGAACACCACCACCTGGAAGTTCCTCTCCAAGCCACTCACCATCCTGACTTGGATTCACTGTCACTGGGTCAAAATTCTAGAACTCCTCCCTAACAGCACTGTGGGTGTAGCTACTCCTCAGGGACTACAGAAGTTCAAGAAGGCAGCTCACCACCACCTTCTCAAGGGCAATTAGGGATGGGCATTAAATGCTGGCCCAGCCAGCAACACCGACATCCCATGAATGAATTTTAAAAAAGAAAGATCATTAATTATTTTAAATTGAGAAAGAAAAATAAATGAGATCTGAGAGGTACTTTCAAATTAATGCATTGACTACCTTGCTGCTGCACAGTGACTGTTGGAAATAGAGATAATTTTGTTTCTATGGAAGCCATAGAAACTGCTAAAAAAGCTTGACCTTTGAAAAGTTGATGGATGTCTTCAGTAATTTATTCATTTTAGAATTGCTTTCCTTATTCTGTGTAATATCTGTGCCAACTGGAATGAACCATAAGCATCTTATTCAGAACTATAAACATATTTTGGCATGATGACATCATCTAGCAGTGTTAACGTACTGCCTGT
This sequence comes from Carcharodon carcharias, assembly GCF_017639515.1. Lineage (NCBI taxonomy): Eukaryota > Metazoa > Chordata > Chondrichthyes > Lamniformes > Lamnidae > Carcharodon > Carcharodon carcharias. The sequence continues at coordinate 198,354,727 of NC_054468.1, read as the reverse complement.
TTATGCAAATATGCTACAAGTGATCTAAAGGCCAGGATAGTACAAATAAGTGCAGGGTCACCGTGACTGAGACATTTAGTAGAAATCTCTGTATCTTCAATCTTACTTCCTTCTTCCAATATCACATACTAGAAGAAAATACTGACAAACCTATAGTGATTTGAACTTTGCTTCATTCAATCACATGCATACCATTTCCACGCCTCATGTTGGGTGTTTGCATGGCAATTTTTCAAAAATTATCTTCTTTTCAAACACTCCAAAATGTGCAAAATGACAAATTCCTATAAAATGCCTGCCAATTTTTACTCCAAACCAATTCTCGCGAGGAGTCATTGACTTGAGATGTTAACTCTATTTCTCTCTCTACAGATATTACCTGAGCTTCTGAGCATTTCCAACATTTTCTATTTGTTATGACTGATCCCCAGGCGATGTTCCCCCAATTTGTTATGATGCAGGACAGGTTACCCCAAATTGTTATGCTCCCAGGTGAGGAGGGATGAACTGGCACCCCTTCTTTATTCATCCCCCTTGGTTGGTCGCAACAAGGTTAATTTAAAAAAGGATCCCTTCCCTCGTGGATAGTTTTTCCCAGTGCAAATGTAATTATGTTTTCCAAAAACAAAAGTTAAAAAAGATATACAAATCAGTCTTTGGCTTGTCTGTGAGGAGTAGATGATGAAATGTTGTGGCTGTTATGTTCGATGATTCCAGTAGAGTGGACTTTGGCAGTTGAGCAGTTGGTTTGGAGATTCTTGGTTCTGCAGGTTAGCGAAAAGGAGTTGTCCTGTTTCCTCTTGGACTGTGGCTTTGCTGACTTGTGACTTGCTTCCAACAATCAGACAGAGACTTTTTACCTGCAAGCACAGGGATGTCTAGTTGATGTTCTTCAGCTGTGGCCTTCACAGCATACACTAGCACCAGAACAGAACACAAAAACTAGCACACAGAGACTAGGATTGCAGTTGGCTTTTAACCCATTTTCTTATGTATTCCTTGAAAGGAAAAGCAAACATGTCTTTTACCCAGAAACTGCTTTCTTTCAACTCACATCATGTCCACAGTCTGGGATATAGCTCACAGGAAGTGGTTTCTGCTGAGATGGTAATCAGTTATTTTTTGCGTTGCATCTCTTCCTTTGAAGTGTCTCTGTCTGAAGTAGGCCTTGATACCTTTTTAGGTACAACATTCCATTCTCTCTGGGCTAGTTGTTCAAGTGTAATCCACACAGGAATTTTCCAGCAAGTGGTTACTTTACAGTTTCAGCCAGCTTTTGCTTGTATATCCTTTTTAAAAAAAAAATGTCTTACTTAAAAGTTCAATATGTCCATAAGTAATTCGGGGCTATGATCTGTGGTCATGATACTTCCCCCACATGACAAATGAAATGAGATTCATTCTCAATTCATTACAAAAGAACAAAAAAAAATAAAACATCAAACACGTTCACACACACACATTCATTCTCCTTTACAGACTCAGCCAGCTTTTGCTTCTCTGTCCTTTTTCAAAAAACATATGGCCAGGATGTTATGGCCCCTCCCATTCAGTAGGATGGTGCGGTCCTGCCAAACTGAATGGAGATTTGAATGGCCCGCCGCATCTGTCGGGGGAAACATGCCGTGGTGGGGCCATAAAATCCTGGCCCATGTCTTACTTTAAAGTTCAATATGTCTGTAAGTAATTCAGACCTATAATCCGTGGTCATGACATGTTGTTGTTACAGTTCTTTGACTTCATCATGCACACCTACTAGGTCAGAACTGCTAAACTGGTTACAGCTGAAAAATATGCCAAAGAGTCAGTGAAAGAATTTAGAAACAGAAAATAAATCCATGTTCCACTGATGGATCAGTTGGTAAAAGCAGTTCCAGCTAAGCTAAAAGGCCCCATGGTCCTGGAACTGAGCTGGGATAGCTGATCTTAACCGAAGGCAATAGGGGCATAATTAGCTTTAATGGGATAGAACTTGAAGGAAGTTTGTACCATACTAATGACATTTTAATGGTGTGCACCATTATTTAAATGTAAAACTCCAACCACTAATGGACTGAGTGAGTTCACTTTTTTTGGGCATACTTTGCTGGGACGTTCCTGCTGTTCCCTGGCAGTCTTGCCTAAGCTGATTAAAAAAAATTGCTTTCAGTTAATGGCGATTGTACATTTGCTGGATTTATGCCCATTTTTATGCTGCAGCCATATAGAATGAAAAATAATGGCACGGGTGACGGGGCATTGATGTGATTTATGGCCCTCACCTGATTGCCAGCCTGAGACACTAACAAAAAGATCATGAAAGCTGTGGAGCTCCAACCCAGCAGCAGGGAAATTGTTCTCGGGGTTTTGTTTTTCTAATTCTCTTAGTTTCAGCAGGCTCTTCTTACAGTTTAGCCATTCGGACTCCTGTTAGTCTAAATGTTATTCATTTCAGGAATTACAACCGCCCCCTGCCCCCACTCCACGCCAGCCCTTTCTACATGTTAGAAAGTGGAAGAACTATAATGGACTACCCCTTAGTCAGCACAGGTGAAGTCTGAATCTATCTTGCTATTACCGGCCTATAGCAACGGACAGGGTATAAGATGTCATTTAGGGCACTGCCAGAGAAGCTTTGCATGCGCAAATTGTATTTCACCCAAAAATCAATTGGCTGCCACTGCATAAGTGCTGCATGAAGACCTGGAGCCACAGGATCTCATCAATGGGAATGAAGGTGACAACATATTTTCTGAAGACCTTATTAAATCCAAGTGGTAGATACAAACCTCCCTCAATCAGAGAAGGCACAGCCTAACTCAGAAGCAGTTTGTTTGTTTTATTGTCAATTACTATGGCTCTAGTTCCTTCCATTAAAATCTTGGAGCCCTCTGCAATATCGACCACGAGGCTGCAACAACCTGCGTCAAACAGATAACAGATGCCTTCTTCAGCCAGGCACCTGACTTCATTAACTATGACATGTTTTCTGCATAACAAAAGGAATGGGCCATCACCTTCCACAAGCTTGCTGGCACTCCGCACTTTGGCTATTTAACATCATCCCTCCTGACTGACCTTGCTCTTGGAGTCCCTGGCAGCTGGCCTTGTTGACGTATAACCTTATAACCTTATTCAATAGACCACACAGGTTCTCATTTAAAATTCTGCACCTTTTCCTTTTCTCCTTCTTGTGATATCTCTGTGAAAAGAAAAAAGCGCAGACGCTGGAAATGACAGCACTTTCTTAATTGCAATTAACTTTTTGAAGGTGATTTATGGTGATTTCACCTCACTTCCGCCTTTGTGTGAAGCCTCAATCTGAGTTGAGACATCTCTTCTCAGATTTCTATTGTGCCATAGCTAGATTGATTTTCCAATTAATTTCAGTATATGTCAAGTGTAAGATGAATGGAGAGCACAAATGTACAATTAGCAGCATAAATTGCCAGCAAATTGCAATCCAAAACCCTTGCCTAAATCAATGAAAATCAGGGAGACATCTCTACTTTGTAGCAAGAATCATTGTTTGCTATTCAGTGATACTCGCTGGAAAACTCAGCCTCCTGAAGCCCTGGTGTGCTGTCATGTCGAGAGAGATGACCTGCTGCTTGTGGACCCCGTGTTGTGGGGATCGCTTTCTTCCAGCTGGATCTCTGTGTCCATCCCTTCCGCCCTGTGGAATGGCATGTTGCCGAGGGGAAGGCATCAGCTGCTGCTGCTCATGCTGTTTGCGCTGCTCCTAATGTTCCTCATCAGAGTCCAAAATAGAACCTCATAAGCTGTTCTCATGCTGAGCTGAAGTCTGAGCACAGGGATATACGGATCAAGGTGAGGGAAATCCAAGGTAGCTGCAATGACTTCCAAAATGTTGGGAATCATCTCCAAGCAGCACTCTCGGAACAAGCCCTGTGAGCAAAAGCCTTTCACACTGGAAAGAAAACAATTGTCCTTGTTTCAGTCGTTACATGGTTTCCAGTCTCTCAATTTCACAGAGTTTCAAACCTTTCTGCTCTCTCGAATTGTTGACCCCGGTGAGTTTCAATTAACTCAGGAAATCCATGCACTGGCTGTTAAAACGAGAATAGAGGGTTAAATCTTTCTTTACTTTTACATAAGTAAATCTCAGATCTGCTAAAGGCGGAGGTGGTGGGATCATGTTGAGTTTCTGATATGCCGGTATAATTTAATATTTGAATCACCGCCACCCCCCCCACACAATACTGCCACCCCAATACCCACCCACGCTCCCCACCCCAAACTACCCTTGCAGGTTAAAATTCAGCCATTTATTTCTCTTTCTCTATCTGATTTGAGCAGACAGACTGCATAGAGGTTATAAAACAGGAATTCTTTATTCCCCTAGCATCAAATCCTTATAAACATTAATGGAAAAGCTTAACTCCGAGAAACAAACTATTTATAATCAGACATGTGTGGCCAACACTCCAGATGCAACAGGATACTGTCATGAGCTTAACTCCTGATCACTAACTAGCCGGGTAGCAGAGTTCACATGGTGGAGCTCCTATTGCTAATTTCCCATGACTAAGTGAACCAGATTAGCTTGTCTATCAAACTCCAAGGAAACCTTCTTCTCCTTGCGGCTTCTCAGGCTCAGGGATGCAGCACAGGCAGTCCAGCTAGATATCCAGCAGCTGTATGCCTGCTCCAATTTCCATTCCCAGTTCTAGCCACAGTCATGGCCTTGCTTCCTCCACCCTGCAACTCACAAGTCCCAGACTTCTGCTTCTACTCCTTATTGCTGCTGCTCTCTCTCTCACTCTCTCTTCACAATTTCTGGCTCCGCCCTTTCTTCAGCCCTTACTCTGCTTTTCAGGATCCGCCCCTTCTTCAGCCCTTACTCTGGGTTTTAGCCTTCATAATTTAGCTCTTCAGCCCTTACTCTGGATTTCAGGCTCCACCCTTTCTTCAGCCCGCACTCCAGGTTTCAGGGTCTGTTGCCAAGGGCAACATTTCGTCTCCCGAGGGAAATCCACAGGGCTGACCGAGGCCCCTGCCCAGCGTCCTCCTGGGCCACAACCTTTGCTGGTGGGGATCCAGTGCCCCACAGGGAATGCCCTGCATTGGGTGTGGCCTGCATAAAGCCTCATGCCGAAGTCAGGATGCCAAGATCCCACACAGCTTCCCCCGCTATAATTGACTTCAGCCGAGTTAACTCAGCCTCCTCCTCAAACTTCACTCTGTCTATTTCCCTGCCTTCCTTCTTTAAGTTTCATTGGTTGAGGAGATACCCTGTTCTTTGCCCTCTTCATTCAGATCCCAGTTTCCCATGCTGCATGTTATCAGCTCGTACTCTCAATGGCTTTGTGGGCAACAAAAACGAAAAATTCTGGAAAAACTCAGCAGGTCTGACAGCAACTGTGGAGAGAAAGACAGAGTCCGTATCGGACCCAAATCGTTAACTGTCTTTCTCTCCACAGATGCTGTCAGACCTGCTGAGTTTTTCCAGCATTTTTCGTTTTTATTTCAGATTTCCAGTATCCGCAGTATTTTGCCTTTAACTTTGTGGGCAAAATTGATTTGAGCTGAAGGGTGCAGGGGCAAGTCTAACTAATGGCAGACACTGTTAGATGTTTGGCTACATCAAATTCTGGCCCAAACTCTGTTTCTCATTTATTTATTCCTTCACAGAATTTGGCATTGCTGGTTAGTCCAGCATTTATTGCTTATCCCTAAATGCCCTTGAGAAAGTGATGATGAGCCACCTTTGCGAACTATTGTAATCCATGTGGTGTAGGTACACCCACAGCTGTTAGGGAGTTGCAGGATTTTGATCCAGCAACAGTGAAGGAGCGGCAATATAACTCCAAGTCAGGATTGTGTGCAGCTTGAAGGGGAACTTGCAGATGGTGGTGTTCTCTCACTATAGATGTTGCCTGACCTGTTGGCTGATTGTTTCCATCATTTTTTTGTTTTTATTTCAAACAGATTTAGATAGGATCTACTCAAATCCGTTAAAGCTTTTTTCTGAATTTGCCTAGTTACCCTAATTCAAACAAGGCTAATTGTCATGACAGACGCTAGCTGAAAACAAGAAGGGAATCTTCTGTTCTGAAGTCTAGGTTCATTGGCAGCAGCAGATGCCAGAGTGTTTTCCGCTTTGGGGGGGGGAGGGGTGGGGGGAATAGTGGACTACTTGACCACGTGGGATCTTGCATTGGCCAGCTCATTACTTATGCATCTGTGCAGAGCATGGTGAATCTTGTGGCAAGGGTGGGCAGGAAGTCGCCCTCCCTGCCGTTACCTCATGGGGTCAAAGCATACCCAGACAACCTCCCTCACTTCCCCCATTAGCTTGCCTCCCAGTTCCAGCTCCACTCTGCCCTTCTACGCCACTACCGCCAACCACCCCCCCCCCACCCCTCACCTCCCACACCCCAGCCTTCCAGCCTTCACACAGCTCTTGTGCTACCAGCACTCAATATGAATGTAGAAGGTGAAAGCAGCATCTACTGACCTCAAAGTAGTGGAAGAAGTCAAGCTCGCAAGGTGCACACCACTTATATACAGTCATAAAAGTGTGTGTTCTCATATCTCACTGGCTGGAAGCTTAATTTAGAGGGGGATCTTAATTCTGGTGATGTATGATTTTAACAAGCATATATCATATGCTAATGCATGCAAAAGGTCTTCCCAAGATAGCACACCAGGAAGCTTTTGACCACCTTCAATCCACCTTGAAAGTCCTGAACACAGAAATTCTAAAGTTCATCCCGATGTTGGGAAACTGATTCTTGGCCTCCACCCCAAGCCTGAGCTGATCTGAATGGCTCCCTAACTCCAAGTTAATTGGGTGATAAAACAGTGCTTTCATTGGACTGCTGTCAAGAGATTCTAACCTCATTACCTGCCTTCCCAGCCATTAGCAAAAGTAAAGAGATAGTAAGGGCAAAGTTAAGTCAATGATTCAAATAATACTCAATCTGTTAGTAGAATAAAGCTATAGAGATAGAAAGGCTCAGACAGCACATCTTCTGAGAGTGACTTGCACCATGTCAACTTATGCACAACGACCAATGCAAATACATTAAATTGTAATTTTCTCCTTCTGATGTGATCTGGAAGAAAAGAATTAGATCATTATCGAAAGAGAGCCCTAAAGGGATCCATTTTGATGCTGATAAGATCCCTTAAAGATTGTGTAATTTTCCTTTCACATGAGACCTTAACCTTTAGCTTTCTTATGTGTATGTTGCATGAATTATTCTATTTTTCTAAGTGATATTTGCAAGGCAAAATGCTGCGAGCTATTTCTTCTGGCACTGTACATACATTGTTTGTAGCAGAGGGGAAAGAAAGGTTCGTGACCCACTCTGAAGATAAGTCAGTATTTTTAATCAGTGTTCCTTAAGGAAAAAGCAGAATCATGTCTCCCCCGACTATCAAGGAGTATCTATGTCTGTGGTTTTGAGTTACTTCAGCAGCTTAATATAGAAACACAATCAAGAAAAGTAGAATCTCAAAATCTCAAAATAGCTATATCCTGTTTAGCTGGAGTGCTCTTGTGCTTTTGTGATAGCTATCTCCAATTAGTGGACTTTATGCTATAATAAAATGCAACTGCAAATCAAACAAATCTTTGACAGCATTCAATTTCTTGACTATACAACTTCTGAAAACGATGGGGGACAAAATCCTCGATAAATGTTTTGCTGTGAACAGGGAGGAGGGAAGTGATATTTTGATGTTTGCGACTTTGTGGTGGACTAAAGCAAGTACTTGTTCCCTTTCTTTGGCACAGGCATGATGGGCAAAATGGCCTCCTTCTGTGCCATTTTTGATTCTCTTCTGAAGACATTGACTCGCACTGGAGAAGGAATTTAAGAATTTAAGGCACTGTCTGATTTAATGGGTCAGATAACATTGGCCTTTGGATCAAGGGTCTCAGGATTCGGATGGTAGCTTCAGCTTTTAAAAGAAGGAAGGGGCAGAGCGTTAAATGCATGTACAGACTCTGAGTCAATCTTCAAGAATGCAACTTAGTTGGAGAAGTCCACCTATCCACATCCGTGGCACCACAATATATGGTTTAACAATGCTGTTGTCCGTCCTGGAGTGTGTGGCAGCTGCAGGACAATCTACAGTCAAGACCAAATCACAAATGCCTTAAGGGAAGTCTTAGCCTCTGCTATGTAGGCTCAGACTGTTGATGTAAAGACCCTGGGCACCTGAGTGGAGAAGGCTGTCTGTTCCAGCATTGACAAATTACAGACAACTACTTTTCAGGTCTTTACTTGCTTAGATTTCCTGACAATCAATGGTCATGCAGAACCAGTTCCCATGAAAGGAATGCACTCACATGACACTGCTGTATCCCAGCATATCAACTCTCCCATCAGGCTGCCCTTGCAATAGTGGCTGCATCAGCTTCTTTTCAGGACTTAGATGCCCGGAGATCACAGTTACCAAGAATCTTCAAGAACACAACATGCAGCCACTTCCTCAAACATGCTTAATGCCCAAAAACAGAAAATGGAGTGCATGACATCAACATATCATTATCATCCCATTTAATTATGGTCACCCATATTTGGACAGGTACTTTTTGCATCTGCCACAGGTGACACCAAATTGGGCAGATGGTTGAGAATCAAATACGGCAGGTTCCTGTCATTTCTCATCCACATTTTGCCCCAGTAACACTTGCCAATCACCCTTAGGTGAAAGAACATGCCTGGGTGTTCGTCCATTTCTCTGGGGTTTCCTCTGACCTGCCACCAAAGTTATTGTGAGAGAACTCTCAGTGAAATTCTACACTGTAGTGTTTACTTATGTACACTTTCCAGTAGGAAGCCATTCAGCAGTGACCAGGAGCAGGAACGCAAGCATATTTTTCCCATATCTACTTCAGGAACTCTGAGGTCAATTGCAACACACCCAATACTATTCTTGAATGAGATTACATATCTCAGCACATACTTGGTTCATTTCCACACTCATTAACAGTGTCATTAGAGGAGTTATTATGCAGTCAGATATTCAATAATTAAATAGGATTTGTGGTGTAGTTAATCTATCATTTTAACAGGGCCGTATCAGTGTCCTAGGGAGTTTTCAAGTAGGTCTTGAAAGCTAAGCTGCAGAGTTTTCTTATCAGATCATTCTGTCGCTGGACTTATTATAATGACTCCCTACACTGTGTATAAACATGGTCATGTCTTGAAAGACATGTTACCAGTTATAAAAAATTAACGAATAAAAACAACTAGTTAATGTAGAGAGTTTGATTCATATGGTTGCTGATGTCTGGGCACACTAGTCTGCAAAGAGCATCAGGTTATGATCGACTGCAATTTGACTTCGGCAACAAGGCTGATTAAGATCAAAATTAGATATGAGCAAACTCAGTTTGAACAACTTTGCATGATGTTACAAGTCCTTTGTATAAAAACTGGATGAATTCACCCCAAAATAAAAGAGTCCTACGTAAAGCTGACAGGAACCTGCATGTGTATAGTGCCTTTAATGTTATAAAACATCCTAAAGTATTTCAAAGGAATGTTATCAAGCACAATTTGATACCATGTCATGTAAGAAGATATTAGGGCTGGTGAACATAAGCTTGCTCAAAGAGATAGGCTTTCAAGAGCATCTTAAAAGAGCTTAGAGAGGTAGAGAGGTTTCAAGGAGGAATTCCAAAACTTAGGATCAAAGACATAGCTACCAATAGCGGGGAGGGGGTTGGGGGGTGGGGGGGGGTGGTGAGGGGAAAGGGCGTTGGGGGGTGGGTTGAGGTGGTAGTGTTGTGGTAATATCACATGGCAGCTGGTGGAATTTAAATTCAATTAATTAATTAATCAATTCAATGAATGAATGAATTTTAAAAACTTGTAATTGAAAGCTATTCTCAGTAAGATGACCATGAAACATTCACTGACTGTCATAAAAATCCATTAGGTTCACTAATGCCCTGTAGGGAAGGAGATTTGCTCTCCTTGCCTCGTTTGACCTACCTGTGACTCCAAACATACAGCAATGTGGATGACTCTTAACTGCCCTCTGAAATGGCCAAGCAAGCAAACCAACTGTAGCAATTAGGAATGGGCAACAAATGCTGGCCCAGACAGTGACACCCATTTCCCATGAAAGAATTTTTAAAAATTGAAAATTGAGCATATGCAAGAGGCCAAAATTAGAAGAGGGTGAGGTCTTAGAGAGTTGTAGGCTTCGAAAGGGAAGCACCATGTGCTACAATTTCTGTAGGGGCCAATAAATTTTTTGGAAAAAATTCAAACTTCCAGTTAATAGCTGAGAGGGTGACACAAGATTTCATGTTTTAAGACTTTGGGCAGGATTTTACGTCCCGTGGGTGGGCGCGTGCCCAACCTGATTGGGCGAAAAATAGCGCACGATGATGTCAGCCGAGTTTCCCGATGTCACCGCGCACTTGCGCGATATTTCAGTCGATGGGCGCACGCGAGAGCCAGCAGCACGCCCACCGACAATTAAGAGGTCTATTAAAGCTCTTAATCAATTAATCAAAGGCAATTTTTTTGCTGTCCATCCAATCTTACGGTTGGCGGGCAGGCAAATCGGCCAGGCAGCCTTTGGATTTTTTATGAAACCTCATCCACAGGCAGGATGAGGCTTCCAACAGTAATGTTCTTAAAAAGTTAAAATTTTTAAACATCATTTTTAATATGTCCCTGTTCATATGTCTGAGTCAAATATCTATCATTTTTTAAATCGTTATTTCTGTTTCTACAAATCTATAGCTCCCTGAGGCAGCTCCCTGCCTTCTCGGAGCATTTGATGCATCATTCCCGCTCATGTGCAGACTTCATGTTCGCCCTCCTCCCGCCCCCACCCCACCAGCGCTGATCTTCTCAGTGTGCCTTTCACGCTGGCTGGCTGTTAATTGGCCAGTCAGTGTGAAATCGTTGTTTGGGGCTGATCGTGGTCAGCAGGCCATTTCGTGGCCATTCCCGGGCCCACCCATTGGCCGCCTCCACCTGACAACCAGAAAACCCTGCCCTTTAACTGTAACAAAACACTAAAATCACTATTGACTATACACTATCTTTGTAGGAAACTTATATTTCAAACAACTATACAGAACACTCATCTTTTTCATTTAGCACAACCAGAAACCCACTATCAGGTGTACTTTACACTGTCCTTTAAGTAGATACTAAATTTTCCCAGAACCAGTCTGATAATTCTGAGCCTCCAAGGTTTCACTTATCTTCTTTTCCTTTCTCAGCCTGGAAAGTTTGAATCTCAGAACTGTCTTTCACAGTACAGTTTTCCCCCAGAGATACTTCCACTAGCACAAGCTAGGCAAATCTTCTGGCCTCATCTTTAACTACTCATGGATTCAATCTTTTCAATCAGACCACGTGTTCCCACATGCAACCTGTGACAATAACATGATAGAATTCCTCATTAGGACAGGAAGTGAAGTAGTTCGATCTGAAACTAGGGTCCGAAATCATAACAAAGGGAACTATGAAGGCATGAGGTGTGAATTGGCTAAGATAGATTGGGGAACTTCATTAAAAGGCATGACGGTGGATAGGCAATGGTTAATATTTAAGGAACGAATATACGTATTGCAAGTTACACATTCCTTTCTGGCATAAAAACACAACAGGAAAAGCAGCTCAACCATGGCTAACAAAAGAAATTAAGGATAGTATTAGGTCCAAAGAGGAGTCATATAAAGTTGCTAGAAAAAGTAGTAAGCCAGAGGATTGGGAGCAGTTTAGAATTCAGCAAAGGAGGACCAAGAGATTGATTAAGAGGGGGAAAATGGAACATGAGAGTAAACTTGCTAGGAACATAAAAGTGGACTGTAAAAGTTTCTTTAAGTATGTAAAAAGAAAAAGATTATTGAAGACAAATGTAGATCATTATAGTCTGAAACAGGAGGATTTATAATAGAGAACAAGAAAATGGCAGAGCAATTTAACAACTACTTTAGTTCAGCGTTCACAGAGGAAGACACAAATAACTTACCAGAAATGTTAGGGAACCAAGGGTCTAGTGAGAAGAGTATTGAAGGAAATTAGTATTATGAAAACACTAGTGTTGAAAGCCAATAAATCCCCAGGGCCTGATAATCTACATCCCTGGGTACTAAAGGTGGTGGCCATGGAAATAGTGGATGCATTAGTTCATCTTCCAAAATTCAGTAGATTCTGTAACTGTTCCAGCAGATTGCAGGGTGGCAAATGTAACCCCACCATTTAGAAAAGGAGGGAGGGAGGAAACAGCGAATTATAGACTGGTTAGCCGAACATCAGTGGTAGGGGAAATGCTAGAGTCTATTATAAAGGATGTGATAACAGGACACTTAGAAAATATCAATAGGATTAGACAAAGTCAGCATGGATTTATGAAAGGGAAATCATGTTTGACAAACCTACTGGAGTTTTTTGAGGACGTAACTAGCAGAACAGATAAGGGAGAACCAATGAAGGTGGTGTATTTGGATTTTCAGAAAGCTTTTGATAAAGTTCCACATAAAAGGCTAGTGTGTAAAATAAAAGCACATGGGATTGGGGGTAATATATTAGTATGTATTGAGAATTGGTTAACAGACAGGAAACAGTAGGAATAAGTGAGTCTTTTTCAGGGTGGCAGGCAGTAATTAGTGGGGTACTGCAGGGGTCAACGCTTGGACACCAGCTATTCGCAATGGGCAGCATTTTCCTGTCGGTGAGCTGGAGGCAGGGCCCGCTCACTGATGCATAAAATGACGCACAGTGATGTTAGGTGGGCGTCCCGACATCATTGCACATCATTTAGATTTTCAGTTCAGCAAGCGTGCAGCTGAATCAGCTGCGTGCCCGCTGAACTGTCAAAGGTCTATTAAGGCCACTTAAAACCCAATTAACTCAATTTAATGAGCTGCCTGTCCAACCTTAAGTTGGATTTTGCATTTTGTGTTTTAAAATCTAATAAAAATTTATACGTTTATCCTTTGACATGTCCCAGCTCATGTGATAGTGTCACATGAGGGGACGTGTGTTAAACGTTTTAAAAACCTTTATTTAAAAGCTTAACACTGAACCAAATCTTCCTGAGCTCTTTCGTGCGCATGCCCTCCCCCTCCTGCCCACACAAGGAGCGCTCAGTTCTTCTGGGTACGTGTCATGATAGGTGGGCCTTAATTGGCCCCCCCACATAAAATGGCGACGCGGACCGGATTGGTGCAGGGACGATGCTTCCCCTGGCTTGAACAAGATGTCACAGTCTCAGGATATGGAGTAGACAATTTAGGACTGAGATGAGGAAAAACTTCTTCACTCAGGCAGTGGTGAACCTGTGGAATTCTCTACCACAGAGGGCTGTGGAGGCCAAGTCACTGAATATATTTGGGAAGGAAATAGATAGATTCCTGGATTCTAAAGGTGGTCAGAAGGTATGGGGAGAGAGCGGGCCTATAGCGTTGAGATAGATAATCGTCCATGATCATATTGAATGGCGGAGCAGACTCAAAGATTCAAATGACCTACTCCTGCTCCTATTTTCTATGTTTCTTTAGGCAGAACTTTTTGCTCTGTGGGCGGGTGCCACCTGACCCGAACGGGAGTAAAATAATGCGCAATGTTGTCGGTTGAGTGTCCCGACATCATCGCGTACTTGCACGATATTTTGCTTGGCACCTGCCATTAATCCCAGCCACTTAAAGCACTTAACAGTCCAGTTGACTGTGATTTTTCTCTGGCCATGCAATTTTTCTGCTCGTCGCACGGGCAAATCAGGCAGGCAGCTGACATTTTCACAAACCTCATCCAAGGGCGGGTTAAAAAGTGTCAGCAGCATTTCCAGTGTGAGTAGTGGGGAGTTTTGGAGATAGTTTGCAGCTGGATGCTTATTGGTACTTGGCAGCTTCATCTCTGTTTGCGGCTTCATTGTTAGCATTTCCCAGGCTTTATTTCAGGACTCATTGCTGTCTGGCAGGCACCCAGAGGGTTCAGACCATGTGGGCCCTTCCAGGTATCAGACAGCCTCCCCTGACCCTGATAATGGGGATTCTGGTCTTTACTAGTGGCACCTCCTCTGAGGAGGGAGAAAGGGGCAGAAGGGATAGGAGGCCATGCGTCCCAAAGCAGCTTCCAGGGCAGGGACCTGTGGGAGGAGAGGTGCAGGCACAAGGGGCAGGGCCAGAAGGTAGTCCAAGGTGGAAGGGGCCACAGTAGACACCACTATCCTGCTGCCAGGGTTTACCAGCAGCGATGCAGCTACCTCAATATGTCTGAGTTACAATTGTGAAGGAGGCTCCACCTCTCAAGGGACAGCATGACCTCCATTTGTCAGATGATTGGGCCTGAGATCAGCTCCGACTGTGTGGGTGGACACCACATGCCATTGGCTCTGAAGGTCACAGTGGCTCAAAAATTCTACATCTCAGGCTCTTTCCAGGGCTCAGTGGGTGATCTTTGTGGAGTCTCCCAATCAGCTGTCCACAGTTGTGTAAAGCTGGTGACAGAAGCTCTGTTCAGGCAGGTACTGACATTTATTCTTTACCATATGGATAAGGCCACCAGGCTGAGCAAGCCAGAGGTTTTGCAGCGATTGCTGGGTTGCCCCATGTCCAGGGTGCAATAGACTGCACACATGTGGCCATCAAGGCACCAGTAGGTCAGCCAGGTGCCTTCGTCAATAGGAAGGGCTTCCACTCCATGAACGTGCAGATAGTGTGTGACCACAGGATGCTGATTCTGCAAGTCTGTGCAAGGTACCCTGGCAGCTCCTATAATGCCTACATCCTGAGACACTCCCAGGTGCTGAGGCTCTTCAGTGCTCCAGCGCAGCTGGATGGGTGGCTGCTGGGTGACAAGGACTATCCATTGAAGAGGTGGCTCATGACATCACTCCACCACCCAAGAACAGAGGCAGAGCAGTGTTACAATATGAGTCATGCCTCCACAAGGGCAGTAGTAGAGAGGACCATAGGTCTTCTCAAGATGCAATTCTGATGCTTGAACTATTCAGGGGGAGCACTACAATAACCCCCAGAGTGGGTGTCGTTGATCATGGTTGCATGCTGCACTGTCCATAATTAAGATCTGGAGCCAAGACTTCAAAGTCACCAGGTATGAAGTAGTAGAAATTTAAAGCTGAACCATATGTGTCTCTGCCTATTTCTGAGACCAGGCAGATTACAGCATTGTAAGAGGAATGCTAATAAAATGTATTGAGGGGAAAGCACAAAACATAATGCCAGGCTAAGCCTACAGCACCCTGAAGCCATCTTCCCAAATGCATTACTAAAGGAGTGCAGCATTGTCCCAGTTCTCAGATTTGAGATACAATGTCAGATGCACAAAGGCGTTCATTTGGATATGCCTGCTCATGTTGGCATTAAAGAAGAAGGAATTCTCCTGTGGTCATAACCAACAATCCCTCCTCAATCAAATACCAGTTAAAAAAACAGGTTAATTAGTCATTCATCTCAGTGGTGTTTGTTGGGCCTTGTTGGCACAGGCTGATTGCTATATTTGCATATTTAACAACAGTCACGCCACTCTAAAAATAGTTTGACAAAAAGATGACAAATGACTTCACATAGCAGTGTAAGCCAATGCTTTTAAGCTGGAACTAACTCTTAGGGGAAAACCTTCAGCGTGGCCCACTCACCGAGGGGAAAAATGTTGCGGGGTGACGTTGAGTGGGCGTCCCGATGTCATCGCGCGTCAATTAGATTTTCAGTTTGGTGGGCAGGCAGCCGAGTCGGCTGCGCGCCTGCCGAACTGTCAAAGGCCTATTAAGGCCATTTAAATAACAATTAAGATAAATAATGGAGCTGCCAGTCCAACCTTAAGGTTGGTGGGCAGGCGAAGAGCCCAGGCGGCCTTTGCATTGTTCATGGAACCTCATCCACAGGCGGGATGAGGTTTCATGAAGGGTTTTAAATTTTCTCAAAATTTTTTACTGAAGTTAGTGCACATGTCCTAGCTCATGTGACAGTTTCACATGAGGGGACATGTCATAAAAATATTTTCAACACTTAATTGAGCTGTTAAAACTTAAAATTAATCTCCCTGAGACACCTCTGTGCCTCAGAGAGATTTCTGCGCTCTTTCACGCGGATGCGTGAATTGGTCCATCCACGTAAGATTGGCATGGGCCCGATCATGCCCGCCCGTGCCCACCCCCGCCTCCGCCCCCAGAAAACCCAGAAAGTGCAATTCTATTGTGTCTAAATCTTTTGCAATGTTTGCCCCACAAGTTGAACTGAAGGCCAACAGCCAATAGAAATGGCGGGTTTTTTGAAAGCGAATATGGCAACCAATTCTGCACAAGAATGTTCCACAAATTGAAAATGAGATGAATGACTGGCTAATAGTTTGTTTGTATTGCTGGGTGACAGAAGTATTTTCACCAGGGGCAGAATTTTCACCTTGGCAGATGGGGTGGGGGGGGGGGGGGGGGGGGGGGGTGGGGATGGGGGCGACCCGCTCAAGCGTGAAATGACACGTGATGACATTGGGCCAATGTTCTGATGTCAACGCGCAGTCGTGCAACAGTCCAGCTGGCAGGCATGCACAGGAATTGGCAGCACGCCCACCGACAATTAGAAGGCCTGGTAAGGCCACTAAAATATTAATTAGCTTAAATTTTTTGCTGCCTGTTCAACCTTATGGCTGGCGGTCAGGTGAAAATGCCAAGCGGCCTTTGCACGTTTTTGGAAACTTCATCCACGGGCGGGATGAGGTTTCCAACAGAAAATAAAAATAAAATTAAAAAATTTACACCTCATTCTTGACATGTCCCTGCTCACGTGACAGAGTCCTGGGCCTGCGATCAGCTCACATGATCAGAGTCACATGAGGGAACATGCTTTTTAACATTTAAGAACTCTTTATTTTTGTTTTTCAGAACTCTGCATCCCCCTGAGACAGCTCTGTGGCTCAGGGAGCTTTTCCAGCTTGCACCCGCGTGCATGAAGTTCCCCGCTCACCCCGCTTGCCCGGCTCGCCCTCTTCCCCCCCTCCACCCCCCACCCTGCTCAGGCAGCGCTGAGCGCTGCAGCACGCAGTTCATGCTGGGCAGGCCTTAATTGGCCTGTTAGAGTGAAATCACTGTGGCAATCGGCTTCCACACCGTACCTGCCCAGCCCCGCCCCTGCCGAGCCCACCGGACAAGGGCAAAATTCTGCCCCAGGATACAGGAAGAGCTCTTTTCTTCAAATAGTGCCAGGGCATCTTACGCTTATATCCACCTGAACAGATAAACCAGGCCTCAGTTTAGCATTTTGTCAGAAAGAAACCCTAGCAATGTAACACTACCTCAGTGCTGCATTGTAGCGTGAGCCTAGGTTGTGTGCTCAAATCTATTACTTATTCCAATAGATTATTTCAAAATAAAACTTGTAGAGCACAGGCCAGCTGCTAAGTTTAAGTCATCTAACATGACCATGACATGTGGACATTGCTTGTGGTGATGTCATTTTTCCTGCACTGGCATTCACAAGCCAGTATTTCAGATCTAAGCTATATAAATGACCTGAATGACCTGCCACAAAGCAAGACAAAATATGGTCACATAAAGGTGATGCCACCCACTTTAACATAACACATTAGTCATATAATATAGCAGCTCACAAACCCATGACGAGCTGAATAAAGCTGCAATACTAGGTACAATAATGCCCAGCAATAAAGCCCAAAGGGCAACATTGCATTAAAAATCATTATTAATATATGTATTTCAGAAATAATTCAGGAAATACTTAAATGTATGAGTAGTGGCATTGCTCAAGGATAATTGGGAGTATGGGCATCTCACCAGTACCCAGCTGATGTCACCACTTGCTTCTCAGTAAAATGTTACTGTTGTTTCTCAAGGACCTTGCTTTGTCTCCTGCCATTTTAAAGGGCTTCCCTTACTTACTTATCCTGACTTAGTGAAAATCTAGCTCTATGCATTTTTTCCTCCCTCTCATTCAGGACTTAGTGTAGAAAAGGAAGCTGACACCAGGGTCTGAGACAAGTTGGAGTTCATGTTGAACGTATATAGCAGGGTGATCTCTGCCTCACTCCAAATATTCTGACAGGGACCAGAGTCACCAGTGGGGGTGTCTGGCTCTTCAACCTCTTAAAGTTAGGTAGACAGACAAACAAAATAAATAGTTATCATCAGGTTTCATGCACACCACAGATGGTCTGCTTCCTATGCTAAACAAAACAATGAAAGAAAATAAAGATGGAAAAGGAAACAGAAGTAAAGAGAAAGGGGTAAATGTTTGTCTTCACCAGCTACACAGTAATCTGGCAGAGTGAGTGATCACCAGCTCATCATAAATTTCAGAGGATTTATATTGACACTTAACAGGAAGGTTATCGGCACCACTGAGATTAATGCCCAGGTTGCCCAGGTACTTGCAGCTTTGAGTAGCACTGCCAATACCTGCTTAAAAATAGAAAGAATGAAAAAACTTGCTTTCATAGAACACCTTTCGTGACTTCAAGATATCCCAAAGCTCCTGACAGTCAAAGAAATACTGTGAAGTCTAAATGGCCATTTAACCAGGTGGTGAAGGGGGCTGGGGACGGGTCATTTAAAATGGCTCAGGAAATTTCCCACCAACTTCCTGCCCTGAGCTGGCTGATTGCAATCTTAAAATGCAAATAAGACATAGCCCAAAACCAGTGGGGTCCTCCTTTAAATATGCCCCAGTAAAATCATCAGGGTCCAACTGCCATATTAATCCAGAGCCTGAGTTGAGGAGCATTAGCCTTCTTCCCTGTTGGGAAGTGACTCCAGGGCCAGAAGAGGCCTAGTAGGCTATATTTTTAATGATGTTTTTAAAACAGTTTCCAGGAGGAGTGGGAAAGTTCCAATCCCTACTGGGCTCCCTTTTGCCCCGATCAATTATCTTAGTGCCAGAAACTGTTCATCGAATAATTAAATGAGAAACAAAAATATAATTTAAAAAAGAGAAGTGACTGAAAAAAGCCAAAGTAAAATAATGCAGATTATATAAGAGTACATATCATTGGCTAAATTACACTCTTATTTAGTTTTGCCTGAAGTGTCTACTATAATTTATTGGAGCTTTTATTGCAAAGTTGTTTAACTTAATTGTTTTGCTCACATCAGATTAAAGCTTTGTGGCTTAATTTCCTGTTTACTGTCCTGTTTTTTGGCACCAAACAAATTTAAATTGGTAATTAAAGAGTTGCACTGGGTAAGGCGTAATGCTCTCAGACTGGGCAAAGTGGCTCAGTGGCTTCTGTTGCCTGTACTGCATTGCAGATAATTTTTTTCCCCCTCAAGTCAGCCAGATGAACAAAAAAGTGTCAAAATCTAGTCAAACAATATGTTGGTCGACTGAAAAATCAACTCAAAAGGATGTAAATGCATTGGAAGCAGTTTAGAGGAGGTTTAATAAACTAATACCTGGAATGGGTGGGTTGCCTTATAAGGAAAGGCTGGACAGGTTAGGTTTGTATCTGCTGGAGCTTAGAAGAGTAAGAGGTGACCTCATTGAAACATAAGATCCTGAGGGGTGTGGTAAGGATATTTCCTCTTGTGGGAGAATCTGGAACCAGGGGTCACTGTTTAGAAATAAGAGATGACTTAAATGTCATCCATTTAAGCCAGAGATGAGGAGAAATCTTTTCTCTCAGAGGTTTGTGAGCTTTTGGAACCGTCTTCCTCAAAAGTCATTGGAAGCAGAGTCTTTGAATATTTTTAAGGCAGAGCTAGATAGATTATTGATAAGCAAGGGGTGAAAGATTATCGGGGATAGGCGGGAATGTGGAGTTGAGGTTATAATTAGGTCACCATGATCTCATTGAATGGCGGAGCAGGCTTGAGGGGCTGAGTGGCCTATTCCTGCTCCTAATTCGTATATTCGTATAATTCCTCATTGCACAAGTTTAGTAACTCTAGAATCCTAACATGTATAGTTCTAGAATTTGGACTATCAGGGATTACGGTATAGATATAAAAGAGCCTAATTAAGGTCAACTCTGGAGCTTGCTGAAGAGCCAGCAGGTTAATAGATTGTTTAGCTAGTACGGAGCCATATAGATCAGGAAGGTTCAATATTCAATCTGTGGCCTGTACTGATTTAGCCGAGCTTCTTTTTATTCCTAAACCAATATTGACTAACGATCCACAGGAAAATGTGCCTGTGTGGATCTGAGAGGTGGACTTAGTCCAAAAGCCAGTCAACACTCAGTCTGATTGTACAAACTTCTACTTAAAGGATTGCATTGGTAGGAACTGTTCGGGTCTCAGGACAGCTTAGTTCTTGGAAGACCCAGAGATAGCTTTTTTCTGAAACCTGCAACAGCTACATGTTTCAATTACAGAGAATGATTACAAGGTAGAAATGTCACACTTAGTGCGCATAACCCTTACTCAATTTTAATCCCAATTTTAAATAAAACAATGAGTAAAACATACTAAACCTGTAGTGGCAAACAAAATTTCCTTCTGCTTATTTTTTTGGTGACTCATTATGAGATGTTCCAAATGAAATATACCCTAAAGTAGCTACAAATGAAGATTTAACTCCCCTTTTGCAAATCAAGGGAAGTTTTCCTTTACAAGCATGAGAGATCCAAATTTCACTGACCCCACTTGGTGGAAGGTAGTTAAAATAATGAGTCTCTTACCCCGGCCCATCTCACTCTCTCCTCACGTTAAAGTATCTTTTGAAGCACCCACAGGAAGTGAACTCCTTCTTTAAATATGAACATTGGCTGCAATGGCGCCATCAGTACCTGATCTGCAATATTAGCCAGAGGCCTGAATGGACAAAAACAGCCGGGAGTTGAACCCTGTGCCAGAAGAGACCCAAAGATAAGTTTGCAATTTTTTTTTAGGTTTTGCATGGGTCTCAAGAGCCTGCAGTACATCTCTGTGGAGTGTTCAATGGTTTGATTGATCTGTGTTTACTGTGTTAGTTGGTTCTCTGATCTATTTAACTGTACTTGATTGCTTAAGCCTGTGGATGGAGCTAGTAAATTAAATAGAGAACCTTCTAGAAAAAGACCTGTGTTCTGGCTGATATCATGTGTCTGTAGAACATCCTGTAAGTTCTAAGATGTTTTATAAATAAATCTGTTTGAATTTAGAACTAGTTTCAACTCTGCATTGCTCTGAAATAAATCAGACACATAAGATACACAGCAATCCATCAAATACATAACACTCTGGGCCTCAGGAGGAGGTCTTGTGCCTCCCTTGTGCCAGCTCATCTCCCTATCACCCCACTCTCCCAGTGTCCATCTGTCCACCACTGTGGCCTCCTGCCACTTGTTGATGCTTCCACTCTCTAGTCAGAATAGTCAATCCATCAAGATGGGAGGCTGCAGCATGTCAATGAGACCCTCCTGTTAATATCAGCAGCAGTTCCACATCTCAGACATTGCCGGGTCTTACCACATTTGTCATGCTCTCCTCTCCACCCCAACAATATCAGGACCATGTACTGTAAGTATGATAAAACATAGTTGTGTAAAGACACCAGCTACATCTCATGGTAGGAAGTCAGTATTACATGAACTTTTCTTTTTTTGATCAATATTAACATATTATAACATAAAGTAAATGTTGATTTTTGATTCAGGCATATTAAACTTGGGGTAGGATTTCTAGCCCCCAAGGGAGGGGTGAGCACAGAGGCGGTAGACATGGAAATACGTGCCTCTGGCCAGCATGTTATTTTGCCAGCACCATCCCACCCCCAGCCATTTTCCAGAGGTGGGATGGGGTGGGCGACAGGGCCACATGGCCACAAAGGGCAGATATTAATGAAGCTCTTTAAAAGCCTATAAAGCCCGAGGCCTTGGGGACCAGACCAGCAGCCTGGAGGCAGTCTTCCGGCAGCACACAGCCACCACCTGGCGGCTGAGTCTATTTTAACATTTAAAAAGTTGGAGAGAGGGCATCTACATCTTTGGGGTGCTCTCTCTCTCTCTCTCTCTCACTTACCTGAAAAGGCAGCTGGCTGATCCTTCCATGCTGGAGGGCCTCCTATTGGCCCACTAGCTTTGAGATCCCACCTACTATCCTTAATTGGATAATGAGCCCACCCCCCCTGGCTGGTAGCTGGAAGTTCAGAGAAAATCACTGGGTGACTGTTCCCTGCAGGGTGCAGTGTTCTGACCCCCTTGACCCTGATGGCCTGAATTTTTGAGGAGTCATGGGGATTCCGTGCCTTAGCCAAAATGGCATCAGGAACATGGATCTAGAAATCTCATCACCATTTCTGATAAATGCTATTTTTGCTAGTAGGGGAAAGGGGTTAGGATGTGATTCATACATGAAGCAAACCCGGACCCAGCAGGGCCACTTGAACTCAGTGCTGAATTCAAAGACTCCAGTTTTGTTTATGTGAGGTCCATTTCCCACAACTGGTGACTTAGGATTTTTAAGAGTGGATTGAATGTGCGTAAAAGGTGGATAAGGGCCATGGATTTGTTAATTGCTTGTCCTTTAAACTTTCAAAAAAATAGCCAGCTGTGTCTCTACGTTGAAAAAAAATCATTGCTTACAATTTCAATAGCTGTTAACATAAGCCTGAGGACTATCATTATAGCATTATTACTCCTTGAAAGATTCCACAACTTGTCAATTTCACGGTCGGGGCTGTAAATTCATAGTTTGTTTGACAGCTCCAAGAGGTTATTTAGAGAACATCTTTCTTTGATATGGGGCTATGAATGCAAATGTTTGTTTTTAATAAGGGGTTAAGTACTTGAAGATATTTAAATGTATTGAATGGGCTTTTATCAATGAAGGTTTTTTATATATAGTGAAGTCTGTAATAGATACTTAGGACTTTATTTTGTTTCATCTCAACATGACTCCTAAATTCTGCCCATGGTGGATACTGGGTGAGTTGGCTGTAAGGGTGTAAGGGCAAAGGGTAGTGGGGGGCTTATGTGTTGGCATACATTGGCACTAAGTTGGCATAGGGGCTATAAGTGGCCATGGGGATGAAGGGGCATAGTTGGGTTGGTAGAGGGACATGGGTTAGCAAGGAGAGTATGAGGGGGCTTTGGGGGTAGTTAGAGGAGCATGGATTGGCATGGGAGGGTATGAGGGGTCATGAGGTATGGATGGGGACCTGGGTTAGCATGAATAGGGCATGTGGAATGGGTGGGTTGATGAGGGAGTGTGAGAGGTGAGGACTAGAGGGCCTATTATTCAACCACACTAGTGGGACGAAGTCCCAGATCATCAAGGCCGGCCTTTTAACCAACCATCCTTGGCTTGGCAGCCTATGTAGCTGCCTCCAAGCATTTCCAGGGCTGTTGGGCCTGACTCCAGCATACACCACCAACCCCCCACCACCACCCCACCCGAATGAAGATCCTGTTGTTCAGGGCACTTCTTTTCGAGGCCGGTACAGCGAGCCAGGATATTTCTCAACCCCCTGTAAACAAGCCTTCCTGACCAAAAGTACAAAATCCTGCCCCATTTCTAAAAAGTTTTAATATATTATCCAAACCCCTGTGAAAATGATAATGGTTTCGTTATGGTCTATCGTAACATAAAGCGTAAGACATTTAACATGAAATTATCTGTGATGAAACATCCTATTCATTGATCTAAGAATTGGCTACCAGCCTGGAGCATGTTGTTGTGACACATGCAGTCTATTTGCAAAATTCCACATGCTTTGCCTTCACTAAAAGCAGCAGTAAGATATTTAAAGAGGAAATTAAACTTCAGTAATAAAGTAACTTCTTTTACTACATTAGTCTTTCTTCAGACTTGATTGCACAAATGTTTCTTCACTATATTTTGCGCTCAGAGCTCCCTGAACTCATTTATTTAGGCAACTTAGGTTGCCATGACACACTGAGTGGAATTTAATCAGTGGGGCGCCGTTCTCAATGGTGGAACCAGAAGTGAGCGCCATTTCCACTTTTTTGTCGGGAGCTGGTGCCCATGCAATTCCTGTGAAAATTTAAAGGGCCAGCGGGGGCGCGTGAAACAGGTGCAATTTTGTGACAGGGGTGGATTGGAGGATCCCACCGTCAGTTAACAGTTCAGCAGGTCTGGACAGGCTCTAAAAGAGCCGCCTGGATAAGAAGGGGGTATCAAAGCCCCAATTTTCTTGTCCATCTCCTTTTTGTCAGAAGTCTGACACATTTGTTCTGTGTGCCCCTTCATCCCTCTCAGATCCTCTCAAACCTCTCCTCCATCACTCCCCTACCTCTCCAATGAATCCTTAATGTCCTGGGACACCCGGCTCCCCACCTCCCCACTCCCCTCTCCAAACCTTTCATGTAACTTTGGAGATATCTGACAACAGAGACCGGCCCCACAGTTCAGCAATGCCTCTCTGCAGATTCTCTTCCAGGCCATAAGGAAATGGTGGGAGGTGTTCCACCCGAACTATGGCAGCAGGAGACCCTCTTGCCAGACCAAGGTGGCCTGGACAGAGATCACAGAGGAGTTTAGCAACAATGAGGTCCACCAATAACTGAGGATCCAGTGCAGGAAAAGGGTCAATGACCTCCTTCAATCCGCTCAGGTATCGTGGTGACATGGTGATTGTATCCATGGGCATCAGGTTATTGTTATGATCTCAGCTGAGACTATCATTGGACAAGCCTAACCCCAGGGTGGAACCCAGCTTGATAGATCCTAACTTTTATTTGTTTGTTTAGATATGTGGAGAATAGCTACTGAATAGAGTCACAGGAGTCAGTTGATGAACTTCTAACAAAAGAATAAAACATTTATTAAAAAAGAAAAGATGAACTATACTATAATACTCCTTCACCCACAACTATATTTCTACAGATATATACAGATTTGTAAGGATAACACAAGTTACAAAAGCTATATTATTCCTTAATGTTCAGTAAGTACACAGTCCGTGTAAACCTATGGCACCTTGTGGTCAGAAACACAACACTCTGAAACCAAATGACAGATGTCACCTCAATCAGATGCTATGGATCTCTCCTCAACTCCTCCCAGACACTTGTTACACTATGAGCCAACCAGTCTCACTGAAGTCCGTCGTTCACATGAGAGTTTCGAATCTCCACTATCTAAGACCTCGCCTTGGAACCTTCTCCCAAACTGACGCTTTCTCTCAGATGTCTTCCGAAGGGTTCACTTCCAGGGTGATAAACTCCCCTTGCGATGTTCCTCTTCCCTGGATCGCCACATACATTCAAGCTCTCTTCCATGCACTCTCTCTCGACTCAGCATTAACAGTACACCACTGTGTCACATGCCCATAGCAAAGAGTTACAGGCCTTCAGCTGTCTCTTTGGACGTTCTTGCCTTTTGCAAACTGTTCTCATTTAAATATGCTTTCTGCAGCTTTTGTCTCTTTAAATCTGAAGCTTGGTACCTTTCCCTCTGCCCTTTCACTCTTAATTTCACTTAACAGGACCTTTTCCAGGTTCCTGTCCTTCCTTTGACTAGAAGGTCTTCTTTGGACTTTCCCCTCTTCACTCCCCTGTATTTTGGGGTCTTTCTTGAGCTTGGGACTTGTTATCTGTACCCATCAAGGCTGCTCCTGCCAGGCAGCTATTTTCAAAACCTGTTGAACTCCAACAGCTTCTAAATCAAAACTGCTGTCTTTCTTCTTGTGTGTGTGTGTCTGTCGTAGGGGCCTGCCTCTCTGGCCCCCTGTTTCTAGACAACAGTCCAATTCTTCTACCCTTGTGTTTACTTAACTTCTTAAGTCCTAAACTCTCATTAGAAATGCAGGCACCTTTTTAAAGTGAGACTAAAACTCCATTTGACCTTTCTTAACACATAGATACAGAAATGTAAATCAAACTTAAACTTTAAAGCTAAAACTCATTCCTAACTCCTACAAAGACAAATATAACTTACTTAAACTGTCTCTATTTCCTAACACTATGTACTTGTGTGAGTGTATAGTTAGGCTAGACAGGGGAACACATGATAAACCTCAGAACTGCATGGCACTTAAAATCAAAGCTTGGGACCATTTGGATTGAGAGAGCGTTTGTGCAACATAACACATTGGGCCAGTATGCGGGGTGCGGATGCAGACAAAGGGTTAGTTGGTATTTGTCAAGTCACTAAATTTCCACTTTCTCCTGCAGGACATGCAGACCCATAACCTGAAAGAAAGAGTGAAGACAGGTGGAGGAATGCCCAATCTCATGGTTCTCACCTTTGTTTTGGAAGAAAACCTCCAGATTGCAGAATGACAGGGCAGCTGAGCTGTAACTGACAATGAGGCTGGAGGGACAAGATGGCAGAGTGAGAATGCATTAAACCTGCTTTATAGGTGCTCAGAAGCACATGATGAACTGTGCTATGCTCGGGGACTCTGGAACCTGAGTGTGTTTAATTTTATTCTCCATTACATGTCCCTACAATCCAGGTCTCAGGCCTCAGCCACTCCAGGAGACCAAAGGCTCCATCTCTGGGGACAATTATACCAGGGACCCAGAGGATGCACCGTCACCTGCCTCCCCTGCACCCTCCACCAGCGCAGGTACACCTATCCGGGTCATGGAGGAGTCGCATTTTGAATTGGGGCCACATTTTTGTGAGCACAGCACAGACATGTCCCAACATCTGAGGGAGGCTCTGACAGGCAAGGTCCCAGGCCTGGGAGGATGGTTAGGGAACAGGCCCCCGCTGAGCCCGAGGCTGATCATGGCCCTCTGGTCATGGCTATAAGAAGCCTGCTGGAAATGCAAGAGTGGTTATTGTTGTGGTACACCTTTAAGTGGGCGTAGGTATGCTTTCCCTATACTATATCAGAAGAGGGAAATTTATATAACACATCATGTGAATCAGGCTTGGTTTCAGTTTGTTCTGAGACATGTGTACCCCTTCTCCAACTGTGTAATACTGCTACCAACTTTTCAAATCCTTAACAAATGAACCAAATGTTTTTGTGTTAACCAATTTCTTAGGCATGGTTGGTGCCTTGATGTTTAACGTAAGTAAATACATGGAAAAGAAAAAGACAACACAATGCCAGTGATGGAAAAGTTTTCATTTTCAAGCACACCATACACAATATGGCGCCAGTGCTGATGGAAGAAACTGGGAAGCAGAAAAAAGTCCATATTTTAAAACCATTCAGTCAATGCAAAGCGTGAGGGCCCTAACCGGAGATTGGAGCACACAGTCTGTGAGTTCAACAGACAGGAACAGCATGTTGAGAGGTTCAGTGCCGGACAGTGCTCAGTCAGGAAAGGTGAGTCTTTGGGACACTGGCTGGATCGATCACAATCAAGGGGATACTGAGAAATGTTGTCAATGGGACGAGTAAGGTTGCAAAATTGAGAGTTGATGAAAGATGGAAAAGACATTACCACCATTATCTGTTTTGTGTAGCATCATGGCATGTTCCTGCCACAATTCAGCTTCGTGGGCGGAGCTTCAGAAATGTGCGCATAAGCTATAATAGCGCCACTGTTCCTAAAAGTGCTGCAGTAGCACTGGAACATGATGTGGTGAGTAGAGGAACTACAAGCAATTAAAAGCAACATTCACACTGCAGTGTATTTGAAGTGTTCACACTCTACGAAGCCTGATCAGTAAATCAGCAGAAATATTCGCTTGAATAGCAGAGAAGAAGAAAGGTCCATGGAATATTGCAAAAATGTCTTCAAAATCCCCAAGCTTAAATTGGAAGGTGGCTGAATTACTCTGAGTTTAAACTATTTAAACAACGCACAGAATTATGGTTTGTTAACTCACAGATGTCGGAACCAAATGAGCAAGTGTCAGGAAGATATAATAATTCTCATAATGTTATTGGAATTTATTGTAATATAGTGGTATCTGTTTTGTACGTGTCTGTGCGTGTGTGTGTGTGTGTGAGACTTAATTGGATTAAACGCAGCTGGTCTGAAGGCTTTGATGTAAACATGGGGGAAGTTTAGAATGTAAGTTGTGAAAGGACATTTTTAAATAAACCAGACTAGATTGTTTTCAAAGGACGGGTGAAATGTATCACTTAGCCAGGTGAAGTTTAGAAACTGTGTTTATTTTCCCCAAGGATTACTGGTAAAACTTAGTGCTTTGAGAGATTTTTATTATCAGAAAGATAGGCCAGGATTTTCCCCTTGGTGATTTGGGGGCAGGGCCAGGTCGCCGAGGGGAAAATGACACGGGATGATGTTGGGAGGAATCCCCAATGTCATCCCGGTCCATCTCAATTTTTCGGAAGGTGGGCAGACAGCGAAGTCAGCTGTCCGCCCACCGACCTGTCAATGGCCAACTGAGGCTATTGACAGGCTATTTAAAGTAATTAAAGACCTGCCCGTCCAATCTTAAGGCTGGCGGGCAGGCCAGGAGCCCCAGCGGGCTCCAGATTATTCATGAAACTTCATCCACTGGCGGGATGAGGTTTCATGTCCGTATTTTTAAAAATTAATAAAGTTTATGTGGTCTTTATTAACATGTCCCATCTTCATATGACATTGTCACATGAGGAGGACATGTTAATAGTTTTTTAATTTTTGCATCTTTAAAGTTTTTTGGACTGTCACTGGTCTCCCTGAGACAAGACTTTGTCTCGGGGAGAAGTGCGCACTTGTGCGCGCGCATGCGTGAAAGACCGCACTTTGACAGTTGGGGATTCCCTCCCCCACCACACAGGAAGCGCATAGCACTTCCCATCGGGGATGCCGCTGGGCAGGCCTTAATTGGCCCGCCCACTCAAAATGGCGGCGGGCCCCGTTTCAGTGGTGGGATCTGGCTGCCCGCCCGCCACCAAGCCGCTGGGGCCCACCCACCATCCATGGGCAAGATTCTACCCATAATGTCCAAAGACATAGTGAAACAATGGGAATTTACATTCAAAGGGGAAAATATGTATAAAGGAGCAAAGGCTGTGTGTGTAAGGGTATGCATTTTTAAGATCTAACAAGTGTGAAAATATTTCAGTATCTATGCCCCAAGCTGCTGTTTTCAAAGAGCTGAAGTTAAGTTCAGGATATCATGTTTCTTTGCCTGGATATTTTAAAAATATGTGTCTTACTGTTGCCTTAACGAAAGTGTAACTGGGAGTCAGATTAAGTAGGGGATTTAGAAATTATCATAATAGTAATTTGTAGGTCTATGTATGTATTTAAAGTAATTTTCTCCATTAACAAATGTTTAATCTAGTTTTGTAGAAACCTATAAGCCTTGGTGGTCTTATTCCTACTGAATACAAGACACGCATCTCAAAATTTATACAAATTGAAGAAGGAGTTGTGGCAGTAGTTTCAAGTTTCCCTTTGGGATTTTGAACAACTCAGCATTTACCATTGGCTGTGCCATAACACAAACCGTAAGGATTTGTTTAGCCATTGGAAATGAAAGGCTCAACAGGCTTAATACATCCAGGTTCATGGAAGAAGACCAAAAAGATTCCAATAAGATTTAGCCGACTTTGGAAGACAAGTTCAGAGTCAAATTAAATTTCTGTACCCATCCCTGGAGTTTATGTCATCTCATCAACAGCCTAAGGAATCCATCTACCATTTTATCAGTTGATGCACAGAAAAGGATGCCTATTTTTTCAGAAGCAGAGCTAGCAGAGAGAATCGACAAAATAGTGATTGCATTAACTCCAATAGACACATTTCAAAAGATCTGCTGGATAAACCCAATAGCAATAGCTCTCAAAAGTATGAGGTGATTGTTGCCAGCTGACAAAGCTTATAGGTCTTACCTGTAAACCCAACTGTTGACATAGTGACTAGAATAGCCAAACATGGGAGGACATGTGGAAAGTGTGGATTTCTGCATGCACAAAACAGTTGCCCAGCATTTCACAATTTCTGCAAGGCATGTGGCAAAAAGGGTCACTGCAGCAGCAATGCAAAAGAGCAATGACTGAAGGAACTAAAAGAAGTCATGCAAGGGCTCAAGCAGAGCGCAAACAGGCAATACCTTCGAGCAGCAACAACCAGATCCCATAGGAATAAAAGACACAAGGTGGCGGGTGAAACAAACAATGATAATGGTGATCAGGATGCTGTGAGACACTTAACACACACTCCATATTGCAGAACACATAGATGCCATTACACTGTCAGAAGTTTTTGCCATGATTCAGATCTGTCCTCAGAAAGTCAGTAAACATTTGTATTGGCAAAAATAGATAAAAGGACAAGTGCCAACATACTGCCTCTGAGAATTTTTTAACAATGTATTCATTCATGGGATATGGGCATCACAGGCTAGGCCAGCATTTATTGCCCATCCCTAGTTGCCCTTGAAAACGTGGCAGTGAGCCGCCTTCTTGAACCGCTGCAGTCCATGTGTTGTAGGAACACCCACAGTGCTGTTAGGAAGGGCATTCCAGGATTTTGACCCAGCAACAGTGAAGGAACGGCAATATAGTTCCAAGTCAGGATGGTGTGTATTTGAGGAGGAACTTGCAAGTAGTGGTGGTTCCATGTATTTGCTGCCCTTGTTCTTCTAGGTGGTAAAGGTCTTGTGTTTGGAAGGTGCTGTCAAAGGCTGCTTTTTCCTGGATGATGTCAAACTTCTTGAGTGTTGTAGGAGCTGCACTCATGCAGGTAAATGGGGAGTATTCCATTACATTCCCGACTTGTGCCTTGCAGATGATGGACACTCACAGCACTGTAGGTGTCCCTACACCACATGGACTGCAGTGGTTCAAGAAGGTGACTTCTTACCGCCACTGTCACTGCCACCTTTTCAATGGCAACTAGCGAATGGGAAATAAATGCTGACCCAGCCAACGATGCCCATATCCCATGAATAAATAAATTGGAGAGTCAGGAGATGAGTTACCCACCACAGAATTCCAGCCTCTGGCCTGCTCTTGCCACCACAGTATTTATATGACTGGTCCTTTCAATTTCTGGTCAATGGTAACCCCTAGGATGTTGATGTTCTGCAAGCAATGTACCCACAGAAGTGGAAGGCCATGCAAAACCCACTACCGTGAAGTTGCCCGCTTATAATAGCTTGGTAATTCCATGTGTAGGATCCATTGTATTAGAGTGTAAATACAATCAGTCATCCTTGGTGTCACAGATAGTCTACGTACTAGGAACAAAAGGCCCAGAGATTGCAGGTCTATTGGCATGTTGGGATCTCACATTGGTAACCATTCATGGAATCAGCCAGATACCGTAAATCAGACCAGCATCAGAAGATACACCCATCACTTGAATTAGTGATCTGATATTGCGATATCCCAAGTGCTTCAATAGAATTTACAGTTTTCAGGGTAAAACACTAGAGAGAGAATCATACCATTGATCGATCCACTGACAGAAGTGCATAAAAGATGTTCTACTCATCGGCCTGATGAATTTTGCACAACAGAATTGTCAACAACTAGAGAAGGAGATAGTCTATTGGCCAGGTATGAACAATGACATTGAAGTCACAGTTAAGAAGTGTGAGGCATGTCAGGATAATATGCTAAATCAGCACAAGGAACTGCTTTTACCACACAAAGTTCCTACTCATCCTTGGGTCAAGATTACTTCCAACATCTTCCATGCCCACAGGAATAAATTCTTAATTGTCACTGAATATTTTTCTAAGTATCCTATAATCAGTTAATTGCATGATACATCAAGCACAACTGGAGTACACACTATAAGTGCTATGTTCAACTTTTTTGGAGCACCCAGAGAGATAATCTCAGATAAACGGCCCTTAATCTATTAGTAAGTTATTTAAGACATATGTGAGAAGTGGGGTATAGACCACACTACTTCCTCTCTGTACTATCTCAGATCTAACAGCATGGCCAAAAGAATGATTTGTAAGGTGAATTCTTTAATTCTAAAGGGTAGCAAAGGGCAGCAGACATTGGTTGGAGTAGTTTATAGGCCACCAAACAGTAGTGGTAATGTGGGGCATGGTATTAATCAGGAGATGAGGGAAGCATGTGGCATGGGCAACACAGTAATCATGGGTAATTTCAATCTGCAATTAGGCTGGGTAAACCAATTGAGCACTAATGCTGTGGAAGACGAGTTTCTGGAGTGTGTTAGGGATGGTTTTCTAGAGCAGTATGTTGAGGAGCCGACGAGAGGACAGTCTATTTTAGATCTAGTATTACGTAATGAAAAAGGGCTAATTAACAATCTTGTTGTAAAAGAATCTTTAGGGATGAGTGACTACAATATGAGAGAATTTTACTTTATAGCTATACATTCCTTCAAGGCAGACAGAGTCAGGAGAATTCAGAATGGGGAATAGAGAAAAGGCAGAGAAGCTAAATGATTACTTTGGGCAGAATTTTATATTTGTCGGGTGGGCGGGCCCGACCCAATTGGCGGCAGGTGTGTAGCCGATCTCCACCAGCGAAACGGGCCGCGCCGCCATTTTGCACGGGCCGGCCAATTAAGGCCCACCCAGCATGTTGCAGACTCCCGTGTACAGTAGCGATTTCGAATGTGCGGCAGGCATGTACAGACTGCCGGTTCCAATGGGGAACCTGCAGTCTGTATAAAGAAAGGCTAGGCAGCCTCCTTTAGTCTGTTCACCATGGCCACCGACCAGTCTGCACAGTGGGCACTAGAGGAGGGCAGGGCAGAAGAGGAGGGGGGCAGGCTGCAGGGTAGGCTAGCGGGGGGCCAATGTGCCATCCGGTTCTCTGCTGCCTGCCTTGCTGCCCTCCTCGAAGAGGTTGCAGAACGTCGGGAGGTCTTGTTTCCCGAGGATGGGAGGAGGAGGTCCCCCCATGTAACCAATCAGGCCTGGCAGGAGGTGGCGGTGGCTGTTAGCTCTCAGGAACTCAGTGCTGCAAGCGCTTCAATGATTTGTTGCACGCGGGAAGGGTGAGTACCATGTCAGCCTTGGCCATTTTACCCAGCAGGTAGCCTTAGCCTCTGATGTTGCCTTCTGTCCACCTGTTCTATGCCCCTCATAACGGTATGAAGGTCAATAATGTGATCTGTCAATCTCCTGTGCTCCACGGCTAATGTCGCAAGTGTTTGCAATATTTCCTCATCACTCCAACTCTCCAGGCCAGCATGCATCCAGGTCAGGAACCTCTGCACTCTCCCCACCCAAATGCCATCCCTTCCATGAAGCGCAGGTCACAACTGAATGCAGAAGTGTAGCTGTGGCCTCGACAGTGTTTTCTGCACTTGCAACATGACCTCCCTTTTCCTACATTCTATTCCTCGGATAATAAAGGCAAATCTGGCTTTTACCTTGTTAAACGCCTTATGTTCCTGTTCTGGTACCTTAACAGGTCTGCCCAGCAAGGTCCCTGTAATCGTCCTGACTTTCCACAGTCCTATCATTACTCATGTACTCCCATACCTTGTTTGTCTTACCCAAGTGCTTAACCAAATACTTATCCACATAACATTCCATGTGGCATTCCTTAAGCCATCTGACCAGCCTGTCTGTATGCACGTGTAATGTTTGGCCTCCTCTTGACTATTTACCACCCCACCAATGTTGGTCTCCTTGGGTTCTTGAAGGTTGAGCGCATTATGAGGCTGGGGGGGAAAGGGATGAAAGGTGTTACTGATTGAACACTAACTGATGCACCATCCTTGTTAATTTCAGCATCACCACCGCATGGCTGCCAATGCGAAGTCCGGAGACCCCCTCCACACCTGAGGGGCATCACTTGTAACTTGTGTCACATCATTTCAGTGAGCCAGGCACTAGCGCAGCGACTACCACATCGTGGGGATTATAATGTCGGCTAGCGTCCCAGGGCTCAGTGGAGAGGGCATTTCACAATCACTGGAGGAGATGGCATGGACAGAGAGTGCCAATGGCGCCAGCAGCCGGAGGACTGCAGGGGACCAGGCACATGCTGAGTCCGGCAGTGACGATTTGCCTCTGGACATGTCACCAATGCAGCCGCTGCAGGACAAGCAGCCGGGTCTGGCAAGGTTGCATGAGGGTGTGCTTCAGTTGGTCTCTGTGGTGGAGGAGTCCAGGCAGAGTGTCAGTGAAGGCATGAACCTCAGGACAGAGCTTCAGGCTTCCTCCATTGAGAGATTGGTGACTCTCATGGAGAGGGGCTTCGATCAGATTGATAATCATCTGATTGGGTTATGCTCTGACCTGCAAGATCTCACAGCGCTAATGGCCACGAGTGGTCATTTGCAATATGGGAGATATTCTGGGCACCAAGGGTCGTCGCCTGGTGCCCATGCAAGTCTGGTGAGCAGGGAGGTCCAATGTGACCTCACGTTGGCGCAGCAGCTGCCTGTCGTCGCTGCGAGCTCCTCTCAGGGCACTCCGGATGAGGGCAGCAGCTCCTCCGACCCTCTACCAGTCATCATTGCATCCGTTGAGGCTGTGACAACTGGGGAGGTGCCAGTTCTGGAACTGGCCGCTCCCTCCAAGGCAGGGCCATCACAGGCTCCATGGGCCAGAGGATGCCTGCCAAGATCATCGAGGCCAACAGGACAGCAGAGTCAGCAGGCTGTCTCTCAAGCAACTCCAAGCGATGGGGCGGCACCAAGATGTAGCACCCGCAAACATAAGCATAAGGCATGTTAGGCACTCCCCGGGTATGTCACTGGTGATTTTGTGTTGGCCCTAGATAAGGGAATGTTTGATTCTCAACGTCTGAGCGAAGTTTGTGTTTTATTTTGGACTGAATAAAATCCACTTTTCTGACCATGGCTGCGGGTGTTTCCTTTGTGCTGCATTTGTCTGTTTCACAGACATATCATGAGTGTTTGAGTGGACATTGATGTTTCTGTACTAAGCCCTTAGTTGCAGCTGATGAGGTGGACCTAAGTGCCACATGTGGAAGCGCCAGGCGATGCTGGTCCTGCAGATCCATGTGTGTGGAGCTAGCTGAAGGTTCATTGGATTAAAGTGTCCCAGATGTCCCTGCCTCCTTGGTGTAGTTGCAGTTTGGCGTGCTGCCCCTCATCATCGCCCTGTGCTTCCTCATCCTCTGAGCCACTGCTGGACTCATCGTGTGCAGCTGTATCCATTGCGTCAAGGTCTTCATTGTCAACTGCATCCCCCCTTTCCAGCGCAAGATTGTGCAGGGTGCAGCATGCTACCACTATCACTGACACACGATCTGGGGGGTGCTGGAGTGTGCCCCCTGAGTGGTCCAGGCATCAGAAGCGCATCTTGAGAAGACCGATGGCTCTCTCCATCTCAGCCATTGTGGAGGCGTGGCTCCTATTGTAGCGCTGTTCAGCTTCTGTTCTTGGACGGCGGAGAGGTGTCTTGAGCCACCTTCACAGAGGATATCTCTTGTCACCCAGCAGCCAACCATCCAGCTGAGCCGGAGCACTGAAGAGCCCTGGCACCTGGGAGTTTCTCAGGATGTGGGCATCGTGGGAGCTGGCTGGATACCTTGCACAGACTTGTAGATTCAGCATCCTGTGATCACACACTACCTGCACATTCATGGAGTAGAAGCCCTTCCTGTTGACGAAGGCACCGGGCTCACCTGCTGGTGCCTTGATGGCCACATGTGTGCAGTCTATTGCATCCTGGACACGGGGGAAGCCAGCAATGGCCGCGAAGCCTCTGGCTCGCTGTGCCTGACTTGCCTGGTCCCAACGGAAATGGATGAAGGTGGATACCCGTATGAACAGAGCATCTGTAACCTGCTTGACACAAGTGTGGACAGCTGATTGGGAGACACCGCAAAGATCACCCACCGAGCCCTGGAAGGAGCCAGAGACATAGAAGTGGAGGGCAACTGTGACCTTCAGAGCTGCTGGCATGGGGTGTCCACCCACACAGTTAGGGGAGATCTCAGGGCCAATCATCTGACAGATATAGTTGACTGTACCCCTTGACAGTTGGATCCTCCTTCGGGACTGCACCTCATAGGTGGCTGCTTCGCCGCCTGTATACCCTGGCAGCAGGATAGTGGCGTCTTCTGCGGCCCCTTCTTCCTTGGACAATCTCTTGGCCCTGCACCCCTTGTGCCTGCGTCTGGCCTCCCAAAGATGGCTCCTCTAGAGGCTGATTGTCCACTCCTGGCCTCTTCCTTATTCTGGCCCTCCCTTCTTCCTCAGAGGAGCTGCCTCCAGTGGAGATGTCAGAACCCATACCCCCAGGCTAAATGGAGGCCTCCAGAAAGCTGCAGGCCTGATAAAGATTACTGACTGCAGCCTGGTGAGCTGAAGCTTCAAAGCACAGAAAAAGCTGTTGGAAATTGATCTGAACTGCTAACAATCTCACAGGCAAGTTTCAAACATTTTCTGCATTAGATAATTCAGATAAAACATTAATAACCACTCTGAGCCCATATATCCTGCCTGTGGATGAAGTTTGTTAAAAAATCAGGTACCCGCCTGCCCGTTGCGCCTGTGCGCCGAGCCGAAGGTCGCATGGGCGCCTCAAAATTGGTGTCGATTGCTGATTAAAGGGCCTTAACAAGGCCTTTAATTAACGGCGGGCACGCGTCACGCTTCTTAGCGCACCCACCCAGCTAAATATCACAATGGTGTGCGCTGACGTCGGCAAGCTTGCCCGCTGTCAGTGCGTGGCATTTTAAGCACTGACGTGTCGGGTCCGCCTACCGCACGTCAAATATAAAATTCTTCCCTTTGTGTCTGTTTTCACTGAGGAAGATACAGGAAATCTCCCAGGTTTGGAGATCCAAGGGACTAGGGAGGATGAGGAGTTGAAGGAAATAAGTATAAGTAAGAAGGTTATATTGGAGAAATTAATGGGACTGAAAGTTGATAAGTCCCTGGAACCTAATATTCTGCATCCCAGAGTGTTGAAAAAGGTTGCTATAGAGAGAATGGATGCATTGGTGATCATTTTCCAAAATTCTATAGATTCTGGAATGGTTCCTGAAGATTGGAAGGTAGCAAATGTCACCCCACTACTTGCGAAAGGAGGAAGAGAGAAAACAGGGAATTACAGACCTGTTAGCCTTACATCAGTAGTAGGAAAAATGCTAGAATCTATTATAAAGGACGTGATAAATTGATACTTGGATAATCATGATCTGACTGAGCATATTCAGCATGGATTTGCGAATGGGGAAATCATGTTTGACAAACTTGTTGGAGTTTTTTGAGGCTGTTACTAACAAAATTGATAAAAGAGAGTCGATGGATATAGTATACTTGGATTTTCAGAAGGCTTTTGAAAAAGTCCCCCACAGGAGGTTGATTAGCAAAAGAAAAGCACATGGGATAGGAGGCAATATACTGGCATGGATTAAGGATTGGCTAACAGGCAGAAAACAGAGAGTAGAAATAAATGGTTCATTCTCGCGTTGGCAGGCTGTAACTAGTGGGGTACCGCAAGGATCAGTACTTGGGCCCCAGAAGTTCACAAAATATATCAATGATTTGGATGTGGGGATCAAATGTAATATTTCCAAGTTCGCAGATGATACCAAGCTAGGTGGGAACGTGTGTTGTGAGGAAGGTGTAATGCGGCTGCAGGAGAATTTGGTTAGAATTAATGAGTGGGCAAGAACATGGCAGATGGAATATCATGTGGAAAAATGTGAGGTTATCCACTTTGGTAGAAGGAGCAGATGTGAAGAGCATTTCCTAAATGGTAAGAGATTAGAAAGTGTAGATGTACAAAGGGTCCTGGGTGTCCTTGTCCATAAGTCACTGAAGCTAACATGCAGCTACAGCAGGCAATTAGGAAGGCTGTGTCCTAACCATCTTCTCCCTCTGGTGCTGCTTGCTGCTGACCTCACTGCCTCAATTGTTGATCAATGACAGCCTCTTTTGGCACATCCTCTCCTCCTGCCCCTGAGCTTGTACAAATATTGGGTGTACGAGACCCATAGGTATTCCACCAAGTGAACCCTGTGAAAAAGATAGAGAATGATATGAGAACTTTCAAGTCCATGGGTTTGATCCAGACAACTGCTTATCAGTGAAATATTCTATTAACATTGGAAACAGTGAAGAAGGTTTATACTTTGGAAATGCATAATAGGCTGAAATTTCCCACCTTCGTTTTTAAACAGAAAATGGTTTCATTTCCAGGTCCTTAAATTGGAACCAAAGATGGTCCGCATTCTGGTTCAATCTTCTTGAATTCTCCCAAAGAACAACCCATCCCCAGGATTAGCACCTATTAGGGACGGTGGGCAGGTTGAGGCGATGGGAGGCTGATTCAGAGCATGCTATGCAGCCTTCAGTGTGGCTGCACTGGGAGTGCTGCTGAGGCAAATGGTGCAAAAGAGGGCAGAGCGAAATGGATGCAACATAAGGCTGAAGGAACCAGCAGCCATTTCTGCAAACCTAGCACTGTCCTTGACAGAATTGTCTAGAAGCTTCTCATACAATGGCGAGCCTCTGCCTGTGGATAGATTCAGGCCTGCCACCTCCCCGTTTAATGTTCAGATTGCATCGGTCTTTCTGCTTCGACCTCCGCTGTGTACCCGCCTCCTGTGACTTGCTGAGTTGCAGACACTGCATGGGTCCTGCATGACACTGGGAAGATTCCATTGTCAGGACAAGATAATTGATAATTGAATTGCCACTTGCAAGAAGTTTGCTGGCTGCACACACAAGAGATGCCTCCAGGAAAAGCAGGAGGAGACAGGAACCCATCGACATATCCATCTCACGTTTTAAAAACATTTTCTTGGACCCCTGCTTCCAAACTCACCTCCATGGAGCTGAGAAGTTTCTGGTCCCCCAACCCTATTTCAATTTGACGGAGACTGTATTCCTTTTTACTTTCCTTATTAAACCATATTTCAAACCTGCCAAATATAAAATTGCACATAACACTACTCTTTATCCAATGTCAATAGTGCAGGAATGCTCAGCAAATGTTCCTTACACAGTCAGTTTGAATTCTATAAATTGGTTTCCTTTGAGTTCCTAAATATACATGCCAACAGATTTTTATGAGAAACTTGGCTTTCAGTGGAATAAATTTATAATGCCTGCCACTTCACTGATAGGATCAAAAATGAGAAAAAAATACAAAAATAGTGTGGGTTTGATTTTGGTTATTTCAAAGTTCACTCAAACTAAACAGGTAAAAGTTCAGAGAAAAGTATAAAGGATGCTTTGTAAGGATTAAGTCCATTCATAGATTTATTGAGCATGTTGGAAATTCATGACAATAATTATTGACCTACACATGGAAACACATACTGATATTGCGTCTATCACTTTTTTGTTAAGACAATGCAAAGCAACAAGACTCCCAAATACCTTAATGTTGCTGGCTGGTCTTATTTTGCTCAAGTTAGCTCCTTATTCACTTACCACTCAACCTTACATTGAAATAGAAAACGTAAGTAATTTGTAGACTACACTAAAGCAGGTGAACTGGAATCAGTTTGCCTGGCTCCAGGTAGCAAAACCACCAAGGTAGTTGGCAATGATATTGTGAAACCTTAGTTGCTATTATTGTTAACTTCGGATATTCCCTTTCTCGTTAATAACAGCCTTGTTTATTATATAATTCCAGATCTGAATTCAGAACATTTAATTGGCTGTGCACTTCGTAGGAACAAAAGACTTGAGCTAGCTCTTTCTACTTTGTGTACTCATGCATGGCATTGTGCCCTGAGCAGAAGATTTATTACATCACCCATCTCCATACATTCTTTACTGTGTAAAATACTATGTAATTTCAGGTTTTATCCAGGACATAATCTTTAAATTAGATCGAGGCTATTTCGAAGTGAAATTGGGAAGCATTTTTTCAAAGGATAGTAGAAATATGGAATTCTCTCTGCTGCTGTGGATGCTACTCTGCCTCCTCGTTTCTACAACATTCCTCAATTTCTATCTCTTAACCTAAAATGCGAATAGGGATGTTTATGTCATTTTTAACTTGGATTTACAACTGTCTACTCTTTCATCCAGGTTATTAATAGATGTGGTGGCCAGGCTAATGACCTCAAAAAGTACAACTAGATTAGTCGAACATGACCCACACTTCACATATTAATGCCAACTCTTTTTGGTGAACTAATACTTGTCCAAGTGCTCAATCACCCTATCTCTTATGTTAAATTCCAGTAACCTTCTCACAATTGATATTAAACTGACATCACAGGAGTTACCTTGTTTCTCCCTCACTCCCTTCTTAAGAAAC
The DNA here is from genome assembly GCF_017639515.1 of Carcharodon carcharias. Lineage (NCBI taxonomy): Eukaryota > Metazoa > Chordata > Chondrichthyes > Lamniformes > Lamnidae > Carcharodon > Carcharodon carcharias. Next base: position 198,314,815 of record NC_054468.1, on the reverse strand, counting down.
GTAGAGCCATTTGCAATTTTCCAATTAAATGGCACAATTCCTGCATCTAGAGAGTGACCAATGCATCTGCAGTTTCTTGACATATCTTTTAATACACTAGGGTGGAATCTATCAGGTTCTGGAGATTTGTCTATATTAATGGTTGGATAATATGTCAACCTCCACTGTCCAGGTTAACATATGCAGAATGATCACTTGGCCAAGATACTAAAAGACTGATGTTATCTGGGTGACCATTGCCTAGCAGGACTCACCATCGTCATCAGAGGAGTGAAGAAAATTAGGAAAGGAAAAAGAAAGCTAATTATCCAAAAGGAAAATATTAGCATTTTCCCTGGTTATGCACAATATCTCAGATTTTAATGAGCTTTGTGATAGACGCCTCCTTGTCCAAGTAAATGATTTCATTTTCTTTCAGTGGGTCCTTTCATGACTGAAGAGTCTGATGCAGAATCGGCATGGACTTCCACAGAACTGACAGTTCATGTTGTTGTTGGTACTGGGGGGAACTTCTGCAGCTATGCCACCTCTGACCCTCCTCTGGGCATGTCAGATGTTGGGAGTTTGGCATATATGGTGATCGAAACACACTTAACCAAATTTTCGTGCTCCCCATGAGACGGTCTCTTGCAGTGCTTTCCCAAGAGAGGTGGTCTGCAATACAGAAGTTTGTAACGCTCTTTTTTAGGGTGTCCTTGTATCATTTGTACTGACTACCTTGATGTTGTTTGCCCTGAGACAGTTCTTCAAAGAAGATCTGCTTGGGGATTCTGTAGTCATCCATGCAGGAGACATGGCCCGCCCTTTTTAATTGAATTTTCTGGAGGGTGGTCTCCATGCTGTTGAGCCTCAATGCTGAAGGACCTCATTGGTGGTGATTTTCTTCTGTCATCAAACTCTCGTGGTGGACCTCAGGTGTCCTTAGTGGGAACATTCGAGAGCTTAGATGTAGTGCCCATAGCAGACCCAGGATTTCATGTTATAAAGCAGGATGGTAAGTAGAATGGCCTGGTAGAATTTGGTTTTAATCCTCAGCTTAATGCTGTGCTGCTTCCAGACATAGTCATAGAAATGGGCACAGAATTCTAATGCAGGGAAGATAAAATGTCAGTGACATTAATGAAGGTGTACGCAACAATGTGTACGGTTTGATGTTCATTTGCATATGTATCATAAATCATTAGCTACTTCTTTGATATATTGAAAAAGAATTGTTGATCTTAGGTGGGACAATTCAATCAAGGAAGGCAGGAGGCCAAGAGCAGTGAGCCATGGGTCATTCAGATCAGGTTTGAGCCAACCGTTTTTCAGAGAACAAAGGGCTGGCTGGAAGACACGTCACCCTGAATTGACTAGAAACAACCATTCTTTCTGAGCTACGTGCATTCTTACCCCTGTATGACCTGTGCAAAGCACTATAATTAAGAACAAATCTGTAGGAACCTGAGGTTTGAACTGTCTCAGTATTCAGCAGAAGCAGAAATTCAATGAGATTTGGAACAATGCCTAAATTAGAACATTTCTTTTGAATTTAAAAGGTGCTGGAGAAGTAGCCCTTACTTTAAGGGCTATTTCTGGCAGCAACACCTGCACTTAACAAATCAGTTCACTTTGAAGCCAAATCACTTCTCCAATGCAAGTCAAGTTTCAGTAATTGATAGGGATAGTGGTAGATTTGGCAAGGACTCTGTCATTTGTGAAAATTGAATCTAGAAATCAAAAACATTACTTATCTTGCACTATTTCTTCAACTTTCTTTTCTAAATCATTCAGAGTTGTGTAACTTTTACCGTGCTCTCATTTTGGATAAAGTTTACAGACATGTGACCAACCCACACACTTAAACAAAACACCCTTGCACTATAAAAAAATACGGAGGGTCCATTGGCTTTGAGTGCGCTCTGTAGTACCTTATCAAAGGCCTTTGAAAATGCAAACATATTGTATCTACTAAATTACCTTGTCTACTTTCTCTTACTTCTTAAAAGAATTCAATTCTGGTCACTGGCCAAGCCTGATCTTCCCTGCTAACTACTCTATTATATTCACAGTTTCGAGATACTTTTCAATCACATCTTTGCTTAAAGATTACATTATCTTTCCTACAATCGATATTTAATTAGCTGATCTATAGTTCCCTGAACTTGTTCTATCTCCCCTTTTAAATATAGGGATTATATGAGCTGTCCAAAGTGACCCTGCTACCTCTTCTCTGAATTCCTTTAGCATGCACGATGAAATGCCTGGACCAGGGGTTTTGTCCTCTCTAAGTTTTATTAGTTTATCAAATATCTTCTCACTTTCTATATTAAGTGTCTTTATATCATTTTTGTTTTCTTCTTATGTCTACCTTTCCAGTCACCCTAAAGGCAAAGTAACTATTCAAATATTTTTGCCATTTTGCTATCATTACTTGTCATTGCTTACATATTTACAATAGGAAAAGTTGTGCACTGTTTCAAGGTTCAGTCTTTTAAATTAATTTTTTTCTGAATTTTTGCAATTGTCAAACCAAGAACTGTTAACACTAAAAAGCAAGACTTTGTTTTGGTACTTTAAGCCTATTATAAGACCATAAGACATAGGAGCAGAAATTAGGCCATTCGGCCCATCGAGTCTGCTCCACCAATCAATCATGGCTGATAAGTTTCTCAACCCCATTCTCCCACCTTCGCCCCATAACCTTCGATCCCCTTACCAATCAAGAACCTATCTATCTCAGTCTTAAATACACTCAATGACCTGGCCTCCACAGCCTTCTGTGGCAATGAATTCCATAGATTCACCACTCTCTAGCTAAAGAAGTTTCTCCTCATCTCTGTTCTAAAAGGTCTTCCCTTTACTCTGAGACTGTGCCTTCGGGTCCTAGTCTCTCCTACTAATGGAAACATCTTCCCCACGTCCACTCTATCCAGGCCTTTCAGTATTCTGTAAGTTTCAATCAAATCCCCCCTCATCCTTCTAAACTCCATCGAGTATAGACCCACAGTCCTCAAACGTTCCTCATATGGTAAGTGATTCATTCCTGGGATCGTTCTCGTGAAACTCCTCTGGACCCTCTCCAGGGGCCAGAAGATCCTTCCTGAGGTACGGGGCCCAAAATTGCTCACAATATTCTAAATGTGGTCTGACCAGAGCCTTATAAAGCTTCAGCAGCACATCCCTGCTTTTATATTCTAGTCCTCTCGAAATAAATGCCAACATTGCATTTGCCTTCCTAACTACCGATTCAACCTGCTAGTTAACCTTAAGAGAATCCTGGACTAGGACTCCCAAGTCCCTTTGCACTCCAGATTTCTGAATTCTCTCCCCCTTTAGAAAATAGTCTATGCCTCTATTCTTCCTACCAAAGTGCATGACCTCACATTTCCCCATGTTGTATTCCATCTGCTACTTCTTTGCTCATTCTCCTGACCTGTCCAAATCCTTCTGCAGCCTCCCCGGCTCTTCAATACTACCTGTCCCTCCAACCATCTTTGTATCATCTGCAAACTTAGCCAGAATGCCCTCAGTTCCTTCTTCTAGATCATTAATGTATAAAGTGAAAAGTTGTGGTCCCAACACTGACCCCTGCGGAACTCCACTAGTCACCGGCCACCATCCTGAGAAGGACCCGCTTATCCCCACTCTCTGCATCCTGCCAGACAGCCAATCTTCTATCCATGCTAGTACCTTGCCTCTAACACCATGGGCTCTTATCTTACTGAGCAGCCTCCTGTGCGGCACCTTGTCAAAGGCGTTCTGGAAGTCCAAGTAGATAACATCCATTGGTTCTCCTTTGTCTAACCTACTCATTACCTCCTCAAAGAGTTCTAACAGATTTGTTAGGCATGACCTCCCCTTGATGAAACCATGCTGACTTTGCCCTATTTTACCATGCACTTCCAAGTATTCTGAAATCTCATCCTTAATAATGGACTCTAAAATCTTACCAACGACTGAGGTCAGGCTAATCGGCCTGTAATTTCCCATCTTTTGCCTCACTCCTTTCTTAAACAAGGGGGTTACATTAGCGATTTTCCAGTCCTCTGGGACCCTCCCTGACTCCAGTGATTCCTAAAAGATCACCACTAATGCCTTCACTATCTCTTCAGCTATCTCCTTCAGAACTCTGGGGTTTAATCCATCTGGTCCAGGTGATTTATCCATCTTCAGCCCTTTCAGTTTTCCTAGCACCTTCTCCTTGGTAATGGCCACCATACTCACCTCTGCCCCCCGACTTTCTTGAACTTTGGGGATGTTACTCGTGTCTTCCACGGTGAAGACCGATGCAAAGTACCTATTCAGTTCCTCTGCCAGTTCTTTGTTCCCCACTACTACTTCTCCAGCTTCATTTTCCAGCGGCCCAATGTCCACTTTTTCTTCTCTCTTACCCTTTATATATCTAAAAAAACTCTTGCAATCTTCTTTTATTTTACTGGCTAGTTTCCCCTCATATTTAATCTTCTCCCTCCTTATTTATTTTTTAGTTGCCCTCTGTTGGTCTTTGTAGGCTTCCCAATCCCTTGGTTTCCCACTGCTCTTCGCCGCATTGTATGCTTTCTCTTTAGCTCTTATGCCGTCCCTGACTTCCCTTGTCAGCCATGGTTGTCTCATCCTCCTTTTACTATGCTTCTTCTTCCTAGGGATGAATTTTTGCTGTGTCTTCTAAATTACTCCCAGAAACTCCTGCCATTGCTGTTCCACTGTCTCTGTAGACCATGCACAATCTGCAATATTGTTGGCTGTACTGAATATATGTGATTGTATCAGGAAGTTGACCTAGCAAGGGCATAGTTCCACCATTTCCCAGTCTTTGAATGGTCATTTTAAAAGCATGCATTCAGTGCTGGGGAGTCATGGTCAACCTATCTGTCTTCAGTGGCTTTTTAACAAAACGAAGATCATGAGACTGGTCATTAATTCCACCGTGCTGAATTCATTACACTACCACACTCTTTGGTGCTATTAATGCCAGAAAGGGATGAAGATTTGCCTCCTGTGATTTACGTGTAGTGAAACTATAAAGCAGTTTATAAAAAATGACCTTACAATTTTGCTGCACACAGCCCACAGAAAATTTTCCCGCATGATGATTAAAAATATCTCAAAAAAATTGCCAGTCACCATACCGCAGTGTGCAAAATCATGACCATAGCTTTTGGAATTATAATGTTTCACTTTAAAATTGTTATGTCTGAGAACTTACTGAGGCCTGATTGAACCAATGCAACCAGCCAAATTAGCACATCTTTAAAACATCTGCCTGTAGCTGGTGGTAATACAAGATGCAGTAGACTTTCTGACTCATGCATCTAATGTAGTCAAAACAAATTTATATCATCCCTTAATAGCATGACAGAGTTCAATTTGGTGGTTTGATTTGTCAATAGCCTGGCCATCAATGCCAACAAAACTGATATGTTCACTTTATGTTCAGCCACAAAAATGAAAATCAGGAAAAAAGCAATTTGCCATATGGTTTTGTATATTCTCATCAGTGAGTTGTAATTAGGCCGTGGAGGGTATGCGTCATTTCAAACAAGTTATGGAACCCACATCATGCCAGTAGTCCCAATGTGAATAACTAGTTAAGTACAAGAAATCTCGGACTGCCCAATATCTGAAAGAATACATATGAGGTAGAATTGTGTGAGCAACTAACATTCGCAGGCTATCCAGACAATCTGGATATAGCTGTCTAAAAGAGGTCATTTGGGTAAACCCTTCCAACCAAAACAGTCCTTCGGAAAAGTAAACCAGAGGAGGTTATGACCAAAATAAATATTGGCAGCCCTTAAATCTGTGCGTCGAAGATTTGCCTTTGTTGAAAATATTTATAAAGCTGAACTCTTTGGAGTTAAAAGGGACATAAATCTATTTAATGCATTTTATTTTATTATTGGCTTGTTGTGCATGTTTGTTGCAACTCAGGAATATCCAATATTTCATGACAAGACTTTGGGCAGAATTTTACGACCCCATCGCAGCAGGGGCAAGGCCGTAAAATGCAGCGAGCCATTCAAAAGTCCATTGACTTTGGCGGGACTGGAAAATCCCACCTGCGGAGGGTCCTTAAAATGACACCCTTTGTTACAAAGTAATGTCAGCAAAGATGGAGCTTTCAGTGCTTCAGTCCTGTGTTAATTTTAGCCAACTATTGTGCCTTGACATTATAAAACTTTCGATGCTGTCATTTATCACCTCAGTGAGAACTTATGAACATGGTACAGCACCAGCAATATTTTGCCAGCAGGCAGTCAGTCGTCCAATCGTAGTATAAAGTTGTTCCCATATTAGGTCAACTTCATCGCCTGGGCTGTGTTAGCCACAAAGAATGCAAATCCTCACGATCTGTTTAAATTATCCAGCTAGGTCAGGATGTGTAGCACATCTTTAACACTTGGTCAGTACTGATGTGGTGGTGGGGGCTGGGGGACAGTGGGGGCAGAGGTGTCAGATGAGGGCGATACTGGTATAAGCTAGCAACTTCCAAATTTCTGGAAAAATATTGTTGTTTTCTTTCTTTCTTTCTCTTTTTATTTCTCTGTCTCTCTCGTTCTTTAACTCTCTCTTTCAATATATTTGTCCCTTTGTCTTATGGGCATTGTTCTGGTAAAAATGCTACAATAGAACAGTGTACTAATTATGCCCAATAAATGGTACAATTTTAAAAGGGTTTCAGCACCATATAAACTTGGGGGTTTACTTACACCAATCTTTAAAGGTGGCAGGTTAAGTTCAAAAAGACTGTTAAAAAGCTTATGGGACGCTTGGCTTTATAAATAGAGCCATAGGGCGGGATCATCCCAGATTTGCACTAAGTGGGGTAGTGAGCTGGAAAAAGAATGTTTAACCCCCTGGCTTCAATGGCGGCTTTTAACATCATATCATCTCAAACCCGCCTCATTAATGATGCATTCCCATGGAGCATGTCATTTCCATTTCATTTGCCTGCCATGCTGTCACCAGTTTCTCACGCCAGGTGCCATATTTCAAGTGCAGTCGCACGCACAACTCTCAGTGCTTCCAGTCCAGGACTGCTGCATAGAAGACATGGCCCTGAGAGGTAAGAAGGCTGCAGCCCCCTGATTCTGTGACGCATCCCTGGGACGCCTTCTGGACACCGCTGGAAGCCTGCCGCGATGTCCTCTACCCCTGCTCTGGCCGCAGGAGGTCCAGCAATCTCACCACTCCGGCTTGGGAGGCAGTGGCAGTGGTGGTCGGTGCTAATGCTGCACAGAAGAGGTTCGCCACCCTGTGCAGAAAGAGGATGAATGGTCTCATCTGTGCTGCCAAAGTAAAGCAACATTCACTGGCATCTCACTCACTGCCAGCTCAAGGGACATCACCACTCTCTCTATCACACATCCTCACATCTCCATCTGGCCTCATCTCCTCTGTAGACTGCCTCCTCAGCCCTCAGCCTCCTAAGGCCACTTGCACAGATCAACATATGTCCCCACATACACCTTGGGATACTCCCATCCCCCAGTAATGCCCCAGCCCTGCAGACTTCTCTTACCTGAGGCCACTTCTCCCCTTTTCCCAAGCAAGCCCTAGCCCTGCAGACGTTGAAAAGCCACCCCCGCCTTACGGTTGGTCTGGTAGGCCCCCCTAACAGTGATAAAAACAAAAAAACTGTGGATGCTGGAAATCCAAAACAAAAACAGAATTACCTGGAAAAACTCAGCAGGTCTGGCAGCATCGGCGGAGAAGAAAAGAGTTGACGTTTCGAGTCCTCATGACCTCAGTTCTGTCGAAGGGTCATGAGGACTCGAAACGTCAACTCTTTTCTTCTCCGCCGATGCTGCCAGACCTGCTGAGTTTTTCCAGGTAATTCTGTTTTTGTCCCCCTAACAGTGATGTGGTGCTGCCTGCAAAGCCTGGCGCTGATGACTGTGAGTGCTGCCCAAAGTATGGTAGGCAAACAAACCTCAAAGTCCCAAGTGAAGTGCAACTTGTTAGGTGCACATCACTAACATTCAGATGTGTGATCATGCCCGGATGATCCGACGTGTGAGGATAATTCCAGTGAGCTGGGCTTATAATGATATACAAATGTATTACAATGAAGTTCCGGACATGCAGCAGCGGGAAACGTGACCCGCCATTGATGAGTGAAGTGGACGACAGCAAACTGGTTTCACAACATCGTGAAACTGATTTTTGTCATTCCCGCCATATTGTCCGCTCACACCTGTCATGACACCCAATGCCCGTGGGCACAGAAAATTCCACCCATTCCACAAAAGCACACAAGTTATGCCCCAGGCTAAAGCTTCAGAGGAACCTGAAGGAGGTTTGGCCCCCAGTGTGCAGGCCCACCAACATGGAGACATGCCATGGCGCACATAAACCAAACTCCCAGCTATGGGCGAATAGCTCCATGCCTTGTTGATACCTCAGGAGAGTTGAAGGCTAAGGGAGTAAACCCTAACAAAATCTATGGAGTGGACCCCAAAGGCTGACTGATGTTTAAACCACTCCTGCAACCAGGCCAGTGCCAAAAAATAGTACTTTGCATTCCTTTGGACTAGATCAGGTGTTGGGGTTGAAGGCAGTGGCTGAGAGGGGGACCCTGACATTTAGGCAGCCCAGGGTGTCTATAAATTTTGCCTAGGCTTGCCCCCTGGAGAAGGCACTCCAGTTTCACTGCAAAGCATCAGCACAACATGGGAGACAGTAGTCATGAGTGATAAGCCCAACTCAAATGGCATAGAGAACGGGTGTCAGGCAGGCACTGTCTCTGATGGTGGGAGGGACCATCATATTCCACTGGTCAACCACAATCCACCTCGAGTCGGGAAGCCACTGGCTAGTAAAATGCTGACCTTCCATGGTCCGTCTTCTTCATTGGGTGCTTGGAGCTCAGTCTGCTCAAAGTGGACCGAATCCATCACACCAGGCAAACAAGTGAAACAAACAAAAAGAAAGAAGATGCCAACTCTTCGATTGGCAAGCTGGAACATCAGGACCACGTGTACGAGGTTGTTAGATGACTTGCAGGCGGTCGATAATGCACAAAAGACAGTTGTAATTATCATGGAAATTGATAGGCTGAACATTTTCATAGCTTCCCATCAATAGACCAAAGTGGATCCTTGAAAGAAAAACCTGAAACACTCATCTGGCAGGGGAAGAGTTCAGAGGAAACATGTGAGCATAGTGTAGGCTTCTCTGTAAGGAACTCACTGCTCTCAATGATAGAACCCCCACAAATGGTTCAGAACATTTTCTCTCCATCTACCTCTCAACTCAAACATGACCTTTGTGAGTGTCTATGCACCAACACTGTGCCCCACCATACAGAGGTGAAAGACCAGTTCTCTGAGGAGCTTGACACTGCTATCAGCAGAAATCCTAAATCAGAATACCTTTACCTACTGGGGAATTTCAATGCAAGAGTGGGCACAGATCATGAGGCATGGCCCTCCTGCCTCAGACATCATAGCCTGGGAAAGGTAAATGAGAACGGAGAGATGCTACTTGAGCTTTGCTGCTACCATGAGCTTTGTGTAATTAATACCTCCTTTCAGAGCACACCATGCCACAATGTGTCCTACAAACATCCAAGATTGGCATTGGCACCGGCTAGATTTTATCATCACCAGATGTGACTCTCTGAACGGCATTCTCAACACACACAGCTATCACAGCACTGACTTTGATACAGATCACTCCTTGGTGTGCGCCAAGGTTAGAATGTGATTCTTGAAGTTTCTTCACTCAAAGCAGAAATGCCAATCCTCGTATCAGAGTCAGCCATACTGGAGTATTTTGCCCAATTCTGGACGCCACACTTTAGGAAGAATGTCAAGGCCTTGGAGAGGATGTAGAGAAGATTTACTGGAATGGTACGAGGGATGATGGACAACAGTTGTCTTAGGATAATAGAGAAGCTGGGATTAATCTCCTTCAACCAGAGCTGGTTAAGAGGAAATTTAATAGTGGTATTCAAATTATGAAGAGCTATTATAGAGTAAACTAGGAGAGACTGTTTCCACTTGTTGGTGGACCAGTATAACCAGAGAACACAGATTAAAGATAATTTGCAGAAGAAGTAGGGGGAGAGGAGGAGAAAATAAAATATACAAGTTAGGATCTGGAATCCACTGCCTGAAGATGATTCAATAGCAACTTTCAAAAAGGAATTGTATATATACTTGAAAAGCTATAAATTGCAGACTATGGGGAAAGAGGTGGCAAGTGGGCTAATTGAATAGATCAGGTAGAGTGTTTAACAGGCAGCCAATCTAATACCACCTGCTTTCCGTCCTGCCATGGCTGTAAGATACTCCCAATTATGTCTATAGGACTACCACAATATAACAGTGGTTTAAGAATTACGACTCTGGTCCTGGGCCAGATTCAATTTCAAATCTTGGAGGTGAAAGGACAGTTTACTAATCCACTGCGCTACCTAGTCCTAACATTTATGGTTTAAATAACAGTAGGCATTTCCAGAAACTAAACAATTCGTAGTTTATGTTTGAAAGGGGCACTGATAGAAAGTAGCATTCACCTTTTAAATATTTGACTTTTACCGTTTAGCTTTAAGTCTCTTTTTAAAGGTACAGTTTAAACATTGTATCGTTATGTCTGGAGATTTAGCCAATAGTTCCAAAGGCAGCTTTAAAACTAAACTTTATAGCTTCTAAAGGATGAATGAATAATGCATGTTCCCTCATTATAGAATCATAGAGTACGGAAGGGGGCTATTATGTGAGATCAATGGAAGTAAAGAGCGAGAGTGATATAAAACAGGTTGCTGATTGATAGGACTTGCTTTGCAATTTCAAAGGGGAAACATTGGGTGAGGCCTAGATCAGGCTTCACTTTATCACCACTGGCAATGGAATAGTCTGACACCACTCACTGGGCTGGATTTTAAACTCCCCCACTGATGTGTTTGAAGGTGGGTGATCTTGTTAAATCCAGAGGGCAGCCTGCCCGTCATGGTGTTACCAAGTTGTCTTTCCCCCATTGGCCTCTCAAAATCCAGCACCTCGTCCCACTTGCTCCCAACGCCAGGACCTGCCAGCACTTGGTGAGACCCCTAAACATTGACCCAAATCCCAATCCGACGCTATACGTCTCTGTCCCAAAGTACTGGAGAGCTGCCAGCCTCTGATTGGCCGGCAGCTCTCTGAGGCGGAATGTCCTGATTCAGAAGGGCAGAAATCCAGCCTCAAGCGTATTAAAAGCCCATTGACCGTCAACTGGCTGCGGGGCAGCAGGAGATCCCCTTGGCGGGCTCCCCCTGACTTTTTAGCCAAGGGCTGATTGATATCCGATGCCTTGTACAATTCAGCCCAATGTCTAGGTTTGCATATAAAAATTGGCCACCTGGATGAGCTACAGGGCAGCTGATAGCACCTGAAAATCCATAGCACAACTCAGTAGTGGAAGGAAGAAAAAAGAAAGAAATTGAAAATGCCACACGGCAGCAGATGTCTACTGTCTGGAACCGTGCAAGTTTAGGCTGCCAATGAGCAGGTCAAAGGTTAAGCTGTGTTTTCAGAGCAGTTTATACCTGAGTGTTGCAATAAGTGTACTTGATGTCCCCAGTATAGCTACAAAGTCGTAATAGAGCTATGCTAAAAATAAACAGAAGCAAAGTTTCATCAGAACATTCCACACCACAGATTAACCGAGATAGCACACATACTGATTTTGGAAAACACACCATCATGCTAGGAAAGATTTCTTCATTTTGAAAGTTAAACCCCTCCCAAGGGGTTTTCTGATATTTCTCTTTTACCACATGCAGAACGTTAACCAAAACAAACAAGCAAATCACTAATCATTAGTACTGAATGAAATTTAAAAGTTGAGCTGTCAAGCAATACAATTCCATCAAGCTAAGTAAAGTCAAACAGGAAGAAGTTCAACTTGTGCACAAAACAGGCAGCGAGTTAGCAAAGAGATTGCTTTTGTGCGGCCTGTAGGCCTGAGGCCTCATTGACTAGAAGCAGCGAGCCGCAGGGAGCAGATGGGTATCCCAGTGATGCACCACAAATGGGTCCTATTGATTTTGTTTAGCTCTGACCCATTTGGCCCATGTATAGTTGAGGTACAGATCACCCATGATCTAATGGAAAAGCAGAATGGGCTCTATTGTGCTCAATTATTCAAGTTCAGTGTTTGATCATGTGTGTCTGTTGACTGCTCACTGTGCTGTGTGCTGTTAGTCAAGCCTGTGGGTATGGTTGCAGAGAAACTGAAAGTGGGCTGCAAGCATGAGGCTGTAGACATTTTAAAAGCTTTGTAATAAAATTCCTGTTCACACATAGAACCTGGTGAGAGTCATCTCCGCATCTCCAAAGCACAAACACAATATCTGGCGATGAAGGTGGAGAATAGGTTACACTTATCGGCTCTAGCACCTTCCCTTTCTTTGCCAGGCAAATGGGATCAATGGATTTTGACGTTCAAGATCTATTTGGTCTGGATGGGCATGGAGGTTCGCAGATAGCAATGAACCATGAGAAGGCGATAGTCATCCCCTGCCTCAGAGCTGAAGGCCAGCAAGCATTTGAGCAGCTTACAGAAGACACATCTATATTTGATACAGTGGTAGATGCTCTCGAAAACTACTTCGGGCCGCAGAAAGTGTGATAATCTAACAATGTACATTCCACCAGAGATTCCAGGGAAATGATGTGCCCATAAAACAATACATTGCAGGATTGCAGCAATAGACCTCTGCATATAAATTTGGCACACTAACCAACTGTTAGGAACTAGAGAGTTTAAGTAAGTTATATTTGTATTTGTGGGTGTAAGGAATGAGTTTTAGCTTTAAGTTTAAGTTTAATTTTTATTTCTGTATTTGTTAAGAAAGGGAGAACTTGAGTTTCTGTTTCACTTTAAAAGGTACTTTCATTTTAAGAGGTTTACGACTCTTGAAGGGGAGTTTAAACAAACACAAGGTAGAAAAACTGCTGTTGCCTAGCAACAGGAGTCCAGAGAGAAAGGCCTGACACAGACACAAAGGACAGAGTTTTCCGTTGGCGTCGGGTGTGATCGATGGAGTGAGCAGACAATATGGCGCGATCAATTTTACGACGGCGGGAAACCAGTTTGCGATCGTCCACTCAGCCTGCCAATGGCGGGCCACGTTTCTGGCCATCGGTCGTAGGGAACCTATTTGCAATACATTAGCATATCATTATCAGGCCAGCCTCCCGAAATCTTTCCCCCACCCGACCCCCTCCCTGCCAGATTGTCTGTCCACATCAGCGGGAAAGTACACTGACGTGCTTCACAACAGCACTTAAGCGATGTGCACTAGGAGGCCTGCACTTTGAGAGGAATTCGGAGGTGAGTACACAGTAACATTGCGCAGCCCTCCCCAGGGTCGCCTGTTGGACTTTAAGCTTGAGGGGCGCTGGGGGGTCGGGATTAAGGGCAGCCCTGCCATTGAGGTGACTTGTCGGGGAGTGGTGGGCAGAGGGGGGGCAAGCGCAGCCCTGGCAGGCATGTGACTTGTTGAGGGGGGTGGACAAGGGCAGCCCTGCCGTTGAGATGACTTCTGGGGGATGGGTGCAAGGGCCTGCTGTTGAATATAGCACACTAGCATTCAGGGTGGGGAGTAGGATTGGTGAGGGAAATGGCCATGCATTAGGGAAACCTGTATAAAGTGACCATTTCTCTACAACTGGGACAGTTCAGGCACAGACACATTCATATGATTGGAGTCAGGCTCCTAACTTATCTGCCTACCCAAGAAACACTGAGGCACCAAAATGCCACCAAGTGTCCCAAAGCTTTTGAACCCCTCTCCCCCCCCCCACCATCACCCCCACCCACCGATACCCACCGCCCCGAATGCAAAGTCATGATATGTTTGTGGATGGCAGAAGAGTTGGACGACTGCATACATTGTACACTCTCCTCATAAAAGTGGCAATGGAGCAGTCACTGTTGGAGGTTCTCACAGCCCCTTGCAATGGCAGCATCCTGGTTTGGACCACCTGCCCCATGGTTCAAGCTAACAGTGCAGCCTTGCAGTGCGGGTTAGAGGAATGGCTACACTTGAGCTGAGAACACAGCATGCAGTCCAGTGGGCAAATCTGGCACCAATCAGTTAGGTTGCCTGGGGCAGAGGTGGTGGGGTTTTAGGCAGCCACGCAATCCTAGTGGTGATCAGCATTCTCCGGGAATCATTAAGGGGCTTCACATTTAACCAGGACAGGTTTTTAGTACACCCATTCTATCCGGGTATCTCTCTCTTCCATCCTGCAGGAGGACCACATCAGGATCATGGAGCCTGGTGAACTAGCTGTATGCCTGGTGGCCTACAGAGAGTGAAGACGACCTAGAAGAGAGCAGCTGAGGCTCCTGAACAAAAACAAAAACAGAATTACCTGGAAAAACTCAGCAGGTCTGGCAGCATCGGCGGAGAAGAAAAGAGTTGACGTTTCGAGTCCTCATGACCCTTCGACAGAACAGAGCTGAGGCTCCTGACTGTGCAGAGGCAGGAGTAGCAACCTCAGGAAGAAGTGGTGGCTGGGGCTCCTTCACGTGCTGCTGAAGAGCCACAGTGAGCCATCAATGGTCAGTGCCTAGCAACACCTAGGGTCTATAGATGCCGCCTGTCATTCCTGCAGATGACCGAGAACCAGTGTCGCCGAAGACTGCACCAGTCTAGGGAACTGGTAGGTCACATCTGCCACTTACTGCAGGATTTGGCACCAAGGGGACATGGAGGGCATCCACTGCCAGTGGCCCTGAAAGTGATCGGGGTGCTCAATTTTTATTCCAGTGATTCCTTACAGTGCTCCATAGGTGACCTGTAGGATCTCACAAGCCTCCACCCACAAATGCACCCATGAGGTCACAAACGCCATCTTTGCGAGGGCACACAACTTTGTCCATTTCGCCCAGGACTGGGGCATCCAGGATGCAAGGATTGGATTCGCCCAGATCTTGGGTTTCCCACAAGTACAGGGTGCGATTGACTGCACTCATGTGGCGCTCAGATCTCCATTGCAACACACGGTGAACTACATCAACCACAAGGGATTCCACTCACTGAATGTGCAGCTTGTATGAAACCAGCAGAAACGTATTCAGCAGGTATGAGCACGGTTTCCAGGGAATGTGTACAACTCCTACATTCTCAGTTGGTCACAGAT
Source organism: Carcharodon carcharias (assembly GCF_017639515.1). Taxonomy (NCBI): domain Eukaryota; kingdom Metazoa; phylum Chordata; class Chondrichthyes; order Lamniformes; family Lamnidae; genus Carcharodon; species Carcharodon carcharias. The sequence goes on along the minus strand of NC_054468.1, from coordinate 198,299,693 downwards.
CCCTGAAGTCTTCCAGGGTCCACAGAAGCTGCAGGGTTGGCTCCTCAGGGACAAGGGCTACCCACAGAGGACGTGGCTGATGATACCCATGTGGCGGCCTCAGACTACAGCAGAGCGAAGGTATAATGAGGCTCATGCTGCAGCTCACAATTAGTGGAGCAGGCCATCGAAATGCTGAAGATGAGGTTCTGGTGCCTGGACCGGTCTGGTGGAGCCCTGCAATACAGTCCGCAGAGGGTATCCACATCGCTGTCATCTGCTGCGCCCTTTATAACCTAGCGCTGCAACGGGGAGCTGAGCTGGCTGAGGAGGAGATGGAGGAGCTGGAGGGGGTGAGAAGGTCCTCGGAGGCGACGTTGATGCAGATGAGGCTCTGGCACTGGCCAGATGAGGCAGGTATGCTCAGGAAACCCGCATAGCTGCTAGATTTGTGGAGGATGATGGCGACAGGCAGTGAGGTGACATCCTTTCCTGATGTTCCTTTGCAGCTCCAGCAGCTGTGACATGGCCGAGTCCAGAGGCTCGTCATCTGACTCAGACTCAGCAAAGTTCTGGCCTCCAGCAGGCCTCTGAGTGCCAGAAGCCTGGGAAGTCCCTGCCTCCACCTGCTGTGGATTGGATGGTGCAATGTGCTCACCAGATTGTAATCCCAAAACTATTCTAAAGCTAAGTCCCACCCAGTGTGCCTCTCCACTGGTGGAGAGTATGGGTAAGCGCTGTGATGGGACTTCAGTGGGGGTGCTTCCAGATTCCTCTTCAGAGGTTTCTTTACAGCTTAATTGGAGGCCCTGGTTCATGGACTCCATCGGCTGTTTGGCAGATATGCCTGCAAAAGCAAGGACAGATAATTAGTGAATGGCAAGGAACTGGGGAACAGGACACATCGCTCACAGCATGGTTGTCTGATGGATGTTACATGGCTGGACCCTCACTTGGTAGAGCAGCGAAGACTTCACCTTCAGCACAGGAATGGTCCAGATGCTCACCGGCCAGCTGGATGGCTCTATTTTCAAAGTCCATGAGGACCTTGATTTCAGGCATTCCGCCACCAGTCTGCAACCTCTCCGTCTTGTTGTGTGCCAGCTTGTCCTGCATGAATAGAAATGGAGAAAGTGTAAGCAGGACGCCTGCCAGGCCAAATGATAAATATGCCAGGCCTGTGTGGGTGGTGAGTGGCCCCATGGATGGGATGAGGATAATGAAGGTGTGTGTGAGACAGTGAATGGCAATGTCCCTTGAACCGGCAGTGAGTGAGGGCCCTGTGTATGTGTGATGGGTTAGTGAGTGTGTGAGTTGAGAGTGATGAGAAGAGTGACTTACCCTGGTGGAACAGAGATCATTCATCCTCTTGTGGCACTGGATGGCTGTCCTCTTTTGTAGTGTGTTGGCGCTGACCACTGCTGCCACCACCTCCCAAGCTGGGTGAGTGCTGTTGCTGCCCATCCTGCGGCCAGAGCAGAGGACATCCTGGTGGGCCTCCATGGCATTCAAAGGGTGCTTGAGGAACGTGTTGCTGAACCTGGGCGCTGCAGTTTTCTTCAGTTTCAGGTCCATGTCTTTCAGGCAGCAGTGGTGGTCTTGCAGCACCGAGATGTGTGCTTGCGGCTGGACTTTAAATATGGCCCTGACATGATGAAGCGGTGAGGTGCTGGTGGACAAATGAAAGCCTGCCCACCATGGAAAATGGCACATTTCCTGGGAGTGCATAAATAGTGTGCCGGGCTTGGGACAAAACTGCGTAAAAACCCACCATCGTGGCCAATGGGTAAAACGTCATTTTACCCACCCGTGACTGCACTTAGCGCAAATTTGGGACGATTCCACCCAAAGCAACTGAAAGCAGTTTAAGTTCAGTTGGTCATTCTGCTCTAAGGTGAAGGGAGCAGTTTAAATCTTTCTCTAGCTGACATACTAGCAGACTGCTGAGGAAACTTAATCTAAGAATCTTAGATGAACTGTCCTAAAGTTAAAGTAACAGTCGAATGTCAAGTGAGTTCTGGATCTCAAGGGAGGTACCAAGCTGTCAGCAGTCTACTGGGAGAGGGAACAGGAGACAGCAGGTCCTAAAGGAAAAAGAGAAAGGCCAAGAGGCCCTTTAAGTTGTCAAATGGCAAGGACAGGAATTTGGACTAAGGTTCTGTTCAGTGGAAGTGGAAGCAAGGAGCAGAGGGGAAGGCTCCAAGCTTAAATAGGGAAAGCTGCAGGATGTAGACTTAAAGCAAAATAGGCTTGTGAGAAGCCAGAAGATCCAAGGAGATAGCTGAAGACCTATAACTCTGTTACTATGGGCATGTGAAGCAATGGTGTTCTGTTGGCATGACTGAGACAGAGAGAGAGTGCGTGAAAGGAAGTTTGAATGCACGTGGTAATCCAGGGGAGAGGAACATCAGAAGGAGCATTTGAAACATCTAAGAGAAGTTTGGGAGAAGATTCCAAAGCGAGTTCTTCGAAGGTGGAAATTAGAAACCCTCATATGAAAGATAGAGTTCAGTGAGACTGGTTGGCTCACAGTGTGACAAGAGTCTGGTGAGGAGTTGATGAGAAATCCACCTGTTTGGAATGACATCTGTCACTTAGTTTCACAGTGTAGTGTGCCTGACCACAGGTCGCCTATTGGTTTACATGGACGGTGTACTTACTGTGAACATTAGGGTAAAAGATAGCTTTATAACTTGTGTTATCTTTACAAATCCGTATATATCTGTAAAGATATAGTTGTGGGTGAACGGGTATTGTAATGTAGTTAATTTTTTCTTGTTTAGTAAGTGTTTTATCCTTTTGTTAAAAGTTCATCAGCTGACTCCTGTGACTCTATTCAGCAGCCGCCCTCCACGTTTCTAAACAAAAAATAAAAGTTAGGATCTATCAAGCTGGGTTCCACCCTGGGATCTGACTTGTCCAGTCGTAACAACAGCTGGGATCATAACATCAACAAACTAATATGCGACCAACTTATTAAAAAAAACTTCAATTCCATGAATAGACAATGCCGTCTCATGGAGGATGATGAATTAAACTTGGAAATAGCCACGACCTTGATAATCCAGATCAAATCTGCCATGTTTGATTCAAAGTGGTTACACAGAGATGAACCTCAGACCCATCGTTGCAGACATAGCTTACCCAACCAACTCAAGTGCAAAGGTTTCAGACAAAGGCACCTCAACGGTCTCATCAATACTTACTCCATCAAGGTCAGATACCCACAAAAATGTGCCCAAATTGTGGAGGAACCCATCAATGTACAACAGCATGTCCATCTCGAGGGAAAAAGTGCAACTCGTGCTCAAAAATGAATCACATTGCAAAGAGGTGCAGTTCACCAAAGAAGAAGACTTAATCAATTCAACACATGGAGGAATCCATTCCCAAGAGTGAAATATGGCATGTGTATTCCAACATGGACAGAAAGCATCATGTAATTTTAAATATTGCGCAGAAGAAATCATGGGCATTTCAATGTCACTGTTCATTGCTGTTGGCACAAAAGTATCTATATTGAGCAACAACTCTACCATCGTTAATTTTTGCAACCTTCTCTCACTCCTGCAACAGACACTCTTCAAGCCTATGATGACTCTATTGTTCTGATTATGGGAATAATTACAGTGCATCATAAAAACGTCAATCTAGACAAGTTCAAACTCTATGGCATTCAGAGACAGAAGGATAAACCTATTTGATAAGCTTGGCTTCAAACTTGAAGACCCCATCAGAGCATGCATTAACATGATCAGTGACACTGACTATGCACAATGGTATACTTCCTTATTTACTGGATTTGGGGAGAGTAAGGGGTACTGTCATGCTCCTTGCACCAACACGTCAATTCTGCCATTTGCACAAAATTTGAGACAGTTGCCATTTGCAATTCATGCCGAAGTGTCACAGCAGCTGAAACGATTTGAATCAGACGTTATCATTGAGCAAATTAACTCATCCCCATAGATATGGAACATAATCATTGCATGACGCAAAAATGCCACTATCCATCGACCTTAAGACAGTCAACAATCATTCCAGACCAGGTTCCACTTCCTACAATCCAAGAACCGTCAGCATCATTTCATGACTACATAGTCTTCAGGAAACACGATACACGACGGAGCTATCTACAGGCACCATTATTGAAGCAAAGCCAATTCTTACAGATTTTGTTACTCATGAAAGTGTCTTTCAGTACTGCAGAATGCCCTATGGACTAAGTCCAGCATCTAGCGTATTCCAGAAGAAAATTTATTCAGTTCAATCAAGGCATTCAAAAGAAATTTAGACTGTTAACTGAAAAGGAAGAATGTGCCATGTTACGGCGAGGAGGAATGGCACTAGGTTAACTGCTCATTTGGAAAGCCGGTGCAGACGTAACAGGCCGAATGGCCTTCTTCTGTGCCGTAACAATTCTGTGATTCTGTGTAATTCAGTCTTGTCAAATGTTGAGGGGGCACTCAACCTATTTGACAACATTACCCATGAAAGGGACAAAGCAGAACATGATCACTGGTTATCAACAGTGTCAACTTGACTTGCAAAACACAATTTGATACTCAACAAAAACAAATGCACATTTACGACATCTGAGATTGACTTCCTAGGGTACAGAGTGACAGCAGCTAGAGTAAAGCCTACACACAACAATGTCACAGCCTCAGTGTTGGCATCATTCCTTGGTATTGTAAGATTTTATTATAAATTTGTTCCTAAACTCGCAGAGATTGTGGAGCCTCTTTGAAAGCTACTGCACAAAGATGCACATAGGGAATGAACAATCGCACAGCAAATTGTGTTTGATACAGTAAAGTGAAGATAGCATCTCTATCAGTCCTTGTGCATTTCAGCCCACGTGCAGAAACATACGTCACAACAGATGTATCAAGAAATGCGATGGGCTGTACTCTCACAGTGCATTGAAGGAAGTGAATGACCAATCACCTACGCATCACACCGGTTATCCAAAACTCAGTGCAAATACTCTATTGGAGAGCGGGAAGCTCTAGCCTACATCTACTCTTGTGAACATTGGCACATGTATTTCTAAGGTAGAAAGTTCACTCTCTGAACACCAAGCACTGACTACATGTTGGGATCTACAACCAACCCTATGACCAACAAAACCTTTCAACAACTCCAGGTAGATATTTTTGGAGAAGTACAAGCAGCCCCTAGCAATCAACGTTTTTTGCTTATTGTTCATGATCAACATAGCAAATGGTTGGAAATCGCTACAATGAATTTCGTAATCATTACTTTGTTCATTAGCATTTTAGACAATTTGTTAACAAAATGGGGTTTGCCAGAGACTATCACTACAGAGAATGGACCACAGTTTGCTTCCAGTCAGTTCACAGAGTTCCTAGCAATGGGTGGAATTCATCAACATCTGACATTGTGATACAATCCACAATCAAATGTTGTCATTGAATAATTCAACTTGGTGATGAAGGACAGTCTGGGAGCAAATGTTAGAGGGTAATGCTTTTGAGCAATCTATTCATATCCTACTTCACACATATCAATCCATCCCCACACTCTCTATCAAAAGCAGATCAAGTGGTTGCTCAGTACCAACGCTTATCAGCTGGATGACAATGCAAAGTGGAAGATGAAATGCTTGATAGCGAGCAGACCAGGATATTTTGAGGACAGCAGTTATAAGGAAACGTTTCTTACTCTGATGAGTGACTGCAGTGTGGATCATGCACTTCATCAAGATGACCACACAGAACCACAACCTCATGTTCATAGATCTCAGCACCCTTCAAATCTCAAAAACTATTTCTGTACTTAGAGAAAATTGACACTTTGAACTCTAAGAAATTACTCCAGATACATATTTTTGTTGTTTAGGATGGTTTAATTTAAAAGGAGGAAAAGGTGTTGTGTTCAATTGTTTGGTGTTTGATTGTGTGTGTCTGTTGACTGCTCACTGTGCCATGTGCTGTTAAACAAGCCTCTGGGTGTGTTTACAGAGAAACTGAAAGTTAACTGGAGGCTTGTAACTGTAGACATTTTAAGAACATTGTAATGAACCTCCTGTCCACACATAGAACCTGGTGTGTGTCATTTCTGCCTATTTGTGAGACACAAAACACAAAAGGCTAAAGGGGCTGAATGGCCTACTCCTGTTCCTAATGTTCCTTGGTAGCTCCTGGTTGGAAAGAGGAGGCGAAGCCAAGGTCAAGGCAAGCCTGAGATGGTATTGGCCCACAGTGCTTATGTTGAACGGGGGAACATTCCTGCTCCTTCTGACTCCACAAGAATATACAGTAACTTGCAAGAAGTTTTGCACCTATTTTTTTGAGCAATCGGGTAATTTAGGAAGCAGTGATTTGGTAACACCACGCAGGGACTTTGCAAATGTGGGCTGTGAATTTGCTCAGACTTCCTGTCACCACACTGCAGTAACTTAGCTGAGACTGAGACAGAAAACATGGGGAAGTACCTCTGATTCAGCTTGCAGACTTGGAAAGATGGGAGACCAGAGGTGAGCACTACCACTATCGGAGGGAGAACATGGGAGCGTCTCCATCTTGAGGCAGCCTCTGAAGAGAGATTTACTTGAATAACATAAAAGGTGGACACAGTTACTAGGCCACTCCTGAGGGGTTAGAGGAGGAGGCCTTGCAGGCCCCCAAACCAGTCACCGGCAGGCAGCCTCCACACACCTGCCAGGCTTGGCCCTCAATGGGAGTGCCATTCACCGCAGTGGCATTCACTATCAACCCACAAACAGGCAGCTAATTATGCATATTTGCTACTTGCCTCTGCTGGGTGGGTAGCCTCTGGCAGTGACAAGCCATCTCCGAGAAGATTGCCCTGAAGACGTGTACTAGTTGGCCCACTGACCCAATGTAAATGTTTCTGATTTGCCTCCCAGTCCCAACTTCAAACTTGCCCCCGTGGGACCAGGAAGAGCCCACCCAAAGGTGGAAAGTTATAGCTGTTAGACTTGCAGTAACATAATGAGATTATCTTGTTGATTTTTTACTGCATTACCTGGGCAGTAATCTGGCAGAGCAGATCACCCACCACTTGTTAATCTTCCCTATGTCTTCACTGTTAAAATTGAGGGCCTAAGCGCAGTTCCTTTGAAGAATTGAAAGAATCAAGATTTTCAGTGCCCCGTGAGAAGAGAACGAGAAGGTTCAGATACATTGATTCCATTGCTGCAGTTTAAGAGGAATGGAGAGATTGCGTTTTTGATTACATGTGAACTGAAGGGAGTAAAATCATCAGAGAAAGAGCAAATAATGCTGGGTGATGAATGATGGCCACTAATTTGAAGAAGGCACAGAAGGGAGAGTTGTGGAACAATATAATAATGTTCCAGGGCATGCCACTGAAGTAAATGAATTCAAAAGGCAAGTAGATTATGCTTCTGACCAGAGAAGGATTGAAGATGCTGTGAGAAAGTCCCAATAAAAAGATAGAGTTGTTGGACCTAGTGACCTTTCCTGTTTCTCCAAATTCTTAAGAAAATGAAGATTTAAATGGTGCAGTTCTTTAGTAGCACAATGCTACCAAAAGATTGGTTAAGCTACTGGCTTCAAACATTCAATATTTGTCTGTTTATCTTCAACATCTGGAGGGTCTGTGGATAAAAAAGAATCTACTCTGATCCCTGTGAAGTAAAATGCTAACATAAGTCATAATATTAACATAGGAAGGTTGTTGCCACAAGTTCTAATTGTTTAGTCAGTGAGAACAGGGCTGAATACATTTGTTTACAATAGACTACAAACATTTTTGACAAGATGCCAAATATTTGATATGTGATTACACTAACTAGCCGCTCAGTGCAATTACTTCTTACCATTGGGGGAATATTACAACCTGTGCAGCCTTGGATGGCACAAGCTAGCACATTGGCCTTTTACTGATGGGATTTGAATTTGAATCAACCAGATTGATGAGATAAAATGTTCACTGTACATTTTGGCTATAAGAGACAAAATTGGAACACAGTTCTAGTGATCAAAGTGATCCCAGAAAAAAATTGTTACAGGCTTACAGTATTGTACTGCCAGCCCCTAAATAACTCTTTCATAAGAACATAAGAAATAGAAGCTGGAGTAGGCCATTTGATCCTTCAAGCCTGGTCTACCATTCAATTAGATTATGGTTGATCTTCCACATCCATTCCACCTCTCCACACTATACCTGTAACCTTAGTACTCAAAAATTTATTGACCTCTGTCTTGACTGAACTCAATGACTGAACATCTACAGCTTTTTGACCTGGAGAATTACAAAGATTCACAAGCCTTTGAATGAAGAAGTTTCTCATCACACTATCCTCCTCCAACACCTCTCCAATGTCATCTAACTGGATAGACTGCTCTGGCCTGGTTCCATTCTTATCCATCTAATTGTAGCTAGAGAATCACTTGAAATGTCTCCTCTCCCCACTCCTGCACCATTACCTCAGATGTCCCCCAAAGATAGATTTTTGGTCCATCTTTCTCATTTACACGCTGCCCCTCAGCAACATCATCAGAAAGCACAGCATTAGTTTTCACATGTATACTGACAAAACCCCAGTCCTACGTCACTACCACCTCTCTCAACTCCTCCACTGTTGCTAAATTATCAAACTGCTTATCTGACATCCAATGCTAGATTGTTTTCAGTTCCTGCTCCAAACTTGGTTCTCTAGCTATCGACTCCATCCTTCTCCATGGCACTTCTCTGATACTAAACTAGATAATTTGCAACCTTGGTGTCATATTTGATTCCAAGATGAGCTTCTGACCATATATTCATGCCAGCATTAAGACTGCCTATTTTCACTTCCTTAAAATTGCCAGACTTCACCCTGCCACATCTCTTCAGCTGCCAAAACTCTCATTTATGTTTTTGTTAGATGTGACCATTCCAATGCACTCCCACATTCCCCCCTTCCTAAAGCTGAGGCCATCCAAAACATTCTGCTGCCTATGTCCCAGTAAGTCCCATTCATCTGTGACCCCTGTGTTTGCTAACCTACATTGACTCCCAGTCAAACAACGTCTTGATTTTAAAATGCCCATCCTTGCTTTCAAATCCTTCCATGGCCTCACTTCTCCCTATCTCTGTAATCTCCTCCAGCCCCACAAATTTCCATAATATCTGGGGTCATCTAATTCGGGCCTCCTGAGCACCCCAATTTTAATCACTCCACCATGGGTGGCTATTCCTTCAGTTACCTTGGCCCCAAGCTCTGGAATACCTTCCTACTCCTCTCTACCTCACTTTGCTCTTTTAAGACACCTGTCAAAACCTATCTCTTTTCCCAAACTTTTTGGTAATCTGACCTAATATCTCCTGGAGAGGCTTGGTGTCATATTTGGTTTTATAGTGCTCCTATGAAGCAATCTGGAGTTTTATGATTTTAAAAGCATGATTAATATACATTGTTGTTGTCCTGAGTCCCCTTATTCTGAGACTGTAACCCCGCTTTCTAGATTCCCCAGTCATGGGAAACATTTTCTCAACATCTACCTTGTCAAGCCCGTTAAATATTTCAATTAGATCACCTCATATTCTTCTAAACTCCAGGGAATATAGACCTGGACTGCTCAATTTCTCCTCAAGGGACAATCCCATTGTTCCAGGGACTAGCCTAGTAAATGTTCGTTGCACTCCCTCAACAGCAAGTATGCCCCTCCTTAGCTAAGGAGGCCAAAACTGCATGTGATACTCCAGGTGTAGCCTCACCAATGCCCTGTGTGATTATAGTAAGACTTCTTCATTCTTATACCCTAAATCCTTTGCAAAACAGTTAACATACTATTTGTCATCCTAATTGCTTGCTATACCTGCATGTTAACTTTCTGTGATTCATGTACAAGGACACCCAGATCCCTCTGAATGCAAACATTTTCCAGTCTCTCACCACTCAAAAAATATACTGCCTTTTTCTTAACTTTTCCCACCTTAGCAGTTAACTTCACACTTCGCCACATTGTATTTCCATTGGCCATGTCCTTGCCCACTCACCCTATCTTTTTGTATCCTTCTTCAGCCTCTTTACTCACTCCTCACTACTTACTTTGCCACCTAACATTGTATCAGCAAACTTGGATACCATTAAGTTCCTTCACCTTGGTCATTAATATAGATGGTAAATAGCTGAGGGCAAAGTATTGATCATGCAGTACCCAACTATTACCATCTGTCAACCTGGTTTCCATTGCCACAATGGCTGTTTTGACAATTGAAATTGATAAATGTCCTGTTGATGACAAACCTTGCCCAGCCACATCAATATAAAAAGATAAGATCTATTATTTTTTGTCAAGTTGAAAATTAGATAAGAGGCAGAATAGGAATGGGGCAAGTTGCCTCAATCTTGAGATTTATTTTATTGATATCAACATTCATAAACAAACTATATTCTTCTACGAGTTGTCACTCATTTTCATTTACTTGATATTTAGTGGCATTTTTAATCCAAAATTTTTTTTTTGCTAAGATTCTACACAATGCCAGGAGTTAGGGCACTGACTGAACTCTTACCCTTCAGCAGCACTAATTGTTTGCACAATGACTAAAATAAAGTTAGATTAATAAGTCAGAATAGGAAAAAGAATTGGTAACATTCTGCTCATTTTCAAAAGTATCATGGAAACAATTCATCAGGTTATGATAAAATTAAGCTTCCATGAAGGACTCAATGACCCTTTCTGTTTTCAATCTACAGCCAGTTTATTCCACTCCAAGTAAAAATAGTGATGAGAACAGTAATTAGCCACATTGTTATGCCAATTTTGAGAAAGGCTGAATGTGCTTGCCAGACCAATATGCATGTATCATCCAAAGTTGTGGTGATGGTGTGGGATGGATAGCTTTTAGTGGGAGGGAAGAAATGCAAACCATATATTTAGTCACCACTTTACTGTTAAGCAATGCATGACTTGGACAATTATTTGCAAAAGGGCTATTTATACAAGTTGGGAAATGAGTATTAAGAACACTAAGGTTTAGAGTAATGACAGTTACTTTTGGATTTCCTCAGTGCTTGCCTACTGTACTGATCTGGTAAGTTGCCTTTACAGTCATAAACACTTCAAACCTGAAAAGAAACTTTAAACCTATCCTGGCATTGTGTCAAAAAAAGAGGTATCATTCCCATAGTTTTAAAATAAGGGGTCTCCCTTTTAAGATGGAGTGAGGAAGAATTTTGTCTCTCAGAGAGTTATTAGTGTTTGGAATTTCTTCCCCAGTGAGCAGTGGAGGCTGGGTCACTGAATATATTCAAGGCTAAGTCAGACAGAGTTTTGATTGACAATGGAATCAAGGGATTTGGGGGCAGTGGGTGATGGAGGTGGGAGGATGCAGGCAAGAAAAAGGAGTTAAGGCCACAGCCAGGTCAGCTAAGATTTTTTGAATGGCAGAGCAGGCTCGAGGGGCCGAATGACCTACTCGTGCTTCTACTTTTTAATGTTCGTACGTTAGGTAAATAAAAATGGTGAGAATGGTGTCTCTTTTACATAGATGCATATTGCCATATTTATGAATACAAGAATAAGCTAGGTGCAATTTAGAAAAGCTGCAAAAAAAACTGGTATATCTTAAAAAAAAGGCCTTGATTTTAAACCCCGCCCCACCCGCAAACCACTGTGACAGGATGAGAAGGATTGGGGGACGAGTTAATATCATGAAAGTTAAAATCCTGCCTTCAACTGGCACAATATTATTGGTGATGATTGAGGCCTTGGATGATGCTTTTGCTAAAAGCCGACCGGTGCCTATTTAAGATGCAAAAGTCATCAGCAGTAACAGTAATATTAACCTGACTGCAGGGTAAATTCCATACTGTTTACAGCCAAGCCAGCTGGTTAGATGTTTCCTTCTGTTTGAGCTCCTTGTGGTCCAGAAGGAGTAAGAGTGTTCCCCTCAGCTCAGGGCCAACAGGAAATCCTAAGGAATCCTAGGAAATCCCAGTCCTGGTTTCCCCACTCTGGTCACAAGGGAAATCTCCTCCACCCACTGATTGCCAGCTCCATTCCTCCATTTCCAGGCTCCTGTGACCAAACCGGCGGATATGTAGTGAATCTGACCAGGTATTGGCCAGGGGTCTTGGAAGTTTTATTTATTTATAGCCAAAATTTTAAGATGTACAGGGGTAGGAGGGATCAAAGGCTTCCTTGAGGAGCTAGGAGCAGCATTCAATGAATGGCGAAGAAGGCATTCAGCTGGGGGGGACTGGACAGCTCCCATCTCCTTTCACCCCAAATTTTCTGACCCCTGGAAAACAAACACAGTAATAATTTTAAATCAGCTCCCAATTTCACTGTGGGATTTAAATGTGTTGATTTACTTTCCCACCTTGGACATTCAATTACCATAGCATTAAAAAATCATGTTGGGATGTGTTCCCCGCAATTAACTCTATGACCCTGCCATCCCAACTCTCTTCCACCCATCACTGGGGTGAGGGTGGCGGAGTACTAATATCAAGGCCTAAGTGTCTGGGAGTGAACTAAATGACAGAACATGTTTTGAGTTCTAGGAATGTGCTGACCACTGTAACACTTTCAATTCAAAAAAGGTACTGAACAGCATAATGCACCATCAGGTCTGGGAGAATTATATGGTCTGTGGGAGCCTCACTCTTGAGGTTTATGACATTATCAGAATGTTTTTGATGGTGTTTCTCACCCCACCATAAATGTTCTTCTCCTCCTGGAGGCAATGACTGAATTGGCTGTGCCACAGCCCTTACAGGAGCGTTCAATCTTTGTATGTAAACCTAGAGAGTTGGCTAATTATCTGACAGTCAGGTCAGGTGACATTGGCATGACAGCCAAACCTGTTCATGCCCTCATGCAATGGCCACATAAATGGACTTTCCAGCAGGTCTCATTGGATAGCGATGAAAATTTTGGGTTGCTCCCTAGCTCAGAACATTGATAGCAATTATAATGCGTCTGCCAACCTGCCCACTAAGATCAGCGAACTTAGCAAAGACAAAGGATTGAAATGTGAAGATTCTAGATCCGTGTGATTTATTACTTCATCAGATGGTGCATTTATCTAGAGAGCCATGGGAAGAGACTCTTCAACTATGTTACAAACCTATAACTCAATTCTAGTCATCACTCACTCAGGATTTTAAATGGTACCACTTTGATATTGCACGTGAACCCTAACATTTTAGGAAGGGCCCTGTGCAAGACTTACATTGAGAATATTTCATTTATGAAGGTCTTTCATTTTAAATTGAAAGGTATTTCCTGAGGGCTGGACATTACATTTTTGGCGTAATCAATGGCTGCTTGTAACTGGAATTAGCCATAATCATATACAGAGATTCCAGCTTTAAATGGTCCTGTATTAATTATTGACTGACATTGACCTGAAGTATCAAAAGCTTAACTTTGTGTCCTTTCTGTTGCTCTGAGCTGCGACCTAACATTATTTACTGCTCAAATATTGCACAACAGGAGTAGTTTAATGTTTCATCACCCATTATTCTTAAATGTATCCACAATTGAAGATCTTTCAAAGGCACCAGTGACTTTTTCAGGAGTCTCGTGGTTTTCAAAGTGTCCCTGTAAGCTCAAAAACACACACCATCTCTTCAGCAATTTGCCATGCTGACAGTTCCGCATACAGAGCATTGTGCTGTGTACAAGTATGAGGCCAGCTACATTCAGTGCAAACTACTTCCAATACGAACCCCAATGTCTGCCACTGTTTACATATGTTGCCAAATTACATGCCATTAGAAAGAAATAACTTACATTTTATAGCAACTTTAACATCCTCAAGATAAACCAGTTCATTTATCTACTGGCGATGAAGAAATGGTGTAGGGGGGAGGGATTCAGATTCCTGGGACATTAGGAGCAGTTCTGGGGAAGGTGGGACCAGTACAAACAGGACGGGTCACATCTGGGCAGGACAGGGACCAATGTCCTCGGGGGGTAGTGTTTGCTAGTGCAGTCAGGGACAGTTCAAACTAGAATGGCGGGGGATGAGAATCTGATCAGGGAGGCAGAGGAGGGGGAAACAAGGATAGAAACATAAGAAAAATAAGAAGCAAAAGTGGAGGGCAGAAGAAACAATGGTGAAAAACAAATGGGGTAATGGTGCAAAATAAAGCTAACATGACTAACAAGGTTAAAAAGATAAGTCTAAAGGCATTGTATTTTAATGCTCGGAGCATTCACAATAAGGTAGATGAATTAACAGCGCAAATAGATATAAACAGTGATGATATAGTTGCAATTATGGAGACATGGTTGCAGGGTCACCAACGATGGGAACTGAACATCCAGGGCTATTCAATATTTAGGAAGGACAGACAAATAAGGAAAGGAGAAAAACAATGCAGTAATGAGGAAGGATATTGGCTCAGAAAATCATGATGTGGAATCAGTTTGGGTGGAGATAAGAAACACCAAGGGGCAAAAAACATTGGTGGGTGTTGTCGAAAGGCCCCCAAACAGTAATGGAAATGTAAGGGAAAGCAGTAACCAGGAAATTAGAGACACATGCAATCAGGGTACAACTGTAGTCATGAGTAACTTTAATCTACATATAGATTGGACAAACAAAATAGCAATAATACTGTGGAGGAGGATTTCCTGGAGTATGTGCGTGATGGTTTTTTAGACCAATACATTGAGGAACCAACTAAAGAGCAGGCTATCCTAGCCTGGGTATTGTGCAATGAGAAAGGATTAATTAACAATCTTGTACTTGGGGAAGAGCAACCATAAAATTATAGAATAGTTCATTAGGATGGACAGTGAAGAAGTTGAATCCAAAACTAAGGTCCTGAATCTAAATAAAGGAAACTACGAGGGTATGAGGCGCGAGTTGACAATGATGGATTGGGGAACCTTACTAAAAGGGTTTACAGTGGCTAGGCAATGGCTAATATTTAAGGAATGTATGTAAAGGCCGCTTTGCTTTTTTGCCTGCCCACCAACTGTTAGGTTGGACATGCAGCATAAATTTCAAGTTAATTAGGTCCTTAATGGCCTTAATAGGCCTTTCAACTACCAGAGGAAGCACAGCCGACTCCGGCGTGTGCCAGCCAAATGAAATATCATGCAAGTGCATGGCGACATCAGGATGCATGCCAAAGTCATCTTGCATCATATTATGTTCCAGCATGTCAGGTGCACACACGCCAAAGGTAAAATTCTGGCCCAAGCGTCTAGTGAGAGGGAGGAATTGAAGAAAATCAGTATTAGTAAAAAAATGGTGCTAGAGAAATTAATGGGGTTAAAGGCTGAAAAATCCTCAGAGCCTGACAATCTACGTCTCAGAGTACTAAAGGAAGTGGCCCTGGAAATATTGGATGCATTGGTGGTCATCTTCCAAAATTCTATAGAGTTTGGGCAGTTCCTACAGATTAGAGGGTGGCAAATGTAACCCCACTATTTAAAAAAGAAGGGAGAGAAAGAACAGAGAATTACAGCCAGTTAGCCTAACATCAGTAGTGGGGAAAATGCTAGAGTCTATATTAAAAGATGTGGTAATAGAACACTTGGAAAGCATTAACGGGATTAGACAAAGTTAGCATGGGTTTATGAAAGGGAAATCATGCTTAATTAATCTACTGGAGTTTTTTGAGGATGCAATTAGTAGAATGGATAAGGGAGAACCAGTGGGTGTGGTTCATTTGGATTTCAAGAAGGGTTTTGATAAGGTCCCACATGAGAGGCTAGTGGGCAAAATTAAAGCACATGGGATCGGGGGGTAATATACTGACATGGATTTAGAATTGGTTGACAGACCAGAAAGAGAGAGTGGGAATAAATGGGTCTTTTTCTGGATGGCAGGTGGTGATTAGTCATGTACCACAGGGATCAGTGCTTGGGCTCCAGCTATTCACAATATATATATGAATGACTTGGATGAGGAAACCAAATGCAATATTTCCAAGTTTGCTGATGACACAAAACTGGATGGGTTGTGAGTTGTGAGAATGATGCAAGGAGGCTTCGGGGCAATTTAGACAAGTTTTGTGTGTGGGCAAACACATGGCAGATGCAGTATAACGTGGATAAATGTGAAGTTATATGCGTCGGTGTGAAAAACAAAAAGGCAGAGTATTATTTAAATGGTGATATATTGGGAAATGTGGATGTACAAAGGAATCTGGGTGTCCTTGTACACCAGTTAACGAAAGTAAACAGGCAGGTGCTGGATGCAATTAGGAAGACAAGTGCTATGTTGGCCTTCATTGCAAGAGGATTTGAGTTCAGAAGTAGGGATGTCTTACTGTGGTTCTACAGGGCCTTGGTGAGACCACACCTGGAGTATTGTGTGCAGTTTTGGTCTCCCTACCTAAGAAAGGATATACTTGCCATAGAGATAGAGGGAGTGCAGTGAATGTTCACTAGGCTGATACCAAGGATGGCAGGGCTGTTGTATGAGGAGAAGTTGGTTCAACTGGGCCTATATTCAGTACAGTTTAGAAGAATAAGAGGGGATCTAATTGAAGCATATAAAATTCTAACAGGGCTATAAAGACTGGATGCAGGGAGGATGTTTCCCCAGGTTGGGGAGTCTAGAAACAGAGGCCACAGTCCCAGGATATGAGGCAGGCCATTTAGGACTGAGTTGAGGAAAAATTTCTTCACTCAGAGGGTGGTCAACCTGTGGAATTCTCTACCATAGAAGGCGGTGGAGGCCGGCTCACTGAGTATATTCAAGAAAGAAATTGATAAATTTTTGGATATTAGGGGCATCAAGGGGCATGAAGAGAAAGCATGAATATGTTGTTGAGATAGAGGATCAACCATGATCAGATTGAATGGCGGAGCAGGCTCGAAGGGCTGAATGGCCTACTCCTGCTCCTAGTTTCTGTGTTCCTATGTTTGTATCACTTTTGAAATGTAACCACTGTTGTTTTTTTTTTGAGAAATATGGCTTCTAATTTGCACATTGCACAAACAACAGTGATATAGATTTCAGCTTAATCATCACTAGTTTTGATGGCATTACTTGAGAGATAAATGGTGAAAAGGAAACATGGCTGAACTTCCTTATTTTGCTTTGTCGTCTTTTTCATCCATCTGAGCTGGCAGATGGGACCTCGGTTAACATGTCATCCAAAAATGAACACCAATGGTAAATGACTGGTTAATCATCACTAGCTTTGATGGCGTTACTTGAAAGATAATGCTTGCAATGGGTTTCCTGGCGGGTGGGGGTGGAAAATTTGGAGAGAGGCCCTTAACATTGCTTTGAAATGTCATGATTTTGTGCATGTGCCTTTGAGTGGAATTTGAACTTACAACTATCTGGATGATCCAGAGGCAAGAGGGTTACCATTGATCCAGTGGACAATAGGGCAGAGTACATCTACGTCTGGCCAATGGCTATGTTCAATTTTGTGCCCTTTATCCCCTACGCTGCTGCCAGCCCAGAAAAATGCAGGAAAATATCCAGGAGCTCATCCAATAAAAACAAAATCAATCTGAAAATGGATGTGAGCCAGCTGTTTTGTACAAATTCACTATTTATGTCCAGTGCATATAAGACAAAAACTAAGCATCACTCCAGCCATAGAGATATTCCCTTTGGAAAAAAAATTGGAAGCAATTTTGGAAGAGCAGGAGTGGAGCATTCAAGCAGTCATGACTGTGGTGGTGCTAATAAAATCAAGGACCACAAAGGTTGCCAGAATGAAAGAGAGACAGAACATCTATCACACAACATGCTCTCAAGAGCTTGCGACAGAGTTACACCAAGACAGGCAGGCAAAGTTTAATACTGGAACTGACCATCAACCAAGTATGCTAACAAGCCTCTTTCTAGAATAGAAAAATAACAGCAACAAAGAAAGTGCCTCATTTCTGCAATGGATAACCCTTATAGGCACACTTGCTATAATGTTCTCTCCCTGTGGCACTTCTCTAGAGTCCACGAGATGTAGTTTTACATTGCTTGGAGGATAGATGGGCTAGAATGGGATAATTCCATTTACTCCAATTTGGAGTGAGGCCAAATATCTGATTCCTCCCAGTGGGAAAACAGTTGGGAATTTTCCACCAGCCCCTTTCATGGTGGGTTGATAGCGGGTCAGGTATCCCGCTGATCAGTGTCAGGAATGCCATTTGCATGCATTACCATGTCGTGAATGCTCACTAAATATGCTATTCATCAGAATCACGTTCCAACTTCCAATACTGCATCTTGCCAGTGGGAATTCAGGCCAGTCTGAAACACATTTGAAAATGAGTGGCGTGCATCAGTCAGCTCTCACTTTGCTCATGATTTTGAGGTGAGTACAACATTCAAAGCCTACCTGCAACAACGCCTCTCTGGTTTCTTAGTGATGGCAACAGAACGCCACACTGGTGGGGGTGTAGAGTTGGTCTGCTCATGATGGATGCCTCCGTACTCCAGGAGGACGCACTCAGTGTTAGCAGCAGCTCTCAGGCAGGGCTGCACCCTCAAACAGACACCAGCAGACTCCAAGTGGGGGGGTATGTTTGGGGATAATAGACACAAGGGTGGCAGTGGGAAATGGAGGGTTGAAGGGGGTGGGGAGGATGGTGGGCACATGGGGGGCAATGGCACATGGAGGGGTTGGATGGGGGGTTAGGGAAGATGGGGAACACATTGGGGGGCAATGGGGTATGGAGGGGTTGGAACGGGGGAGGGGAGGGGGAAATGATGGCAGGCAGAGGGGAGACTGAGGCTAGTGAAGCTGGAGCCTGACGTGGAAGACTTGAACGCATACACACAAGTGAGTGGATGGGAATGAACCGAATGAATGGGAGGGGATGTACACAGACTCTGGAACAGGAATTGGGGTGGTGTGTTAGTGTGGCACAAGAGGGGTTGGTTGCACAGGGACTCATGGATGAGGGTGCGGTGGGATGGGAAGCGAGACTGTTGTGATCAGTTATGAGGGAGCTCATTGAAAGACAGTTATAGCCCCAGTCTGGGGCCAACACGTTGGAGTGAGAGATTAAACACAGTCCTGGGGCTTTGCGAGCCATGCTACAGGGCTAAGCATGGCATGCATGTCCTACTCCACCTCCAGGGAGGGGCAAGGCCTGTGTGCTCAGTTGGGATAAGGCACAGCTTGGTGTGCAGGGCGCGTTCACAGTTGATGGCGATGGGCTTGTCTGGCTCCGTACTGGGCTGCAGATGGGGATGGACATGGTTAGGGGAGGCATCTGCAGCCTGTAAATGGGAGAGGTACTCAAAGCTCTCCTGGGTGGGCTCTCCTCTGTAGGTGACCGTGCACACAGCCTCGAGATGAGGAGGGGTGAGGTCCACATGGGGCATACGGACATCAACAGTGATGGGTTCAAGGGGGAGGGCTGGAATGTCCACCACAATGACAAAGGGATCCAGGGTCACAGGGGGAGGCTGGAGAATAACCGGAGAGAAATCAACCTGCACATCGTGAGGTTCCAGGAAAATTGGATGGATCCGAACACCGACAGGGGGAGGGTCAAAGCTGGTATCAAAATAAAAGTGCAGCGCCACCCACTAAGTAATGGTGCAGTTCGAAATCGAACCTGGAAAAGAATCTGCACAGGCAGATGTGGGAGGAGTGCAGGGCTGGACTATGGGGCCCTTTCAGGGGACACTCTCAAACTGCTTAGAATCACAGTATTGAAATAGAGTCTGAGCTGAGAGAAAAGAGGAAGACTTCCTTGAAAAGGTGCCATCCTTTTCCTACGCATTAACGTGAGACTGCAGGAGTTATTGGCTTCATAATAGAGTTGCTCTATTTGAGCATTAACAGAGAGGAATGTGATACTGAAGAATGCAGGCTCCCATTAAGGAAGCACACCCGCTGCATATCTGACAGATCATCAGTGAAAGCCTCGAATGTGCTTTCTCCAATTGGCATGGATAATGGGCCAAAGGGCATCTAGTCATTGCTCATGTGCAAGTCAGCCTTAGTCAGTATGCCAGATCAGAGATTGCAGGAGTGAGTTTGTTAAAGTGGCGCATTTCATGAATGCATCCAAACTCTTTCCAACTCCTGTGGGATTGAGATGTCAAGTATCAGGGTTGACAGCTTTGTCACCTAGATCTGTGAGTTTGTGCCTCAGCTGCAAAGCTGCATCAGCGAAAAGCTAGTAGCGCAGGCACAGCTCTAGGGCATGACAGTGGCTTTCTGTTTGTGAGTGGGAACTTTACAACATTTGCCCAGTATTCATTAACCTGTTGCATTTATCAGTCCCCAGGGAGAGGGGAGGATTGAATAATGGAGCCTGGGCTCAATGCTGCTTCCTGGTGGTACTGATCCAATGGAGGAGGAGAAGAAGGGTCTGGCACTGCGGAGCACAGCTTCGAGAAGAGGCCCAGCCTGAGGCCCATGGTCCAGAGGAGCCTCAGCAGAACCAGAGGATGAGGAGGTTAGATCCATCCCGCGGAGATGACTCGCGTGACCAAGGGTCTACCGAAGAAGACTTTCCAATCTGGAAATGACCGAAAAACAATGTCGCACACATCTGCGCTTGTCTAGAGATGTGGTGGATCATATCTACCACATTCTACGGGAGGATCTAAGGCCCCAAGGACTGGGAGCCCTGAAGGTCACTGCTGCACTCAATTTGTTTGCCTGCGGTTTGTTCCAGGGATCCACAGGGGACCTCTCACAGTCCTCCACATATAAATGTATCAAGGAGGCGACTGATGCCCGCTACAGTAAGGCTCACCATATGTGGAGTTCACACTCAATGAAGCTAGCCAGCCTGCTAGATTTCATAGGTTTGCAGCTAGATTGAGTTCAGGGTGCAATCGATTGCACACACATGGCTTTGAGAGCTCCATGGCAGCAGCCTCTGATGTTCATTAACAGTATTTTTTATATATTTACGGGATGTGGTCCTCAGGCGAAGTCCCCCTATATGTTAACTTCCTGAACGGGACCGTCATTTTTTTATGATCCCAGGTGAGGAGGAATGAGCTGGTCCCCCTTCTTCATTCAAACCCCTCGGTTGGTTGCAACAAGATTATTTAAAAGGGGTCCCTTCTTGCTGTCATACACACAGCACACCAGCATACACTGCACTGTGCTGCAGCTAGCTTTTTAACCCATTTTCCCTGTGAATTCCATGAGGGGAAATAGCTGTCTTGCATCCATCTCAGAATTATTTACACATTCTGAGATAGAAATCACCAGAAGATGGAATTTTGGGTGGTCGCTGAGATGTGCAAATCAGTCTTTTGTCTCTGCAACCACAGGAGATTAAAGTTCAGTCTTTTGTATCTTTCCTATCTCCTTTTCAGGTGTCTCTGCTTGAAGAAGGCCATGACACCTTTTCAGATGTGACATTTCTATGTTCCCTCAGGACAGGCCTGTCAGTATAATCCACATAGGCTGATAATGTAAAGTGGTTACATTATCTTTTTCTCAGTGTCCTTGCTTGTATTTCTTTAAAAACACATAAGTCTTCTGAAAAACGTTCAATATGCCTGTAAGTAATTCATGGCTGTAACCAGCTTTCCACGACAGCAGGAAAGGGTTCTACTCTTTGAACATTCAGCTGGTCTGCAACAATTAGAAGCACATCATGCGCATTTGTGCCAGGTACCCTGATTCATGACTCATCATCCTGAGTCACTCCCAGGTGCCTCACATATTCAAAGGGTGTCAGCGATTATAGGACTGGCTGCTTGGGGATAAGGCATACCTGCTCAAACGATGTCTCATGACACCCTTGCGGTGCCCTCAGAGTGCCTCACAGAAGAGTTACAATGTGGTGCATAGCTCCATGTGATCCATCATCGAGCAGACCATCGACATCCTGAAGATGCGCCTCCAAGTTTTGGACTACTCAGGTCGGGCTCTGCACAGAGGTCCCACACAGTTATTGTCCATTGCACCCTTCAGAACCTGGCACTTCTAAGGGGGTATCCCTTGTCAGAGGGATATGGGGGAGCCTGAGAGCTCCTCGGATGATGAGGAGCAGGAAGGACAAGAAACTGAAGAGGGAGATGAGGATCAGTTTCCACGTGAGGATGCTATTGAAGAAGCACGGCGTGGAAGACGTGCCCATACCACATTTTTGGCCACAGGATTCCAGGAGGAGTAAGGTGCAGGCAACAGGAGAAGGATACATTCCTCCTGTCCCTTAATGCCATTCACTGCACTGAAAGGCTTTTACAACCAGTGACATTGAGAGAAAGTTCAGCATTCGGACTTGCACCTTCAACCCTCATGATTCACTAGGCCGTAATCTTTGGAAGGGTCAGCGGTGAACCCTGTATCTGGGCGTTCAGGGAATTGAAAGTCAGCATGACAGCGCAAACAGTGCGCTAAGGGACTTCATGCTGTCATCACCACCTTAATGAGAAATTTCAGCTGACACTAAGATGCACACATGGATGGAGATACCATCATGGCTGCAGGTCTTGTGCTTTGGCACTACCAATGAATAGATACAACTGCAGCTAACTATCCAATTGAGCTGACCTACCTCCATGTTGACTTGTAAGGAATAAAGGTCATTGGCATGTTTTGCACACACCTCCAATAAAGAGTTTGAGACATCTCCCTGACATAACACAAGGGTCAGTAACTATCATGAGCCAGGTAGACATCACATGAATGTGAGGTGATCACTGAGCGGGAGCACGGCTCACCCCTGCATTAAGAGGGCACATAGATGCATATGAACGACGCTTTTTAATGATGTGACCAGTCTTATGAACTGCAAATTTATTTATAAATGTGTATGATATATACAGTGATCGAACACTCGTGACCCAGAAGTGATGTCAAAATTTCTTAGCTTTTCTAACTCTGCCACTATGCCTGGTGCAGCCCTGGCATCCGCAGGAGAGGTGGAGGCAGCCCTATTGTCTGAGATGACCTTGTCGGACATCTTCCGGAGGGTCTTGGGTCCTGGCCTGATAAGGGTCTCCTGCTCAAGGGTGGGAGACCCTTCATTGGCCTGACCAGCTGGGATTGATAGGCAGAGGGGATTCGGAGTGGCTGGACACCCTCAGAGTGCCCGGTGTGGAGGCCCCCAGGATGTCCCACAAATGCTCATCCTCCCAGTGTATGCCCGAGGGAATCTCCCTGACTCCTTGAGGAGAAAGAGCATCTGGAGGAAGGTCGAGGTACCCTCTTCCCTTTCTCGTCTGTCCACTGATGGATCCCACCAATGCCTATAGCGATGGGGTGAAAGTCTGCTGGAGCAGGGTCTCCAAGGCGGCTGGCACCCTTCCCATGGTGAATTCTAAATGCTGACATATCAGAGTCACGACATCAGTCAGAATGTGGATGGAGTCCTCCATCCTTCGCTCCAGTCTGTTGACTGCCTCTTATAGCACAGTCTGATGTCTCCCTGCCTGTTGTTGCATCTCCATTTTCTCGGCGGCCACTTGCAGAGGCTGGTCATCTGACTGGGACTCAGTGGGTGCCTGCTCTCCAGCATTTCCAAGTGCCATAAACTTGGGCTTTTACTGCCTCCGACTGCTGTGGAGACATGTCACTGAGGTATTCCCCAGAAAGTGAACCCGAGCCTAATCTAGAACTATGACTCACCGGGGTGTGTGCCTCTGCGCTGGTGGATGGTGCAGGTGAATGCAGTGACAGATCTTCTTCTGATGGTTCCTCAGCATCATCCTCTGAGGTGGGCTAAAGGCTGGGGCTTAGGTTGGCTCCGTTCCTCTGCCTGAACCTGCTGGTGCCTGTAAGAGAGAGAAGATAGAATTAGTTGATGAACAGGCTGAAAACAAGATTACATGTCACTCACTGAGAATGTCAGGAAGTGATCAATTCATGGAGGAATCATCCGTACTGAGTTTCTGGGAGAGGCTGACCTCACCTTCCCCACAGGAACGATCTCTGTCTTCCCCTGCCAACTCGGAGGCATCCTCCACAAACTTGGACAGCTCCTGGATGTTGGCCCTCCCTCCTCCTGTCTGGGATCTCTCCCTCTTCTTGTAGGCAAGCTTGGCCTGTGTGAAGAAACATGGATGGAATATGATGAGAAGAGATGTTGGAGAGGTTGGGAAGCATGCATGCCTACTCCATGTGTTGAGCCCTCCCCAGTAAGGGCTGAGGTTGGAGTTTGTGCAGCATGATAGATGAGATGCCACTGATGTTAAAGTGACAATCAGGGCTGATGTGCACCGTGTGAGATCCCCGTGCAGTGTAACCCTTTGAGTGCATAGTGTCATAATGAGACCGTGAGATTGGAGTGAGCTGAAGGTTGACTTACACTGGCAGGACAGATGAGATCATTCATCCTCTTCCTGCACTGCATGGCGTTTCTGGGGTGCATGCCCAATGAGCTGACCTCCCTTGCGAATGCCTCCCAGGCTGGTGAGATGAGGTTGATGTGCTTCCTGGAGCCATCCCTGGGGTAGAGGACATCCCAGTGTTGGCGCACTCCTCTTGTCAAAGACTCGTGGGACTCATGGCTAAACCTCGGGCAGCCTTCTTCCTGCGTGCAGCCATCCCGAGATGTCTCCTGAAGACAGCTGGGCTGGAGGGAGTGAGTGCGTGTGTTTGGGTGGCGTTTAAGTATGTCACCCAGACCTCATTAGGTGATGGCAGAGTGGGCGAATCAGTTCCCGACACACTGCGTGATTCAGAGAGATACCCAGCAATGCATAATTAATTAGCTTCCGAGCATGAAATTGGGCTCGAATTCCTGCCACTCTGACTTGCGGCAAACGCTCCGCGGAATCCACTCGCCCCAGCCCTTAGTTTCAAAACTGGAAAATTCCGCCCAGTGTTTTGAACACTGTTAAAAAATAATTAAAGATCATGTTTATTTTAATGTTTTACAAGGCTTCCTCTCGTGGTTGACAGAACATTTGAGAGCCATTTAATACTGCCTTGGATGCCATGTGAAAACCAAAAGGTTTGTTTTTTTTAAACTGCTTTTACTTTGGATGTGCTCACTGGATGTGCGGGCTGCAAGGCTGAGAAAATGTCACCTGTAGAACAAGGAGTATTGCTGCTTTTTGTAATGAGTAGAAGAATAGCAATGTAATGTGACCAGGTGCAGTGTTAACAGGGCCTTGTCCGTTGGAATTTAGCACGATGTAACCATGTCACTTTGTTTCCATTACCAATTGTCTATGTTTTACTTAAAGGATGCACTACAATAAGATGCCTCCTTTAAGCAGAAAGCGTGGTCACCCTGTGACCCGAAGAATCTGTCTATAACAATAGCTTCATTAATCAACAATGACATGGTGCCTGGTCTGTTTCCTTGAGATTTAACACCCATCCTCCCTACATCAGCTATTTCCTGCTCGCTAAGGTTAAATGACATTCTTTATTACTCTCCTTACATCTGGCTACTTAATGCTGGCTCTCATGCTTTTGTAATGTGCATGACTGCTCCAAGAACATAACACTTTCACAAGTGGACAGCCTTTTCTCAAAATAGCCATTTCCTCTGCTACGAGTCTTCCATACAAACTTACACAATTCTATGCTGCACATCCTATGTTTCAAATCCTTCCTTGGCCTCTCCCCTCCCTATCTCTGTAATCTTTTCTAGCTATGCAACGTGCCAAGATCTCTGCGTTCCTTCAATTCTGGGTCTTGAAGATCCAACAATGTAATCATTTCACCATTGGCCTCCATGCCTTCAGATCCTAAGCCCTAAGCTCTAGAATTTCCTCTTTAAACCTCACTTCCTCTCCAGCTCTCTCTCCTTCTTTAGGAGCAGATTTAAGCTCCTTACAACCTACCTCTTTCCTGTCCTCATATCTCTTTATGTGGGTCGGTGTCAAACTTTGTTTGATAATTTCCTATGAAGGGCTTTGGCACTTATTGCTGCACAGTAAAAAACCCATACCATCCCTGTGGGTGGGTTTTCAGGTTGTGCGGGGGCGGAGGGGGGGGGGGGCCATAAAATGCCATGTGTGCCTTTCCCTGGGGCTACCTACCCGCCCATGCCCCTGCCCCTAGCCCCGCCACAATATTACGAGAGGCAGGAGTCACTTGAGGGCCACTTCCCTCCTCCACTACTGTTTCAAGAGTGAGAGGCTGAGGCCACCGACAGGTCAGAACCCCAACAGGTAACACTGCTTGGATTTCAGACAGGAAAGCAGGGCTGGGGTTGTGGTGCCTCCATTTTGGGCCCTGCCTTTCAATTGCTGGCCAGACAGCCCGCATTTCCCCTTAATCTTGTGTTGTCATGCTGGCATCTGATCCTCCTTGCACCCCCTTGTTGGCACCAGACTGGCACCAGGCTTCCCCCACCCCGATTACCACGCATCTGGGTCCAGCGACAAACATTGATGGGGACTGGAGGCAGTCCCAGCGGTGGCCACTGTTTCCAGTGACACTGCTGGGACCAAAGAGCCGCCGGCCAGCCGATTGGCCAACTCTTGCAGGATCTTCCCCAGATAGGGTTGGAAGTCTTGCCTCATAATTAATGTCCCAACAGATGTTAAATCACTGGGAGGACCACGGGAATGGGTTGGAGCAGCAGATACTCCTGCATCCATATCAACTCAAGGCACCCGGTTGCTGGACACAAAATCCAGTCCAACGTTACTGGCATTGTATGTAAGCAAAATTGTTGTTTTAGGAGTTGTTGAGTTTCTCCATTTTTTAATGCCTATTGTCTCTCTTGTTCTCCACTGAAAGCGCTGGATAAAACTCCATAAACTGGCTTCCTGATATTTGCCTAAGTGACTGCCACTTATGTGTGCCTATAGGCAGCAAGTAAGCTATACCAGCACAGGGAGCAACACCATAGTCACTGAAGCCTGATATCCACAAGCGAGCTTACTAATGAGGAAGAGATAGTGGAGGTTATTGAAAACCGAGGTCATGATCTGGCTAATGTTTTCACTTCCTTAGCATTCAGAATTGTCAACAGAAATTGGTTGCTCCTTCCATTGTGTCAAGAACTTAGACCTGTAGTTTTATGTTTAAATATTAAATTCTAGAACCAGTCATTACTCTAGATATGTTGAGAATCATGGACGATAACTAAGTTACCAGACATCAGGTGTATGTAACTGGGTTGGAATGTCAATTTGACAAATTTTGATACAACTGAAGTTACAAAGAAAACTGTATTATTGATTCGTTATGTAAGGTTATTGGAATATCATTCCAGCAGGGTTCTAACAATAGTTAATAGATCTTAAATCTTAGCTGTCTTTCTCTTCAGATGTTGCTTGACATGTTGAGCAGTTCTAACCTTTTGTCTTTTTATTTCAGATTTCTGGCACCTAAAGATTTTGCCTTTACTCCACTTACCTAAGTCTAGGGAGCTTAGGCATCGTTCAAAGGAGACAAGGGCACAGGAGCCCTGCTGTAGTTAACAATTAAAACTGTGCAGGAGTACGGTAAGCCTCCTACTGTTTATTCAGCCAGGAACACCTAACATGTTAGGGCACTCTCTTTCAGTGTTACATAGAGCTACATAGAATGCACAGCCCAGAAATATGTGATTTGCCTAACTGGTCCATGCTGATGTTTATATTCCACATGAACCTCGCCCCAACCCTCTTCATCCAACTTCATCTGCATCTCCATGCCCCATTAGTTAGCAAGCTGTGATACTGAAGATCCTGCCTGACTAAGTATCGTATTACTGCGTCTCCCACAGATGTTTGATTCAGTTCCAATCTTCCACTGCCAGAACAAAATCTTAGAACCAGACAGTGGACAGAAATCTCAGCTGGGGCGTATATCGGGCAGTCAATCTAATAACACCAATTTTCCATTTGCATTGAGCATGACAATTACTCTTGCACATGGGGCCAGATTTCGGGGACAGGATGGCAAAGAGAAATGGCGCTGGTGGCCTGCAATCCCACTCTGCTGCTGGCTTTCCAAAGGGTTGGGGAGGGGAGTGGGAAAGTGAAGTTGCCCACCTCATTAACTGGGCATGTTGAGGTCATTAGGGAGTTTGTTAAGAGCTAGGTTTCTGACTTTCTGAGATTTTCATGGGGACAGGGAGCCATCAGGTGCTCTCTGAGGCTGACTAGCTGTAGCCAGGTGGGAACAGGGGCGGCCGTGCTGAAACTGTATTATTTGATGGAAACAAGTGCAAGTTTGGACAAAAAATCTACTGTGTAGCCACGAGTAACCAACCTTTCCCTGCTCCATCTCCAGTCCCAGCTCTCCATCTGCCCTGACCACCTTGAAGATGAAGATCTTCTCTTTTTTTAAGACCATGCACCTTGGTGGCAGCCATACCAATGGCTGCTGATGTGGGCTGTAACATGGTGCGCTTCCCTGGTCTTCCCACTCCATTCCCGTGCCATTCTCCCGACCACTAACTGGGCAGCAGACGTATCTCTAGAGTCATTACGACCCTGCCCCTGTGAAAACCCGTTCTCCTAGCAGGCTGGCAACGGAGGCAGGAATGTGAGCCAGGATCATCTTCCAACTCCCACCTCGAACGATAAAATCCAGTCAATGATCTAGTCATTTATCTCACTGCTGTTTGTGAGACCTTGCTCTGTGAAAACTTGGCTGCTACAATTATAATAACCGCACTACAATAATAAGTGAACAGCTGTGAGGTATTTTGCAATGTCCAACAGCAGCAAAAGTTGCTACATGAGTACAAGTCCATTCTTTCTCTTTCTCTCTATATCCTGGAAGTTCTGCTACACAAATGAATCAATGTGTTTAAATGTGATTAAATTGCGGAGAGAGGAACTGGTTATAATGCAAGTGTTCATATAATTATTTGGCACATAATATTTTCCAGGTTTGCATCCTAAAAGCTGCATTGGACCCCACGACCCTGCACCCACCCATCACCCTCCCCCCACTCAACCCAACCCTCTGCACCCCCCCCCACCAAACCACCTTCTGCGGTCACCCACCTCTGGCCCGGGATCCAGCAATGACCCTAGGCCTTGAGTGGGTGTTGTACCGACAGCAGCCAGCCACCAACTGTCCCCCACCCCCCTTTGGAGCTGCCGTTCAGTTGAGCTGCCAGCCCTCAGGTTCTTGATCCCAGGGGAATTTCCACCTCTGGTCTTTCATGTCCCCAATTGGCACATGATGTGCCAGGCCTTCCTGAAAACAGGCGATGGTGGGCTCTTGCCGGCTGTCCAGCTGACAGCCAAGACCCCCATCACCTCCCATAAGATTTTGTCCAGGAGATGGGAGACAAGCTGGTGACTCCAATGAACACTATTGCACATAATCAGTAAGAGAACTAATGCTTTATCAGACACACCTACCTTTATTTTGTTCACAGCGCCCAAAGCTTTAGGTGCAGTTACATTCCAGCCCTCACACACACAAGCACTATCTGCCAATGATGCCATCAGAAGAAAAATGTGGCTTAGTTCTTTGAATGAACACTGCAATTTAAAGATTATGTGGAGTATGTCAACATTACTGCAGTGTTTACCCAGCTGTAAGGTACAAATTTTTGGTTTTAAAATTTGAAGTAACAAACTGTCTTTAAATTCGTGATCAAAATCTCAGTGAAATTCATACCACGAGCATACCCATTCAAACATTTTGATGAAGAGCAAACAATGGATGGTCGATGTGCACATGTATCTTGCCTCTTGCCTTGCAGTTACACAATTACAGCCTTCTGATATTATTAAAAAACATTGTCCTGTCCTGTTGATTACTTAAGCTTCTCAACAAATAACAAAGATTTCTGCTTCTATATTTGAAATATGTATTTTCTTCTCATTCTTTATGAATAAAAATTAACATAGCTCTGTCTAGTAGCTGGGCAGAATTTGTAATTATGCTAAATCTTTAGACCTCACCTGGGGATTTGTGCTAAATTCCGATGTCAAGGCCTTGAAGATAGTACATAGCAGATTTGCCAGAACAAGACCAGAGCTGAGGGACTTCAGTTATTTGGAGATACTAGAGAAGTTGCGATTGTTCTCCTTAGGGCAAAAAAGGTTAAAGGTGTTCAAAATTAAGAGGGGTTTCAATAAATTTTAATAAGGATTAACTGTTTCTAGTGGCAGGTGGGTCATTAACCAGGGGATACATTGTAAAGGTAATTGTCAAGAGAACTGGAGGGAAGACGAGGAGAAATTTCTTTAGGCAGTCTGTTGCTGTGATCTGGAGTGCACTCTTTCTGAAAGGGTGATGAAGCAGATTCAATTGTAACTTTCAAAAGATAATTCATTGTATGCTTGAATAGTTGCAGGGCAATGGGGAATGATAGGACAAGTAGGACTGAATGAATACTCATTCAAAGATCCAGCACAAGTACAATGAACGAACTGACCTTCTTCTCTGCTGTAAGATTGTATAATTCTGTTGTTGGCATTTCTAGCTCTTTGATAATAATAGGCTTCAACAGGAGGATGGGAGTCTGTTGAAAAAAAGTGAACTTCTGAATGCTTTATGCTTCACATCAATAGAATTGTAACCTGGATCCAATACTGAACAATCCTTTTTCAATTTTAAAACTGAAGCCTTTGCCTTTGTGGATCCAAAAAACAATGGATTGTGATCCCAGCAGTTTTGCCACGACTCCACGTGTCAGTGCTTAACACTGCCTGAGTTTGCAAGGTCAGTGAGAGGGTGCCTCATTTATATAGGGCAAGCAATTAAGTAAGCACACCACAACTGATGGCCCTTTGGCCACTGTCTGCCCCAGTATGACAGGGAATCCATTGCCTACACACCAATAGGGGACCTGATTCAGAAATTTCTAAAACAAATGTTCCTTTTCATCAGGGGTTGGTGCCTCCCACCATTCCTGGTCTTCCTCCCCTCCCACTTGCACCAATCTGAATACTGGTATGCCTCCTCTAGTTTGAAATGATGGCCACCAGTACGACACTGGATGGCTTCTGAGTTGAAGAAGGGGGCACTCCTTAACCTTGTTAGTGGTGAGTTGTGGTTCCACTCCTTTATAAACCCAACCGGGAACATCTGGAATTGACGAAGTTCAAATATAACTGGGTTCCTACCTTTTTGAAGTAGGCTCCATTGAATCCCTCAAGGAAATTTAGGGCCTACATTTTTAAAGTTGATAAATAAAAGCTAACAGCAAATTTTAGATGTGTGGAGGTTTACCTTCCTCAAGTGCAGAATGAGCAATGTAACTTGTAGTGCCTGTTGCCACTGTCCTGAAGCTGGTACCTACACCATAAAGGCTAAATGTCACCATCCAACTTTTCGTGTTTCACAGTTCCAGATCCATTGAGTGCCTTCTTTCAACATGCCAGAAAATAGTTCTGAACAATGTAGAACACATGATGTTAGTGTCAAATCTATCAGCACCCTACACTTCTCAGACTGTCTAAAGAACACTGTGTCAGGCACCAAGACTTGAGATAAAGTAGGCACTAAAGCAAAGAATTCTAAAAGAGCTGAGAACAGCAGACATCCCCCACTACTTTGGGCAACAATATTCTAGGTTCACTTTCCAAATATGCCATGACCGTTGAGTAATGTGTCTTTGCAGCATAGCCAACAGCAAAAATATGTTTTAAAGTGCTCACAACCTACAGAATACATGTTATCTAATTGATGCTGTCACTTTTGTTTGTAACTTTCATGGATCAATTCTGTGCTGTTCGGTAAATGATACTTAAATAACTCTCTGCTTACCATTGTTTTTCAGTCAAATTTCTAAGTGCAATCCCTACAAAATACTATCCAGGCTCTGTGTGGAATGCATTAGCAAAACAACTTTTACCTCAATGAGCTGCTTATTGTACTGCACAGTTGATTCTGGAGGATTTTATGCAGCCAAGTTATACTTTTGGAATATTTTGCGGTAGATTAAGTTCCGGAAAATTCTAGGGAGCTCAATTATTGCCAGGGAAATTTTGGCGGCCAATTCATCTGCTGTAGCATCAACTTTTTAAATGGGTTTTTCTATAAACATCTAAAAGAAGAAATCGATACGATTCTACAACATGCAGTCAAACCTCCTCCACCAACTTTATGCCCAGAAGGAAAGTTGAAATTATACCTCATAATATTTAACAATAACCTGCCAGAATACAACAATCTTATAGATGTGATTTCTTCCATGTTCACAATACTGAAAAAGTATGGCCTCTTTCCTATGTGCCACTGTATGTATTTTGGAGGCACACCTCCATTCTTATCTTTTATTATGTTTGCCATTCTCATAAGGACTTTAAATCCTTATCTACAGCACTGCTTGGTCTTTGAAATATTATTAGTTGTTTATCAGTTATAATGCACCAATTATTACTCAGTTTTCAGTGCCAATTATTGAGCTTAAAATTTGAAGGGTGATCTAATTGTGGACTTTAAAGTTATCAAGGGATTCTATAGGACAGATACAGAGAAACTATTTTCTCTGAAAGAGCAATCCAGAACAAGTGGGTACAATCTAAAAATTAGAACAAAACTGTTTAGGTGCAAAATCAGGCAGCACTTTTCCACACAAAGGGTAATGGAAATCTGGAAGTCTCTCTCGAGAAGGCTGTTGACAATTAAATTTTTTAAAACTGTGACCAATTGATTTTTGTTGAGTATTCATATCAAGGAATGTGTTGGGAAAGTAGGTAAATGAAGTTGAGGAAGACCTCAGCCATCATCCAACTAAATTAGATTAGACTAGTTGAAGTCAGTGAAAAAGAAGATTAGGTGGAGGGTGTAAAGAGAGCTGCCAATACTCCTTTGTCCATCTTGCACTATTGCTGAGAACCAATTTCACCACCAATAATAACAAGATGTTTCAGAACTCTCAAGCATAGACAGTACGTCCAGCAGCTGGTAGGCGTATTCAAACAGATTGCAAATGTGACTCAATATTGCATAAATCAGAGATTTTAGACTTGGGGAAAATAACCATTCTGACAAATTTTATTCACACCCCCTACTCTCTAGCAATGAGTTTATTGGTGTTTTAGCCAAAATTTGAAATTCTTCTTATAACTGAGATTGTACATGGAAAATGCAGAGCACTAGTAATTACTACATTACTAGCAGTACTAATACCTTATGACAAATGTGTAGTAATATTACCACATCTGAGGTCATTTCAGGACATAACAGCCAAACAATGCCCATTTCAAATACACATGAAGGATAATTCATGATGCTATATATCCGTTCAATGCTGTACAAAGTGAGTACTGTTTTCTATGCTGCATTAGAAAATAAATATTGTGCAAACTGGCAAACTCTCCATTCAAATAGCACAACTGACTCTCAGAGGCATTAAATAAATCATTTAGAAGTGGTAAATAAAAAATTAAAACCACTGAGCTGCCATGTTGGAATAATGAACCAAAACATCTTCCATCATGCAGCTGATGCAGAGCCACATTGAACTCTACAAAGACCAGTCATTTAGAAGTAACGGGCATCCTAACAAACATAATTACTATG
Source organism: Carcharodon carcharias (assembly GCF_017639515.1). Lineage (NCBI taxonomy): Eukaryota > Metazoa > Chordata > Chondrichthyes > Lamniformes > Lamnidae > Carcharodon > Carcharodon carcharias. Next base: position 198,266,467 of record NC_054468.1, on the reverse strand, counting down.
ATTTACAGAATTGTTTTCAAAATGCTTGCTAATTTTTCCAAAGTGGCAAGGATATGCATTCCAGTGATTGTTTAGGCCACATTTATGGAACTTAACTGACGTAATCCATTACAATAACCAACTTATTGTCTTTGCTTCATTTATGCCTAACTGTGTTGTTTTTAAGAAGGTTTATTTAAACAATGAATGTTAATGACCACTGGAAGGCTCGCTTGGGGAAGTTCCTGTGTCACAGAGTAAATGGTATCTGAATCAACATGCACATAATTACAGTGACAAGGTTGCTGAACCACCCAAGTTAATAAGTAGATTTACTGATGTTAACTCAGCTCTCTTACACTGCCCACTGATCTCTGATTACATAGTGGAATAAAACCTCCCACCTCCTGACCTCAGCACAGATTTGAGCTATGAAGCTAGAGATTCCTATCAAGCTGGTCTAAACAGGCTAAGGTGAGTATGTTTGACCTCTTCCAACCAAGGAGACAATTTCAGCACAGGAACTGACTTAGGGAAGGAGGAGGCTTTGTTTACTTCAGGTCAGGCAACCTCCACAAAATTGATATGAGAAGTAAGCTGTAAGATAACTTCGTGCAGTCATACTAGTGTCATAGAATCATACAAACTTACAGCATAGACGAAGGTCATTCAATGCATCGTGCCTTGCTGGTTTTTTGAAAGAGAAGTCATGCTTAAGTCCCACACTCCCACTTTTTATCTGTAACCCTGTAAATTCCTCATTCCCAAGTACCTGTCCAATTCCCCTTTAAAACCTTTTATGGAATCAACTCCCATCACCTTTTCAAATTGATTGTTCCAGTTCCCAGCAATTCTCTGAGTGAAAACATTTCTCTTCATCTTTCCTCTAGACTTTCTGCCAATATCTTTGATCACTGATTACTGAGGAATATATAGAGGGAGTAGCTTTCCTCTATATTCTATCAAAACTTCTTCTCATTTTGAAAATCTCAATTAGGACAGTGGTCCTAAGCTTCTAACCTCTCCTCATAATTGAAGTCCCTCATATCCCTCGTAACATACTGGAAATTTGCTTTTTATCCTTTCTAAGGCCTCTACATCTTGCCTGAACTATGATATAAAGAGATTTGTCCACAATACTCTAGTAATTTTTTTTATTCATTCATGGGATGTGGACTAGGCCAGCATTTATTACCCATCCCTGATTGCCCCCTAGTTCAGAGGGCATTTAAGAGTCAACCACATTGCTCATGTCTGGGGTAACACATAGGCCAGACCAGGTAAGAACAGCAGATTTCCTTCCCTAAAGGACATTAGTGAACCAGATGGGTTTTTACAACAATCGACAATGGCTTCATTCAACTTTTAATTCCAGATTTTTATTGAATTCAAATTCCACCATCTGATGTGGTGGGATTCAAACCCAGATCCCCAGAGCATTCTCCTAACTCTCTGGATTACTAGCGATAATACCACTTTGCCACCGTTTCCCCCAGATTTATATTTATGATGTTCTAAGATGATCTCTACTTATATAACCCATGCCTCTATTTATAAACCCAAGTAACCAATATGCCCTTTTAACTACCTAATCAGGTATGTGGGCATCAAGGTCTGTCTGTCCATTTACACGTTTCAAAATCATACTATTTGATAGTATTCTGTCTTTCTGGAGCTTGAGCAACTCATGGCACTTTCTGCACACAAGGGGCAGGATTTTTGGGTTGTTGGGCCGGTGCAGCAGGTAGGCCCTGGAGCAGCCCAGGATGGTGATTTCATGCTGGCTGGCCAATTCGTGGGTCAATTAAAGGGTCAGCGCTGCTGGGGTGGGGACAGGAGGATCACTAAAGTCTGCGCATGCATGGGAGAACATGCACTGAAAGCTCCCTGAAGGCAGAGAGCTGCCTCAGGGGAGCTAAACAATCTTAAAATCAAAAATAAAGACTTTTTAAATCTGAAAAAAATGTCCCGACATGGGATTAACTCACAATAACATGAACAGAATGAAAATTCTGCCCCCCAAATTTATTTTTATTTTTTATTTAATTGTGGAAACCTCATCCTGCCCCTGGATTAGATTTGCTTAAGAATCTAGAGGCCGCCTGGCCAATTCGCCCGCCCGCCAACCATAAGGTTGCACGGGCAGTGAAGAATATGTTTAAATTCATTGATTCAAGGCCTTAACAGGCCTCTTAATTGTCAGTGGATGCGCTGCCGACTCTCGTCAGCCTTACGTGAGTGCACAATGACATTGGGACGCTCGCCCGATGTCATTGTGCACTATTTTATGCCTGATTGGGTTGGGCGCGTGCCTGCCTGCTGGATGTAAAGTCCTGCCCATAGTTATTCAGGGTGCATGAAGTTGCTTGGAATTCCCACATAAAACAGGTTGCAGGTACAATGGAAGCATGCTGGCCTGTCATGGTAGTCAATCCACTGGCTGTAAATCATTGAAACACTGACCACTAAATATCTAAAACACTGACTTCTAAGACACTGACCTATAAAACTCTAAGCGACTGATCTCTAAGTAACTGACTTCCAAAAGCTTGAGATACTTAAATAATAGGAAAGTTAACTGAAACCACTGGAATTGCTATCTATCAATGTAAACCACAATTGAAACTAGCATCAAGTGAATTGTCAACAATCGGGAAAAGAACAAATTAATAAAACAAACTAACAAATGAACGTTTACCTGTTACTCATCAATCCACCCCATGAGCGACAGTGACGCCACTTTTCAATTTCTGTCTCAATGTTCCATTTTCAGGTTACACTCTGACCCAAGCTTAATGGTGAATGCTCTTTCTGACTTCGCTCTCACTGGCTCTGCCTGCATATTGCTGACTCTCTGCACCTTCTCAGTTACTGTGCCACCAATTTGCCCACATTTATCTGTTGGCCTCTCACACTGTTTCCCTTGAGGTTCATGCTCTCCACTCTTACTGACTCTCTGCTCTCATTGATTCCCTCCACTCTCACTGATTCTCTCCATTCTCAATGACACTCTCCGATCTCACTTTCTCTGCTTTCACTGACTCTCTCCACTCTCACTGACTCTCTCCATTCTCACTGACTCGCTCCACTCTCACTGAATCTCGCCTCTCACTGACTCTCTCTGCTCTCACTAACTCGCTCCTCTCTCACTGACTCACTACTCTCTCGTCAACTCTCTTCTCACTCACCAACTCTCTTCTCGCTCACCAACCCACTCCTCTCTCACTGATTCTCTCCACTCTCACTGATTCTCTCCACTCTCACTGACACTCAGTCCACTCTCATTGACATACTGTCCATTCTCACTGATTCTCTCCACTCTCACTGACTCTCTCCACTCTCAGTGACTCTCTCTCCAAACTCAATGACTCTCTCTCTACTATCACTGAATCTCACCACTCTCACTGAGTATTTCCACCCTCACTCTCTCCTCTCTCACTAAATCTCTCCTCTCTCACTGACTCTCTCCACTTTCACTGACTCTCTCCACTCTCAATGACTCTCTCCACTCTCAATGTCTCTCTCCACTCTCAATGACTCTCTCCATTCTCACTGACACTCTCTCTCCAAACTCACTGACTCTCTCTTTACTATCACCGAATCTCTCTATTCTCACTGAGTATTTCCACACTCACTCTCTCCTCTCTCACTGACTCTCTCCACACTCACTGACTCTCTCCACACTCACTGACTCTCTCTCTCCAAACTCACTGACTCTCTCTCTACTATCACTGAATCTCTCCATTCTCACTGAGTATTTCCACACTCACTCTCTCCTCTCTCACTGACTCTCTCCACACTCACTGACTCTCTCTCTCCAAACTCACTGACTCTCTCTCTACTATCACTGAATCTCACCACTCTCACTGAGTATTTCCACCCTCACTCTCTCCTCTCTCACTAAATCTCTCCTCTCTCACTGACTCTCTCCACTTTCACTGACTCTCTCCACTCTCAATGACTCCACTCCCACTCTCTCCTCTCTCACTGACTCTCTCCTCTCTTGCTGACTCTCACCCCAAACTCACTGACTCTCTCTCTACTATCACCGAATCTCTCCATTCTCACTGAGTATTTCTACACTCACTCTCTCCACTCTCACTGACTCTCAGTCCACTCTCACTGACTCTCAGTCCACTCTCACCGACTGTCTCCTCTCCCACTGACTCTCTCCTCTCCCACTGACTCTCTCCTCTCCCACTGACTCTCTCCACTCTCACTGATTCTCTCCTCTCACACTGAATCTCTCTACTTTCATTGACTCTCTCAACACTCACTGACCATCTCCACTCACACTGACTCTCTCTCCATTCTCACTGACTCTCACCTTTCTCACAGGCTCTCTCCACCCTCATTGACTCCGCCCTTTGACACTGACACTCTCCACTCTCACTGACTCTGTCCTCTCTGAGACTCTCTCTCCAGTCTGACTCTCTCTCCACCCTCACTGATTCTCTCCAATCTCACTGACTCTCCCCCCTCTCAGTGACTCTCCCCTCTCTCAGTGACTCCCTCTTCTCTCAGTGACTCTCTCTTCTCTCACTGACTCTTTCCTCTCTCACTGACTCTCTCGAAGCTCACTGGCTCTCTGCTCTCCCAGTGACTCTCTCTCCAATCTAACTGACTCTCTCTCCACTCTCACTGACTCTCTCCACACTCACTGAGTCTTTTCCACTACCACCGAGACTCTCTCCACCCTCGCTGACTTGCTCCTCTCTCACTGACTCTCTCCACTTTCACTAACTGTCGCCTTTCTCTCTGAGTCTCTCTTCTCTCACTGGTTCTCTCTCCTCTCTCACTGACTCTCTACACTCTCACTGACTCAGTCCATTCTCACTGACTGTCTCTCCTCTTTCATTTAGTCTCTGCTCTATCACTGATATTCTCCTCCCTCAATGGCTTGCTCCACTCTAACTAACTCTCTCCGCTCCCACTGAAGCTCTCCACTCTGACTGAGTCTCCCATCTCTCAGACTCTCCCCTCTCTCACTCAGTCTCTCCTCTCTCACTCACTCTCTACATTCTCCATTCTCACTGACTCTCCCCAATCTCACTCACACTCTCCACTCTCATTGACTTTTGTCCTCTCTCACTGACTCTCTCACTAACCCTCTCCAATCTCACTGAATCACTATTCTCACACTGATGCTCTCCTCTCTCACTGACTCTTTCTTCTCTCACTGATTCTCTCCACTCACACTGACTTTATCTCCGCTCTTCCTGATTCTCTCCTCTCTCACTGTCTCTCCATTCTAACTCGCTCCCTCTGCTCTTACTGACTGTCACCTCTCTCATTGACACTCTCTCTCCTCTCTCTCACTCTCTCTTCTCTCACTGACTTATGCCATTCTCACTGGCTCTCTCTCCTCTCCCACTGAATCTCTCTCTTCTCCCACTGAATCTCTCTCCTCTCTCACTGAATCTCTCTCCTCTCCCACTGACTCTCTTCATTCTCACGGGATCTCTCTTCTCTCTCACTGATTCGCTCTCCTCTTTCACTGACTTTCACCTCTCTCTCTGACAATCTCTGCTCCCACTGACACTCTTCACTCTCACTGACTCTCTCCGCTCCGTCTGGCTCTCTCCTCTCTCACCGACTCTCTGATCTCACTAACTCTGTCCACTCACACTGATTACCTCCGATTTCACAGACTCTCTCCGCTTTCACTGACTCTTGTTCTCTCACTGACTTATTCCCCTCTCACTGACTCTCTCCTCTCTCTCACTCAGTTCTCTCTCACTGACTCTCACCCTTATTACTGACTCTCTCTCCTCTCTCACTGACTCTCTCCACTCTCATTGCTTCATTCCTCTCTCACTGACTGTTGCCTCTCTCACTGAATCTCCCCTCTCTCATAGACTCTCTCTCCTCTCTCACTGACTCTCTACATTCTCACTGACTCAGTCTATTCTCACTGACTCTCTCCTCTCTCATTGAGTATCTCCTTTCTTACCGACAATCACCACTCACACTGACTCTCTCCACTCTCACTCACTCTTGCCTCTCCCGCTGACTCTATCCTCTCTCACTGACTCTCCCTGTTCTCATTGACACTCTCCGCTCTCACTCACCCTCTCTGATATCACTATCTCTGTCCACTCACACTGCCTACCTCCGATCTAACTGACTCTCTCTCTGCTTTCACTGACTCTCTCCACTCAAATTGACTGTCTCTGATCTCACTGACTTTCTCTCCGCTCTCACTGACTCTCGCTCTCTCACTGACTCTCTCCTCTCTCACTCACTTGGTCCTCTCTCACTCACTCACGCCCTTTTCACTGACTCTCTCTCCTCTCTCACTGACTCTCCTCTCTCACTGACTCTTTCTTCTCTCTCACTCACTTGTCTCCACTCCCACCGACTCTCTTTCCTCTATCACTGACTCTCTACGATCTCATTGACCCTCTCTGCTCTCACTGACTCTCTCCTCTCTCACTGACTATCTCCTCCCTCACTGTCTCGCTCCGTTCTGACTCTCTCTGCTTCCAGTGAGTCTCTATGCTGTCACTGACTCTCTTCTCTCTCACTCACTCTCTCCACTCTGAGTGACTCTCTCCAATCTCACTGACTTTTGCTCTCTCACTGACTCTCTCGTCTCTCTCACCCTCTCCTCTCTCACTGTCTCTCTCCTCTCTCATTAACTCTTTACTCTCTCACTGACTCTTGCTCTCTCACTGACTCTCTCGTCTCTCTCACCCTCTCCTCTCTCACTGTCTCTCTCCTCTCTCATTAACTCTTTACTCTCTCAATGACTCTCTCCACTCTCACGACTCTCTCTCCTGTCTCACTGACTCTGTCTACTCTCCCACTGACTCTCCGTCCTCTGTCACTGACTCTCTCTCTCATGTCTCACTGACTGTTTTTGCTGTCACTGACACTCTCACCTCCCACGGACTCTCTCTGCTCTCACTGACTCTCTCTCCACTCTCACTCACTCTCCTGTCTCACTGACTCTCTCTGCTCTCTCACTGACTATGTCTGCTCTCTCACTGACTCTCTCTGCTCTCTCACTGACTATGTCTGCTCTCTCACTGACTCTCTCTGCTCTCTCACTGACTCTGTCTGCTCTCTCACTGACTCTCTCTGCTGTCTCACTGACTCTCTCTCTCCACCCTCACTGACTCTCTCTCCTGTCTCACTGACTCTCTGCTTTCTGATTGACTCTCTCTGCTCTCTCATTGACTCTCTGTCTTCTCTCACTGACTCTCTCCACTGTCACTGACTCTCTCTAATCTCACTGACTATCTCTCATATCTCACAGACTCTCTCTCCTATCTCACTGACTCTTTGTCCTCTCCCACTGAATCTCTCCATTCTCACTGACTCTGCTCTCATTAACTCTCCATCCTCTCTCACTGACTGTCTCCTCTCTCACTGATTCCTTCCTCTCTCATTGACTCTCTGTGCTCTCACTGACATTCTTTCATCTCCCAATGACTCTCTCCTCTCTCACTGACTCCTCTCTCACTGACTGCTCTCTCACTAACTCTCTGTCCTCTCCCACTGACTCTCCATTCTCACAGACTCTTTCTGCTCTTACTGACTCTCTGTCCTCTCTCACTGACACTCTCCTCCCTCACTGACTCTCACCATTCTCAGACTCTCACCACTCACACTGACTCTCTCTGATCTCACTGACTTTCTCTGATCTCACTGACTGTCACCTCACACTGACTCTCCCCTCTCTTCCTGACTAATCTCTCAGTGACTCTCCCCTCTCTCACTGACTCTCTCCAATCACACTGATCTCTACACTCTGACTGACTCCCCCCTCTCTCACTGACTCTCTTCTGTCTCACTGACTCTCCCTTTTCTCACAGACTCTCCCTTCTCTCACTGACTCTCCCCTCTCTCATGGACTCCTCCCCTCTCACTGACTCTCCCTGCTCTCACTGGCTCTCCCCACTCTCAGTGGCTCTCCCCACTCTCACTGGCTCTCTCCACGCTCACTGACTCTCCCCGCTCTCAATGGCTCTCCCCGTTCTCACTGGTTCTCTCCGGTCTCACTGGCTTTCCCCGTTCACACTGACCCTCCCCTCTCTCACTGACTTTCCCCTCTCTCACTGTCTTTCCCCTCTCTCACTGACTCTCCCCTCTCTCACTGTCTTTCCCCTCTCTCACTGACTCTCCCCTCTCTCACTGTCTTTCCCCTCTCTCACTGACTCTCCCCTCTCTCACTGACTCTCCCCTCTCTCACTGATTGTCCCCCTGTCACTGACTCTTTCTCCACTCACACTGATTTGTGCATGATTATGCTTGGCACAGTACTGCAGTTGCTTTCTGCCATATGGCTGACCAGGAATCTTTCCTGTTCTGACCACCTACTGGAAGGATTTGCAGGCTGATAGTCAACATGTTTGGCAACATTACAAACTGACCTTCCGTGGCCATTAAGCCCTGGAGTGGCACTTGAACCATGAGCTTCTGGCCTAGAGGTGGGACCACTATACTGCGGCACTAACGCTCCATTATGTGTGTCACCTGAATGCAGGTGGCGTGGCACGGGAATGCAGCCAGTAAGGTAAGTCATGTGCAATGGGAGGTGGCTCACATGCTACAGGGGACTGGTTGGGTAATTCACATTGCCTGTTTGTATGGTCTGCCAGCTCATTGTCATGAGTCAGGCACACAGTCAAGCTTTTTGCCACTCTTCTTATTGGCTGCGCCTTTCATTGGGAGAGCAGGAAATCAGGCTTGACTGACACCACTTAAAAGCATCCAAAACCTCTTAAAGGTAAGGTACATTCTGGCCATAGACCGTGTGGAAACGCTGTAAAAGGTCTGAAATTGCTGGGAGAAATATAGGGAGAGCACTCACTGTCTTCAATTCAGTTCTGGAGGTCTTTAAGAGGCTGTACAGAGGAAGAGTGAAACCTTGTCCGCTCCAGGTAACACCTCAGCCACAAGTGGGAAGTGATTGCTCAGAGGATCAGTAGCTCTCAAGATATGGCTGCAACACAGGATAAAGTTCAGTTATCTCATCAGATTTGTCAGGGGAAGAACTGTGCCTCAAGAACCTTTTACCAGTTACTCTCCCCTTCGCAGCTGAGCCACCTGCCTCCCCTCTTCTTCACTCTCCTCCAATCAGTTCATGATACTCCACCTCATTTTGATCCTACTCAGACACAGTGCATCGCCTACTCTCACACTATTGCAAACATCATTTTTTTCCCCATGGTACATGTGAATACTTCGACCATGACTGGCACATTTTCTAAATGACTCATAAGGTTGTCATTAGAACACTATTTCGTACAGGAGATGGTTGGGCACAGTATGCAGCAGGTAGCGATGACTTAAGGAGGAGGGCAAGCTCACCCCTCTGCCCTCTGGAAGAAGATGTATTAGCCTTTACAGGCGGGGAAGAGTCATGGTTGAAGCAAGTAGCAATTCTGGAGATGTCACAAGGGAGCCAAAACTACTTACAGGAAATAATGACATTTCTGTCCAACATGGAGTGAGTGGTCAGCTCCATGAACATAATGGCGGTGCTGACAGCTCTTACAGCTGTTAATGGAAGCTCAGGTGGCTGTCAGCTGGGTTCTTGGGGCTACTGCTGACAGAGGCTTCTAGAGCCCCTTCTAGAATACTCTGATCTCGTTTTGAGCTATATGTGTGCTGAGATGCAGTACCAATTGAGAGGCCTTGGCTCCAAGGGAGTGGTGCTTGCTGTCCTCTCTCAGGATGACAGCATGCCTGCTCCTCCACCACCCAATCTGCCCAGTGTCCTTGTAACTGCCACATAATCAGATTGCCTCAGGCTGCACTGAGATACTACAGTCTGCAGTCAGATCCTCAGGGCCCAGAGCTGTTCAAGGTTCCCCTCCAGGCCTATCTAACATGTCCACAATACAAGTTCAACAGCTTTCCACCTAGCAAGCTGTAGCCACAGGGATACACTTTGTAGGAAGGTTGGATAGGGAATTGAGTGCACAAGGTAGCGATTGTGCAAGAGTGATTCTTACTTTTTAGACAAGTGATGTACCTGTTCCTCCATAACTGAAGAACCTCAGTGACTTCCCTGACACAGTATTACACAGCAAGCTGGGAGATGTCACCAGTGCCACTGACTTCAGTCTGGAAGGAACCCACTGAAGAAAGTTTAAGAGCCACAGCCAGTAGTGTCCTTGCTTACTCTGAGGCTCTTGTGGCTGCAGCTGCTGACATAAATAAATTACAATACCTCCTTGGTGAAGCAAAGGTGCCTCACACATTGCTGCTCAATAAGGCTTCCTGAAGCGCCACTGTGCGCATGGCGTTCTGCAATATACCTTCCTTCTTCTCCCAGCTGCTCCTGTCCTCTCCTATCTCGCTACTCCCCTTCATCCTCCAGTCTCAATAGAACACCCTTCTGAAATAAAACTGTTTTGTAGGCAGACTAAATTTATTAGGAGATGTCACATGTCTGGTTGAGGAATGCAGAAAATAGGCAAATAAAATGCACATAAGTTAACCAGTAGCCTAAAAGCAGGGAACAAAGCTGTATGGACTTTATGAGCCCTTTTAAATAATGTCACTGTTCATTGGATCCTTGCTGTCTGTTAACGTGATGAATTACACGTTTACCACATGATGTGTTTTTTTATGGGATGTGGGTGTCATTTATTGCTCGTCCATAATTAAGAGTCAACCACATTGCTGTGGGTCTGGAGTCACATGTAGGATAGCAGATTTCCTTCCCTAAAGGGACAAAGATGGGTTTTTACAACAACCAGCAATGGTTTCATGGTCATCATCAGACTTCTAATTCCAGGTTTGTGTTAAATTCAAATTTCACCATCTGCCGTGGTGGGATTTGAACCCCCAGTACCCAGAGCATTACCCTGGGTCTTATGGGATACTAGTCCAGTGACAATACCACTATACCATCACTGTTCCCTGGGCCAGGTACTAGGGTACACCAATTTCACAAAAGCATCCTACAACACATGTAGAGCCTTTATTTAAATTTATGAGCATTTTTAATATTTCCAGAGTGCCTCCTGATTATTTATGGAGGAGCCAGTGCAATGTGGTGAGCAGACAATGCGAGTGTGTAAATATAGCCCACCCTATAGGACCGTCAGACAACCGTTTTACACGTATATCTTTGGATGAATCCAAAAGTGCTACCACTGAGCCAAACTGATACTTCAGGAGCTAAAGGAGGGAGAAAGATTTTTTTCAAAATTGGAGGAAGCGAGAAGCATGTTTAATATATTTTTTAAAACAGACTATGTTAACAAACAAACAAGCGCTTTGAATCTTTGTCAGATAAAGGAATCCTTTCCCAATGATCTTTGCCCCATGTCAGCAGTTGACAACTTCAAATATTTGATTGCAGAATCACATTAAGGTCTTTCGAAATTACAATCTTTACATAAATACTAAGTTAACAAGCTTACAAGCTACAAAGAAGGGTGAATCACTTTCCAAAGCTCTGCTGGCAGAGTGTGGGTTAAGGTGACCTTGGGAGATTTGATGAGTCAGCAGACAGAACCCTGCTGAGGGGGGAGGAGGTCAGGTGGCTGTGAGAAACAAGTTCAAAATGTCCTTCGAGGCAGAAGTTTGAGTCATGGAGTATTTTAACTCCCTGAGCCCCATCTGTAGGCTGCCAGGCAGCTGCCTGCCCAGAATGAGCTGAAAGAGCTAGCTGGCTGACAGGTGGCAGCAGTAGTTTGGGCAAACAGAAGCCAGCGGCCCAGCTGACTCACAGGCAAGCAGGTAAGTGGTAAGGGAGGGATTTCAGGTAGAAGGGAAGGGGAGGAATTCAGGGCAGGGTAAGACCGTGACTTTCCTCGCAGCACCTGGAAGAGGACTCGTGCTATTCCTGGTTTCAGAAAAAAGACTTTCACTCTCCTTGGAGGGCCTTCAGCCAGATGTTTGGTGGAAGGAAGAGAAGGACAGTTACCAAGAAAAGCTGATTCACTCAAAACCAGTGCCTCCTCGTAATCAAACCTGGGTGGCATAGACATTGTCTATGGAGGTGCACTGGAATATAGCAGGCACAGTCATGGAGTGAATACAATAGTAATAACACATTTGGAAATTTATTGCTACAAGAAACCAAGCATGAGAGAGCAGGTATTTTAAAGTGCTGTGAAGAAATTCCTGTTACACACATAGGCTGGGATTTTCCGGCCCTCCCACGGCAGGACCCTCCGAGGGGGATGCGGCAGGCCAGCCAAAAATCCATTGACTTCCAGCGGGACCGGAAGATCCCAGTGGCAGGCAGGGCTGGAAAAATCGCAGCCACATAAGCTAGTGTGTCATCTCTGCATAGCTCCAAGATACAATACTGATCAGAGACCTGGTGCTCCAAAGGAGACAGAGAAGAAAAATTGCAGAAGTAACCCATGCTGCTGTCAGCCATAGTAGACATTGGGATGACGGAGAAGCAAGTCACTAATCAAAGATAAATAAAGAAAGGTTTGAGGAGGAATTTTCCGAGCCCATTGGTGGCGGGCGTGATAATGGTGTGTGTGGAAAATATGGCGTGATCTGCTTCATGGTGCTGCCCTGGTGCTGCATCCCATGCACAGGCAATCGAGGAAGGGGGTGGGATGAGTGAGGGGAGTAGCTACACATTAGGGACACCTGTATAAACTGACGATGCCTCTACAACTAAGACAGATCAGGCACAGTCACAGTGATATGATTAGGGTCAGGCTCCTAGCCTGCCCACCCATGCAAGCAACACAGAAGCACCAAAGGGCCACCAAGCTATCCATTCCTTGCCCACACCCACCGCCTCCCCCAACCCTCCCAGCACAAACTTCGAGTCCACCACCACTTTATTGGACCGCGGAGCAATTGGACTGCACATGTTGTACAATCTCCTCGCCAATGCTGGCCATGTAACAGTCACTGCTGGAGGTGCTCACAGCCCCTGGCAATCTCAGCATTCAGGTTTGGACCAGTGTCCCCCATGTTGCAGGTTGACAGGGCAGCCATGCAGCGCTTCCAAGGTGTGATCAGCACTCTCTGGGACGCATTAAGGGGTGGTCACGCAGGGCCAGGAAAGGTGCTAAGTACAGCCGTGATAACCACGTCTCTCTCTCTTTCATGCTGCAGGAGGACTACATCAGGATCATGGATCCTGGTGACCTAGCTGTATGCCTGATGGTCTACAGAGACTGTAGAAGGCAGAGGAGAGAATGACTGAGGTTCCTGGCCACGCAAAGGCAGGAGCAGGGACTCCCACACATGCTGCCCAGGAGCGACAGCGAGCCTTGGCTTGCCGGAGCCTAGCGACACCCAGGGCCTATTCCTGCAAATGACTGAGAACCAGTGTCACCGACGACTGCGCATGTATAGGTGGTGGCTCACATCTGCCACTTACTGCAGGACTTGGCACCAAGGGGACATGGAGGCAATCCACTGGAGGGCTGAGCCTTGGAAGGCCCCAGCCTGCTTTCGGGGTCCTGCTGTGTGGCAGTGGCACCTTCCTTGATCTGTGAAGCTGGATCACTGGAGGTTACAGGAAGAGGGGATTCGGATGGCCAGTCACTCCCAGAGTCACCTGGTTGGATAGTCCAGAGTGTGCACCTGCTGATCCTCCTCCCTATGGGTGCCCAAGGGCCCCTGGCTGACCCCATGAGTGGAAGGGGTAACTGGAGTGAGATTGAGCTGCCCACCACACCTCTCATGTACACACTGTTGGAGGCCAACTATGGCATCAGCGATAGAGTTAAGCCTGTGCAGCAGTGCAGGAGTGACGCCCTGGACCAAGGTCTCCAGGGCAGCTGCCATCCTGCCAGTGTTGACCTCGGTGCATTGCAATGCCAGCGCTATCACCTCAGCCTGAAGGAGGACGTGCCATCGTGCCTTGCAATCTGAGGAGTGCAGCTGCCATCCCTTCCTGATGTTCCCCAGCTTGCCTTTGCAGCTCCAGCAACTGTGAGGGCTGGACATCTGGGATGTCCCTACTGCCACCTGCTGTGAATCAGAAAGGGCAATGTGCTCACTAGATTGTAATCCTGAGGCTACTCTAAAGCTAGGTCCCACTGAGGTGTGTGTCTCTGACCTGGTGGAGGGTGTGGGTGAGCGCTGTGACAGGACTTCAGGGAGGGTGCCTTCAGATTCCTCTTCAGAGGTTCCTTCGGGGCTTGATTGGAGGCCATGGGTCATGGACTCTGTCTGCTGTTTTGCAGATGTTCCTGCGAAACCAAGGAAAGATAATTAGTGCATGGCAGTGACCAGTGAAAGAGGACACATCACTCACAGCATGCTTGTCTGATGGATGTTGCGCTGCTTGATCCTCATTTGGTAGAGCACCGTTGATCTCACCGTCAGCACAGGAACAGTCCAGATCCTCGCCAGTAAGCTGGATGGCTCTGTTTTCGAATTCTGTCAGAAGTTTGATTTCCGGCATCCCTCCACCTGTCTGTGACCTTTCCCTCCTGTTGTGAGCCAGTTTGTCCTGCCTGGATAGAGATGAGGAGAGTATCAGGATGCCTGCCGGGCCAGATGATATGTATGTCTGGCCTGTGTGGATGGTGAATGGTCCCATGGATGGGATGAGGACAATGATGGTGTGTGTGAGAGAGTGAATGATGATGTCCTTTGCACTGGCAGTGAGTGAGGGCCCTGTGGATGTGTGATGGGTTTGTGAGTGTGTGAATTGGTAGTGATGAAAAGAGTGACTTACCCTGGCAGAACTGAGAAGATCATTTGTCCTTTGGCGGCACTGGGTGGCTGTCCTCATCTGTACGGCATTGGCGCTGACAACTGCTGCCACCACCTTCCAAGCTGGGTTGGTGACATTGCTACCCATCCTGCAGCCAGAGCGGTGGTAGAGCATATCCCATTGGGCCTCCACAGCATCTAGCAGTCACTCGAGGGACCCATTGTTGAAGCGGGGAGCTGCAGTCTTTTTGCCTTTGCTGGCCATGTCTCTCAGGCAGCGGTGGTGAGCTGGTGGCGATGAGCGCTTTGCTGGCGACAGCCTTTTAAAGATGGCAGCCGGCATGATGCAATAGCGGGGCAATGGCAAGTAGGCGAATGAGAGCCTGCCCACCATGGAAACGGCATGTTTCCCGGGATTGCATAAATAATGAGGCAGGCTGGGAAGATACAGCCTGAAAGCCCATCATTTTTGTCAGCCGGTAGGTCTCCATTTTACCCGCCTGCTACTGCACTTAGTGCGATGCTGGGAAAATTCTGCCCTTGCACTTTTCACAACTACTGGATGTCTCAAAGCACTTTATGCCAATGAATTACCTTTGAAGTATAGTTACTTTTGTAATGTAGGAAACGTGGCAGACAATATGTGCACAACAATCTTCCACAAACAGCAGTGTCATAATTACCAGATAATCTGTTTTTGTGATGCTGATTGAAGGATAAATATTGGCCAGAACACCAAGCCCTTAAGCCCTGAAGAAGAGTCAAAAGGACGGGAAACGTCAACTCTGTTCCTCTCTCCACAGATGCTGTCAGGCCTGCTGAGGTTTTCCGACATTTTCTGTTTTTACACCAGAGATAACTCCCCTGCTCTCCTTCGAAACAATGGCCAGAAAATGGTCCTTGTGGGAAGTTATCATGCATGGAGTATCAGGATTGGCAGGAAGGATATTAATGTCACATTAGATGTACAACAATCTGTCAGTACAATGTTATTTTTGAACATTGTCTTTTTTTTATTGGAAAATATTTCCACAGCTGCCAGTGCACTCCGGAACTCATCCATGAGATCAGTTTTCATGTTTGAACCTAGGCTGCAAGTGTTTGGCAAGAATAACATTTATATCACATAAACAATCAAATCATTCTGAATAAAAAAAAATCTACCCATAGAATTTTATATTGCAGTGTAAATTCCTGGAACATTTTCTTGAAGAGGGCCATTCCCAAGTCATGAGCCTAGAGTTATAGCTGGACCATTTGACTGGGTTCATTCAATTGTTGAATAGGCTTTCTTGCCAATTTGCTTCACCAATACTTTGTCTTCTCATGATTGCAGTCCATATCGATTATGCTGATCTGGCTTCATCCTGCTGAGTTGTGATGACAGAAATCACCTCTTGTGGTGCCTATGGCAGCCTGACCCAACTCTCTGCATCTGGCATCGATGGTCAGCATTTCAGAGACTCTGTCACAAAAGCTAGTATAATTTTCTAACTCACTGTCCCTCAGTTCAGAGAATATCTACTGCTTTTAAGGCTATATGTTACAATCCCCGCAATGCAGCTGGGGGAGTCACATGCTAGAAGGAAGGCACATCACTGTTTCTCTGAGCCGTACTCCCTTTCAATGTATCTTCCCTGCTGGGAGCTCAGGTCTGGTGAATTTACCCTGTTGAAATAAAACAAAGAGAGAAGTTATTGTTGGTCCCCCGTTTAACAGTACAGTCTGGTGAACTAAGCTTTCATGCTGCATCAGCTAAAACAACTTCAACAACAACTTATATTTTTATAGCTTGTACTTATAGCTTCTTTAATGTACTAAAACATAAAGTGCTTCACAGGAGCCCTATAAAACAAAATATGACACCAAGCTACAAAAGAAGATTTTAGGTCAGATGACCAAAAACTTTGTCAAAGAGGTAGTTTTACTTCCTGTATATGACACGTTCTTTGTTGTTTTTTTCCCTTACACTGATGAAAATAGGCTGAAGAAAACATGCAGAAAGAGGGCATTGGTTTGTTCTTACCGATCTTAGTGCTAAATAATTTGATATAAGATTAGGTTTCACCACCACAGTCTTTCCAGATTGTAATCAAGTTTTTTCTGACGTGACACTTTAGTCTTTGATGTGTTTCTGGTGTCTCTCTCATTTCACCATTGATTACCAGTTTGCTTTATCTCATCATTTTCCCCCCTCACAAAGTAAAGGAATTTCCATTGATATTGAGGCATTAGTGGCCACATCTTTTCCCATTTGCCAATTTTTGCAAAACTGTAGGTGTAAGCAAACAGCTTTGCTGCAGTCTGAAATGAATTTAGAAAATTATCACTAAGCAACAGCCCTTAGCTTCTTTAGGCCTCTTTGGAGGCCAATTTGCTGAAACTCACTCAAAATTATACAGAGCATCTAGAGACGAACGTGTGTATCAAATGTCAGGTTACATCTGTTACTTGTCAACTCGAAGGAGTTTCCTAAAGCACAGTAGAATCATTGTTGGACGTCTCTTCGTACGACATGATGAAGAAGAGAGAGCTGTAGAGAGGGCATTAGGTAGTGAATAACTCTTGGAACAAGTTACTTCAGGAAATGGATCTACCAGAATATGATCAGCCAACTGGAGTGATGGAAGGCCCTCTCAAGTAAGTGTCATCGTCTGGTTTCTCCAAGAGCTCCACAGCTGGCCTTTATTACTTTGCAGGGAACATATTTGCAATTCTAGAATTGATAGTTACTTTAATTTGCATAGGATTGCAAATGTTCCATTAGCCTCCCTTTTGGACAACCAACCTTTTCTTTTCTGCACAATAAAAGACCGATGTTGAAAAACATGTTATTAGTGAAATATTTTCAGTGTTCAAATGTGTGTACACAGTTCTGATGCCCTTATTCCATTGTGACTCATAAAGCTTTGAGTAGACCTGAACCAATACTAAGTCCTTCCTCAGGTAAGGGGGTAGGCAGTGATGGATAGCTGCTCAGCCTACTTGAAAGCTACAGAGGATAAAAAAGGTCCATTAATTGTTTCTGAATTAGTGCCAAATTTTTTCTCAGTGTGACCCCATTTTAATGCCTCAGACTTCATGTGACCCTGGCGGGGTGGGAGGGTTTGGGGTCGTGGAAGGTGTAGTTTCAGATCCTGACTTGGATGAAGCGAGGTGGTTCATGGGACTGTTAGCATTCAGTCCAAGCTTCATGGTAGCCATCGCTGCCTCGGACTTCGTGACCCCAAAATCTCATCTTGTAATTCTATTGGGGGTTGCAACTCATAGTTTGTGAAGCTCTGGCCTAGATATCATTTGCAGAAGTCACTGCGGGGTCATTACTTTTGTTGAGGTAGAAGTGGGAGAGAGGAGGACCCAGAGATGGACAGCAGTACCTAAAAGAGTGGGAGAGAGGAGGACGCTGAGACAGACAGCAGCACCTAAAAGAGCAAGAAAGAGGAGGACATTAAGACAGGCAGCAGCACCTAAAAGAGCAGGAGAGAGGAGGACATTGAGACAGGCAGCAGCACCTAAAAGAGCGGGAGAGAGGAGGATGCTGAGACAGGCGGTAGCACGTTAAAAAGCTTTCCGTCGTGTCCAATCTGTGACTCCGGAGCCGACCGACTATGTTCGGAGAAAAATCAAAGTGATACGTCACAGGAAAATAGGTAGTTGATTGTTTGGTGAGTATTTTTCTCATTTATCTGTCAAAGCTCGGGTCATTTTAGGAATTGTAAGGATTTATTAGCAGTGGAATATTTAATTATAGTGGTAAAGGTTATTAGATTGGCTGGTAAGTATTTCCTATTTATCCTAACAAGGGAATTTCAGTCAGGGTAAGTAGAACATTTATTGAAATAATAACAATAGCATAGGCAGGACTAGAGGCATAAATTAAAATTTAATCTGTAAAATACTTAATTAAACACCATTAAGATGGCAGTGCAGGTGATGTGTGGCAGCTTCAGAATGGGGGTGCTTGTGGACAGATGTGTAATCCAAGGCAAACACATCTGCAGTGAGTGTCTGTGGCTGGAGGAAATCGGGCTCAGAGTCATTGAGCTGGTGACCGAGCTGCAGACACTGTTCCAGGAGGCAGTCACACGCCTTATGATAGGGTCCTCTGATTTGGTCCATGGTCAGGGGCATGCTGGTGTGACTGAGAAAGAGGTAGGTATGAGAATCAAGAAGGTAGAAGTGGAGGAGCCCCAGCCTTTGCAATTGTCCAACAGGTTCAATGTTCCTGCAGCCTGTATGGATGAGAGTGGGGACTGTAGGGTGGATGAGTAAACTGACTGTGGCACCGTGGTACTGGAAGCCATTCAAGCCGGGGGAGATAATTGGAATGTAGTGTTGGCTCAAAGATTAGTATGGGAGAAATTGCTTTCAATTCATGGGACACTAGCACCAGTACTTGGGAAAGTGGGAGCTGTATTGTTGGGGCGGATTGCACCTGAACCATGCTGGGAGCAGTGATCTGGCAAATCGCAGTACAAGGGTGGTAGAGAGGGCTTTAAACTAAATAGTGGGGCCAAGGGATCAGGTGAAGGATGATGTGACAAATTCAAGAGAGAGGAAAAGGCAAGATAGCAACAAGGGAATTGATAACCTGAGTGTGGCAGGAAGAGACAGAGTGTACAAACTTAAGGGTGAGCCAGCAGATTAATTCAGAGGTTGCAAAAATAATAAAAAGACAGAATCAAAGGCACCTTATCTAAATACACACAGCATTCACGACAAGGTGGATGAATTGACAGCACAAATGGAAATAAACACGTAAACATTACAAAGATGTGGTTGCAGGGTGACCAAGGCTGGGAACTGAATGTTTAAGGATATACGACTTTTAGAAAGGATAGATGAAAAGGTAAAGGAAGTGGGTTAGCGCTGTTAAACAAGGATGAGATCAGTGCATTAGTGAGAGAGGATCTTAGATCAGAAGATTAAGATGCAGAAGCAGTTTGGGTGGAGCTGAGAAACCACAAGGGACAATGATTTCTGTATTACCCTTGATACATGCACCTCTAATTTCCCTATTTAGGCTATGCTCTACATTATCACTACTGTTTGGTAGGATTTATTTATAGGCCACCAAATAAGTGCTAATGCTGCAGAGGTCAAATTCCTGGAATGTATACGAGATGGCTTTCTAGAATGGTATGTTGAAGAACCAGCTCAAGAATGAGTTATTTTAGATCTAATATTGTAAAATGAGAAAGGGTTAATTAATAATCATGTTGTAAAGGAGCCTTTAGGAAAGAGTGACCATAACAGGATGAAATTTTACATGAAGTTTGAAAGTGATGTACTTCAATCTGAAACTAGGGTCCTAAATCTAAACAAAGAAATTTCTAAAGGTTTGAGAGGAAAATTGGCTATGTTGGTTGGGAAACCACGTTAAAAGTATGATAGTAGACAGACAATGGCTAGCATTTAAAGAATTAATACATGGTTTACAACAAATTTGCATTTCTTTGAGGCAAAAATAATCAGCAAGAAAGGTGATCCAACATGGCTAACAAAAGACATTAAGGTTTGTATTAGATCAAAGGGAGAGGCTTATAAAGTTACTAAAAAAAAAGTAATAAGCCTCAGGATTGGGAGAATTTCAGGATTAAGTAAAGGAGGACAAAGAAACTGATAAAGAAAGAGAAAATAGAATATGAAAGTAAACTAGCAAGAAACATAAAAACAGACTGTAAAATTTCTATAGGTATGGAAAAAGGATAAGATCAGCAAAGACAAATGTGGGTCCACTATAGGCGGAGACTGGAGAATTTACAATGGGGAATAAGAAAATGGCAGAGAAACTAAACAAATACTTTGGGTAGAATCTTCTGTTCTGGAGTCTAAGTCTGGTGGTGGGTAGGAAAGTCAATGTGATTCCCATGGGGCAGTGGGGCGGCTGAACAGACACGATCTTCTGCTGTCCAGCTCATTAATGGTGCATCGCGAGGAACATGACGAATTTCATGGTGGGCTGGGCAGGAGGTCACCTGCCCTGCCATCAGCTCATGGGGTTGAGGGTCCAGGCACCAAATTTAAATGGCACCCATACAGCCATTCACTCATCGCAGCCCAGGAGTTCTGCATTACTCTTCCAGAATTCTTGTGGCTGCAGCTTGTACTGGAGAAGCTTGCAGATGTGAGCAACCATATCCTGGGGCATACAAAGGTGTCTGAGGCATTACCTTTTGCTCATTTCTAGATAAGAACATTGCATTCAATACACCCATGGTCGGGCCAATGCTTACCATTGCAGTGGGCCCTGTTAGCCAGCATCTTGGCCTCCTTGAGGTCCCGCTGCCTCTTGCTGCTCCAGCCCATGGTCCTCCTGGCGCTGGGCCAAGCTTTTCCTCATCTGGATGACAACCATGTGCAAGGAACCTCCCTCTGACATTATTCCACTTGCCTCCACTACCCTTGAGACTCTATAGCAAGACCATTGCCTTCGCAGCATAGAAAGATTAACCACATGAGCCCTTGTCAGCCATGACCATTCACCCAGAAGGCTGCAGGTGTGGAGTCTCGAGTTGGCTACCATCCTCCTGCTGTGCCCCTTGGAAGCATCCACCTTTCTCCCTCTTTTCATCTCTCCCTCTGACTGCAGCAAATGGCAAATGGCACAGAATAAATGGCAGCTCCACACCTTGCTAGGATCTCGATGTTACAAGGCCCATGAGTCAGGAACAAACCTGCTGCTGTGTGGGCTGCACCATAGAGGGGAGCATGGTTGACATCCAATTGGCTCATAATTATTAGGGTGTCCCTTTACTCATCCACTTGTGCTGACCTTGAACTCCACACATCCAAAAAGACCCTCCTTCCTGTTGGGTTCCTATGACATGAAAATAAATCCAACATTGTATGTTCAAAACTTAATTCTTCTAGCTATTTTTTTTTAAAATGAATTTTCTGCTGAACCAAAAAGGATGGCTGCCAGAAGTCCCATGACCACAAGATTGACAGGGCATCTCAATATCACTGCAGCTGCCCCTTCTCCTGAAGAAGTCAGCCAGGGGCTCTTGGGCACCCAGAGGGAGGAAGACCAGCAACCCAATATCCCAGGGCCATTCCAGGTGACTCCGGCAGTCCAGCCGATCCAAATCCCCACTTCCTATAACCCCATCAGTTCCAGCTCCACAGGCCAAGAGGGTGCAACTGGCCCACAGTGAGATCCCGAAGGCAGGGCAGAGTCCTCCAGGTCTTGGCCCTCCAGAGGACGCCTCCAAGGTCATCACAGGCAGGGCATGGCAGTCAGCATGCTACCTCCACCTCTGCTGTGGATGTCGGGGGAGCACCAAGATGTAGCGCTAGAAGGGAAGTGAAGAAGATGTAGTTGCACAACGTGACATGGGTGTTAAACATTTGTACATAGTGTTTACAAATACACTCCCAATTATTTTATGTCTCTGTGTGTATGCCTCCTTCTTATTAAGAGCTGTGTTAATGTCAATCAGGTGTAAAACCTTGGTTCCTGCACAACTGTCGGTATGTTGGCCCTCTTCTGTGCTGTGTGTTACCTTCTGACTACAGTAAGTGTCCCGTTTCAACATCACTCTCCAGATCATTAATGCCTGCATCGTAAAGTGTGGTTGCTGCAAGAATCTTGTACCCAGGCATCGCAGGGTCCCATGATGTGCTGTGTTGGCTCTGCACCATTGAGGCAGAGGTGTCCCCCATCCCATCTGCACTCCTGAGAGGTGAAGGTGTGATATTGAAGGGAACAGGTGATGACGCTTGCATATACTCTGAAACTCCATGGAGCAGAACTTTACGTCCCGCGGGTGGGCGTGCGCCCAACCTAATAGGGAATAAAATCGCGCGAGATGACGTCAGGCGAGTGTCCCCACGTATTCGCACACTTGCGCAATATTTCACTCGGAAGGCATGCGTGGCAGTTGGAAGCGCATCCACTGACAATTAAGTGGGCAATTAAACCCATTAACAGTGCAATTGTCTGGGATTTTTCATGGCCGTCCAACCTTACAGCTGGCAGATGGGCCAGTCAGCCAGGCAGCCCTTACATTTTTTATGAACCTCATCCAAGGACGGGATGAAATCTCCAGTAGGAAATAAAACAAAAAGAAATACCTGGGCACAGCGTTTCTATGAGGTATGCTTTCAGGTGCTTGATTGTGCTGCATGTACATCTTTTTGCAGCTGTTTCATGCTTTATTTTATTATTTGCAGGTCTGTAGCTTCCTGAGGCAGCTATCTGCCTTTAGGGAACTCTCTCACAGCGCTCACCCGCACTTGCAGTGATGTCGTCACCCAGCCCCCTTCCATCTCCCACCCTGGCAGCGCTGAGCTTTGCAGCGCACGTTTCACACTGGCTGGCTGTTAATTGGCCAGCCAGTGTGAAATCGTGGTCGGGGTCCTGTTCCCCAGCCGCTCCCAGGCACTCATGATCCGAAGGAAAGATTCGTGCTCATGCTCTGAGCATGTTCACAGAGATTATGTACACTGCCCTCAGCCTGACAGGTGTCAAACATTCCTTGATGCAATATGATGATCTCAGCTCAAAGCTCGGAAAACCTTGCCCCTCAAGTTGATGCTTGTATGCAGGCACTGAGATGCCCAACATTGAGTATCTGCAACCCTGAACTTGTAACTGTTGCTGGGAGAATGGTATCTTCACAAAACTGATGGACAGCGATGTTCATCCCATTGCCTTCACTCTCCAGCAGCTTGGAAATGGTGATCTCCAGGGGCCACATCAGCCTTTAGGCCTGCACTGGAATTGCTCATTGTTGCTTCTCGCAATGCACCAAGGACCAATGCAATAAGATCAAGCCAGAGCAGGGCTCCTTATAAGGCAGGATGCGTACCCTTGAGGGCTTCATATTGCCTGATAATTTTGGACTTCACAAGGGCAAAGTCTGGCCATGAGGACACACTGCTTGTAAGTCAGAGGAGGCATCTCAATGTCACGTAGCTAAGAGTCTGGCCTCATCATGCTCAGATTAATGAAACTCTTCAAACCGAACTGAAGCTGCCAGATGAGAGTGTCATTTCGGGGGGGGTGATAGAGCCCACTGAGTCATTTGTACTGTCACACCAGTGAGATTTCATCAGGCCCCTTGTCCCAAGTGTAACGTTTATCTCTCAGCACCAAGATAACACATCACGCATGGCTGTCTTGGGCACGATGGACCTCATTAAGGAACCTTGTTGGATTGAAGGCATGCAGCCAATATCACACTCATGATTGTCCAAGTGCCCATGCATCTTTTAGGGCGGTGCTGCGACTGGGATGCTGGATGAATGCGTGAGGATGCAGCAGTTTCTGAAGTCTGAGGCTGGAAAGACCTCCTCCAGGTAGCACATCATCTCAGGACTGACACATACCCTCAAGGCTTCCTCATCCTTCAAAGTATCAGAGTGATGTGAGCAAGCTGTGCAATGATGCACTGTCTTCTGGAAGTTCACTGCTGAAATTAGAGGATTAGCAATAATCGTCTTCATGCTGGCCCATGTTGGAGGGGACTTGTCCAGGAGTGTCCTCACAGCATCTCATCCTCCTCCTCCTGAAATCTTCTGGCCATGAGAATCTCACGAGCACACCTGCCTCATCTGGCCAGTGCAATGGCCTCTCTGCCTGCCTCCTCGGCTTCCAGGACCTCATCACCCTCATCCCCTTCGACTTCCTTCTCATTAGAGGAGACGTGCAGCTCTTTCATCTCCTCATCAGCCAGGTCATCTCCTTTGCATTGCCAGGATGTGGAGCGCACAGCAAGTCACAATGATGCGTGGCACCCTCTAGGGACTGTACTAATGCCAGATCTTTCCAGGCATCAGAATCGCATTTTCAGAATCCGTATGGTGTGCTCCACCAAAGTCTGGGTTACATCCCCTCAGCAGGGGTTTGAGGTCGCCACATCAGCCACAATCCTTGTGGGTAGCCCTTGTCCCCGAGGAGCCAACCCAGCATCCTGTGTGGTCCCTGGAAGATGTAAGGGATCCGAGACCTCCTGGGGATGTACACTCTTGGGGTATGCTCAAATGTGCATGAGGCATTGTTATGGTCGTAGGCCAGCTGAACATTGAGGGAATGGAAGCCGTTGTAGTTGACGTACTGGACTGCTTGTTGCCAGGGAGATTTTAGGGCCATGTAAGTGCAGTCGATGGTACCCTGCACCTGTGGGAATCCAAAAATCTCAGCACAGTCCAGTGCTCTTGCGCCCTGGCTTGCCTGATCTCTGTCAAACTTGACAAAATTGTGTGTCTTGGTAAAAATGGTGTTTGTGACCTCTTAGATGCATTTGTGGGTGGAGGCTTGCAAAATCTTGCAGAGGTCCCCAGTAGAAGTTCACTGGCAGTGGATCCCCTCCAAGTCCTCGTGGCACCAAATCCTGCAGAAGGTGGCATATGTGAGTGACCAGTTCCCTTGGCATGCACAGGCATCGTCTGCAGGTAGCACATGCAACATCTGTAGACCCTGGATCTAGCGAGGCTTCTCCACATGGAGATCATCCTCTGCATTCAAAGAAGGCCCTGCTGCCCCTTGGTATTGAAGGTTCTGCTCTTCACTTTTGTGAGCCAGGTGTCTCCGGCGCATTCTCCTTCTTCTTCTCTCCTGCCTATAAGCAATAATACAGGCAGCAATAACAACGAGCTCCATCTTTATGATGGTTTCCTCACTGCAGTGTCAATGAGAAAGATGCAAGAATCAGCATCTGCTTCCTGAGGTCCACTTTTAGTCAAGGCATTGCCTGCGATTGTGGCCTCAAGGCCCATTTATGCGTGCCGGAGAGCCTGGCCCCCGAAATGATGCCCAGTGGGATCATGGATTCATGGGATGTGAGCGTCACTGGCTAGGTCAGCATTTATTGCCCATCCCTAATTGCCCTTGTTCAGAGGGCATTTAAGAGTCAACCACACTGATGTGGGTCTGGAGTCACATGCAGGGCCAAACCAGGTAAGGACAGCAGATTTCCTTCCCTAAATGGCATTAGTGAACCAGATGGGTTTTTACAACAATCAGCAATGGTTTCATGGTAGACTTTTAATTCGAGTTTTTTTCTAAATTGAATTTAAATTCCACCACCTACTGTGGCAGGATTCGAACCCGAGCCCCCAAAGCATTACCCTGGGTCGCTAGATTATTAATCCAGTGATAATACCACTACGCCATCGCCTCCCCTCATGAAGGTTGGCCACAATTCCCCCTCCTGCCCCATCCCCCCCTCCACCCCAACCCCCCCAAACCCTCCCCAACCCACATGGCCAACTGCTGACAGTTTCGGCCACTCGACTGGAGGTTCTTGTCTCATCTCAGGCATTGGCATCATCCTTACCTGCCCTCCAAGACGACTTAGTTTGATATGACCATGAGAGGGAATGCTCGATGTTTATCTTACAATAATTTAGGAGGTTCAGAGCATTCCTCTCAGTCACCCAATAGTTCTGCTGTTCCATAAGACCCTGTTGATTTTGAAGGCTGCACACAAGGGGTTAAAGCTAGGGGAGCAATCATCGCCACTTTGAGGAATCAATGTTGCTTGAGCTGGCATAATTGCTTCACTTGCCTGACTCCACGCATGTCAATTGAGCTGATGTTAAACTGTCTCAGTGGCAGTGCCCTCATTTTTTTAACTTATTTTCCAGTTGGCTGGCCATTTACTCCCCAACCCAGCACCCCCATCTCCCAAGTCATGTGTTTGTGTGCAATCTTCCCCGCTCTTCGCTCCCAGTGGAGCCCTTGCCCCGAGGCCCCTCCCCTTTCCTGAGTGCTGCTTTGCCCCTTTAAGAATAGAGCTCTAGTCTTGCAGCACAGTAAAAGCCAACCACGCCTGAACACTGGCCTGATTACTGTGCAGACTTGGTAGAGATAGACCCCCATGAATCCGCAGTGGCGCTTATTTCAAAGCCGTGCGCTAATCCCCACAAGTGCCGCACCAAGTTGTGTGGACTAACCTCAGAGTTCCCAGCGAAGCACAGTCACCAGCTGCATGTCATTTAAATGCTGTTGTAAAGCACGTCATTCTGATTTCATGCTGATGTGGGATTTAAATTCAACTTAGGGGGGCTGATTCATGAGAGTAGGCATCATAATGAGATGCAAATATATGATAATGATGTTTGTGACGTTCAGCAGTGGGAAACAAGGCCTGCCATTGATAAGGGAGCACAGAATCGCTTCCCGCTTTTATGTCATCAGAAATCACATCTCGAGCCTTCGCATGGGATTTTGCGATTGTGCCCGCCATGATGCCCGCCTCAATTGGGAGCAGAAAATCCCAGCTATAGCAGTGGCAACTGATACTGTGATAACTTCCAGAGCACCCATAAGACTCATGTATCTTGCCAAATGGTCAATCTCTGGAACCTAGATATTGAGCATAGGTAGGTCATTCAACTGTGGATGGCATCATAGTCAAACATTATCCTGTACTCACTCAACATCCAAACACAAACATTTCCAGCAAGGAACTCTGGACAGTGATTCTCATATTTGTTTTTGTAAATATAGGTTACTTATTGACAGGAAAAGTCCTTGGTCTCTGCAAATGATACAATCATCACGGGGTCTTTGTTCCAGATGAGAACGCTTCTCCATCTAGTGTTAAGATGAATATACCACTGACCAACCTTCCCTGCCCTAACCCAGGGATACCTTCGCTTCCTGTCCAGCTGAGATCAACTGATGCAGCACAGATCAGTGATCAATGTGGGACATTCCAGAGAGAATTCCTCAACAGTTAAAGTAGATGAAACATCAGTGAAGCCCCCATTTTGGACAGTCTAACAACTAGTACACTGAATGATGCAACGAGGCATCAGGGGGTCGATTCACAATTTCATCATCAAGGTTAAGGAAGTTGATGGCAAATACAAAAAATAAGTCTGACTTGCCAGCTGAAAATATTTTCACACTTTTATGTGGAATTGCAGAAGCCAATTCCTAAGATGTTGGTCAGATTTTGCTTGTGGCGGGAATCAGCTTCCTGATATTCTGGGAACACTGAAGAGATAATTTCGGGAATGAGGTTGTGCTGCCAGTTGCATGTCAGACATTCAAGACCACACCGTGCGCGCATTATTTACTGAAATGGTTGGAAAATCCTGCTCAGCCCTTACTCACCTTTCTGGCAGGCGCTGTCAATGAAGTTAAAAAATTATCTTTCAAATGCTGGGAATTTTCAGAACCAGCCATCAACCCAAATAGGTCAGTAAAATACCTGGGCCAGGAGCAGAGGCAGAGGCAGACAGGAACTAAAATTAGTCCTGCCGACTGGCACACCAGTTCCTTGGTTCCATCCCACCTCTGGCAGAGGCAGCATTGAGCATCAGGCCAACCTGCTGGATGTGGTGGCTAACCAATCAGGCTCATTAGACCTTCATTGAGGCTGAATTTTCCAGTTGGCCTCTAGGTTCCCACAGTGGGTGAGGGCCAGTTCAGGTGCCGGGAG
Organism: Carcharodon carcharias; assembly: GCF_017639515.1. Taxonomy (NCBI): domain Eukaryota; kingdom Metazoa; phylum Chordata; class Chondrichthyes; order Lamniformes; family Lamnidae; genus Carcharodon; species Carcharodon carcharias. Next base: position 198,238,484 of record NC_054468.1, on the reverse strand, counting down.
GCAGCCTCCCAGTGACAGACTGAGCAACTATTCCTTCAGACAGGCCTGGAGACCACCGCCCCCCACCCCCCCCCCACCCCACCAGCCCTTCTGGGTGCAGGAGCAGCCACAGGCCGCTGCGAAGAGGGCCTGCACACATTCCCTTGCCTTAACCCCCAGTGGTGGCCCAGCTGCAGAATCTATTTTTTAATTAAATATTTTCAAAAGTTGGAGAGGACGCCTCTCTCTTACTTAACTTCCCCTGCTGCTCCACTCAAGTTGGAAGGTCTCTGATTGGACCTTCAGCTTTGAGAGTCCACCCATGTCCTTAATTCTACAAAACCTGCACTCTGGCCATTAATTGGCCTGTCCCAGGGACGCAAACTGGAGGAACAGCATCTCATCTTCTGACTAGGCACTTTACAGCCTTCCGAACTGAATATTGAATTCAACAACTTTAGATCATGAATTCTCTCCTCCATCCCCACCCCCTTTCCGTTCCCCCTTTTTCCAATAATTTATATATATTTTTCTTTTCTTACCTATTTCCATTATTTTTAAATGTATTTCCATCCATTGTTTTTTCTCCTCCTTTTAGCCTATTTCGATCCCTTCCCCCCACCCCACCCCCACTAGGGCTATCTGCACCTTGCTTGTCCTGCTTTCTACCCTTAATGTCACCTATTATCACATTCCTTAAATAATAACACCACCTTCAACACCTCTTTGTCCTTTTGTCTGTGACATCTTTTGGCAATCTCCACCTATCACTGGCCCTCTATCCAGCTCTACCTGTCCCACCGCCCCTTAAATCAGCTTATATTTCACCTCTTTTCTATTTTTCCTTAGTTCTGATGAAGAGTCATTCGGACTCGAAACGTTAACTGTTCCTCTCCGCAGATGCTGTCAGACCTGCTGAGTTTTTCCAGGTATTTTTGTTTTTGTTTTGGATTTCCAGCATCTGCAGTTTTTTGCTTTTATCACGAGTAAGTCACTGTTTCCCCCGGGGGTAGTTTGAAACATGGAAACAATCCTCATCTCTGTTTCCCAGCCCTAGAGTGAAAATTCAGCCACAAAATCAAAAGTTAGTCACAAAGCCATCAAACATATGCAAAATAGCAACTTAATTCCTTTTGACAACTAGATTAAAGGCAGGAGAGAAAACAACTGGTCAACTCCCTTGAACTTAGATCCAAATGATTTAAAGACAACAATTTGTCTCAATTATAAATATTTAACATTTTAGTTATGGCATCTCTTTCTTAAAAGGCAGTAATACCACAGTATAATAATTTTTCCTATTTCTTTGCCTCTCTGGTAAGAGCAGGCAGGCTACTTCCACATAGAATTCATGAGCGGCCACATGAGTACATCACTCTATTGCATGACTGTCTCATAAAGCAGCAGCAGTCTTCAGAGATGATAAATCTGGACAGAATAAAGCTGCTATGCTGTCTGAATCTTGAAAAAGTAACTCAAATAAACTCATAAAATTGGCCAACATGAAATATAAACAAGATACATTACAGAGCTCGGGTTTACAGAAAAATAAACTCCGAGTGAATCAGGCCAGCTTCACTTACTTCCCTTTTGTCTTTGTGAGTTATGGAGCTCCTAATGCCACTAGTTGGTTTATTTTTCAGTAAACCACTGAGACCTTCATGTTTCATCTGTTTTCCTAATAAATCTATCACTCCAAGAATGTTCTTATTTAGCTGCACTGCAAAATATTGTTTTAAGCAATATTTAAAACTGTCGTCACTTCCATAACTTGCAATCTCTTCAAGTGAGCCACAGTTTGCAGTTCAAGCTGGGTTTCACAGTGATCAGGGAGGTGGTGGTGTAGTAGTCACCAGGACCAGTAATCCAGGAGCCCAAGCTAATGCCATTTAGACATGGGTTTGTATCCCATCGCGACAGCTTGTGGAATTGAAATTCAGCTAATAAATCTGGAATTTAAAAAAAAACTAGTCTCGGTAATACTGACCATACTGTCAATTGTCGTAAAAACCCATCTGGTTCACGAACGCCCTCCAGAGAAGGAAATCTTACCTGGTCTGGCCAACATGTGATTCCAGATCCACAGCAATATGGTTGATTTTTAAGTATTCTCTGAAGTAACCTAGCAAGACACTTAGTTGTATCAAAACTGCTATGAAGTGTACAAAAAGGAACGAAACCAGACAGATCACCCAGCATTGACCTAGGCACCGGAAACAACAGCCCTGTCAACCCTGCAAAGCCTCCTTACTAACATCAGGAGGCTTGTGCCAAAATTGGGAGAGCCATCTCACAGATTATTCAAGCAACAGCCTGACATAGTCGTACTCACAGAATCATACCTTACAGATAATGTCCCAGACACCACCATCCCTGGATAAGTCCTATCCTACCAACAGGACAGACCCAGCAGAGGTGGCAGCAGTGTGGTATACAGTCAGGAGGGAGTCGCCTGGGAGTTTTCAATATCGACTCTGGACCCAATGAAGTCTCATGGCATCAGGTCAGACATGGACAAGGAAACTTCCTGCTGATTACGACCTACCACCCTCCCTCTGCTGATGAATTTGTACTCCTCCATGTTGAACACCACTTTGAGGAAGCACTGAGAGTGGAAAGGGCACAGAATGTACTCTGGCCGGGGGGTTTGGATGTCCATCAGTAAGAGTGGCTTGGTACCACCACTACTGACCGAGCTGGCCGAGCGCTAAAGGATATGGCTGCTAGACTGGGTCTGCAGCAGGTGGTGAGGGAACCAACAAGAAGGAAAAATGTACTTGACATCATCCTCACCAATCCACCCGTCACAGGTGCATCTGTCCATGACAGTATTGATGGGAGGGACAACACACAGTCCTTGTGGAAACGAGGTCCTGCCTTTACATTGAGGATACCCTCCATCGTGTTGTGTGGCACTACTGCCGTGCTAAATGGGATAGATTTCAAACAGATCTGGCGACTCAAAACTGGGCATCCATGAGGTGCTGTGGGCACCTCAGCAACAGCAGAACTGTACTCGAACACAATCTGTAACCTCATAGCCCAGCATATCCCCCACTCTACCATTACCACCAAACCAGGGGATCAACCCTGGTTCAATGAAGAGTGCAGGAGGGTTTGCCATGAGCAGCACCAGGCTTATCTAAAAATGAGGTGTCAACCTGGCGAAGCTATAACGCAGGACTACTTGCATGCCAAACAGCAAAAGCAGCACGTGATAGACAGAGCTAAGCAATCCCACAACCAACTGATCAGATCTAAGCTCTGCAGTCCTACCACATCCAGTTGTGAATGGTGGTGGACAATTAAACAGCTAACTGGAGGAGGCTCCACAAATATCCCCATTCTCAAATATGGGGAAGCCCAGTACATCAGTGCAAAAGACAAGGCTGAGGCATTTGTAATGACCTTGAGCCAGAAGTATTGAGTGGATGATCCATCTCAGCCTCCTCCGGAGGTCCCCAGCATCACAGTTACCCATCTTCAGCCAATTCAATTAACTCCACGTGATATGAAGAAACAGGTGAAGGCACTGGATACTGCAAAGGCTATGGGCCCTAACAACATTCCAGCAATATTTCTGAAGACTTGTGCTCCAAAACTAGCTGCCCCCTTAGCCAAGCTGTTCCAATACAGCTACAACACTGGCATCTACTTAGCAGTGTGGAAAACTGCACAGACATGTCCTGTCCATAAAAAGCAGGACAAAACCAACCTGGCTAATTACCGCCCCATCAATGATCATCAGCAAAGTGATGGAAGGTGTGGTTGACAGTGCTATCAAGTGGCACTTATTCAGAAACAGCCTGCTCACTGATGCTCAGTTTGGATTTCACCAGGACCACTCAGCTCCTGGCCTCATTACATCTTAGTCCAAACATGGTGGTGTGCCTAGTTGATGATAATCGTACCTGTGAAACTTGAAGGTGAAAGCTGTTGCCAGATAGGACTCCTGACCTATTCAGCATGAATAAAAAACAGCACATTGTTGAACTGTGTAGCTACATAGTGCACATATATGTGGGGAGTGATATGAAAGCTTGTAATTAGGAAAGACATACCTTTGTTGTATTGACTATTTAAAGTGATTTTTTTTTTAAATTTGAAGTATCATTTAGCCTGTTAATTCATGTGTAATTTTCATTGGTTCTGATTCATGTTAAGATAAAAGCTACAACAATGGAATTTTGTTGGTAATTTCTTCATTTGGGGGTCATTCAGCAAATTTGGTTATTTTGGTTTACAGTTTCCCCACAAAGATCGTAACAGTATTTATAGTCCTTCTGAATAAAATCCACACTGCTGGTACCACTTCAAACAATTGAAATCTATTACAGAATCACAGAAATGTTACAGCACTGAAGGAGACCATTTGGTCCATCAAGTCTGCACCAGCTCTCCAAATGAACAACTCATCCGGTTCTATTCTCCCTGTAACCCTGCACGTTCCTTCTTTTCAAGTAACTAATTCCTTTTTGAATGTTTCAAATGAACCTGCCTCTACCACGCTGTCAGGCAGAGCATTCCAGATCCTAACCACTCCCAGCGCTAAAAAGTTTTTCCTCATATCACTTTTGCCTCTTTTACTAATTACTTTAAAGCTGTGCCTTCTCATTCTCAATCCTTTCATGAGCGGAAACAGTTTCTCCCTATCTATCTTGTCCAGACCCCTCATGATTTTGAATACCTGTATCAAATCTCCTCTCAGTCTTCTCTTCTCCAAGGAAAACAGTCCTAACTTCTCCAATCTGTCTTCATAACTAAAGTTCCTCATCCCTACAACCACTCTCACAAATCTTTTCTGTACTCTCTCCAGTGCCTTCACATCCTTTCTAAAATGCGGCACCCAGACCTGTAACACAATACCTCAGCTGAGGCCGAGTTAGTGACTTATAAAAGCTCAACAAAACCTCTTTGCTCTTGTAATCTATGGGCAGGATTTTTACCTTTTTGGGTGGGCAGGCCCGGGAGCAGTTGTGAAACTGACCGCCACCCATGATCAGGCCCCAAACTGGATTTCACGCTGGCTGACCAATTAACAGCCAGCCAGCGTGAATCGCACACTGCAACGCTGAGCGCCACTGGGGTGGGGGCGGGAGGAGGGCAAGGGCAGACTTTTGTGCATGCGTGAGGGTGTGCGCACTGAAAACTCCCTGAAGGCAGAGAGCTGCCTCAGGGAGCTGAAGATTTTTAAAAACATAAATAAAAAAATTTAAAATGTTAAAAACATGTCCCGTCATGTGACCTTGTTAGATGAGCAGAGACATGTTATAAATGAGGTTTTTATTTTATTTTTAATTCCTGTTGGAAGCCTCATCCCACCCATGGATGAGGTTTCATTAAAAAATCCAAAGGCCGCTTGGCCTTCTCACCCATCCACCAACTGAAAGGTTGGATGGACAGCGGAAAATCCAACTTAATTAATTGCTTAAGGGCTTTAATAGGCCTCTTAATTATTGGTAGGTGCACTGCCATCTCTCATGTGTGCCAGCCGAGTGAAATATCATGAGTGCACGCTATGACATCGGGACACTTGCCTGACATCATCGCGCACTATTTTACTCTTGTTCGGGCTGGGCACACGTCCATCCGATGAGAGAAAAATTCTGCCCTATGCCCCTATTAATAAAGCCCAGGATACTGTATGCTTTATTAACCGTGCCCTAAACCTGTCCTGCTACCTTCAATGACTTATGCATCTATGCAGCCAGGTTCCATTGCTCCTGCACACCTTTCCAGTTGTACCCCTTATTTTATACCGTCTCTCCATGTTCTTTCTACAAAATCGAATCACTTCACATTTCTCGGCATTGAACTTCATCTGCCACCTGTCCACCCACTCCACCAACTTATCTATGTACTTTTGAAGTCCTGCACTAACGTCCTCACAGTGCTTCCAAGTTTTGTATCATCCGCAAACTTTGAAATTATGCCCTGTACACCAAGTCCAGGTCCACAAAATACATTAGGAAAAGCAAGTCTCCAAAACTGACCCCTGGGGAACTCCACTACAAACCTTCCTCCAGCCTGAAAAACATCCAATAACCATTACTCTCTGCTTCCTGCCAATCAGCCAATTCCATATCCATGTTGCGACTGTCCCTTTTATTCTATGGACTTTGTTCACAAGCCTGTTGTGCAGCACTGTATCAAACACCTTTTGGAAGTCCAAATATACCATATCAACAGCATTGCTCTCATCAACCCTCTCTGTCACCTCTTCAAAAAGCTCCAGCAAGCTAGATAAACATGATTTTCCCTTAAGAAATCCAAGCTGGCTTTCATTAATTAATCTGCCTTTGTTCATGTGACCATTAACTTTGTCCGGAATTATTGTTTCTGAAAACTTCCCCACCACCAAAGTTAAACTGACTGGCCATATCTGTTCTTGTCCCATTGAAGTTGACTTTCCCCCAGTAAAATTTTTCTTACTCTGGACTGTTCTTTGTCCTTTTCCATAATCAGCCTAAACATTATGATACAATGATCATTGTCCCTTAAATGTTCTCTTACCGACACTTGATCTACTTGGCCCAACACTTTTCCAAGAACCATGTATCGCAGCTAATATCCTCATTGGACTTGAAAATACTGCTGAAGAAAATTTTCCTGAACATATTTTAGGAGTTCGATAATTAATGTTCTGTAATGATTTCCCTGTATCCATTCCCAGAACATTGTAAGCCCCCAAGGAACTTGATAATTAATGTTGTGTGATCATTTCTCCATATCCATTCCCAGGATATTGTAAGCTCCCAAATATATCACTTAAAAGTTCTTTTTATTATTATTCATAAAGAAAGAAAGATTTGCATTTATATAGTGCCTTTCATGACCTCAAGACATTAAGTGCTTTACAGCCAATTAAATATCTTTGAAGTGTTGTAATGTGGAAAAATACATCAACCAATGTGCGCACAGCCAGATAGTGTAGCACTTCCTCAGTGTTCGCAAGGTTATTAGATATAATATTTATATAATGCTGCCTACGGAAGCACAGAGGCCCACTTTCGGCTCCAAATACTGCTGGTGGTGCCTCATGCCCAGAGGCCTCAGGAGACAAGTGCTGGTCAGCAATACCCCAGTACCACTAACTACGTACTTACATTTACACAAACAAATCATCTTATTGCACAACTGAACCATTGTTGCTGCAATGTCAATGGGGCAGGTTCTGAAGCAGGGGAACTGCGTTATGTTATAGGGCCGCTTGCAATGGCCACTATTCTGCAACAGAAACAAGGAACTAGCTTCTTCTCCCATTGACTGGTTTGCAGCTGGGTAACCCTCGCACCCCTCGATGTAAAATCTGCTCATCCTCCACAATTTCCTCTCACTTCTCTCATTAGCCATGCGGAGTGGTTTAGAGGACACTATATCAGTTTACCGTGGCTGTGACGGACAGAAAAACAATTTCTAGTGCAGGATGTAAAAGGCTGCAGTCAACATCACTTTGAGGAAAGCTGTTTAGTACAGCAACTTTAGGGTTGACAGCATCTGAAAGTGCCCACACATTCTCTGATGCTTCCGCTGGAGGTGCTGCTGGCAAGAGGCCCCATGAGGGAGTGATACAGGCTGTCTAGAAGGAGGTAGTAGAGGCTGTCAGTAACAGAGATGTTTAATAATCTCACTAGGTGGCCAAGGTAAGTTAAAACCCTCGTGACACCACACATCCTCTCCCACTCAGACAGCTTCACTCATCCCCTTACTTAAACATACTCTTCCTCTTTCAGCACCTGTATTCACCTCAATAATACCTTGCAGCAGCTCTTACCACCACTAATATAGCGGCAGTAATTATTTGAGGAGGAAATGGAAAGGAATGTACACCCTTGTCACTATTTGAAGTGGCACATAAGCTACAAACAGGTCTTAAAGGGAGTGGCTTTCCTTTTGCAAGATCACAGGTGCAATATTTTTGTGTGGTGGATTTGAAGCAGCAGCCTTTAAGGGCACATTTTACTCCAATTACTTCCTTTAATCTGTGCCTAATCTGGTGGCAGCAGAAGAGACTCCAGACCAAGTTATCACATTTAGTTCATCATGAGGCTTGCACTCCTCCTATACTTACCAGGAACCAGGTGTTTATTTTTCACATTTTCATTCCTGTTGTCCTTTAGACCTGTTGAATTTTGAATATTCCTGAGCTATTTAAACACCACCCTGAGACACCGAGGTAATCATGAAGAGCTTGAAACTGAGATGCTTTGAAATTATATTGTATATTGTTTATACCGTAACAGATTAGCACATTTGTTTAAATTCCTTCATCTACTATTACGATAAACATTTTAACCAGAAAAATTGACTAATGTAACTCGTGAGATTTCAAAGCAGGGAGTGAACTTCATGAAAACCCCAGGTATGAGTAAATCAATCTCTTGAATTATTCATATGTCATCTATTATCTGGATTCTAAAAAAGCAGAATTAATGGGGATGCTTTACTCCAGGGCCCAACAGCAGTTTAAATGCAGTGCAGCAGAACTACCATCTCGCACGTGCCTACTCCCCTGTTACTGGAAGTTTTACCAGGACCAGGCTTACTTAAATAATTATGGTAGGCTTCCAGCAAAGTTCTAGCCTGTATCTGGGAGTGGGAGCCCACTGCAGGGAATAAGGAAGAGAAAGCCTGTTGCACAGCAGATCCTGGACAAAACATGAACATTCGCTTCCAAGGCAGCTGAAGAGAGGGCAAGAATTTTAAAAGCATACTACATATTTCATGAAGCTTCAAGTAGAATCAATTATCTTCTGCTGAATTCAATTCCCTTCAGGCTTTTAAAATGTAAATTTTGCCCTAATATCCAGCCTTGCCATGGTGCAAATGCGTCAAACCTTTGGCACTCGCAGGTTCTGTTAACATCCTCCCATAAATACACATAACTGAACACATAGTAAGCAACTTGAGGGTCTGCCCCCAGATGGTATTTAATGTGATCACTATTAACTTTCAGGTGAGGTGCTTTTGACTTTCTTTTGTTGCTGCAGAATTTTGGAAGTATTTTGTGCTCTGTTGTTGGAAGAGGTAACAGGTGTCCTTTCAGTCAGAGTGATGTGGAATTAAGAGGACTCTGAATAGAAAATTTACTGCTAGTCATGGGGAATATAGTTGCAGTTTCCCTTGGGCTGCAGCATGAGGGTAATGGAGCAGAGAGGAGGGTGTTACTTGTATAAATTAAGGTTAGGTGTCTGCAGGTCATTGTGGGGCAAGGGCAGACATTGGATAATGACTTATGCACATATAAAGAAACACTCCCCTTAAGTGACTGACAATTTGTTAATCAGTTAATAATTTGTTTAATTGATTACCTCAAAAGAATATAAAGAGACACTACCTTTCACGACCAGTGGGAGTACATCATCAGCTCCAGGAGTGACAATCTAATTTAATTTGCTAAGTTTCTATTGAAGTTTTTGTTTTTAGTTACGGTGCCCCTTTAAGGGGCTGTCAATTTGTTAATTTTGATGATCTGTTTTACTCAAAAGAGCATAAAGAGATAACTCTACAACCCACTCCCAGTGTCAATAGGTAAGAATTATACATTTGGAATGTCTCACTTTGTGAATAAATCTAAAACTCAGTAATGATTAACTTTGGGTCTCTTCTATCACCAGCTGGCTAGTTTAACAGAGAGGGTCTCAACAAAAAGTCATATCCAACTAGAGCCTTCAGAGACTACTTCTCCTGCCTGCGCCTCAGCCAGGAACAGTGTCTCCATCAGCTACAATTTACCAAGGAGGCGGTCATGGAACTGCACCACTGCTCTAACTGGACCTGCAGCCAGAAAACAGGGCAAGGACAGCACTGCCAGTGCCTGTCAAGGTTGCTGTGGGTGCAATTTCCATACCTTGGGGTCCTTCCAGGATGGACCCAGTGATATCACCAACATTTCTCCATTCATAGTGCATCACTGGAGGTCATCAATGCCCTGCAGACAAGGAGAAGGGACTTCATTGCAAAAGCAGCAATACAAAATATATGTGAATTAATCGGAACCCCATTTTACATCACTCCCAGCTTTATTTTCCATTGGCTTCAATGTGAAATAGGTTCACTCATGTCCATTTTGTGCTACTGCTGAGGATTAATTTACCCCGTTGATTAACTGGGGGAAGCTTTTTTTGTGTCGATCTTAGGGATAAATAGGATGTCCAATTACCATCTTTCACGCTGCTCCACAGTTAGTTTTGTTCACCCTTAAATGTGCATGGTAAAGTAGTTTACCCCTTCTGAAAATTATTGAGTAGTATTTACAAGAATGTGTGTTGGATAGAAATTGCAGATGCATTAATGTTTCATGTCCATTTGAATGAACAAAGATTGTGGACGTATTCCAGATCCCGTCAAACTGGCTCAGAAATTTCCAACATATCTAAAGGTCAGTGAAGCATGTGTCATGCAGAAATTTAACCAGATGTATTGCAACCAAACTCCTCAAGGCAATCAGTGAGGAAATAGATGAAAGCCGTCATTGATATAATTAGGAGCCCTGTAGAAATGCAGTGTGCCGTACCTGAGATAATGGAGAATAGTGAATATTATTCCAATATGCGAAGACAGATTGAATCACATTCCAGTTACTCTGACAGAAATCACAGTTTGAATATTTGGACAGAGGTATTCTATGAGCCCATCATTTCCAGGAATCTGCTTGGCAGGGACAATTATGCTAAGAGGCAGCGGAATGATGAAGTTTTTTTGCTACATTTCACTGGAATCATGCTGGTGTTTCAATGCGGGTAAGTTTGAGAGCGGGCAGGTAAAGTCATCAAAAAAGTGCAAGAAGAGTTAGGATCTTAGAAATAGTACAATGATAAATTTGCACAAGCAATGATTAGGCTATAATTGGAGTACTGTGTGCAGTTATGAGAACCCCCATAACAGAAAGGAATTTAAAACCATAGAGTAACAATGTAGTGATGCAGGGGCTGGGAAACTAGAGTTGCGAGGGGAGACTTGAGATACCTGGCCTATTCCCACTGGAGTAGAAAAGGGCAAGCTGAGATTTAAAAGAGGGTTTTAAAGTGATGGAAGGTTTAGAAAGAGTGGGGAAAAGACCATGTCCCATGCAATATCTTTTTTTTCTTCTTGGGATGTAAGTAATGAAGATCACCATTTTAAAATTGACACTGAGAGCAAAGGAAGAGTTCAGATAGAATTTACTTATATAGAAAATTGTTTAAGTGTGAAGTGCATTGCCATGGTAAGTAGTTGAGGCAGAAATCAGTGAAATCTTTAGGCAAGGAGTGGAAAAGAGGGGAGAAAAACCAGCAAGAAAGCATATGTAACGGGATTAAATTTGGATTGTTGTAGCTAAGAGTCAACATTGACATGACGAGCCAAATTCCCTCCTCCTTCCTGTAAACTTCTATGGTTCTACTTCTATCATTTGACTGTATTATACCCATACTTATAGAGTTGCATCTTCCGGTCGATGAGCACAGGGCGGGGCCTGCTAGCCAACGCGTAAAATGATGCGGGTGATGTCGGGCGTGCGTCCCAATGTCACCCCGCGTCATTTAGATTTTCAGCTCAGCAGACACGCAGCCAAGTCGGCTGTGCACCCGCTAAACTGTCAACAGACACTTAAGGCCTTTAAAAAAGTAATTAAGCTAATTAAAGGACCTGCCCGTCCAACCTTAAGGTTGGTGGACAAGCGAGGAGGCCAGGCGGCCTTCAGAAAAAACATGAAACCTCATCCATGGGCAGGATGAGGTTTCATGAGGGCTTTAAATGTTTGTGAACTGTTGAAATAAAAGAAATTGACATGTCCCAGCTCATATGACAGTGTCACATGAGGGAACGTCAGGAATTTTTTCCACATCCACAAACTTTTTAAACTTCCAGCAATCTCCCTGAGGCGATACTTTGCCTCAGGGAGATCTGTGCGTTCTTTCATGCACATGCGCAAAAGAGCTCACTCTCAGCTCAGGGAATACCCTTCCCCGCCACCCCCCACCCCCCCCCACCTCGTACAGGGGGCGCACAGCTCTTCCGAACGGACATCACGCTGGGCTGGCCATAATTGGCCCACCCATCTAAAATGGCAGCATGCCTCCAACTGGGGACACCAATCAGGAACCCGCTCACCCGCGCCCACTCCCACACATCCCCCCCACCAGGGGAAAATGTTGTCCATAGTGTCAATTTATACATTCAAACTCTTGGAGCAGAGTTTCACCTATCAGGAGCCTTGTCAGAAATAAATTGACAGGAAATCCTGTACATGGGACCCCCTGACTTCTATTCAAATTTCCTGATGTATGTTCCCAGCAGGGAAGCTCTGTGCTTAGAGCACAAGTTCGTTAAATTATTCCTTTATATATTTTATTTACTATCAATAGAGTTCACTCCATTTTAGAATGTCAAAGTATTGTTTATCAGTGCTAATCACTTTGAAATTGTGCTGTCAGCATGTCATAGGGCAATCAGGGGTCCCCATTCTAAATCATGGGTGGAATCTCTTTGTAGCATCAAAGGTCCCAACAGTAGGACTGGAAGTAAGTAGCACTCTGCTCATAGGTGGGATGGCTGGCCATGTGCGATCATGCATCGACCAGCCAATTAGATATTCATTGTTCAAGGAGCCTGGCTAATCAGGCAGCGGGGGTGCGTAGAAAGTCAATGACCCATCATTACCATACAGGGTCAAAGGTCCAGGCACCATATTTAAATAGCACCTAGACAGGCATTAATTCCCTGCAAGCCAGCAACATCAGTCTGGCTATGTGAGTGGATACCTTGACACTACAGCTGCTTTCCACCCCCTCCCCCCAACACCCTGCCCCTGCATACCCTGCCCCTGCATCTAACCTCAACTGCTGCTCCTCCTTCAATTACCTTTGCAGGAGGGGGCCATGCAGTTAGCATCTCTTCATTTCTATTGAAGAGATGACCTTCCCTCCATCACCCTCAACCCTCACTCATGATCCATTCCCTGGTGACCCTTGACCCACCCCCATCACCCTTGACCAACTATAATTACCCTACAGTTTCCCTCTGTTTGCATTGGTCGGCCCCCAGCACACTGGAACTGCCACCCACCCCATCCTCGATCCTCCCTCTACCATCCTTTATTTTCTTTCTGTTACCCTCAGCTCTGAGGACTTCACCACTGACCTTCTATGTATAATCCTTGATCTCTCCGCAGTCATGCTTAACCTACCATCTTTAGACACTCTCCCTGTACAGCCCAGCTGCCCCCCTACATCCCACAAGACTTTGTAGGGCTGCAACCTTCTTCCTTCCCTCAATCAACCCTACCCCCATTCCTTTTTCACTGCCTCCTCCTCTCCTTGCCTCAGTCAGCCATGTCCTGTTCCCGTTTCACAGCCAGAACCCTATCTCAATGCATTAATGCCTCCTCTCCAGTGGTTCAACAAGGGTTCCCATACAAGAAAAAGCAGCTCCTATTCAGTGTAAATCCACCAGGAAGACTAGCTTGCCTACTGCATCACGTTTAAGCAGTAATGAATCTGAAGGCACATGTTTCTCATTTGCTGATTACTTAATTCAAAAGGTACACTTAATTATGGTGATATTGCTTTTTAATGACCATGAATGACATGCTGATGTATTAAATAGAAATTCCTGACACTTGCCATCAGGCTCAATCTGCCATCAACCTGCTGCCTATACCCTATTTTAGTTGACATTTTACCTCCCACTCAATTAAATTTCCCGCTTCCTGGGAGCTTCGGAAGATGCCCCCAGGTGTTCTTTTTCGGTACAATTCCAACTTGATCTAAGCTGAAATTACAAGCATTTGAAACCTCTTTATCTTGTGTAAATCAACATTGTGTAATTGATAGAATAGATCAGAGAGCTAGAGCTGTCAATCAAGTAATGTCTATTTACACAAGGTAATGAGATTTCAGGTGCTTGCAGTTTCTGATATTGATACTTTAAAAAGTCTGGATGATTGACACTTTTATTCCCCTGTAGTAAATAAGAGCTTTTTTTAAAGCAAGTGGATATTTATCAATGAATGACTGGGGATCAGGTGTTTCAACAGTCTAATGGATTTCTGGGCTCTCAGCCAAGCCTCATTATGTATTCTTGGTTGATAACCCAGACATCCATTAGTGTCCTAAAACACCTGTTATCTTAGAAAGCCTTCCCCTCTCAAAGCCCATTTCCACAGCAACATGAATCACAGGGCCTTGTGCCCAGGTAGAAATGCTGATTAGCCATTTTTGAGATAGCAACTCCAACTTTCTTTTATCTTGGAAGCAAAGCACAACTGTTTACAATCTGACATTCTCAACAAATTCTGGGACTTCGGAGACTCACAGCCTATCCATTGTCAGCACACAGGCTGCGCCATTGCCACATCTAAACACCTTGCACCTTCTTCCCAGTAAAATAATCTGGGTAGCCCTTTAATCTCTAATAATCAAACCACCCGGGCTTGTTGTCAGGCAGATTTCAAAACAGGTCATATGACTCTCTTCATTTTACTTTAAATTAAAGATGTAGTCCAGAATCGCAACAATCTTATAAATCCTCACAATTGCAACACAGGCTAGGGAGAGAACAGAGAACATAGGCAGAAATAATTGCAAACATGAAACAGATATGCCTAAATTCTTCATTGCAACTGCCCATATCAGCTTGCCACAGCGTGTTGCACTCTGACTTCTGAGTCGGAATGCTCTAAATTTTAAACCCCATCCAGAACGCTAATACATAATTTAGATGGATGCTTCAGTGCAGTACTGAGGGAATGTTGCAAGGTCACTAGGGTTGGGGGAGGTGGGGTTACTAAAGGGCAATCAGTGGTCATGGCACCACAGACCCATTATCACAACAAAAAGTTGCATCTTCAAGAGAAGAAGGGAGTAAAATCATTAAAGAAACTTGGGGAGAATTTTTTCGAAAGCCAAAATGAGTAATCATAATGTAACATTGAGCATGGGTGAGCCTTTTGTGGAACTTTACCTTATGCACTTTAAATAAAAGGTAAGTTCTGGCCTACATCTAACTTACACACAATTTGGAGTTATCCTATTTCTAATGAAGAAATGTAGCTTTGTAATAAAGGATTCTGCTAATTAGAATAAAAATAATTTTTAAACTATTGAACATACAACCATCAATCCATTTTTAATGATGTTTGTTAACAAACCATTACATAAGCGTGATTCATTATTTTGATTTAGTGTTCACTAGTAGACGCCAGATTGTTCTATACCACTTTATTGAAAGAGGGAAGAAAAAATACAATGAGGTCAGAAAACACTCCACAGGGAAAAAGAAATGGAAAATTTGAAGGCAAAAAATCATTGGCCACCTGGTGTGCATCTTAATAACAGATCACAGCGCAGGAGTGGAATGCACATTGGGAAAAACATAAACAAAAATGAGGAAATAAGTGGCAGACAGAGAGTTGAGTGAATGATGTACCTAACTGAAGTATTTAGTCCGTAGAGATCTTTATGCCTGCGCTGTCCTCACTGCCAGGAGATGCATTCACAACCTTTTAGGGGAGGAAATAAATCATGAGGTTCTTTACTAACAGTCACAGAAAACAACGTGTATTCGATTGCAAAGCAAGAAAATAATAATCACGCCATTCTAGTCATCCTGTAAGCCAGCAAGACAAACAATGCAGTACATGCCACTCCTTCTAAGCTGGAAGTCAATAGATAAAAAGGACTTTGACCCATATCGTAAACAGTCACAACAGAAATCAGATTGGACTCTACAAAGTCAAAATTTAAAGCAGCAAGGACAGTTTAATCAGTAAATTACAAACAACTGTAAAAATACATTTTAAGAGTAAACAGCTGAACAGTTTAGCCCTGATTAGTGGAGTTTTTTTCTCTCTGGACTCATTGCAATGGAAAATTCCATTCCTGTTCCAGTTTCTGTCCAGCTTTATCATGCCATCTTTAATGTTCTCAAGCGTTTCAGCCACACATAATGAAAATACAATCACACTGACGTGAAGAAGGATTCACTATGGAATTCATTAAAATGTTACTTTTGCTCTTAAATAATGTGATTACAGGCTCAAAGTTGTCTTTACCAGGGACTGTACGTTTCTCAATAAAGGCTGTATGTATTTATTGTGAAATCCAATTAGGTGCGTTTGCCATCTTTTAATCCATGTGGTTTCATGTTTTATCTTGAAAGCAATAAATCTTGCTTTTGGCCTGGCTATCAGCCATTTTGCCCTTTGGCTTCTCTCCCAATCTGGCTAACAAAGCACAGTGTAATTAATCTTTGCCAATTTGGCTAAATTAACAAAATGAATCATTATGTACATTTGCAGCAGTGATAGTTTGTTTGTAATAAATGTTTATACAGTCTGAAATGTTTCATAACTGAAGTTGGCTACTTTTTGGCTAGAAACTTTCAAACTTCCAAAGAGATTGCAGTAGAAAGTCCATCAAAGACACATAAGAGTCTGCTTGTTGAAACTTGAGCACAAGCATTAGACTTTAAATTGCCTACCTCTACTATTTAAGCTTGATGGCTTTTCAGTCAACTGTTGGTCAACTAGGATTTCTTTTAAATTTCTTGACATCCAGTTAAGTTCTTATAAAATAAGGAGAAGCATAAATGAAGACACCTATTTACCGAAATACAAGCAGACTCAGATTGGAAAACCAGAAAAAAGATTGTCTGGTTGCAAAAGAAATAGGACTTACTCAAAGTTTTCAAAATAAGATATGAAGCTTTTGACTGAAACCAATGTAAACTCCAAAACCCTCACCCAAATTAAGTTCTACATAGTATAATAAAGAAATATTTGGCAGCTGTATGCTCCATGCATCTCAATGCCTTTCAAGCAAACAAACATTGTTACGGTCCCCATCACTTTTAGAGGATGCATTGGTGTTAATGCAATTAGCCCGCAAGTAGTGTTGGATGGTGTCTCATCTTTTAGAGATATAATAGTGAACAGAGAAGGAAACAGATGGCTAACTGGATTCTGGGCCAGGATTTTCCCCTCGATGATTTTGGGGTGGGGCCCATTCGCCAAGAGGAAAATGATGCGGAATGAAGTTGGGAGGAATCCCCGACATCATCCTGGGCCATTTAAAATTTTAGGAAGGCGGGCGGATAGCGAAATCATCTGTCCGCACACCGACCTGTCAATGGCCAATTGAGGCTGTTGACAGGATAATTAAGATAATTAAAAGACCTGTCCATCTAAGCTTAAGGCTGGCGGGTAGGCCAGGAGCCCCAGCGGGCTCCAGATTATTCATGAAACTTCATCCATCTGCGGGATGAAGTTTCTGTGTTTGTGTTTTAAAAATGTAATAAATTTTATGTGTTTATTATTAACATGTCCCATCTCGTGTGACATTGTCACATAAGG
This sequence comes from Carcharodon carcharias, assembly GCF_017639515.1. NCBI lineage: Eukaryota > Metazoa > Chordata > Chondrichthyes > Lamniformes > Lamnidae > Carcharodon > Carcharodon carcharias. The sequence continues at coordinate 198,221,173 of NC_054468.1, read as the reverse complement.
GGGACATGTTAATAATTTTAATATTTATCTATTTTTCAACTTTACTTACCTCTCACGAATCTCCCTGAGACAGGACTTTGCCTCAGGGAGCAGTGCACTCTTTTGCTCCCCTCGGAACAGGAAGTGCATAGCGCTTCCTGTCGGGTAGGCCACTGGGCGGGCCTTAATTGGCCCGCCCACTCAAAATGGTGGCTGGCCCCATTTCGATGGCGGGTTCAGCTGTCCGCCCGCTGCCGAGCCGGTGGGGCCCACACGCCATCCGAGGGCAAAATTCTGCCCCTGATTCTGCTCCACAGCAATTTTGTTAACAATATTTAACACGGGAAGAGAGGGAAGCAGTATACTCCTTGTGCATTTGCCAACATTTATCCCTCAACCAACACCCAAAGCAGGTAATATGGTCATTTATTTGATTGTTGTCAGGGGGACCGTGCTGTGTGCAAATTGGCTGTTGTGTTTCCTACATGGCAACACTTCAAAAGTATTTAGTTGGTTGCAAAACACTGAGATCATGGAAAGTTATACAAATGCAAGTACGTACATACGAACGTTCACACGAGTTAGGAGCAGGAGTAGGCCACTTCATCCCCGAGCTTGCTCCACCATTCAATAAGATCATGGCTGATCTGATTTTAACCTCACATTCCCATATACCCCTGATAACCTTTCACCCCCTTGCTTATCAAGAATCTATCTACCTGTGCCTTAAAGATATTCAAGGACTGTGCCTCAATCACTTTTTGAGGAAGACGATTCAAAAGTCTCACAACCCTCTGAAAAAAAAAAATTCCTCATCTCTGTCCTAAATGGACCACCCTTTATTTTAAAATTGTGACCCCCCCGAGTTCTAGTCTTTCTTTCATGATATAGCGTCGTATATTAAGAAATCAAACCAACCTTGCAGATTATTTTTATGTCTTCATTGGTTTTGTTTAGATTACTTTTCTGAATAAACATCTAAATTGACTCCATGGAAGTTTTTACAAGGTGGTTAATTTATAATAATAGAGGTCTTGTGGCACAGTGGGTGGCATCCTTGCGTAAACAGGGTTCGAGTCCCACTGCAGGACTTGATGGCCAAGGAAGGTGCGTTCATAACGCAGCCACCCAGGTTATTTATCAATCTGTAAATCCTTCCAATACACCAATGGCAGGTGGTAAGAGCAGGCGAGACTCTTGGTCAGCCATACTTGATGCAGAGTCACACTCCTCAAGCTATAGCCTCTGGTGACAGGCTGGCGACCTGTTCCAAGCAAAGCAAGCCATGGAAAACTGGTGCTTTTTCAGCCTCATGCGTCTCTAGACACGGGAAGTCTTCTGAGTTTAGGTTTAATTTAGAATATAATTTTCAGAAAACCTGAGCATTTCTTTACAGGTTAGATATGTGCTTGTCTTCACCATACACACTGTTCATTTTAAAATTCTTTTCCTAAAACATTTGAACAAATATTGATCTGAAGTTAATAGTATGGAGATATGTTTGTGAGCAACTGAAAGTGCAAGACGTTCTAAGACAGATGCAACAAATCAACTCTATCAATAGGCCACACTGGGCAGAATTTTGCTCTTGTTGGTGGGCGTGTGGGCCCCACCAGCTCGCCGCTGAAACGGGGCCCGCCGCCATTTTGAGTGGACAGGCCAATTAAGGCCCGCCCAGCGACCTGCCCGACGGGAAGTGCTATGTGCTTCCTGTGCAGAGGGGGAGGGAGTCCCCAGCTGTCAAAGTGCGCTTTTTCACGCATGCGCTTTAAAGAGCGCACTGCTCCCTGAGACTAAGTGCTGTCTCAGGGAGATTAGTGACAGTCTAAAAAACTTAAAAAATAGAAAAATAAAAATACTATTAACATGTCCCCCTCATGTGACAATGTCACACGAGATGGGGCATGTTAATAAATATCATATTACATTTATTAAAGTTTTTAAAAAGGAATATAAGAGCTCATCCTGCCAGTGGATGAGGTTTCATGTATTATCAGAAGCCCACTGGGGCTCCTGGCCTGCCCGCCAGCCTTAAGGTTGGATGGACAGGGCCTTTAGTTACTTTAATTACCCTGTAAATGGCCTCAATTGGCCATTGACAGGTTGGCGGGCGAACAGCTGATTTCGCTGTCTGCCCGCCTTCCTGAAAATTTAAGGGGATTGGGATGACGTCGGGGGTTCCTCCCGACGTCATCTGGCGTCATTTTCCCGTCGGCGAGCAGGCCCCGCCCCCAGATCGCCGACGGGAAAATTCTGGCCATAATTTGCACTGGTGAGGGCTGTCCCTAATTTATTTAGTAACTTTTTTGGGCAGGTGCCAGGGCAGTGGTTAACGAGGTAAGCTTTTCAAACAACACAACTGGGACATTTTCCTGAATTCCTCATAAGAATAAAGCCAGACCTTTGGAATATCAATCCAATTTAAGGATCTATGTTATTCAACCCTAGCTGACTACCTGCACATGGTGTTACAAGATGCCAGAACAACTGGAAACACAATTTTCCACAGAGCTTTCAATTGTCCTTTTGATCCTTTTTTAAACTGGATATTTCTGTCCTGTTGCTTTTTGATGCTCATTGCCAAGCCAATTTTCAATCAGCTAATTTCCCTTTAACTCTATTTACCTTTGTCTTCTTTAAAAACCTCATATGACATAGAACCTTAACAAATGCCTTTAAGAACCCAAGTGAATTATATCCAGCAGATAGTCCTCATCCATTAATTTAGTTATCTCCTGAAAAAATTCCATTAGTTTTATGAGGCATTAGTCATTCGTTCTAAACCCATTCTGACTGCTCTCATTAGGTCCTTGTAATCCTTAGATGATTATATCCCCTGATTGCTATCTCACACCATTAACTTGAGCCACCTTTTAGTCCTCAAATACAGCCTCTGTAGTTACAAAACTCTTCCAAATATTAGCAAGAACCTTGCCTTTTTCTTCAGTGGTTTCTTCAGGATTTTGGGATGTATCCCATCTGTTCCATGTGTATTCTGTGAGGTTAATGGTCCATGTGCATTGTAAGAATTTAATGACTTGAACCTATTCACAATAAATGCTTTAGTCATCACTACCTATGTGATAAATTCCTGAAACGCCTTGGCCTAGAAATTCAGTTCTGCCACTTTTGTTTTTCAGGTGCTCAAGCCTGCACTATGCTGGACAAGAATCACATGTTCATTTTGAGCAAGATGTGTGTTGCCTGCTGCATTGGATCAGGCTTAATAATCCTTGTATAATTTCAAACTCTCACATATTGAAGTAACGATTGCAAGCTGCGATTGTCCATTAAGCCATTCAAAAATAAGAAAGGTTATAAATTAAAGCAAAACACATTTATCATGCATGATAATACTTGCATTTTTAGTGTCTTATCATGTCAAAATGCCTCGAAACAATTTACAATATGAATTACTTTTTAAAAGCAATGGTTATTCTGTAGTCATGAAAGTCAGGAAGTCTGTAAGCACTTTACCTAAATATCCAATCCTTCCACTATTGCTGCACCCTGACTGAAGGGCGTACTATCTACATCCACTGCAGCAACACAGCAAGGCTTCTTCAAAAGCACCTCTCGAACCCACAAACTCCACACATGGAAGGCCATCCACACAATTGTTGTTGACTCAAAAATAGTCAAGAAAAGATAAGCTACTTTTAAATAGACTGTCAACCTGGTTTCAACTAGAAAGACTTGCATTTATGTAGCGCCTTTCACAACATCACAACATCCCAAAGCATTGAAGTACTTTTAAAGTGTCAATGCTGTTGTAATGCACATTTGTACACATTCTCCAATTCAGACACTGAAGAAAGGTTGCAGACTGGAACGTTCTGCTTCTCTCTCTCAGATGCTGACAGAGCTGCTGAGTATTTCTGCGCATTCTGTTTCTACATCTGTTTTAGGTGGTGGTCGAGGGGTAAATATCAGACAGAATGCTTGAAGAGCTCCGCTGTTCTTCTTCAAATACTGTCACTGTATATTTTCCACCCAAGTGAAAGAGCAGCCAAGGCCTCAATTTAACATCTCACCCAAAAAGATGGCAAATCTGACAGTACAGTGCTCCCTCAGTACTACACTGAAGTGTCAGCCGAGATTTTGCGCTTAAGCCTCTGGAGTAGATCTTGAACCCACAATGTCCTGACTCAGAAGTGAGCCAAGTCAGCTGACACCCAACTGGCCAGCAAAGAGACTAGGGGAGAATCCTCCTGTTCTCTTGTCATAAACTCGGTGGAGGGTGATGAAACAGCGTAGACAGACATTTTTAGATGTTTTCACCATTTCTCTGGAGGTCCCACCCATTTTCTGCCGAAGTTATGGTGAGAGATTAGGGGAATTCCATAGAAATTCCAGATAATTGATTTTATGAATTTTGGCCTTACAGGACAATTGACAGAGGGGCAGGTACAAATATCTGTCATATTCTCTTATCATGTCACATATTTATAACAAAGGGACACGCACACAAGCTCCATGTATTGATGTTTAGAAGTGGAAACAATGTAACATAATGAACTTCTGTTTTACTCTCATTTCCCTTTTTAAGTGCCCTGCCTTACACTTGTGAGGTAACACTCTCCAACATAAAAGGCAGAATTTAATGCCTTCCCCCTTAGCGAGTTTGGTGGCAGGCAGAATTTAACTGGGTGGGAGGGTGGTGGGTGGGGACCCTGCCACCTTCCCACCACTCTCCGAATAATTGACAGCCCGTGGCTGGCCTTTCTTCCCCACTGCCAATAGAGATTCTTAAGAGGACAATTAATTTCCACTTAAGGGATTCCTCCCACTGCCACTGTTGGTCCCTTGGAGGATGAGACTGGGGAGTTAATAGTGGGGAACACAGAAATGGCAGAGATGCTTAATCAATACTTTGCCTCAGTTTTCACAGTGGAGGACACTAGTACCACCCCAATAGTAACAGGTAGAGCAGAGGGTATAAAGAAGGAGGAACTTAGAACAATCACCATTACTAGAGAAAAAGTACTGAGCAAACTATTGGGATTAAAGGGTGACAAGTCCCCAGAACCTGATGGCCTACATCCCAGGGTCTTAAAGGAAGTGGCAGCGGAGATAGTGGATGCATTGGTAATAATATTCCAAAATTCCCTGGATTCTGGAAAGGTTCCAGTGGATTGGAAAAATGCTAATGTTACACCCTTATTCAAAAAGTGGGGGAGACAGAAAGTAGGAAACTATAGACCAGTTAGTTTAACATCTGTCATTGGGAAATTGTTGGAATCCATTATTAAGGAAGTAGTAATGGGGCATTTGGAAAGTCAAAATGCAATCCATCAGAGTCAGCATGATTTTATGAAGAGTAAATCGTGTTTGACTAATTTGCTAGAGTTCTTGGAAGATGTGACAAGCAAAGTGGATAATGGGGATCCTGTAGATGTAGTATATCTGGACTTCCAAAGGCCATTGATAAGGTGCCGCACAAAAGATTAATACACAAGATAGGATCACAAGGAGTTAGGGGTAATATATTAGTTTGGATAGAGGATTGGCTAACCAACAGAAAGCAGAGAGTCGGGATAAATGTGTCTTTTTCTGGATGCAAGCTGTAACTAGTGGAGTGCCACAGGGTTGAGTCCTTGGGCCCCAACTATTTACAGTCTATATTAATGACTTGGATTCAGGGATAGAAAGTACGATAGCTAAATTTGCAGATGACACCAAAATAGGTGGGAAAGTAAATTGTAATGAAGAAATAAGAAATTTACAAATGGATATGGACAGGTTAGGTGAATGGGCCAAAATTTGGCAGATGGAGTTTAATGTGCATAAGTGTGAGGTTATCCATTTTGGTCGGAAGAATAAAAAGGTGATTAATTATTTAAATGGAGAGAAACTTCAGAATGCTTCAGTGCAGAGAGATCTGGGTGTCCTCGTGCATGAATCGCTGAAAGCTAGTATACTGGTACAGCAGGTAATAAGGAAGGCAAATTGAATTTTGGTATTTATTGCTAAAGAAATAGAGTATAAAAATAGGGAAGTGTTGTTGCAACTGTACAAGGCATTGGTGAGACCACACCTGGAGTACTGTACAGTTTTGGTCCCCTTATTTGAGAAAGGATGTAGTTGCATTGGAGGTGATTGAGAGGAGGTTCAATAGATTGATTCCAGAAATGCGGGGCTTGTCTTATGAAGAGAGATTGAGCAGTTTAGGCTTATATCCGCCAGAATTTAGAAGGATGACAGGAGATCTAATTGAGGTGTTTAAGACGCTAAAGGGGATAGAAAAGTAGGCGTGGAATGGATGGTTCCCCTTGTGGGTCATTCTAAAATGAGAGGCTATAGTGTTAGGCTAAGGAGTGGTAGATTTAAATCAGAGATGAGGAAGAATTACTTTTCTCAAAGGGTCGTGAATCTCTGGAATTTACTTCCTCAGAGTGCAGTGGATGCTGGGACGCTGAATAAATTTGAGGAGGAGATAGACAGATTTTTAATTAGTAATAGGTTGAAAGGTTATGGAGAGAGGGCGGGAAATTGGAGTTGAGGCCAAAATGAGATCAGCTATGATTGTATGGAATGGCGGGGCAGGCTCGAGGAGCTGAAGTGCCTACTCCTGCTCCTAACTCTTATGTTCTTATTAACCCAGTGGTGGGCAGGGGTTTGCCATGCAGAGAGCACAATAAGGGTTTGTTCCCTCATTCAAAGGCACTCAGTGCCTGATCGAAAGACCTAGCATCAGGAAGTTGGGGCAGGGGGGGAGGTGATGGTGGAAGTGCTGAAAGCCACCTCTTGCCATTGCTGCCAACCACCCTTACCCCATCTCTGTGGCCGTCATCCTGTGACCCCGGTTCTGCCATCACTCACCTCTGCTTGGGTCCCTCCTCGATACAAGGTCTCGGGTGGGTGTAGTACTGGCAACAGCAACCGCCTCCCCAGCGGCACTATTGAGCACAGAGGCCCAATCCCCACCAGGCCTGTCGTTGGCCTGTTAAGTACCTGTTCAGCGGGCCTACCCTTAAAGAGGCAGCATGGGGCTCCCAACAACTCTCTAGCCAACAGCAATGACTCCCATTGCCTGCATTAAACCCAGCCCAAAAACCCAAGCTAGACACCACCTAATCAATACCCTTGGTGCCTTGGCCTATCACTTCAGTTTCTCAATAAAAAAAATCCTAATCAAACTGTGTTTGAGATTCGAAAACTGTTGAACAATTTTTCTTCTATTAATTTCAATTCTTGAGAATAATCGGTCCTGAGAGACATGAATGGATACCACATTTTTAAAAAATATTTAAAGTATTTAAAGGTCATAGTGGTGATTTTAAATAAGTTAATGGGGGGGACGGGTGGTGATGGTGGGGGCTGAGAGGGGCAGTAAATGAACCACCTGGCACTAAATGGATTGTGTTTTGAAGACACTGTTACCAGCAGCTGTAACTTCCTGTGCTCTGCAATGTTGTATGTGCTGCTGATTGTATCAGAGCTCGTTCTCTATAACATGGTGTCCTTTATTCAGCAGGTTCTTGTTTCCTGTTATTGTAAACTTCTATAACCTCGACACGCCCAGCCTCTGGTGTACAGCGCTCAAAACTTTATTGTGCTTCTTGCTTTTACCGTAATCCCCTTCCCCCGGGAAGAGTAAACAAGAATTACATTAAAAGCTATGTAATTCTCAGACTTGTTGTGGATACTTTTGGTGAGAAAACTATTCCTGTGCTTTTACAGTTACACAATTTAAAAATATTTCTGCCAATTCAAGGCGTGCAACTGATGTTAGAAAATAATTGAATTCTCCTATGCAGTGCAAACTAATATGCTAATCCATCCATTAACACGTACTTAGCCCTCACCAAAAATTGATCGGGTAAATTTGGTTTGGTAAGAGAAACAAAATGATTGTTATGATAATTAGACATATTTTTCTCCTTCATTACTTCAAATCCTATTATTGTTTCATTCACCTGCTCAGAATGGGCAGGATTTTCCTGGGTTTGGTGTGGTGGGCTGAGACGTGCTGGGTTTGTGGAGGGGGTGGGCATGAAAATAATGGTGAATCACATCAGGACAGCTTTCCGACACAGTCCCACTGCTAGGGAAGTTCCCTAGCAACAGGACTGGATGCAAATCAACTGCCTGCCAAATGGAGGCATGCAGCCATTTTAAAGGATTAAAGGACCTGTTAAGGGCGACTTTCCCAGCCGGACCACCCGCTGTTCCCCTGATGGGGAGTTTCATGGAGGTGTCCACCCAGTGGTCATTTGGAGTGGGAGTGTCCATTGGAACTGGAAGCTCCATGTCCCAAAGAGAGAGCTCTGTGCAGGGGAGACCATCCCTGCAGCCCCTATGGGCCATCCAGAGGAGCCTGCCAGCTTCCTCTCTGAACCTAAATTTATTCCTTACCTTTCCAAAGGTGCCTCCAAGCTGAGACCTCCTCTCAATCCCTTAGCTGCCTTAGCAACGGCCACCTCTCCCAATGGGGTTGCCAAGACTTCAGAGCCTCCAATTGGAAGTACAGCTCTGGAAAGATTACTGACCTGGTCCCACTATTGGCAAATGGAGATCTGGGACCCCCATTTGGTCCCGACATCAAGGTTCTGAAGCCCACAGTGTATAATCCTGTCTACTGTCTTTAAAACATGTTGTTCAAAATGAACATATCATAGGATGCACAAGATTGTTTTTAAAAGTATTACGGGGTGGAATTGGTTCAGCTTGTAATGCAAAACAGTACATATTTTTACTTGACACTCATTTTAAAATGAGTTGCCAATCAGCCATAAGCCTATTTTGCATGACCAGCAAGGAGCAATTTCACATTAACTCCTTAATAGCTACATGTCCACAGGTGCTGGACCAAATGGACAATCTCAATGGGTGAACTTGCACGATGAGAATTTAAGCCATTCAGACTTGGAACTGTGACACCCAACTCAATCCTGTTCTCAACTGACATCCATATATTCAAATGCAGCAAATATTGCTAGATTGTGATCACCAACACTAACACTAACACAGGGGCACAAAGTCCCATTCTAGCTTTCCTCCTGTGACCTCACTTGAGATCCACTAATTCAGCACAAACTAGGGATCAACATGAGGATCAGGATTGTGGCATATTGCCCAATATTCAATTTTGAGTTCAGCAGCACAGAAACAGTAACTTATACTGAATTACTTAGGATTTACACTACAGAAACAGGTCGTTTAGCCCAACCAGTGGTTATGCTCCACATGAACCTCCTCCCATTTTATTAATGTCGCCTCATCCTATCAACATATTCCTTTCCCCCCCAGCTTCACCCCAACATGCCATTGTATAATCACACCAGACATACTGCACTATGATTTTTGTGATCCACCAACTATGTAATAAACTGAGGTAGCGCAAGTCATGGCACAAGACTCACTACATACCAAGATGATAAATTCTTAATTATAATCTTGTGCAACAAACAAACTTGCATTTTTAAAGCATCAGTCACATTTTCAAAGTTTAGATTGTGTGCTCAAGTCTCTGGGGTAGGGCTTGAACCCATCATTTTTAGAAATGAGAATGCAATCAGAGAGTCAAAGCAGACATCTATCACCCACCTCCATATACCACAAACAGCACATGACTTAGCATTCACCTCACACTTTAAGTAACCTGAAGCATAAGTAACAAGTGGTTTATAACTTTACTTTTTTCCCCTGTAATGTGGAGGCAAATTACAATCTCACAAATTGTTCCGAATAAAGGATTTTTATAAACCTGTATGTAAATTATAAACCTCAATTACTGCTTAAAGCTTGCCTAGCACTGAATGTTTAAGGCAATAATGCAGCATGGTTAACAGCATACCTCATAATAAAACATTCTTTGGTTTACTTGTGTTAGGTTGCAGGAAACCTCTGTATCAGTCATTAATGGCAACACCTAGGGAACATCAGGAAGATTAGAATTCAAACTACTCATACAATGTGGGTTTATATCAAAATATAAAGAAGATAATGGGCTGAACTTTCTCAGACCTTTGGAGACAGACTGGGAGGTGGGAGGGCTGGCAAAATGGTGGACCAAGAGATGAGCCTGAGGTCTTTCCACTGCCATGACATATTGTCAGAGGCAGGAACCTTTGAAGCATGGACACCCATGAGGAGGCCAATTAAGCCACTTAATGGCCCAGTTAACATCCTCATGGGCATCTTGCCTGCAGCAGTAAACCATGGCCGCCTCACAGCAGGTTTCCAAGGGAGGGGTGGGGGGTGTTGTGCTGGGCCTCCTTAATGAGCACTCAATGACTGACAGAAGGGATCCCTGGCTGCCCCCACACCCAAGGTGCCACTGCTTTAACCATACTTATCTACCCTCCCCGCAGTCACTGGAGTATGCCCACTTGACCTTGGCTTCCCTTAGGAAACTTAGGTGGCTTCGAGATGCCCTCTCCCTGGAGCTGCAGCTTCAGTAATGAGCACCACTAGTGGCGGTGTTGCTGAGGCTGTTGAACTACCCACCTTTTGTTTGAGCCGGCAGGTCTTAAGGGGCAGGCCGCTGCCCTCAATTGGACGGTGGCTCCAGTGGTGATCTGTTAATTGGCTGCCAACGGCAAAATGGCACCTGCCTTGAGGTCACCTTCTACTTTTGGCCCCAATAGACGGGACTTCAGCCTCCACCAAAAAAATACATCCGAATAAGTCCTTTATAGAAAATATATTAACGCTTTTTCAAAACGATTTTCTTCTTTTGGAGTCCTCCACAAAACCTGAGACTCAGAGAATATCACAGAATTTCATTTAACTTAGGAGTATTTCTGGTCATTTGTCAGGAATGGTTTAAGACTCACTGTTAGAGTAACTGCAATACATTGTGTTGCACAGTAAAAGTGGTTCATTACAGTAATTCCCCACATAGTTACTGATTTCACTGTGCTTTTATAGGGAGATAAAGGCCAAGCATGTTCCTAGGGGAAGGGGCTGGGTGTCTGGGGGAAAAAGAAAGCCACCACAGAGCACAACATGTACTGACCAGCTAAAAGCAATATTGGCAAAGACATGCAGGTCATCTGCCCTCTCCCAGCTGGGGATTGCCTCTGATGTAAGGAGGCCACAGAGGAAAGAGTCAAAATAAATACTTTTAAAAATAACATGTAAAAAGGTGCACTGTTTAGAATATGCAAAGGGTACCAGAGCCTAAATTTAATTGGATCTCAGTCAAATGGAGTAACTCCCCAAATAAGATCTGCTTTAATTACAAGGAGATAAATCTCCATAACTTGAAGGAGTTGTGAAATCACCGAAAATAAGTTGTTGAATGACTGGTCAGATCGCATCCATTTCTAAAGAGGAATGTGTGACCAATTCAATCATTGCATTCTGTGGTCAAACTCTTTGATCAAGTTTTACTCAGCCCTCTAAATGTCTCTTTTGGTTCACTATCCATTCATCCTTGTAGTTCTGCGCAGCAGATCAGGTTATTTTTCTTTACATTAAAGGCACAACATATGATGTACATAAAATTTTGTAGATACCTGTATCTGTGTTTTTGTTTATTTTCTACTTCAAACATTGTTAAGCTGGGTAATACATGGGAACTTTGCCCCATAAATCTCACACTTTCGCACACTTTGGGTCAGATTTCTACAAAATTGGGAAGACTCCATGGATCTCTAAAAATGCCAGGTGAGAGCCGGATTCAGTACTCCTGCCTCCATTTCCAACAGATCCAATTTTTGCCAGGGGGGAGGCAATATACACAGACAGGAAACCCAAACTCAGCAGGGCCACTTGAACTTAGTGCTGAGTTCAAATAGACCCCATTCTGGCTGTTCCAAGGGTCTTAATTGCATGTGAGAGTCACAAATTGATGGAGTACTTCAAAACTCTTGAAAGGCAGGTAAGATCTTTTTAAGCATCATGATCATGAAGTTTTTTAAATCACCTGCTCTTTAAACTTAAATAAAACAGGCTTAAGCTATTAATGAGATTTTAAAAAGTCTGCTGGTCTGTTTTGAGTGCCATCTGGTGTAGGTTAGAAAAAAACATGACCACCTGTTCCACAGTTTCAATAGAGTTCTTTGTCCATATTTCCGAGGGGATGTTATTATGTCATTATGAATGATTGGCTGAGTTTCAAAAGCTACAACTCTCTCAGCAGTGGCCCTAAGTTCACAGTTTGATTGACAGTTTAGAGGCTACTAAAGGATTATTCATCTTTGATGCGGCTACTGAATAGAAGTATTTGTTTTTATGACAGATTAAGCACTTGAGAAGATTTAAAAGCTTTGACACAGTACAATGAATGGGAGTTTTTTTCACTATAAAGTATGTATGAAACAACATTTAATGAATGGGAGTTTTTTTCACTGTCAAGTGTATATAAGTAAGAGATGTATTAGATTGTAAGAAGTTTATCTTATTCATCTACACCTGGCTGCTGAGGTCTACTCATGGTGCATTCTGGGTGAGTGGCTATGGAAGTGACATGGGAGATATGAGGGGGCATGAGTTGGTATGGATGTAGCATGGGGGGTGTAGGGGGCATGGAGGATGGGCAGTGATGGAGTATGAGGCATGAGAGCTATAGGGTCCAATAGATTCTAAATCAAGTGGGATGAATGCTCAAAGAATTGAGACATGCCTTCTAACCAGCCAGCCTTGGCACTCAACCCCCTCCACAGCCACCTAAGATCTGCTTCTGGGGCTGGCGGGCCTGACCCCCATCTTTCACCTGCCTCCCTGGAGGGAAAATTGGATCTAATGGGCCCATTAAACCGAGTCTGCCGAGTCAGGATATTTCCCAACTCGAGCTACCCACCACGGTAACAAAAATCAGTCTTTTTTCTCATTCCAGAGTTAAGCTATGGTGCAGCCAGAGTGTTAACAAGAATTCAAGGTATACAACTGTTTTACATTGCAAAACATGTAAACAAATAGTCATTCAAATAGAACTTGAGTATTGCTGAGAAAAGAGACGTTCTGTTGAAGCTTTTTGACTTGCTCTCACCAAGATAGATGCAGGAATGCCAAATTTCAAAGGAAACAAGCGTTTATACTTCATGAGAAAAGCATGCTGATTGGTTATCAAGAGGACTCTGGTCAAAGCGTTACTATAAAAAGCTTCAACAGAACATCTCTTTTCTCAGCAAAAATGTAAAAAGTGCTTATTAATGAGTTATATTTTGTGCAATGCTGTTGATGTCCTATGAATAAATTATAAGGTTGCTATTTCTCTCCTCTGGCTCTTAGGTGATAGTCTAACTGAGCACGGCAAGTTTTTAACCAAAGGCACAACACACTCCAGGCACAGGCTGGCCTTTTGATAGGCCCGGGCGATTAGGTGCAGAAATCCAACAGTGCTGCAATGCAGCTACTGGTTTCAGGACCTTCTAACTTGTGCCTGCTAGCACCTTCCCAGTGCAGGAAGTGATGAATGGGGATTGGTGGTAAATGAATTGGGAGGGCCAGGGATGCCAGTTCTTTCTTCAAGCACCCCGCCGCCCATCAACTCTTCCCTCACTCTCAGGGGAAATTCCAGAATTCCTGAGCACCATTTAGGAGCCTTACATAGGCCCAAAACCATGGGTCTTCACCAACTAAACAATTCCCAACATTTTAGAAATAATTCATGATGTTTCTAGTTTCTTAAAACTGCTTTATTCTTTAATTGAAAGTGCTGATGACAAAAGTGCCCAATGAATAATAAGTTAACCCTCTCACCTCCGTTAAATCAACCAAAGCGAAATTATCAAGAGAATTTTAGGCATTTGTATTGCGATATAGCATCACCAACAGTAATTGCTACCCTCTACGTATTTCAATTAATATTAAGCAAAGTCACGTATGTTAAGTCCTATCCCCATATCACATTGGACCTCCGGATATACTGACATGACACATTCAATATTGTTTCTGTCACTTCAACAATGATCCCACATCATGATTAATTATTCCTATAGTCCACATGACTTTTTTTCCCTGCATCACTTCAATGGATTCCTGCCCATCCACAAGAAGTCAAAATACACCTGGAAAGAATGGGAATAATGAACTGGCAGTAAATATTCTGTACTGTAATAAAGCAATACAGTAGCTGCACTTGCTTGAGAGTCTTTTTCCTCAATGATCTACAAATGCTGCCTCCACAATGGTCCCTTTGTGCTGCTCTTGTTTTGTAAATTATGTGGTATGATATCAGGACCTAGCCAGATAATGTAATACAAACAGATGTACTATAACATTTACCCTGATGTTTGCTGGGAACACAGGAAGGGCAAATTGTGCTGGGGCATTCATCAAGCAAACCACAGATTTTTCTCATAAGTTAAAGTATTTTTAGTAATCCTACTTCAAAACTTCTGCATACAGGATAAGGGGTAGTGTTCCAAGCAGTAACATTGTTTAAAAAGAAAAGAAAGAATTGCATTTATATAGTGCCTTTCATGACCTCAGAACCAAAGCGCTGAAGAGCCAATGAAGTACTTTTGAAGAGTATCATTATTGTTAGGTAGGGAAGCATAGCAGCTAATTTGTGCACAGCAAGGGCCCACAAACAATATGAGAGAAACACGATATAATCTATTTTAATCATGTTGCTAGTCCATGCAAACCTGCTGTTGATCGCAGCCTCCCTTCACTGCTGTGATTGGACAAACCCCCGCCAGAGAGGGATTTCCCTCCCACCTGATTGCCAACCTCCAAACCTCACTCCCAACTCCAAGCCCCGATCCTTCCCAATGGCTGGGGACCATCCTCAACTGTGGCCTTCTACAATTGACCTCCTTTCCCCCACCCCTGGCCAACCTGTCAATTTGAAATGGAATAAAAAATATTAAATTCAATAGGTCATCCACAAGTCCAGGATTTCCAAACACCCCTGCTCCCTGACCAGCTACCGGCTCTGCTCAATCCATGCATCTCCATAAATATCGGAGCCATCATTTTCTTAAAGAAGCATTTTCCAACCAATTTGAAATTGATCTAACTGAATGGCAGAACAGGTTTGAGGGACTAAATGGCCTTCTCCTTTTCCAATGTTCCTGAAAGTGAACTGTCCAATTCAAGACTTAGCCACCAATGGCTCTCATGTCATAGAACAATACAACATGGAAGGAGGCCATTCAGCCCTTCCCACTTGTGCCAGCTGTTTGAAAGTGTCCAATTAGTTCAACTCCCCAGCTCTGTCCCTATGGTCCTGTACTTACTTTCCCTTCAAGCATATATCAAATTCCCTTTTGAAAGCTACAATTGAATTTGCTTCTAACGCTCTTTCAGGCAGTACATTCCAGATCATAACAATTGTGCATTATTTATGATAGGGAGGCCAAAGTTTTCATCATTATTCCCATTTGGCTACCAGCTATATTAATTGATATGCATTGGCAGTCTTTACAGGGTGCTGGTGGGTGAGAAATTTCACCCTTCATTTCTCTGGGCAGACTTGACCTTCTCAGTATGGAAGGGTTTTCCCTTTGTATCCCAAATGGGCAGATCACCCTGTACAGGAAAGAGAAAACCACTGCTTTTGATAACAGTTACCAACCTATCTGTTGCATTTCATGCAACTTGTAAGATCCCAACTTTGAAATCATTGATATGTGTTAGCAGGCAATCAATGGAGTACTAGAGCATGTATAAACATCACTCAGCATTCTCTTTCATATCACTGTAGATTTCTTTACCTTCCTTCCTATATCTATATATAGGTGAACACATAGGTATTCCTCTCAATGTTGAAATATTACATAATTTAGTATGGACAGTGCTGGGACATGTTAGATTAAAGTTGTGCTAGATCAATTCCATGAAAAATGCAGGTGTGATTTAGGACAATACTGGGATTATTCTTTGGATGTGGGTGACACCAGCAAGACTGTAATTAGTGCCCATTCCCAACTGTCCTGATAAGATGGTAGCAGACTTTCTCCTTGAGCTGCTGCTGTTCTCTTGATGAATATACTCCCATAATGGTGCTATGTGATGAATTCCAAAATACTGACTCAGTGAGAATGAAGCAACAGCGGTATATAACCAAACCACTACTTTTGTCTAAGGAGAAGTAAGTCAAAAGCACATTCCCTGCACATTGGTTGTTGACCCTTTAAATAACACTGGTGGTAGGACTCTTTTGCTGTTGAATGCCTGTTCAGCCATGACTGAGGCATTCAGTGCATGTGCAAAGACCAAATTAGTGGAACATACAAAAATATGAATTAGGAGCAGGAATTGAGCTTGAGCTTGCTTCATCATTCAATAAGATCATGGCTGTTCTGACTGTGGTCTCAACTCCACATTCTGCCACCTACCCCCAATAACCTTTGACTCCCTTGTTAGTCAAGAATCTATCTACTTCTGCCTTAAAACTATTTATTGACCCTGCCTCCACCGCTCTTAGGGGAAGAGGGTTCCAAAGATTCACGACTCTCAGAGAAAATATTTCTTCTCGTCTCTGTCTTAAATATGTGATCCCTTATTTTTAAACTGTGTCCCCTAGTTCTAGTCTCTCCCACAAGGGGAAACATTCTTCCAGCATCCACCTTGTCAAGTCCCCTCGGGGTCTTATAAGTTTCAGTAAGATCACCTCTCAATCTTCTAAACATCAATGGATACAGGCCCAACCTGTCCAAATTTTCCTTGTAAGATAACACCACCTCCTCCAACCCCAGGACCCCAGGTATCAGTCAAGTGAACCTTCTAGGAATGAGGACAAATCATATCTTTGACATCTTGACAGCAGGACCTCTTCTGATGCATGAACAGCACATCCATGCACAGTATACTTCACAGCATTGTGTGGGTCACACTGGAAGTGGCAGGGAGTGCAGTCCATGCCATTTTAGACCTTCGGGGCTTCCAAAGCACTGTCCCAAAATTCATGGCCATAATGTTCCCTCAACTTTACTGCTTTCCATGTTCTTAGTGGGAGAGGTTGCAAGAAGAAAGATGCTGCTGAAGTTATTTTTCTGGATTGCTGCTGTGTATCCTGTAGATAATACATCCTGCCATTACAGTACATCGTCAATGGAGTAGGAGGATATTGAGTCCAATGGCTGGGGCACTAATGAAGCAAACACTCTGTTCTTTTGACCTGTGAGTCCCACAGGAAAAATAAATCTGTCAGAATTCCAGTTGCTGCTTCTACCTAGTGATCCATGCTGGGAATGCAAATGTATAAATATTAGAAAAAATATGAAAAGAACTGCAATGTTCCACAGTTGAAAGGCCTGTCAAAATTCACCTGAGTTAATGCATGAAGTAAGAAAGTCTTCTTGAGTAACATTTTGGAGGACAGCTAGAATTAATGTAATTGTATCAAATGGCTTCAGAAGAAATGAAGAAAATATGCGAGGAGATAACACCAAACCCATTTTTTTTAACCCAAAACCAGAACATACCAATGGCTTGTACACCACATTGAATGCCTAGAAGGTGACTCCCCCAACTCAACAACACTGATCAGAGATTCAGATTTGGGTCCCTCTGCTACAGCTTCTGCACTTGCTACAGTAGAAGGCAACTTTACTCTGCAATGCTCAGAATTCCTCCACTATCAAGACTGCTCTGCAAATTATAAAAGAAAAAGTTTTGGGCAGTATTAAAGCTAGAGAGTGAAGCTTCATTTGAATCTTCAAAGGAGCATTTGTTATTTGAGAAGACAGTATGTAAAGAAAGGTATTTCAGAATTCTTCAAGGCATAGTCACAGCTGCTTACCTACAATGTTAAAAATGTAAGCAATAGACACAAGCTCCTCCTATTCTTTGATAAGGCAGCACTAGGCGAGAGCAAAATTAATCACAGTCACTGCAATTTTGTTTTATTCGTTCATGGGACGTGGGTGTTGCTGGCAAGGCCAGTATCATTATTATCCATCCCTAATTGTCCTTGAGAAGGGAGTGGTGAGCTGCCATCTTGAACCGCTGCAGTCCACGTGGTTGAAGGATAATGAAGGATTAAATAAAACATTTATTAGATCCTTCTATATATTATAGCCTCTTTCAGTAAGGTTCTCAGGCAAGTGGTTCACATTTGATAAAGATCATGTATTCACAGTCAAGCCCTTGAAAAACAAATCTTTACTGTGGACACACCTTACCCTTTATGTAGGAAAAGCCTTTAGAGTGTCATAATGAATTATAATTAATCAACCTTAACTACAGATAAATGTTTTAGAAGACAGAAAGGCAGCAAGAGAGAAAAACAACCTCAGGATATATTGCATTTTCATTCAAATTTAGAAATTACTGGCATTGAAATTCAGGAGTGGTTTTAAGTGGTTAAAAAATACTTCTCTTTCAAAAGTGCATATAAGTGCTGTTTATTTGCACTGCATGTTTTTGCAAAATTTGTACAATTGTATAAGTGGAGTGCTGCCAGGATTAGATACCAACCCTCACCACATTGCCTGAAGCAGTAAATATACTTTTTTTTCTGCAGTTGTGCAGCCCTGTTTCTTCACATTCTAGAGGCATCTCTGCCACATCTTTGCTTGGAAGCATTCTGAGCTATTAACCATGGGTCAGAATGCTCTAGAATCCTACTTTGTTAGCAGTCATAATATTTGTAGATTGGTACATTCCTGCTTACTTTAAATGAGGCCATATGATTTCATTTGAAACACTCAATTTTGCCAATACTTTCGAAATAGGATTAGTCAATAATTCAAATGCACAGTCGATTGGATATGCATTCTTGTTTGTTCCAAACCCACTTACAATTTTCTGGGATTGTCTGATGTTTGCCTCACTAAAATGAACAAAAACTTGAAAATAGCAAGAGAAAATTACATTTTTTTCCAAAATATAATGTACTTAATTTCTTTTCTTTAGTAACTGCTACTTTTCATAATATAGCATAGATAATTTGTGGAGTAAATTAAGTTGGATCTCACATTGCTTGTGGGAAAATATATTGGTACGGTGAGTTTCCTGGCATGGTTATGAGGATGATGTGGGAATGTGTGTGCAAGTATTGAGAAAACTCATTTGGCCTTGGTCTCCAGGATGCAGTTGGGTTTTCAAAGGCATAATGACAGCAAACAACATGGAAGGGGGTTTGGGATGCCATACTGAAAGAACATGGGCCTCGCCCATCCGCTGCTCCCTCTCCTAATCATGACTTCCTCACCACCACAACTACTTTACAATTGCATCACGCACCCCCTGCTGCCCTTTCTCAGCCTTAACATCACATCCGCCTTTTGCCTCACCGTACAGGCACAGGGATTGTTCTCTGCTGCACTCCAAATGCTGGGTCAATGGATTTTGCATATATTGATTAGCAGTCCTGCTGGGTTGAGTTGTTGCCCTTGCCAATCTTCAGTTTGGAGGTGAAATGTTTCTTCCTTCGGGGCTATGAGGAGCTGACACGAAAGAGGAGTTGAGGCCTGGGGCAGATCAGCCATGATCTTGTTGAATAGCAGGCAGGCCTGAGGGGCAGAATGGCCTACTCCCGCTCCTATTTCTTATATTCTTATGTTCCTGGACTTTGCTTACTTCCCTTCCTGGAAAGGAGTGAAAGATGATGCATTGGCCATTAGGAATGGTAGTAATTTTGGTTTTATTAATGTATAATGTACCTTTAAGAATAATACTTGTTAGCAAAGATCACATGATCTGTAATCGCCAATAGGAGAGTAGCATGGGCTGCCTCAGCAGACAGTGTAGAGATAGGGTTGGAATTGAAAGCATGTGTGTAGTTGCTGCTGAGTATATTGTAAATAAACTTAACGTTTCAACTTAAGAAGTTTCTGCAGTTCAACTCTATCACCAATAGTACAACTCGGCACCCTACAACAAACTGGCGACAGGGATAAAACAGGATTAAACCGAAGAAATCAAGTCAAAAAGAAACCGGCACTGTACCTCACTCAGTGATTGTAAGTAGCAAGCTGTGTTAGAATTGAAGAAGTTATCATCTCCCAAAATGCCACAATTTGGGAGGATTGATCCTTTTGAGCTAGCCACAGACAATTGGTCTCATTACATAGAACGCCTCATGTTCTTTTTAAAAGCGAACAAGATTAAGGGTGAAGAGAAGAGGTGAGTGATTCTCATGAGTACTTGTGGGAGCAAAACCTACAGTTTGATTCAAAGTTTGATGGCACCCAGTGCCCCAGATTCGAAGAATTTCGATGAATTGGTGGGCCTCATGAAGGGTCACTTTCAACCCAAACCCTCAGTCACGATGCAGAGGTTCAGGTTTAATTTGCAAAATAGACCCTGGGTGAGACAATTGCCTGCTACGTGGCAAATCTGAACAGCTGGCAGAACATTGTAGGTTTATTACAACTCTGTACGACATGCTCAGAGATCGTTTAGTGTATGGTGTTAAAGGGGGCATTATTCAGAAAAAGATTATTGTCCGAAGTGAACCTCGATTTCAAGAAGGCACTAGAGGTAGCGTTGGCCATGGAAAGCACTGTAAGAGATTCACAAGCAATACATGGTGCACAAAATAGCTCCATCCTCCACATCAGTCGAGAAATCTCAAGCAAAAGCGGTGCGAAAAAGCAAGACTCTGCCGAGAATTAGGAAACAGTCTCTGCTGGCCAAAGAATAAAGAAAAATGACTTAGCAGTGAGATTGAAGAATAATTTTAATAGAGGTGGAAACAGTCAGTCTATTAGCAATTGGCAGTTTAAAAAAATCGAATGCTACTATTGTCACAGAAATGGACATATATTGAGGCAGTGCAAGGAAAGATTCAAGCCGGCTTGTAAACAAAAGAAGAAGCCCAATGAAACCTACAATGTAGAAAAGACTGAAACAACAAATTCTGACGTTTACTCATTGATTAATCTGAAAGTTGGAAAGACAGAACAAATACATGTCATAGTGAAAGTAAATGGCAAACCTGTTAAAATGGAAGCAGACACAGGAGCTTCCATTACAGTAATTGGGGAGCATACCTTCAGCTATTTGAATGATGGTGAACGTCAATTAAGTTTAGAACAAACAGCTGCCAAGCTAAAAACATATACGGGTGAAGACATTCAAGTAAAAGGCATAAGCAGAATAACTGTCCATTATAGAAGCCAATTGGCACAGCTACCCATGATGGTAGTAGCAGGTGAAAGTCCAAGCTTCCTGGGGCGAAATTCATTAAAGGAGATTAAGTTAGAATGGGCTGAAATTTTCCAATTGACAGCAAGTGGACTACCAGAGCTACTTAGAAAGTATGCCACTGTCTTCAAGGACAAACTAGGGAAAATCCATGGCCTGAAGGCCAAGGTTTCTGTGGATCCCACAGCAACATCTCGCTTCATGAAGGCGAGACTGGTGCCATATGCTCTGCAAGAAAAAGGCGACTCTAAGCTGAACAGGCTGGAGAAACTGGGCGTTATAGAAGCTGTTGAATTCTCAGAATGGGCAGCACGTATAGTGCCCATCCTTAAACCTGACCGAAGCATCTGAATTTATGGAGACCACAAACTGACGGTTAACAAAGTAGCCAAGCTGGACAAGGACCCCATTCCAAAAATTGAAGACCTGTATGCCAATCTGGCAGGTGGAACTACCTACACAAAGCTTATCATGCTTATCAACAACTAGAATTGAGCAATGCCTTCTGGGAATTTATCACAATTAATACCCACAAAGGGTTGTGCTAATATACACGACTGCCTTTCAGTGTCTCCTCCGCTTGTGCCAACTTCCAGAAAATAATGGAAAACTTAATGCAGGAGCTGCCCCAGGCTGTAGTTTATTTAGACGATGTACTGGTGACAGGATTCACTGAAAAAGAGCATTTGGCAAACTTAGAAGAAGTCTTAAAACATTCCTTGAAAGCTGGAATGTGTTTAAAAAAAGAAATGAGCACATTCCAAGCAAGGGAGGTAATCTATTTGGCTCACCAAGTAGATTCACATGGCCTCCACCCAGTTGAGGAGAAAGTGAGAGGCATAAGAGAGGCACCTGCACCAAAGAATGCCTCAGAGCTCAAATCATTCCTAGGAATGATCAACCATTATGGGCTGTTCTTGCGCAATTTTTCTACAGTGCTGGTCCCCCTGCATTTTCTGCTCAAAAAGAACCAATGTTGGTCTTGGGAGGCACCCCAGAAAGAAGCTTTCATAAAGGTGAAACAACTGTTACACTTGTCCAATCTATTAGTGCATTATGACCAGACAAAAGAATTGGAGCTGACATGTGAAGTATTTCTATATGGAGTGGAGGCAGTGCTATCTTATCAGATGGATGATGGCATGGAATGGCCACTAGGTTATGTATCAAGAAAGCTCACCACAGCAGAATAGGAATACTCACTAATAGAGAAAGAAGGCCTGTCCGTCATCTTTGGTGTCAAGAAATTTCATCAGTACATGCATGACTGTCATTTTACAATCATTTCAGAGCACAAACCATTGCTAGGATTGTTTAGTGAGGAAAAGGCTATACAACCCATAGATTCAGCAAGAATACAACAATGGGCCTTAATTCTAGCAGCATACAAATACACTTTCAAACATTGGCTTGGCAATCAAATTGCAAACACCGATGCCCTTAGTCATTTGCCTTTACAAGAAAATGATGAGTACAGTCCCAGTTCCACAGGAATTTATTTTACTGTTAAATTTCTTAGATTCCTCGCTAGTATGTGCTTTACAGATCAGGGACTGGACAAGTTGGGTCCCAGTTCTATCTCAGGTACAAGAACAAGTGCTACATGGTTGGTCACAGGAGCCCGTATCTGATGAAATGAAACCGTACTTCAACAGAATACATGAAATAACCAGCCAAGTTGGCATCCTATTGTGGGATGCATGAGTGATAGTTCCTCCAAAGGGAAGGGTGCCACTTTTAGTTGAACCACACAGTGCCCATCCAGGAATTTTCTGAATGAAGACAATAGCACATCGTTATCTATGATGGCCTGGGATGGATGGCGAAATAGAGTATGGTAAAGCATTGTGGGCAATGTCAGCATCTGTAAAAAATGCCAGTGACAGCTCCATTACACCCATGGGAGTGGCCAGGTAGACCCTGGGTGTGGTTACACATTGACTACATTGGATCTTTCCTGGGAACAATGTTTCTGCTCATTGTCAATGCCCATTCCAAATGGTTGGACGTATATGAAGTGAAGTCACCAATGTCAGGCATTACGATTGAGAAACTACATCAGAGATTTGCCATTCATGGATTAACAGTAGTCACTTCCGATAATGGCACGGCATTTATGAGTACTGGGTTTCAATGGTTTGTCAGCTTTAATGGTATCAATCGTATAAAAGCTGCACTGTACCACCTTTCCTCAAATGGACTGTCTGAAAGGGTGGTTCAAACGTTCAAGGCAAGCATGAAAAAGCCAACTGATGATTCCTTGGCAACCAAGCTAGCACATTTTCATTTTCATTATAGGACTCCCCCTCACACAACAACAGGTGCCACACCTGCAGAGTTATTGTTGAGATGCCGTCTCAGGCTGAGATTGAGCTTAATAATGCCAAATTTAGAGGAAAGATGGAAAGGAGTCAGGGAAGCCAGAAAGCTAGACATGATTGGCATAGTCGCAAGGGGAAATTCACTGTGGGAGAGCTGGTTACGTGAAGAATTTCGGGGAAGGACCAAAGTGGTTACCGGGTGAAATAAGAGCGATGACTAGATCTTTATCTCACCACGTGGAGGTGGAAGGCCGGATCATCCATAAACATGTGGACCATTTAAGGAAGAGAGAGACAAATCATCAATAAAAGGTTCCACCAGTGACCATGACAGGGTCTGCGTTTCCTGTTGAGGATACTCAACCCAGGACTGACATGTCTGATGTTCCTGTAAGTGTTAAGGATACAGAACTGAAAGTGCCCACCAAAGCACCTGATGTTCAGGCAATTCCAGAAAAGGAGGTTCCTGATAAAGAACCTGAAGTTGTGGAGCAGAGACGTTCCACATGTACCAGGAAACCACCTGAAAGACTGAACTTGTAAATTCCTTACCCAGTGTAAATATTATGTTGTCTTGAAAAATATGTCCTTGTAAATATAGTATATATAGCTGAGTTAAAGGGGGAGGAATGTAGTTTTATTTAGCGTGTAATGCACCTTTAAGGATAATACTTGTTAGGAAAGATCACATGATCAGATACTGAAACAGTCCATGACCAAATGCAGCAAGACCTGGACAATATCCAGGCTTGGACTGACAAGTGGCAAGTAAAATTCACGTCACACAAGTGTCAGACAATGACCATCGTCAACAAGAGAGAATCCAACCATTGCCCCTTGACATTCAATGGCATTACCATCACTGAATCCCCCATATCAACATCCTGGGGGTTACCATTGACCAGAAACTGAACTGGACTAGCCATATAAATACTGTGGCTATAAGAGCAGGTCAGAGGCTAGGAATCGTGTGACGAGTAACTCGCCTCCTGACTCCCCAAATCTTGTCCACCATCTACAAGGCACAAATCAGGAGTGTGATGGAATACTCCCCATTTGCCTGAATGAATGCAGCTCCCGCAACACTGAAAAAACATAACACTGTCCACGACAAAGCACCTTGGCACCTCATTCACAAAATTCACTCCCTCGCACAGTAGCATCAGGGTGTACCATCTACAAGATGCACTGCAGGAATTCACTAAGGCTCCTTAGACAGCACCTTCCAAACCCACGACCACTACCACCTAGAAAGCAAGGGCAGCAGATAGATGGGAACACCATCCCCTGGAAGTTCCCCTCCAAGTCATATATATCGCCATTGCTTCACTGTCGCTGGGTCAAAATCCTGGAGATCCCTTCTAACAGCACTGGGTGTACCTACACCACATGGACTGCAGAGGTTCAAGAAGGCAGCTCACCACCACCTTCTCAAGGGCAACTAGGGATGGGCAATAAATGTTGGCCCAGCCAGCGAAGCCCACATCCTGTGAATGAATTTTTTAAAAATCTGTCATAACCACTAGGAGAGTAGAACAGGCTGCCTCAGCAGACAGTGTAGAGATAGAATTGGAGTTGAAAGCACACATAGTTGCTGCTGAATATATTGTAAATAAACCTTAATGGATCTTCCAGTCAGCGAGCAGGGGCAGGGCCCACTTGCTGACACATAAAATGACACAGGATGACGTCGGACGGAACTCCCGACATCACCCACATCATTTCCATTTTCGGGTCGGCGGGGGCACAGTCAAGTCAGTTGTGCGCCCGCCCACCTGTCAATGGCCTATTGAGGCCATTGAGAAACTAATTAAAATCATTAATGGACCTGCCCGTCCAACTTTATGGTTGGCGGGCAGGCCGAGAGCCCTGGCAGGCTTTAGGGGAAGCATGAAACCTCATCCACGGGCAGGATGAGGTTTTCATGAGGGTTTTTAAATTTTTAATAAAGGTTTCAGTTAAAGTTACGGACGTGTCCCAACTCATGTGACAGTGTCACGTGAGGGGACATGTCAGGGAAATTTTTCTATCATTTTTATTGCAAATTTTAATTTGGAGCCAATCTCCCTGAGGCAGCACTTAGCCTCAGGGAGATCAGTGTGCTCTTTCATGCACGTGCACAAAAGAGCATGCTCCTGGCTGAGGGAATCCCCCCTCTGCCCGCACAGGGAGCACTGGGAGACGTCATGCTGGGTGGGCCTTAATTGGCCGGCCTACATAAAATGGCAGCGCGCCCCCAATCGGAGCCGCTGATCGGAGGCACGCCCGCCCGCGCCCACTCCTGCACTTCCCCCGTGACCACGGGGGTGGGGGGGTATTTTTCCCAATGTTTCCACTTAAGACGTGTATGCAGCTCAACCCTATTACCCATAGTACAACTCAGCCATTGTACCACAGAAACCCTGTGAACCACACTTAGGTACCTTAACCATCCCAATTACATTTTTATCACATATTTATATTTCTGACTGCAACCACCAATTGAATGTTCCAAAAATTATTTGTTGCATAAGAACATTGGCCTTTTGGTTTAAATTAAACTTCTGAAAAACAAGAATAATTTGTTTTACCTTCATAGAACTTTCCCAGCCCATTTTAGCACCTGCTTCGTACACAGCTTAATTTGTTCTCATTTGTGCTTAAACTGAGCAGATTATCTCAAAGTATATGTATAATATTCAGGCTAAACTCAGGAGCCTTTGTCTTTCAAATTTACCATCCTAATTTCTCTTCTCCTTTCGTGACTAAATCCAGAGGTGGCAGTTTTCCTTTGGTACCCAAGGAGTCTTTTGATGTTGAGTCATGGCAGGATATTTTGGCAGTATATGTGTCTTTGGAGGCTTTCATAGCTGAATGTGACCATGTCCTCATCTACTGTCCATGTATACTTCATGCACAGATTGCTGCAGAGTGCTCAGGAGCATAAACCTTAGCCAGTTACTGTTCCCCCATCTAATGTTCAAACAAGTTCTAGTAAATCAAAACTGTGAACTGTCTGAACACATTACCGACTAGTGATTGCTGTGGTTGGTTATTGTGTAACTTGTGTATTCCTAAATGGATTAAAAAGTTTCAGGCAGCTTTGCAAGATGGATATAATTTATTTAGTTATACGGGGTGATGATGCAGGGAAGCACAGAATGGGTAAAAAGCATCAGTAACACTGCTGTTCCCAAAGTGGCAGAGATGCCAAAATGAAGTAAGAAGCATTCTGAATTTTTTTTGCAAGTGTGACACTTGCTAAAGTAATATCGCACAGCTAAATTCTGCTAGATGTTTGCTTCCAAGTCAGTACAGGAACAATTCTGGTGTCAGGTTGCTTATTCATGGAGGAATCCTCCTTACAAATAACTGCTATATGATTGCAACACATGCAGCTGTGCTCCCACATGTTATCTGCTGCATCGCATTGCGTAAATATAGTTTTCATGTGTATTGAAGGACAGTCTGTTCTAAGACTCCCACATCCAGTCATACTCTCACATCTCTTCCTTAGTTTGCCAAGTTTTCTCCCTTGCTCTGATTCTTGTTGTGAGATGGCTCCACATGTGGCAGTTATTGGCCTGCAGTATTCCAGCTAAGTAACTATTACTAATGTTTGAGATCCAACAGTAAAACGGTCATTTCACGAGCAACCGTTGCCAGAATGGAACATGCACAGTGTTGAGTGTGTGTTGGAGAATTGGGTCAATAGTTCTCTCTCCAATTTATTTAGCACATCTAGTAAGGCCTTTGCCTTTGAAGGAACCACAGAAAATTGCCTCTCACACATCAATATACTATTTAACTGCTCCAGGCAGCAACTCTGAACCTGATCTTGTTAATCCAATGTTACTGCACTCATGCACACAGCAGGGGCTTTTGGAGTCCAATCTGGAACAGTAAGTTTGGCTGATAAGCCCCTCCCTGAGGCACTGAGGCTAAATCTTTCCATGCCCTAGCTGAGATCAACTAATATAGCACAGAGTATGATTTGACCCCAGAACTTTTCTGATGTGTATTACTGAAGTTCACACTTGATAAAGGGGTCAAATAATTTCAAAACCAGCTATCTCTGCCTCTTAGTTTGTTAGAAAAAGAACATTTTAAATGAAACCAGAGGTCTTGATAGTACACTGAATTCACTCTCTGTTCGTTGTCCTTTTGGATATGGCTTTGAATCCAGCCCAGACTCAAGGGGTGAGAGCTCTTTTCTCTCTTTATCTCTCTCCCTCTCACTCTTCCACTCTCAACTTTAACATCTGTGGTAGGGAAAACTTTTACATGGCTTAATTAAAGAGGAAATGAGTAAATATCTAGATGAGAAGAAAATAATTAGAAGCGGTTCTAGATTTCTAAAGGGAAGATCATGCTGGAGAACTTGGCTTGAATGGAGATTAAAATTGGGAGAGATGTAAAACTGGTTTTACAGCATTGCACAAAGTAAAACTTATTGCCTCCCATTAATTGGAAAACATGGGGAATTAAATGGTAATTTAATAAATGTATACCTCTGCTTTGTCGATTGAAAATGCATATCAGGAATTCAGACAAAAGCCTCCCATACTCGCTTTTCATTCATTTTATTAAATGAAAAATCTTAAGTGCTGTGGTAATTATGGTTTTTATCTAATTTGTAATATACTTTTAAGAGGAACGTTGTTAAGGAAGATCACATGATCTTTAGAACCCAATAGGAGAGTGGCGTGGGCTACCTCAGTAGTTAGTTGTGTGTTGAGATAGAGTTTGAAGTGAAAGCACATGTTTAGTTGCTGCTGAGTACCTTTTATAAATAAACTAAAAGTTTCCACCTAAGATGTGTCTGCTGATCAACTCTATCAATAGTACCAACTCGGCCACCGCTCACAACAAACTGGCAAAGAGGATAAAACAAGTTTAACAGAAGTGAAAGGAAATCAGCATTGTACCTCACACAGTAATTGTGAATAGAAGTTCCATTCGAATCAGTGAAGTAATTCCCTCTCAGAATGTCGCAATTCAGAAGAATTGATCCTTTCGATCCAGCCATGGACAATTGGACTCATTACATTGAACGTCTCACATTCTTTTTCCAAGCAAATGAGATTATGGGGGAAGAGAAAAGGCAGGTGATCCTCTTAAGTACATGTGGGGAGGAAACCTATGGCTTGATTCAAAGATTGACGCACCCAGTGCTCCAGATTCAAAATATGTTGATGAATTAATGGACCTCGTGAAGGATCATTATCAACCAGAGCCCTCAGTAACAATGCAAAGGTTCAAGTTTAACTCAAGAAACAGAGCCCCAGGGGAGACATAGTTGTGTGCCATGTGGCAAGGTTGAAGCAGTTAACAGAACATCGTTAGTTTGGTACATTTCTAAACGGCATGCTCAGAGATCATTTAGTATGTGGTGTGAATGAGGACACGATTCAGAAGAGATTATTGTACGAAGCAAATTTGGATTTCAAGCAGGCGCTAGGGATAGCACTGGCCTTGGAAAATGCACTAAGAGATTCAAAAGCCATACAGGGTGTGCAAAATGGCATCATCCTCCACATCGGGCAGGAAACCCCAGCCAAAAAGAGTGCAGAAATGCAAGACTCTGCCAAGAGGCAGGAAACAACCCCCACCATTCGAAAAATGAGCAAGATTAACTTTGCAGCAAAAACAAAGAATAATTTCAGTGGAGGTGGAAACAAACAGTCTTTTAACAATTGGCAGTTTAAAAAAATTGAATGTTATTATCATCACAGCGCAAGGAAAGGTTCAGGCAGGCTTTTAAACAAAAGAAAAAGTCCAGTGAGATCTACAACGTAGAGGAGCCTGAAACAACAAATTCAGATAGTTACTCGTTGTTTAATTTGAAAGTTGGAAAAACGGAACCAACATTTGTAACAGTGAAAGTGAATGGTGGGCCCATTTGAATGGAAGTGGACACAGGAGCTTCCACTACAGTAATTGGGAACACACCTCCTGATAACTGAATAATGGGGAACATCAATTAAATTTAGAAGAAACAACTGCCCAATTAAAAACATATACAGGTGAAGACATCCTAGTCAAAGGCATAAGTAGAGTAATTGTCCATTATGGAAGTCAATCGGCAAAGCTGCCCTTGATGGTGGTAGCAGGCGAGGGGCCAAGCCTCCTGGGGCAAAACTGGCTAAAGGAGATTAAGTTAGAATG
The DNA here is from genome assembly GCF_017639515.1 of Carcharodon carcharias. Lineage (NCBI taxonomy): Eukaryota > Metazoa > Chordata > Chondrichthyes > Lamniformes > Lamnidae > Carcharodon > Carcharodon carcharias. The sequence continues at coordinate 198,191,732 of NC_054468.1, read as the reverse complement.
GGATGAAATTTTCCTGTCGAGAGCAAGTGGGTTACCAGAGCTGCTTCAAGTACACCACAGTCTTCAGGAATGAATCTGGGAAGATACAAGGGCTGCAGGCAAAAATTCATGTGGATCCAGAAGCAACTGTCAGATTCATGAAGGCGAGACCAGTACCTTACGCACTGCGAGAAAAGATTGACACCGAACTGGACAGAGTAGAGAAATTGGGCATTATACAACCTGTGCAGTTCTTAGAATGGGCAGCGTCTATAGTCCCCATCCTTAAACCTGACCAAAGCATCTGAATTTGTGGAGACCACAAATTGACAGTTAATGAAGTAGCTAAGCTATATAGACACCCTACCAAAAATTGAAGACCTGTATGCCAATCTGGCAGCTGGAACCACCTACACATGACATGAGTCATGCTTATCAACAACTAGAATTGGATAATGCCTCCTGGGAATTTATCACAATTAATACCCACAAAGGGTTGTACCAAAATGCAAGATTGCCTTTTGGTGTCCCCTCCGCTTGTGCCATCTTTCAGAGAATAATGGAAAGCTTACTGCAGGAATTGCCCCAGGTTGCACTCTATTTAGACAACATATTGGTATCAGGATTCACTGAAAAAGAGTATTTGGCAAACTTAGAAGAAGTCTTAAAACATTTCTTGCAAGCTGGAGTGCTTTAAAAAAAGAAAACATCCCGTTCTAAGCGAGGGAGCTAATCTATTTGGGTCACTGGGTAGATTCACAGGGCCTCCACCCGGTTGAGGGGAAAGTGAGAGCCATAAGAGAGGCAACTGTGCCAAAGAACACCTCGGAGCTCAAATCATTCCTAGGAATGATCAACCATTATGGGCAGTTCTTACCCAATTTGTCTATAATGCTGGCCCCCCCTGCATTCTCTACTCAAAAAGAACTAACATTGGTCTTGGGAGGTGCCCAGAAAGAAGCTTTCATAAGGGTGAAACAATTGTTGCACTCATCCAATCTATTAGTGCATTATGACCAGATGAAAGAATAGATGCTGACATGTGATGCATCTCCATATGGAGTGGGAGCAGTGTTCTCTCATTGGATGAATGAAGGCATGGAACGGCCATTAGGTTATGTACCAAGGACGCTCACCATAACGGAAAAGGGATACTAGCAGATAGAAAAAGGCCTGTCAATCATCTTTAGTGTCAAGAAGTTTCACCAGTACGTACACAGCCATTTTACTATTATTTCAGGCCACAAGCCATTGTTGGGATTGTTCAGCGACAACAAGGCTATATCACCCATAGCTTCAGCAAGAAATACAATGATGGGCTTTAATCCTGGCAGCATATGAGTATAATTTCATACATAGGCCTGACAGTCAAATTGCAAATGCCGATGCACTTAGTCATTTGCCTTTACAAGAAAATGATGAAGATGTCCCAGTTCCACAGGAACTTGTTTCATTGTTAAATTTCTTCGATTCCTCACTGGTTTGTGCTCAACAGATCAGAGACTGGACAAGTCGGGACCCAGTCCTATCTCAAGTATGAGAACAAGTGCTTTATGGTTGGTCACAAGAGCCCATATCTGACAAAATGAAATCGTACTTCAACAGAAGACATGAAATAACCAGCCAGGATGGCATCCTATTGAGGGGAACACAAGTGATAGTTCCTCCAAAGGGAAGAGAGCCACTGTTGATTGAATTACACAGCGCACATCCAGGAATATCCTGGATGTGCGCTGAAGACCATAGCTTGCAGCTACCTATGGTGGCCTGGGATGAATGGTGAAATAGAGAGTTTAGTGAAGAATTGTGTTCAATGTCAGCAACTGCAAAATTTACCTTCGCCAGCTCTGTTACATCCTTGGGAGTGGCCAGGAAGACCATGGGTGCAGTTACACATTGACTATGTGGGACTTTTCATGGGAACAATGTTTCTGCTCATTATCAATGCCCACTCAAAATGGATGGACATATATGAGGTAAAGTGACCAACATCTTAAGCTACAATTGAGAAGTTATGTCAAAGTTTTGCCATTAATAGACTACCAGAAGTAGCTGTTTCTGATAATGGCACAGCATTTACAAATGCTGAATTTCAGTGGTTTATCAGCCTCAACGGTATCACTTATGTAAAAACTTCACCGTTCCTCCCTTCCTCAAATGGACTGGCCGAAAGGGTGGTTCAAACATTCAAGGCAGGCATGAAGAAGCTAACTGGAGCTTCTTTATAAACCAAGCTAGCACACTTACTTTTCTAATATAGGGCCACTCCTCACACAACAACAGGTATCACACCTCTGGAATTGTTGTTGAAACACCGTCTCAGGATGAGATCAAGCTTAATAGTGCCAAATTTAGAGGGGAAGGTGGAAAGGAGTCAGGGAAGCCAGAAAACTAGACATGACTGGCATAGTCATGAGAGGAAATTTACCATGGGAGAGATGGTATATGTGAAGAACTTTGGAGAAGGACCAAAGTGGTTACCGAGTGAAACAAGTGCAGTTACTGGATCTCTATATTTCCATGTGGAGGTGGAAGGCCGAGTCATATGGAGACATGTGGATCATCTAAGGAAGAGAGAAACAAAACACCAATAATTGATTCTACCAGTGTTCATGAATAGGTCAGCATTTCCTGTGGAGAGAACTCAACCCAGGACTGACATGTCTGATGTTCCTGCAAGAGTTGAGGAAACAGAACTGCAGGTGCCCACCAAAACACCTGATGTTCAGGCAATTCCGGGAAAGGAGGTTCCTGACAAAGCATCTGAAGTTGTAGAGCTGAGACGCTCTACACACATAAGGAAACCCCTGGAAAGACTGAATTTGTAAATTTCTTACCAGTGTAAATATTTTGCCGTCTTGAGAAAATTGTACTTGTAGATATAAAATGTATGTGTGATTAATGGGCGAGGGATGTGGTAATGGTTTTATCTAATGTGTAATATACCTTTAAGAAGAATGCTGTTAAGGAAGATCACATGATCTTTAGCACCCAATAGGAGAGTAGTGTGGGCTACTTCAGTAATTAATAGTGTAGAGATAGAGTTTGAAGTTAAAGGACACGTGTATTAGCTGCTGAGCACCTTTGTAAATAAACTAAAAGTTTCCACCTAAGAAGTGTCTGCTGATCAACTCTATCAATAGTACCAACTCGGCCACCACTCACAGCAGATGCCTGTGTCCGAACTTTCAATTTGCTTTTCCAGCAAACAAAACCTCAAGTCAGGATTTTAGATTTATAAAATTGTCCTTACTCCCCAGCACAGACATTCTTCACCAAGGTGCGGGGGAAAAAAATGAATTTTTAAAAAGAAAACAAAGTTTACTGCTGGCTACTTTCCTTAAGGCTTTGCAAGCATGGCATGGTCAACAACATTCAGGACATGCTACAGTTAAAGCCAGATCGTTAGCCAACAAATGTTATGTTTGGATCAGAAATTCTGTAACCTCCTTATTATAGAAAGACCAATTTGTAATTTGTGTACTCAGCGCACTAAATCGTACATGCTGAAACTAAATTGGAATTAAAACATACAAAATTTGATCCTTTTCAATAATATTTTTAGATTGTGAAAGATTACTGAAGAACATGGGCTGAAAATGCTTACTATCAAGAAGTATTTTTATTATTTTCTCCACTTCCCCTCTGTGGTCTCCCACACATATCTTAGCCAAGAAAATAGCGAGGTAACCTGCTTCTAGGCCTCTCTGTTGATGCCATTCTATCATCATTACAGAATTCACAACATTATCCTATAGCACCCCTTCTCTGACTTTCCTTCCCTCCTTGCACCTGATCTCTGCTTTTACTCTGGAAGGGAAGCAGGAAAGAAGGGAGGGAAGGAGGAGGGGAGGGAGGAAGGAAGGAAGAAACATACGAATTAAGAGCAGTTGTAGGCCACATGGCCCCTTGAGCTTGTTCCGTTATTCAGTAAGATCATGGCTGATCTAATTGTAACCGCAATTCCACTATCCCACCTACCACCGATAACCCTACATCCCCTTGTTTATGAAGAATCTATCTAGCTCTGCCTTAAAAATATTTAAAGACCCTGCTCCCATTGCCTTTAGAGGAAGAGAGTTCTAAAGACTCATGACCCTCTGAGGGAAAAAAATTACTTCATCTCTTTCTTAAATGGGTGACCCCTTATTTTTAAACAGTGAAGCCTAGTCCTAGATTCTCTCACAAGGAATAACATCCTTTCCACATCCACCCTGTCAAGATCCCTCAGGATTTTATGTATTTCAGTCAAGTTGCTTCTTTGGACGGAAGAAAGGAAGAGGAGGGGGGAAGGCAGGGGAGGAGGAGAGGAAGGGGAGAAGTGGAAGGAGGAAGGAAGGATGGGAAGGAGGGGATGAAGGGCAGGAGGAAAGTAATGAAGGAAGGAAGGAAGGAAAGAGGGAAAGACGAAGGGATGGAGGGATGGAAGGAAGGAGGGAGGGAAGGAAGGAAGGAGAGGAAGGAAGGACAGAAGGAAGGATGGAAAGAAGGAATGAAGGGCAGGAGGGGAGTAAGGAGAGAGGAAAGGAAAGAAGGAAGGAAGGACAGAGATGGGGTGGAGGGAGGGACAGAGGGAGGAAGGGAAGGAAGGAGGGAAGGAAGGATGAAGAACGGAAGGGAGGAAGGAAGGGAGAGAGAAGGAAGGAGAAGGGACGGAATGAGAAATGGAAGAGAAGGAGGGGATGGAGGAGGGAAGGAAGGAAGGAAGGGGAGGGAAGTGAAGGAAGGAAGGAACAGTAGGAAGGAAGGGGATGAAAGGGAAGAGGGGAGGAAGGAGGGAAGGAAGGAAAGAATAAACATATGAACATACGAATTAGGAATAGATGTAGACCACTTGGCCCCTCGAGCCTGCTTCACCATTCACCAAAATCATGATTGTAACCTTAACTAAACATTCTTGCCTACGAGAAGACAAAGGGAACATAATGCCAATGTCAGCACCTTCTTTACCCCTTACCACTACCATTAACACCCCCTTTGTCTTGTATCCATGACATCTTTGTCAATCTCTCCTTAGCCCCCGCCTATCGCTGACCTTCTATCCAGCTTCACCTGCTCCACCCCTGTTAAACAGTATAAATTTCATCACATTTCTACTTCTCTTTATCTCTGAAGAGGAGTCATATGGACTCGAAACCTTATCTATGTTTCTCTCTCCGCAGATGCTGTCGGGCCTGCTGAATTTTTCCAGCATCTTCTGTTTTTATAACATTATTGAGGTTCAAGAATTTCAGAACAGCATCGGGCTTTCCAGTTCAAGTGTACATTGAGACCAAATGGTTCCCTTTGTGTCCTAAGCCATGAAGCGTAAAAGAATGTGTACCCTAAAGTGCTTGGGGGCATTGTGAGGAAATGATAAGGTGCTATAATAAATGCCAAATTGCTATTTCTTTCTTTAAATGTGCCTGTAATTAGGCCTCTAGCCAATTTTTATGGACTTTTTAACATAGCTAAGTTTCCTAGTTGGAAGACTCAGGTTCAGAGCTTTTTTACTAGCCCATATTTGTATTCCACTGGTTAACCAGCTGCATTGAAATTTAAGTTTCTACTGCTCTAAGGAACCATTCTTTCAAAGTCATATACCCCATTGAGGGCTTGTTCCACAAAAAGTTGAAGTAAAGTTTTTTTTGTAAAATTAGTTAATTCAACACAAGTCAAAGAATTTTCAAAATTGTGAACTTGAAAGCACATTGTAACACTAAAGGTGTTCATTTCACTAGCCCATAGATGTGGTTTCAAGCCCATGCAGAGTGCTGCATTGCAACTTGAGAAAGTAGTTTCCACTGCCATTTTGTAAAGCTATGTTAGATAATCTCATATTGTGCAGAGTTCAGGCCAAGATCAGCATAAATCAAACAGATGCAAATTCCCATTTTAAAACACTTTTCCTTTGGGCCTCATGGAAACTTGGTAAACTTAATTTTGACTCTTTGGACTAATACAGGAATTATAGCACGAGCAACTCTAGACCATCCTTTTAAACAGGCCAATATCAGCATAAAATAACAAAGAGAATTTTCAAACATGCACCATAAGCCCTTGTACAATCTTATGTCCCAGCTTCAATTTGGGGTCGAGGAGATAAAATCAAATTGAAAAACTATGTAAACAGAATAATTATAACAAATTAAATGATTGCATTTTGAATAAATTAAGGATCTACAAAATCCAGAACAAACCAGGCTGAATTATATCATTGTCCAGGCTGATTTGGAAGTTATACATGCACCAGTCCTAAAAGCCACATAAGCTTCAACCAAATATCCAACTTCTCTTTAAGGGATGCATGTGATTAGAGTCATTACTGAGTTCATGCATCCTTGGTAAGAAACAGTTCTATTATAAAAATATGGTGGGTGGAATTGTCCCAGATTTGCACTAAGTGTGGTAGTGGGCAGGTAATACGTGCAATGGAGGCTTTTCACGCCATATTGTCCCAAACCTGCCGCATTAGTTTTGCATTCCCGGGAAACACGCTGTTTCCATGGTGGGCAGGCTCTCATTCATCTGCCATGCCATCACCTTGCCACTTCATCACGCCGGGCGCCATATTTAAAGTGCAGCCGCAGGCACACCTCTCAGTGCTTCTAGCCCATGACTGCTGCAAAGAAAAGATGGCCCTGAAAGGCAAAAAGACTGCAGCCCCCAGGTTCAATGACGCGTCCCTCGAGCATCTTTCGGATGCAGTGTAGGCTCGCCATGGTGTACTCTACCCCATCTCTGGCCACAAGATGAGCAGCAACCTCACTAATCTGACTTACGAGGTGGTGGCAGTGATGGTTAGCACCAATACCCTGCAAAAGAGGACAGCCACCCAGTGCCACTACAGGATGCAGGGTCTCATTTGTTCCACCAGGGTGATTCACTCTTCTCATCACTCTCAACTCACATACTCACAAACCCATCACATATCCAAAGGGATCTCACACCTCAAGGGACAACACCACTAACTCCCACACACACCCTCACATCTCCATCAGGCTTATACCCTCTTGAGCTCACGTCCTCATCCTGTCCATGTCTCCGCTCACCACACAAATATTCCACACAGTGTCATGTGTCCTGCTCACACTCAGTCCATCTGTTTTCATGCAGGAGAATCCTGCTGACATCAACAGGAAGAGGTCCCAGACCAGGGGTGGAGTAACCCACATTAGACCCCTCACTCACATTGTGAAGTGACCCATTGCGCTGACTGGTGTGGACAAGGACCATGCCTGCAGTGAAAGTGAGATTGGTGGCGAACACCCTCATGAGGATCCTGCACCACATCGTCCCTCTCTCAAGGCAAATGTGAGTGCTCTCTCTCTTGTTTTTGACTCTGTTGCCACGCACTACTTAGCTCTACATTGGTTCACAGGGAACTCTGCCAAGCAACGGATGCCCTCAGCCAGCCTGTCCCTCAGCTCCATCAACATCCTCACCTCCAGCCAAGAGGGCACCTCCTCCATTGAAAAGCTTGAAATAAGCAGCCTGGAAGACCCATCTCAGCACTTACCCACACCCTCCACCAGTGCAGAGACACACCTCGGTGGGACCTTGATCTAGAGCAGACTTGGGTTCACAATCTGGTGTTCACCACATGGACACATGTCCAGAGCAGCAGAAGGTAGGTTTGCATGAGCTTCCCGGCACTTGGAGGACTGGGGTAAGAGGCATCTGTGAGGTCCGAGTCAGATGATGAGTCTCTGGATTTGGCCTCCCAAC